>NC_059472.1:115796082-116449098 GCF_018139145.2 Gymnogyps californianus | reverse complement strand
AGAGCACAGTCTCCCTAGAGATCAGGACCTGGCCAGGTATGAGAAAGGTGACTTAACTTTTTGCAGTCTGTTTCTTTCCACCATCTTGCTGCCTGAAATGATGCACGCTTTTTTCTGCAGGGTCTTTCTAGAACAGTGAGCCCATCTTGCCTTGGTGCCTGCTGGCTGATGATTGCTGCACCTGTGTTTCCTTAAATTAGTCACAGGTTGGCTGGCAGTGGTCTAATGGCACCCAGTTGACAAGAAATAACTTAGGGACTCATTCTCTGTCCCAGGAATAAACTGGGATTATTGAACTATTATTTTCTTCCCCCCTGAGGTGATCACTTTCTTCATGGGCAGCAGGAGGAAAGATGAAACAAGCTAAACCAGATTAAGGGATTTCCTCTTATTCCCAGCTCTTATTTTCATTTGTTCTTGTGGTTTCCCCCCCCGCAGTGCCGTGGAAGTGCAGCTATGCTTTACCTTGCAGTTAACCTTTGCAAGAGAAATACAGGAATGTGGGTCCTTTCTCCTGCTCTGAGGGGAGAATGAAAATGCAAGGTTATAGAAAGTAAAGGGAAATTAGGATGTTAAGGGCTATTGCTTATGGAGGAGTTTGCCTTGTAGGTAATAGGCACAGAGGATGCACAGCTATGGGTGAGGCATGTATAGACTCATTTTGCAGTGCCAGCATAGCACCCATGTTACCACACCTTAGCCCTCCTGCATAAAACCAGTATGCTGGATGAAGAGCTGCTTGAGAAGATAGTAGGAAAATGCATGTAAGGAAGTACCTCTGTCTGCCTTTCTTTTGAAATGTGACTAATGTGGGATGGGTGCTGGCCACTGTTGCCTGTACGTAGAATTTGGCTATTTTGTCAGGGTGTGGAAGTTGTTAATTTGGTTTTCTGCCCTGTCTGAGAAAGCTACTTGTCTTGCTGAGAATAGCACTCTCCAGTTCTTTCCTGTCAACACTCTGGGGCTTTTTTTTTTTTTTTTTTTTTTGGGAGGTGCTTGCAATGACAAGAGATCCATGAGACCAAATAGAACAAAGGGAGGAGGTACCCTATGTCCTAACAGTTAGGGCATTTGCCTGGAAATTCTGGTATTCTGCTCCCTCAAAAGATTAATTATTTTATCTTATGATTAGTTTGTATAAAATGCAAGCTTGACATTTCATGGTATAGTGCAGGTAATCAAGGGAGAGCTGAGCAGGATCCTTTGTTTATCCAGAGCTGCAATTTTGATGGAATATATCTGTTCTCCACCTATGTCTTGCTTTAGAACCATAAATCCTATTCTGAGCCTGGCCCCTGATACTTTTTCTAGACTAGAATGAGATACATTTGATAAGAAACTTGCATGTGTGTGTAGTTTTACATATAAAAATTAAAAAGCTGGGTTTTCAGCCTTTTGAAAGGGGAGAATACTTCTTCCCCATTCCTGGAGGCTGTGAAAAAGCAGTTTGGGATGCTGAGGTCTGCATAGAATTTTCTGCACATAGCTGAACCCAGCTTGCTTGGAGGCAATATCCATCTCTTGAGGGGAACAAAAGGGAAAGAAAAGGACCCCTATTTATCCTGTTGTCAAATAGTAAAACACAAGTCAACAGAAAGTGCCTGTGGTCATCAAAGTGGCCACTGAAATTGCTGCCATGACATGGTCCCCAAAGCATGTCTAGGTATCTAGTTTAAAGCTTGTTCAATGTGTCGATGTGGTTGGCAGTCACTGTGCACATTAGATGCAAAGCAGAGTTGTGGGACTTGTGTTCCTAGATCATTCCTGTGCTTTCGGGAACCTTGTCCTGTGCATCCTTTTTCAGGCACTTAAATTTACATTTTGTTCTGTGAAAGACAATGGTTAGTTATTCTTTTAAAATATTAATTTCTTTACTCCTTTTCCTCCTGCTTGTAATGCCTTGAAAGTACATCCAGGCCAATCTGCATTGGCCCCTGCAAAATCAAATTGTTAGCTATATTCTGTAATAGAACACACAAGAAATGAGTGGCCAGGTTCTTCCCGATCTAAGCAATTTCCAGTGGAGTCTGAGGGGTTTGTCATATTGTTCCGTGGGGCAGGACTAGGCCCCAGCTGTGGTTAGATTGCATGTTTCCAGCCTTCCAAGGGTACCTAATGAAACAGCAGCGAATGAAATACATTAAAATGCAAGATGAGTCTGTTCTCTTAAGAGTGCTCTATTAAAGAAAATTATTCTGAATGCACATGGCAGGGTGGAGTGCCACAAATTATGGTCTTCCACTGTGGAAATAAATAGCAAAACAATAGGAACTGAACAGACTTCACTGTCTCATAAAGCTTAGCATTTTTCATCTACCTTCCCACCTCCATTAGATGCAGCAATTAAAAAGTGGGCCATGAAACTGTTCAGACATAGAAAATTAAACAGAGCTTTGAAGATGTGACTTTAAGTGTCTGTCAGCTGTCTGTCATCTCTAACTAAAAAAAGAAAAATGAAGGTGACCATTGGACATTTGGCTGCAGAACCGTCTGAAGGTTTCTAGGGGGGGGTGTCAGCCTCTTGGGACAAAGTATTTCAATTTCTGTGCACTTTCCCAGTGTGTTTAACCCTTTGCCAAGGGTTGCCAAGCATTTCCCACACAACTGCAGTACAGATTCTCAGCTCTCTCTAACTTGATCAGCACGGGCAAGGGCTGATGGGGCTTCAGGGCGCTGACAAAAACTTGTGGCTTTAATCAGCAGACCCATGGCTCTAGCTACTGAACTGCTGCTTATTCTTTACAGTATTCACTCAAAGGGAAAAGGATTTGTGTGAGTCACTACCACTATTTTCTTTCATAGCTGAAATGAAATCCCTGTGTTCTCCCTTTTGTTCTGCCTGGCTCCTCTGATGCTGGGCTGTGGAGTCTGAAGAGTGGACTGCAAAGAGTGTTTGTGTTCACAAGTGCTGCAGAGAAAGCCTTCCTTCTCAGGACCTTGTAACGGGCTTGGGCTCAGTGAGTGTGTTCCAGCACTGAGCACTGCAGAGACCCTGAAGTGCTTTGCTGGAGTCACCTGTAACTTAATTTTACTGACTAACATATGCCCAGGGCCTCTCTCTGAGCCCTGTGTTTACAGCTACTTTGGCCCTTTTTCCCCTAGGTGAGAGGTTTGTCCCACACTTAGAAAGCTATAGATGGATTTTTATTGACCCCAAGCTGCTTTGTTACTTCCTGTCTCCCACCAGTTCCTATTTCTAATGGTCAGGCTGTGGCTGGTGTGAATACACCCCTGTTCATCTGGGTCTAAATTAATTGGCCTAATTTAAAATTCTAACAGGTGACTTTACGCTGTTGCCTGAAACAGGTGAGGGAGCGCCAGGGTGCAGTGACCTGCCAGCTAGGTCTGTGGGAGCAAGGGCTCCCTCCACCCAGCACAGGCGGAGGTTGTCCACCCTTAGCCCTGATACCGCAATGCACGGTCTCGCTTTATGGTCTCCTTTGGAAACCTGCCGGCTGAACGGTAACTGAGCTGCCTTTCTAATTCTCTGCAAAACTTTCTAAAGCAACCTGTTTGTGCTGTGGGCCCGCAGAGATCGCTAGTAAACTGGGGTAGGGAGAAGGGAAGCAAGTTAATTTCACAGTGTTTTCTCCTGAATGGTAACAACTGAATTAACTTCTGATATAAAAATGAACAAAGCGGCATGTTTATAGCTATAAGACTCCTGATGACAATGCCATCAAAACAATTTTCTTTTTTTCCTCTCCTCTGGATTTTTTGACACACCTGGTGTGAGCTGCTCATTTCAGCATGGGCTGGAATAATGTTACTAGGGGGAAAAACAGAAGATGTTTGTGCTGATATACAAAAAGCCTCATTTGTAGACTTGTGCCAAGTTACCTCCTTGTTGCTTTCTATTGTTTGACTTTTGTTTCTTGCTTCTGAGATTTCTGTTGCTATTTCAAGATTTTCTGCAATGTGGACTCTGTCTTTGATCTTGTTTTGTTTGTTCTCAATGTTTTTGCAATCCAAGCAGAAGCAAATGGTATTTGGAAAACAGTAAGTTTGAACCTTTCAATGATTGCTCATTGCTGCTAGAAATTCAGAACATACTTTTTTTTTTTTAATTTGGAATACTGCTGATTCTTGTTCAATCTATGAGAGAGAACTAGACTGTTTTTTTAAAGTTTTTTTTATCTGTGAAGAAAACTACAGTATTAATTGAAAGACTCACTAAGTGAAGCAGTTTCAGCTGGCAGTGTTGTTAGATGATTTGCACTGTTCTGTTCTTAATTCTGGGAGCCTAAAATTAGACCACTAAATCCAGACCTGCATCTTTCAATGGTCTGGCCTGAGTTTATTTGGGGGGGATGCTATTGCAACAGTAAAGGCTTTTATTTCAGCTATATTGCAGAGCATTTAATTTTTCTAACAGTGGCACTACTAAGTAGATTCCTAAATATGGATGTAGAAACTTATCAGTAGGCACCTATTTTCTAATGTCTTGGACAGAATTATATCTCTCTGAATGTATCTGTTATTTCCATGTTGGCTAAGAAAACTTTGGTGGTTTTTCATTCCAATACTTTCTTTTCTGTAAAAGTTGTCAACAATCCTTAATTCTCTTTGAATGTAGCCTGGGAGATCTAGTTTTGTTAGTGTTCAGTAACTGTGTGCACTACAAAACTGTCCATGTCTGATAGTATGAAGTGGCCTGGGATCTCAGCAGAGCTAAGGTTCCAGTCGTATAAAGACTTAACAACATATGATGTTGTTATATTTATATATTGTTGTTATATATATTGTTATATCTTGTTGTTCATATTGTTGTTATATATCATATATAATATTCCATATTATGAGTAGGCTTCCATGGTAACGGCCATGTTCCAGAGAAATCTGCAATGAAACTGTCCTGTAATTAAAAAGCATATTCTTTATATTTTTCTGTAAAAGGACTAATTCCCTTTGGCAGCTGATAGACTGAACTGCATGTAATTTGGAGGATAAAATAGAAAGAAAATAACTTGTAAAAAGGAAAGCCTTTCAGTCATCTCCCGACACCCCTGCCCCAATGATAAAGCTTGGAAACTTTTGCATTTGTTGGATGATTTTTTTTTTTTTTTTTTTTTTAGTTGTGCTTGTTTTATTTGTGAGGGGTTTTGGTCTTGTTTTTTCTGGAAACTTCAGCAATAAGAACTGTTTGTGGTGGTTTGTTTATCTTGGAATAGACTGAAGGAAAAGGGTAGCATTATGCTTTTATACCTTTAAGGAGCTGTCAGTGTGCCATGCATGACTTGTAAGGGAGGTAAAAGTGGCTCAGAGTGAAATGAGGTTACAAATTATTTATCATTTCCCCTTTAACCACTTGATCTTTGACTTGTGTTTGTTAAACCCTATTAAACATTAGTGTTGGAATGTGTTACAAGATGCTATTTGCCATAGGTAGACATCACTTTTTTTAGTTAAATAGTGAGACTTTACAGTGCAGCGAACAGATATAGTTGGTGTTATCTTTATTTTTTCAAAGTGAAAGAAAACAAGGAAGGGGAAGGGAGAGGGGAAGAAATCCACATGACCCTAAACCTTAAGGACAGGTGGCTGAAGTACCTCTTTCATCCTTTATTTAAGAAAGGACACTAATAAGGGTTATGACCAAAGGTATTAAAATTCTTTGTGGGTCACTTATAACAACTCATTCAACAACAAATTAAAATCATCTTTCTGGAAACTGCTTCTTTGCTATCTTGCTGAGATACTGTATTGAAACATGATTTTTCTGCAGAGGAAAGCATTTTGAAGGTGGAAAGGTAGAACTTCACCTTTGCAGCAGCTAAGCTAGCTTCCCAGGCCAGCTGTCACAAAACATTTAAGTTTGTTTATAA
The DNA here is from genome assembly GCF_018139145.2 of Gymnogyps californianus. NCBI lineage: Eukaryota > Metazoa > Chordata > Aves > Accipitriformes > Cathartidae > Gymnogyps > Gymnogyps californianus. The sequence goes on along the minus strand of NC_059472.1, from coordinate 116,443,273 downwards.
TTAATTTAGGGGAAAAAAAAAAAGTTGCCTATGCTATGTTCAGTATTGACGATGCCAGCAGAGACTCCATGTTGTCAAAATGGATGGAGATCATGTTATCACAGAGCTGGGGCTAGTGGTGGCTGCTGGGCTTTGCCAAACCATGGGGGGAACAGTGCTCTGAAACAGGCTCAGCTGCAGCTTGGACCCTTGAAAGCAGCAGCGTGTTGGCATCGCTGCCAAGTTCTGTGGAGCAAAATGTGCAACTCCTTATGCATGTTACCTAAAACTACTGTACCTTTCTGTGGACAGCTTGCATATAATGTCATAAGTTGGTTTAAAGAAAATTGGCAAAGATTTAATGCTTAGATGTCTCAGGCTGATGTCTCCCATAACTGAAACCTGACTGCCTCGGAAAGAAAAGTCAGGTAAGGTGAGTGTCTTAAATGCACTTAAGGTGTGATACTGGGCAACTTGGAGGTCTCTGGAAGATGATTCCTGTGGGCTTGTAGGGTTTGTGAGGAAGCTGGTGGAGTGAGAGCTACAGACTTGAGATACTTGAGATTACTTTGCAGAGGAGCCACAGCAGGTGTGAGATGGAGTAGCTTTTAATCCATGATTAACTCAACTGAGGTTGCAATTTGTTCCAGCTGGAGGGAACAGACCTTGCTGTCTTTGTCCCCAGTTAAATACAAGAGCACTCCAGGCCTTTGACCATGACAGTCAAGTCTGGGCACTGTGTAAAACAACCCCTTAGTCATGTCTGTATCAGCTGTGGGATAGCTAGTCTTAAACTAGTCTTTTCTTTTTTGCTTGTTTTTTCACAGAGCCCTTCTTGGGTTAAGTCAGATACTGAATGTACCAGTGAGCAGGCCAATGTATAGTGTTAATACACTGCTTCAGAGCAGTCTCAAATCAACCTGTGTTTCTTGAAAGACATAGGAGATGTTATTCATACACAGAGACAACTATGCTAAAAGTCAGATTTTAATTCTTTTTGCTCATAATGGTTCCATAATGTATTTTTCCAGTCCTGCAAAAGCCTTAAGGTTATAAAAATGATGCAAACTTTCCTCCCACATGTATCTGGATTACTAAATTACTGTGGTTTGGGACCTTTCTTAAGCCTATGATATCTGTTTGTACTGGAAAATCCAGTCAAGATCAAGGCTGCATAAGGTTAGCTGTTGAGCAAAGATGCAGTGAGATGTTGTCCTGTGACCACAGATCATGCATTCTCCTGCAGTGTATGGGAATGATTTTGTAATGAGCTACAGCTGGGTCCCCTAGGCTCATCCAGCACAGGGACTAAATTATCTTTGAGAAATACTTTTAGACTTTATCAGATTATATCTAACCACTGCTTCTATAAAAAGTTTGTTTACCAAATGAGGCTTCCTCTTCCGGTTGAAATGTTTATATTGGTGAAACCCTGAATGTGGGTATGGATTTATATCTCATAGCTAGTTCCTCTTTCCTGGTAGGAAGGACACGCTCAGAGAGAAAGGATTATAGCTTATCCCTATGATGGCATAAGTCTCTTGATTCAGACTAGTAACCTACAGGAAAATAGCACTGTAGTTTGCCAGAAATCATGAGGTATTCAAACAGGAGCAATTAACTTGGTTCTGGCAGAGCTGGCCTTGAAACCAAGGTTTTATTCACCAGTTTTCATCCCAAAACAGTGACAAATCTAAAGCGGGATAAAAAGCTCTCCCCCTCCCCCAGAACATGCAATTAAAATATCACAATGTTTTGCTTACGAAACTTGGTGTGCTCCCCAAGATCCCTGACTGCTGCTGTGTGAAGCTGACGGGGGGTTGACAGTTTTGCTGCTGTTAATCAGTGGGAGTTCCTAGTGAAACTAAAAGGGTTATATCTGTTTTGTTCAGCAGCTTTGTGGGCTCCCGAGGTTCCCTGGTGAGTGGGAGGCTGTCCTGGGAGTCACAGGCTGGAGTCAGGCAGCTGGGAGCTCAGGTGGCTCTGAAACCTGCAAGTCCTCGCATTTAGCTCCTTATTGCTGAGGAGCCAGGTAAATAGTTACAAAACAGGCAGATTTCCAGCCCTGCCTCTGCCTGTGTTCTGTCAAAAGAAAGTGTTTCTGTGAAACGTTAGCATTTGACAAATTGCAGTTTTATGACGGAATAAAGATCAGTTAGAAAATTTGTCGTATCTGGATTTTGATCTTGCTTGCATCTGTATGTGGGAACAATGTGCTCTTTGGATGAACAGGCAAAACCTACACGTTTATCTCTGCCTGAGAAGCAATCTGTAGTAAAATACCTTTTACTCATTAGGCCTTGTTAGTTTGAGTTTCATGCTATATTGACCACAGACATGTAGCTCCTTGCTGTCTTGGAAAGCAGGCAAATCTCTATTAATGATTTACTGCAAGATCTTTGGCAGGCGTAGTCAGTGAAGGTATGCCATCTCTCTTGGACTTAACCTGTGATACCCTGTGCCTGTACGGCAGTGTGTTTGAGTGTGTTCATGTACACAAGCAAGTGCGGATGCTTGTGACTTGATGCATATATGGGAATGGATGTAACCATAACTGTGCTGCTTCCACAAGCTAAAAATGTTGTGATTTTAATTTTTAATTTAATATTCTCTTTTAATTTCTGTTCTTTAAAAGGGGAGTATTTAAAAGTAAATGTCATTTGTTCATATGCCTCTTTAAAGCATTGGTAATCTACATCTGCATACCTAAATTCTATTTGAACACTTTTTTAATCTGTGAGTGATAGTTTCTTATTTAATCAGCTAGTTTGCAACAAATGGCCTGGAAGCAAAATGTAATCCACTGGAGTTGCCTTTATAGCAAATTCTCCCTAAAATAAAATAAGACTAGCAGCAAGAAAGAATGTAAGTCCCTTCCCATCATCATCATTTATGCTATACTCTTTTTGTAATGTTTGTTTGTATGGAATTGTGTGAAGATAAATAGCTTAATTTTTGGTGAGAAGATTGCTGGGTTCCTGTAAAAGCTCTACATTTCCGGTAAGTCATTCGACTAATGGTGTGTTTTGTTTTGTGTCAGTAGTTATGTACCTTTGCGTAGCTGTTCAGGGCTTTCATAGACCCAAGGTCCCCTGGGTATTCTTTTGTAGTATAAAGACTGGTTATTGTAACCTAAATTGTCTTGGGCTGCTGTTCTTTGTCCTGACACAAAGTTTTCGGGAATTGTGGCAGATGTATACTTAAAGGGGAATATAAACAACCAACCAACACCCACCCCCACCCCCCAAAACCCAAAGCAGCATATTCTTGGTATTTTTCCCCCAGATTTGCTGATTTTGCAAACATTTTTTTAATGCTTATCTATTGAAGTCAGTATTTGAATGTCCATCTGAGATCTCTTGAATGTCTTGAGGAACACTGGCAGTGATCCCTCAGCATCTGATCAAAAAATTGGTAACTTTGTTCTGTGACTCAGAATATGACCTAATCAATTCTCACATAGATTTGTCATGTCTCCAGTACTGACAAAAACAACAACAAAAAAGCTTATATTTTTCAGGGAAGCAGATGGACATTTCCTTTCTTAGAAAGTTGAGAGTTTTCTGTTGAAAACATGCCATCCTCCAACTGTGCTAGAACATTTTTCTGTGCAAGAGGAAAGGAGGGCAGGTAAAAGACCACATCAGGACCTGAAATGAAGTTTTCTCTTGAAGGCTGTTCAGTAATCAATCAGAATCACCAGCTGCTTAAATTTAAAGTTGTAAAATGAGGAGATGAAACAATGGAGTCCACCTCTTCAAAAATTAGTTGAGACAGGTTTTTTTGATGGGCAAACCTATGTCCTGTTTTCATTCCTGTGACAAATGGAAAAATCCAAATTTTGCTTTTTACACCTGGCTTCAGTGTTTCATCATTGCCATGTCCTTGAAAACTCAGCTTTCATTTGGAAGAATAAAAAGTTTCACAGCTGTTAGGAAACAGTTCCAGCGACAAAGATCACCGAAAACAAACTCATTATTATGAAACATGATTTTTCTGCAAAACATTTGAGTGTGAGAGTTAACCAGCTCTTGGCTTTTGGGCCTTCAATTTTCTGATAGTGTTTTGTGGAACAAAAGGATAGCCTGTCCTGAAGCCACTTCAGACAATGTACAGGTCTTAATTGTCACCTAATTATGTTGAGCATTTCTGCACTGTTAAGCAGAAATTAAATGTTAAGAAGTTAAAGTATATGTTCCTTGTGCAATATTTTTGCTATTTTTAACAACAAAAGTTGTATGAGAAACATCTTTTTAGAAGGACATAAACCAGAAGGAAAATCCCACATTATATTGTCAGTATTAATAAACTATTAATCTACAGTATCCCTTTACTCTTCATTGAAGTCTCAATAGAGTTCTGCTGTGGATATGATTTTTCATAGCAAATTCACCTCATAAAACTAAAGACTAGCTGTCAGAGAAAAATACTGTGATCTATAACCTTATTTAGGGTTATCATATCTCTGGGTATTCTATCTTTTTCCAACTGGAAGTGGTGGATAATAGAATCTGAGTGTCATGGACTTCTGTGGTGGATTTCCAGACATGCAAATCACCTGTATTTGCATCTGCAGGATTTCTGTTACATCTAATGCGTTGTACTGCACTGCACATGTGTTATCCAGCATGTGTGTGATTATTTCTTTTCAGGAAATCCTATGCAAAGATCTCTTCCCGGTTTTATCTTGGGTATGGTTGGACAGTACAGCTTTGGTTTTGCAACTGTCAAGCTTGCAAGACAACTGACAGCAAGAGCTATGGTGGTAATTTCACACCAGATAAATCTGGCAATATGTGAAGTACCTCTTGGAGAAGAGGGAAGGAGGGAGGGAGGAAGAAACCTGTCACTAATCAGGCTTAGTGATTTTTGGTTTTATCACTTAAACTAAGAAATGCAGGCAAAAGTAGTCCTTAGGAATTGGCTTCCCTGGTCTAGGAGAAGGGATGTTGGCTAGGAAGTATGAAATTTTGGCTTTGGTTGTGACCCTGGTGGATCATCTAAACAAAACCAAATTGTTTTGCTTCTCTGTCCCTTTCCATCTTTCCCACCGATGGTTATTACTGTGGGCTCTAAGTGTAAGCTGTGCAGCTTGGAGGCTGAGTGGTTTGCATGGTGCTTAGTGCAATGGAGATTGGTCCTGGTAGGAGCTACAGGGCTCCATATTATGCATAAAAATTTCCAGACAAACAACACTACCTAATTAGTGTTCTTAAGACAGGTACACAGGTTAAAATATTGTTTATAGGAGCATACTATAGCAAATGCAGGGGGAAAAAAGCATACTACTTAATGAAGCTTTGTGACTATCCCATTGCAATGAAATGTCATTCAATTAAAAAGAAATCCATTTCGAAATTTCCAGTGGGCTCAAAATACAATTCTGACTTCACAATTTCTAGCCAACACAGCTTGTATAAATGCAGCCCTTTGACTCAAAAACAACTTGAAATGTATTGAACTCCTTGAAGCTGGAGATTTCATTGTGTCAGTTACCCACTGTGTATATTGTGCTGAAAAAATCAACACCTGGCATAGAAAGATTAAATCAACCTGGTTTTCTTCTTGGAGCATTCTCCAATCAGGCTCCTATTCAGCACACAATGCTGTTGCTGACATTACTAAAGTTCATACCGACATATTTTTCTTGCTGCAACAGAGGACAGTTTTTTTTTTTTTAAATTACTTGTACTATTTATGGACCTTAATAAGGCCAAGAATGTTGTGAATCATAAAATTCTTGTCAAGTGATTTCTTTTGAAAGGCATGTAGCGGTCTGGCTGTTTGTACAGGAATGACTGGTAGTGGCAGATTGCTTACTGGTTCAGGTTGTATACTACTTTACTCAGTGCTGAGCAGCTTAATTTAAGGGCGTAGTGTCTCTAAATTGGGATTGGCTGTTCAACTTGACTGATATTAAATCTTTGGCTGGGAAATTGCTAAGGGATTTCTCTCCCCCCATCCCTTTTATTACGTGTGTAATTCTAATGACTCCTGATTTATGAAAGGCAATCCTAGAAAAAGAAATGAATTGGCTTGGCATTTGCAAAAATGAATCTTGGTGTGCAGGTGCAATACCATTGAGAGACAAATGTAATGAGGAAGAGTCCTGAAGTAAGACAAGGGAGTCAAATGGATTTTCACTGAAATACAGAATTAGGGCTTTTCTTGGCTGTGGGAGTAAGGAACTGTTAAATTGTAATTCTAGGTTGGTTGGTTGGTCACTGTCCAGCTTTGGCCTGTTAATTTCAAGGTCCAAACTTTCTTGTTGTGAAATTATCTGAATAGTGTATTTTTAGTTAGACTTACGACTACTGAATGACTCAAGTCCTCGGCCCCTTCTAACATTGAAAGATAAGACTTGCAAAAGCATCTCAGCCCCATTTTTGAGAATTATTTAAGAGTCTAAATTTATTGAAAATCAATAAGACTGCATAACTCATCTCTGAAAATAAGAAGTACAATTATAGATCTCTGGGATGGTTTCGGAAATTTTACATCAGAATATTTATTTTGAGGTACTTTGTGGGCAGAAGGATGAGTACTCCAAAAGCAGAGTGTATTAAAGAAAATCTGTAGCTTTTGCTTGTATTTTATATGTTAGTTTTCTCCAGCTGTTTAGGTACCTGGATTTCTTGAATTTACTTTCCATAAATGTTGAAGAAACCATTTAACCATTAAATTTGAAGCTTCAGGTTTCTCAAGTCAAGGGTCAGGTGCTGGGAAAGAACAGAGTTGTCTGAAAGAACAGATGGAATGAATCAGAATGAAGTTAAAATCAATAACAACTCAGCTATTGTGAAAATTTGAAGACAATGCTCCAAATTCTTTTTGCAGAGACCCCCATCTCTGAAAAATTGTATTTCCTCCCTCTATAGGGGAAACCGATATTTGTTATTTCCCCAAGAAATGTGTGTATGTTGTGGAACAGCCAAATGCAGAGGGACACTTCTTTCATAGGAAGTGCTTTAAGTATGATGTGCTTTGTCAACCATGGGACCCGCTGTGAAGACCAAAGACTGCTATAAAGAGAAGGGATCCACCTGACCAAGTGGGGCAAACCCATGTTTGCCAACAGGCTGGCTGACCTAGTAAGGAGAGCTTTAAACTAGGAATTACAGGAAAGGGAGATGTCAACCCACAAACAAGGGAGGACAAGAGAGACCTTATAATCAACAAAACAGGGATGAAGTGGGCCTATCTCAAGTGTGTGCACATAAATGAGGGAGTGGTAAGGAGACAGTATGATGGAGGAAACTTTCATACCTTTATGGGAAATCAGCACAACTGTGTACCTCTTTGAAGTGCCTATACACTAATGCTTGCAGCATGGGAAACAATGTCCATCTCTGTAGGGCTACAATCTCAGTGGCATCACAGAGACATGGTAGGATAGCTCACACAACTGATGTGTTGCCATGGATGGATACAGGCTCTTTAGGAAGGACAAGCCAGGACAGTGAGGAGAGGGAATTGCCCTTTATGTGAGAACGTAGCGGGAACACAAGGAGCTCTGTCTTGGTAGGGATGATGAGCTAGCTGAGTGCTTATGGGTCAGAATTAGCAGGCAGACCAATGTGGATGATATGGTGGGTGTTTGCTACAGACTGCCTGATCAGGAAGATGCAGATAAGGCCTTCAGACGTCTGGAAGAAGCCTCATGTTCACAGGCTGTGGTCCTCGTGGGGGACTTTAAACACCCCTATCTGTGCTGGAGGGGCAACACAGCAGGGCACAAGCAATCCAGGAGGATTCTTTCTGGAGTTCTGTCATGGTTTAACCCCAGCCAGCAGCTAAGCACCACGCAGCTGTTCCCTCACTCCCCTGCCCTGGCTCCCAGTGGGATGGGGAAGAGAATCAGGAAAGAAGGTAAAACTCATGGGTTGAGATAAGAACAATTTAATAACTGAAGTAAAATATAATACTACTACTAATAATGAAATATTACAATAATAATAATAGTAATGAAAATGAATTTAACAAAAAAAAAGAGGAGGAGAAAAAAAAGTTGCACAATGCAATTGCTCACCACCCTCTGACCAATGCCTGAGCAGTGATCCGCCCCTCCCGGCCAACTCCCCCCTGTTTATACACTGAGCGTGACGTTCTATGGTATGGAATATCCCTTTGGCCAGTTTGGGTCAGCAGTCCTGGCTGTGTCCCCTCCCAGCTTCTTGTACACCTGCTTGCTGGCAGAGCATGGGAAACTGAAAAATCCTTGACTTAGGATAAGCTCTACTTAGCAACAACTAAAACATCAGTGTGTTATCAACATTATTCTCACCCTAAATCCAGAACACAGCACTGTACCAGCTACTAAGAAGAGAGTTAACTCTATCCCAGCTGAAACCAGGACAAGTTTGTTGATGATAACTTCCTGACACAGGTGATTGAATAACCAATGAAGGAAGATGCTCTGCAGGACCTGATACTTACAAGCAAGGAAGAACTGGTTGGGAATGTGAAGGTCGGGAGTGGCGTTGGCTGCAGTGACCTTGATGGTGGACCTCAGGATCCTGAGAGGATGGATCAAGGCAAATAGCAGGATCACAATCTTGGAATTCAGGAGAGCTGACTTTGGCTTGTTCAGGCACCTGCTTGAAAGAAATCCGATGGGATACAGTCCTGGAGAGAAGAGGGATCCAGGAGACCTGGATGATTTTCAAGAATGACCTGCTCCAAGCTCAAGAACAACCCATTCTGATTTTCAGGAAAACAAGCAAGGGTGGCAGGAGGCCTGCATGGATGAACAAGGAGCTTCTGACAGAACTCAAATATAAAAAGTAAGAATACAATACATATACAGTCAGTTGACCCAGGAGGAATACAAAAATACTGTCTGAGTGTGCAGAAATGACATCAGGAAAGCCAAAGTCTGCATGGAGTTGAATCTGGCAAGCGATGTGAGAGGGAATGAGAAGGGCTTCTACAGGTATATCAGAAGCAAAAGGAAAACTAGGGAAAATGTGGGCCTGGTACTGAATGGGGTGTCCTGATGACAAAGAATATGGAAAAGGCCAAGGTACTTGATGCCTTCTTTGCCTTAGTCTTTACTAGGAAGATCTGCCCTCAGAAGTCCCAGCCCCTGAGACTCCTGGGAAAGCCTGGAACAAGGAAGACTTACCCTTGGTGGAGGAGGATCAGGTTAGGGAGCACTTAAACTGGACATACACAAGTAGATGGGACCTGATGGGAATGCACCTGTGAGTGCTGAGGGAGCTGGCCCATGTTATTATGAGGCTACTCTTGATTGCCTTTGAAAGGTCATGGAGTTTGAGATGAAGTTCCTGTGGACTCCCATCTTCAAGAAGGGCAAGCAGGAGGATCCAGCGAACTACAGGCCAGTCATCCTGACCTTGATCCCTGGGAAAGAGATGGAGCAAATTCTCCTGGAAGCTATTTCTAAACACATCAGGGAAAAGAAGATATAAGCTGGGTGGAGTGACTGATAGACAGATTGCCCAGGGAGGGAAGCTATAGTATCTTCATCCTTGGAGTTACTCAAAATCCAGACACAGCCTTGAGCAGCCTGCTCTCATTGACCCTTCCAAGCCAGAGGAGTTGGACTAGACGATCTCCAGAGGTCCCATCCTACCTTTACAGTTCTGTGATTCTCTGTTTTAAATAGGGAAATAGTTGAAGGAACTGATCTGCTTGTAGCCATTCCACGCACACAGAATGATCTTAAGTCAGTGAACAGTATTTATTATAGCTTAATTTGTTCACTTCAGAATTGAATATGCTGAATTATATTTCTCTTGAATCTTGTGTGCTATCCTGGTTAGAAAATGGATAAATTAGCTTTTCTGCATAGATCCAGAAAAGTTTGCCAATTATTATTCCAGACTTAATTTGACTTCTCTCAGTATTTTTAACAGCTCTTGTACTTCATGTCTGAGCTCAAGAGTTGCCATCTTCTATAATGACTGCACTAACAGTCTACAGTTTTGGTTTCTTGAAATAATTCTTAAAAGTTGCATTAGGAGACAGGCTTACTACTTTGGGTTCCAGCACCTTAATGCATTTTCTCCTATAAATCTAAAAAAAGAATCTTTTGGGTTTTTCCAGTATGTGTAAAGATAGCAGTAAATACTGACACAGAGTACTTTTCATTCTCAAAGTGCTCTAAATTTGTTGGGTAATTAATATTCACGATACTCTTGGGAGATTCGTGTATTTAATTACCCTCATTTATAAGCTCTGGGAATATGAAACAGTGGCACATGGGACTCAACAAGCCTTTGCTTTTTTGCATTGCTACCCCAGTACCAAAAAATTGATTTCCTGCATGACGCATCAGAACGTGTACAAGTGGAAAGAGAGATGACCTTGAACTGAGTCAAGATCTGCTTTAGCATCTAGCCTGCTCCCAAGCAGAAAGTTTTTTCAGCCGTGAACTTCCTTACTTTTATTCCATGGCAGCAATGAAATTTGTCTTGGAGAGGAGACAAATAGAACTTCATTGGTCTATTTCTCTTGAAAGTTGTTGCAAGATTTTTCTTTGCTGTTTTGTAAGCTTTGCTCGAGAACATGTTGCAGCGAGTGACAAATGCATAGACTAAAATAACATTTTTAATAATATTTTTTAAGAAATTAGAATCTGGCATTTCAGTAGCATTTCTGTTTTGTGTCCCTTCCCAATCAATCATTTCTTTCCAGAGAGAGGAAAAAGCAGGGTAAGTACTTCCCCCCCCCCCCCCCCCTCCCCCCCCCGATTTTTTGGAAGGTTGATTAACTGTGCTAGAAAGACAGGGGGAATAAACTGTTACTCTTCTGGAACAGAATATCATAAATTGAGGGCAAAAGTAGTTGAACTCCTTGGCTCCTGCGCAGCAGTAGTGTACTTAATTCTTTCATAAGCATCCTTATTAACAAACGGCAGGGCTTCATATAGTGAGCCTTGATGATTCACTCAGCCTTCTAATACAGGAAAGGAAGTATATTACAAGTGTTAATACAAATATAGATTGAGTAGTTAAACTGTCTTGGTTCCTCCTGTGTAGTGAAGTGAGTCCCGTGGCTTGTCATCTTGCGTATTTAAAGAAAACAGAAGTATTCGAATTTGTCTAGCTCCATCTCTCTAGATAATCTCTTGATGTGGCCATGGAGGAGGTAACTAGTTGTTTTGTGGTCAGATATTCTCCACTCGTGAGGACAAAGCAAATAAATCTTTCTTTACTAGAAACTGTTGCTTGCTTATATCAAACAGCTTACACTTGCTGGCTTTGAGCAAGTAAGTTTTGTGGCATGTGACCAGCCTTTCCCCTAACCTTCTCTGGTGTTGTGTTGCTTTGGTGCTTGTAAGGCAAGGAGCTACTCTTGCACAGTAATCCAGATGCCAGTGTTTACCTATGGAAGTATTAATTGATACCGTGACAAAAAAAAAAAAAAGTATTGTCTAGATGCTTTCATTTGGCTTCTTGAGGAAAAATTAGGCTATGTTGGAAAGCCTATGTTATGTGAGGTAACTCCAGAACTCTTCATGTCTCTCACTTTCTGACAAGTGCTGTTAATCTGAAGTGGTTTCTTGAATAAAGCTGGCCTATCAAATGCTTCTTTATTTTAGGTGTGTACGTCTGTGAATTAGCTACTGATGGACTTTCTCTTGTGGTTCGTGATAAATTTGTTATATTTAGAGTAATGCTATCAAGTTCAAGGCTGGGCTCCCAATTTAAAGCAGAACTGTCTCTTGTCTTTAGTCATATGCAGACTAAGTGTTGTGAATAGTGTCCACATGCTCCAGCTTATTTCTGCAGTCTCCGAGATAGTCTTAGGCACTCACTACCATTAAAACAATAGTCTGTTGCCAAGATTTAAATGGCAGTTTTACTTTAGTGTTGTAGCTGTTTTTTCCTGTATAGATGAATGGATTTGGTCCACAACAGTTGTATGAATTGTAACTTCCATTGGAAAATGGAAGGTATTCCAATGAAACTCTTGCCAGGACATTTTTTTTCAGCCAAAGTGACAATGAGGAAGAGGCAGAGTAGTCAATAGCCCAGTCATTTAACACACTCTTCTAGCCTTAACTAGGGCACCAGTTTGAACTGTTGTCACCCACAACTCAGAGGAGTGCTCTTGTTGGCTGTTCAGTTGTGGGTCTGCTTTACACTTCATGTGAAGAACTAAATATTCCCTGAGTTGTTCCCTATCAGCCTGTTGCCTGATAGTTAGGATGCTTCCTTGAACACCGAGCTTCTGCTCAGTCAGGTAAAGCAGGGATTTCAGCATGGTTGGCCCACATCCTGAGTGAGTGTGCTAACCAGCGAGCAGGTCAAGTCATCTGTTCTGAAAGGAGGAGTGGGCTGTTGGTTTTTTGTGTTTGTTTTTTTTTTCTTCATTATTTGTTTAACACAAACCTGTTTTTTGATAGACTTGATTTCATATGAATCCTGAGCAATGGGATTTTTTTTATCTGCAGGATGGAAAACCTGCTTTGTTCCCAGGCCTGTTTGTTATTTCACTTTCATTCAAGCAGAGGGGGCTTGTGAAGTGTGTGTAGGAATATCCTTGTTGAAGTGCTGCATGCTTCCATTCTAGGGCTGATGAAATTTGTTGTGCTGATGATAGCCATACCTGCGTGTTAGTACAGATATTGGTGTGCAGAAAGGGGTCACAGCTGGGCATACTGACACAGACTAAACCTCATCCTTTCTCCCTTTTTTTAATATGTCATTGTTGGGAAAAAAGAGAAGAGGGGGATAAAGGTCAGTAGAACAATAACAATAGAATATTTATATTTATGATTTTAAACCAGCTGGTTCTTCATAGTAGTTATGATATCTTTTAGCTTTAAGTAAAATATTGATTCATGCAAATGACAATATAATGGACTTTGACATACCAAAATATCCCCTCACACCCCACTTCAGCTGCCTCCCTCTCTTCTCTCCCCCTCCTTCACTGCCCTGTCTGCAGTAAAATACCAAACCACTACGTCTTGCCATCCCCTGTGGGCCAAAATTCCTGTTGAGACTTGTGTGCAGACAGAGATAATGAGTAAAGTAGCTCTGCCACTCTTTATCCCAGCAGCAGTTTGAACTCATGATCAACCTGAGCTTTAGTACATTGTTGAGGCTATTGTAAGTACATTCTGAGCATGTCCTGGTTGGACAAGGAGAGACTTCAGCTGGTCTGAGAAGCTCTACGGAGAGAGATGTAAGTGAAGAGCTGAAGGCAGCAATGATCTAGGAATGTTTATGAAGGTAAAATGTCTGTTATCTTCAATTCTTGTTGGCTTGAATGGGAACTAAGTTGCACATTACCCTTTATGGACTGAGTTTGAGAGTGATGGGTTTGAAAAATGCTGAGGGCAGATGTCTTTCTCTCTCCTGGTTTGCACTGGAGACAATGAAGTCAGCACTGAGGGTCTTTGGAAAGAAAAAATGAAAGTAGCAGAAGGAACTTACTGGGTTAGTGAGCCTACTACTTTCAGATAGTGCCAACAACTATGTTGTACATTTCATAAATGAAACTGTTTAAAATGAAATGTTTCTAGATTCCATCCCTATCTACAAGTCTATTCACAAATGTTATTCCTCTCATGAGCTGAAACTTTTCTGAATTCCAGACAGAATGTGTCCATGGGTATTTCTCATCATTGTTCTTTTGCTTAAACAGTTTTCTCCGCGCCCCCCCCCCCCCCCAAGCTCTGGCGTTTACTGTTGAGATGCCTTCATTTTGCTAAGCTATAAAAACAAGTCCTAGTTGGTTTTCATGAGTGGCTTTTTAATTGTTCTCCTTCAGGGCTTTTTTTTGGTTAAATGGAAAAGCTGTACATAACCTTCTAGATAAGGTCCCACCAGGGCCAGGTATGATGGCTTTTTAATTTTCTTCCTGACAACACTTCTTGCGATGTGCCCTCTGTCTCTTTCATAGCTGTGTCACTCGCCTTGTGAGCAAAGGGAAGGTTGAGTCTGCCCCAACCTCAGCAGAGCACTCCGCGTGGTGCTATGTGGGAAAAGTGCTATCTAAGCTGGAGGAGAGGGTGGTTAGTACAAATGCTTTGTTGGGAGTGGATGAAGGAGATAACAAGAAACTGTGTTGAAAGAAGCTGTAAGGCTGGAGGGAGGTTATTAGTGGAGTTCCTCAGGGGCTGGTTTTGACATTGATCTTACCTATTTTTTTTCACTACTTACCAAAAAGTAAGATAAAAATAAGAATGTGCTAATGAAATTTGCTAATGGCTTGAAGTTGGAACTACATAAGAGGAGACCATCCTACAGGATTGACCTTGAATAGTGATGAATTGGAGATGGAAAGGAATTAGTATTAGTAACTTCCATGTGAAGTTACATGCTTGGAGGAAAAACGAGTACTCCTGGGATTCCTCATTCATTGGGGAAACAAAAAGTTTGAGGAAGGCTCAGCTGTATAGTTTAGTCAGAGGGTGGCTGTGCATCGTTTAAAGTGTAGAGAGGTCTGATCCTCCTGCCACTGGAGGGAGACAAGGACCAACGAGAACAAACACAAGTAAACGTCAGATGATGTGCAAATTCATGTGTAAGAGATGGAAGCAAGTCTGACCCTCGTGACGTGGAGGATATTACCTTGGATAGATCTGCGTTTCTTCAGTTGCACCATGTTGAGATGAATGCAGTACAAGACAGTGAATGTCGTGTGGGAAGGGAAGATGCATGAGGTGTGTGCTGAGCTGCTGTTTTATTCAGGGCACACGTGGTTTTGAGGTAGTTAAAGAAAAAGAAAAAAAATACAAACCAAAAACAACTAATCAAGAAATGCAGTTGTCTTGAATCAAAACAGTCCTGAGGATGATCATGGAAGCAACTCTTAAATAGCTGGTCTTAGTCTGTGCTCCCTGGAAAATTGCAATCAGTTTATTTAAAAAATATTTCTTATTTAATTGTAGTGAAATTGTTCTGTATTACTGTTACAAAGTTGGTACTATTGCATTTCAGCTAATAGACTAATTTCTTTTTACATCTTTTGTAATAGAAGATAAACTACAGGCAAGCCACCAAGACTCCATTAAAGACAAGGCACACGTACAGTCATGAATAGAGAGAGACGTTAACAATAACACCAAAATTGAAGGAGAGGAAGTATTTGCAAAGAAAAGAGAATAATCACTTAATCCTATTCTCTGCTCCAAACCAACAAAATTGCAATACTCCAAAATTTTCCTGCTCAAGAGCCAGGACATTAGACAGTAGCAAGATTGACAGACTGCAGCTGCAATGATTGTTTTCTGAATGTGGGAAAAAACAGTTAAAGGAATAAGGATAGATTAGACAGGTCCTAATGCAGTGATTGCTCCCACTGTTCTTTCCCATGTTATTAATCTGTTTAATAATATTATATAATATATAATATTATTAATGTATGTAATATTGCTAATAATAATAATATTAATTTCTCCACTGTGGAAAATGTCGTACAGCCAACACTGTCTTTCCAGTTATCGTCTACAATGCTTGGTCACAGATATCTGTGGTGTATGAATTTCATAGTCTATTTTAAAAGGTAGGATTGGAGGAAATGGCTGCAAATCAAGAATATTTTCCTCTCATTTGCCAGAACATTACTCCCTGACTGGAAACTTCCCCCTTGCTTTTTTTTCTCATTTGTTCCTCAGTTCTTTGCCCTTATGGTGGCTTCTTTGGGCCAGCGTCCTTACTAAAACCAGATTTCTTCTCTTTGTTGTAAAGCTCCTGGGGGCTTATATGAACACTTGCCTGTTTTGGTAGAAGACTCAGTGGTGCCATAGCAATCACATTCACAGGATTTAGCACCTTTTGTTGCAACTTAGCTCTGGTGATACTTATGCTAGTGTTTCACCTGAAGTCTACAGTTATTTTACTCCCTCATGAATATGTTAATGAATTATTTCACACTCTTTTAAAAAAATATCTTTGCAGTCACAGAGCCAACTTTGCATCTTGGGGTGGTATTTAAATAACTTATCTTCTTGGAAAATGTGTAAGTCTAGGTTAAAAAAGGATAGTGAATAAATTCAGTGTGGCACGAATCTGACATCTTCATTGCAAAAAATATTCACTGCAAGTAAATTATGCATTTTTTTGTTACGATAGTTCAGAAAATATACTTTCAAATGTTATTTTAATTAATACCTTTATTCTACTGTTTCTAAATAAGCTTTCTACTTGGCAACTTACTACCTGAAATCTATATTCTAAATGTTTCCTTATTTCCTGATGTAAGATGTATCTTTTATGATCACTCTCATATTCTCATTTTCCTCTGTCAATCAGATTGGTATTTCTGCCTATTGTTTTCATTATACCCATAATGACACAGGTGCATAATATTACTATAATTTTATTCATGTCTTATCTTTTCACTTAATTTTCTTTGTGTATGGACTTTGCTGTAGTAATTATCTGTCACCCACTTTATTGTTTATTTATGATATTTGAGTTATTTTTATTCTAGATAATTCCTGGACATGCTATCAGACTAATAAGTATTGCATTGTTCTAAAGTTCATTTAAATCAGTATGTTATATATAAATTGGAATATATTAGTACTGAATGTACTAAGAGTTACAAGTATTTTTTGTATTTGTAGTTTCTACTATTTTTGTGAACTATTAGAAACTTCATTAAAAAGCTTGACAGTAAGAGCCATACAACCTACTTTCCAGATCAAAGTAGTTCAAAGAAATCTAGATGTGCATATATATTTTAATATTGTATTTTTTCCAAAGCCTGCTTCAGTCATTAGGCTTTTTTTTTTCAATTGGCATCAGTGAGTTTGAACAACAGTTTTTATTTTACAATACTTGTAGCATGCTGGGGTGATTTAGGGAAACAAATACTAGTCCGTGATTTGACTCGAGGGTACTTACTGCAACTCTTATGACCACTGAACTTCAATATTGCATAATCTATACTATCAGCCCTCTGGGAAAGAACAACAGTTATTTCCATTGATACTAGGGGAACTGACAGCTGGGGAACCTTGTTTCAGAGAAATGCTGCGATGTACCCAGGACTGACTCAGAAATCCTTGGCAGAACAGGTCTCCCAGGTTCCAGGCTAATGCTCTGACTCATCTTTCTGTTCGCTCTCTGCATCCTAAATGCATCCTATCCTCTCCCTATCAGCACCTTGATAATGTGATTTAGCTTATCTGTGTTATTGGAGCTGTTGCTGGCTGTGTAGTTGTTCTTTAGCTCCATGAAAATGCAGGATGGGGAAGGGGAGTCTCTTCCCTGGTATTCCAGATTACTCACGGCCTCAGTGGGTCTGCAGGTAATAGAAGGGAAAGTACTGTAATGTAGACAGTTGAAGAGAGCTGAAGCCTAAACTAATATTCAAGTGTCAGGAGGAAATACTTCTCCATCCTCTAAAAATAAAGATGTTTTGCTTAAAAACAACAGCAAGAACTTTGCCTCTTTCTGTGTACGAAATAATAGCTTTTAGGGTCTAGCTGTAAAGTGGATGACGTATTCCAAAACATCAGTTACTGCTTTCTTCTGTGTGTGCACTCAAGGGTGCAAAGGGTTTGGTGCATTTGGGTGCAAAGGCACTCGAGGGTTTCAAAACTTCAGAAAAATAATTTATACTGTTCTTTCCCACTGCAATAGACTATGTTTGGGTCTCTAAAAGTCATTACTCTTAAGATTTGTACTTCAGATGCTGTGGCTAATAGAACACCAAGGGAAGAGAGTTCAGTATAGCACCAGTGAGTTTGCTGTTGACTTGTGCCAGCCCCAGTAAGTCATTTAGACAGACAGGACACGAGACTGGGATTATAACTTAATTGAGGGGTTCTAAGTTCCCTGAGCCCTCCAGGGAACTGAAAATGTTTTTGTTCTAGTTGTAAATGTAATGTGGTATATGTTCCTTGCTGAACTGTTTATGGTTTAAGCTCTTCCTAAAGATAAGCTGGGACAGAAATTGGCACTGTGACTTCATGATGTGAATCCCTCGTGTCTTGTGTTATGAATAGGTTTCTGCTGAGCTCTTTGTCTTGGGGTGTCTTCAGCACTGAAGGGAAAGGTAAAACATTGATGAAAATTACTCCATGAAATTTCCCTTGTATTAATGTTGGGAGTGAATGCTCTCCTCTTCAAGATGGGCGCTGTTTTAAAACAAGTTAGCAGGTGCATTTGGGTTATTCCTGATCAGCTGGTGTATTCTAAAGTGTTAACAGTCTCCTTTACATCAGATGCCAAGTTGTCTCCTCCCTCCCCCCGCCACAGTGTAGGCAAGCCTTGAAGGGATATGGACCTGAGCCCACAACCCTTGGGCACCTGTGGAATGAGTTCTTTGTTTATACTCAAAACATTAATTTTAAAAGGAGTTTTGCTTGAATATAGATTCCAGGAACAAAATTATCACTTGGAGTTTAAAGAAAACTTAATTTTCAAGTAAAATAATAACTGTAGTCTTAGACTGGGGTATGAATAGCTTTGTATTTGGATGCTCGAAAAAAAAATAAATCTATGTACAGGACTTGCTGTTACGTGTTTGTTTGTCTTGCTTTAGTAACACACCACTTTAATTCTGTTGTTGTGGAGTTGAAATTTGCCACTGTGGAAGAGTTGAGAGAGATCTGGATATTTCGGATCTTGGTGAGCTCTACTAGGATGCTTATATGTAGTCAGGCAAGAGCTCAGCCTATCCACAGTCTGAAACAACTGATTGTGAGTCGGGCCCAGTCAGACGTTCACCATGTTGGTGAGGGGCTGTGGCTGAGGGACTGATTTTTGTTGAATAGCTAACTCTGTATTCTAAGAATGCGCAGAGACGTGCTACCTGTGAATAACACTTTCATATTTAACTTCTTTGTTTCTAATCCTTTACTCTTTCTGAAAAATAGTCGTAATTAGAATACTTCTGTAATGTAGTTTAGCTTTTGTAAACCAACTGGTTGTGGAAAAAGGTATCTTACTGGGTTGAGATGGAATCAGTTGTATGGGTGAGAGGATGCTAGATAAATTGGCCCAGCCCAGCCTAAAGGGATGGTGACTATTTGCATACTAACAAAAGTCTCAGTTCATTTTGAGATCTCCACAGTTCAAGAATCAATTGGATTTGCATATCCCAAAAGTTCAGGAATTGATTTCCTCAATGATGATATTCAGGGCATAATGATCTAGTCTGCCTGTTATTATATGATCAAATATATTCCATGGAGGGTGAATTATTTAATCTCTGTGGAAACATGGAATTTTCACGATACATTAGGACTGTAATGGGCACTTTTTTTTGCAAAGGAATGAAATTGTTCTGTCTTCTAAACATATGATCTGTGATGCCTTGAAGGCTGCTTGGAGAGGTAGATAATTAGCTACCCCACTGCCTAGAGAAATAGCTTGGAGATTTTTAGAAGCCTTATGCAAATGGTTTGGGATATTATACAAAATTAGTTTCAGTTAGGCTCAAATTTATCTAATTTAATTATTGGGAAAACTAAATCTTTGACTGAGGAAAAGAAGGAAACCTGACAGAAGGAGAAGACAGGGCAAAAAATATACTGGCATATAGACTGCAACAATTAGATACTGATGGATATATAGCTGCCATTCACTTTGTAGACATTCACCTCTAAGACATCAGTAATGACTTTTTTTTTATAAGACTCTACCAGAATTAATACCCTAGACCACAGGTGAAATAATTATTTAATGGAATTAAACCCTGTTGCTGAATATGGCTGTATCCTGTTTTAGCAGACTGTGAACTCAGCTGGTAAATCTATAGCCTCCTGGGATGTTGAAGTCCCAGCTCATTCTGCACATTTTCCTTGATGTTTCAGGGAGCCTCTGGCATGGAGTGGACAGTTATCTGAAGGGGAAATTTGACAGTTTTACCAGGCCTGGTTGCCTGCATGCATGAACTGTGGTGGTCTGTTTTATGCCTATGTGATGTCTCCAGCAGGCTTTCCATCCCAGACTTGGTTATGGGTGCATCAAATTTCTTCTTAATCCAGGGAAGGTGGTCAGGAGATTAGAGGAACAGGTGGTGCACAGCTGATTGCTGATGGCTAACTGTTAGCTGCCTCTTCAATATGCAGGGCTCAGGCAGAGAGCAACAAGGAAAAGGAAATATATTGGAAACAGCTCAGGCCTTACAGCTTGGCCTGTGGTTTGGTGGCTGAACTGAGACCAGAGAAACTGGGAACTGGCAGTTGTGTTGCCTGAGGTAGGTAGGAAGACTGCCAAAGCAGGACTGTACAAGCAGGGAAGACTGTTGTTGCATGGAGGATAAAACGGGGTATGCAGCATGGTGGGGTGGTGTGGATGGGTCAGTGGTGTCTATAAAGGAAGAAAGAAGTGCAGATCACTGCTGGGATGATGGACAAGAGGGGTTACTGCAGATGGACCTCTGCTGATTCCAGCAGAGCTTGTAAGATTTATATCCACTCTTCATTAGCTGAATTTCTGCAACTTCAACGAACTCTTGTTTTGTTTCAACACGCATGATGGTTTTGTAGAGCTATTTTAACAACTTCAAATGTGATGTGACCACTGTAAGAGTGAATTCATTGAGCAGTCTGAATACATGTTTCTGAAAAAGCTTCTTCAGGCAGCACTTGCTTCATTTGCTGCTTTTGGAACATATCTTGAAATTTTCATCTAGGCAGCTTCCTTGTGAGCTCTTCATTTCGTTCTTGAGCAATATTTTGTGGGCAACTTCAAGAACATAATTTGGAGTTTTAACTGCAGTAAAAGCTTTTTTTAATGGCAAATGACTATTTTATGTGACAGTTCTTCCATATGGTCATCAGTAAAGGAGCCATGTTACTTCACAGGATGAATACAGTTTCAAAGAAACTCAAAAGCAGATTGAAATTGTTTAGGTAACCATCACAGGTATAGGAACGTATATAGTACATTGTTACTGTAAGATACTTTGAGAATATAGTATTGAAGATACAGGCACAGTTTGTGATAATTTGTTATACAGCTCTGAACACAGGGTTCTGTTGACTTGTAGTTAAATCACTTCTGAAATGCAAACTTCAAATGCTGTCCTAGAAGTCCTCCTTGGGCCTTACAGCTTGGGGAAAGGAGCTTAAAGATATATTGTGGGGCTGAGAAGTGTGGTGTTTTGTTTTGGACATAGTATACGCTCAAACATTATTCCTAACGGAATAAGCAACTTAGCGTTGTGTACAATTACATATTTCCAAGAAACTATTTTACAGTGTTTACTGGCTTTTTTGCATCTTCAGGGTGTCAAATCATTCCATCTATGTATAGCAGATGCTTGACGAGGGCACTCTTGTTCTCAGTTCTCTGTCACTGGGAAACCTAGGCCAAACCAGTCAGTTGAAGAGAAGAGCCAGGAAAAAGCAGATACCTGGTTAGAAGTTAAAGAACACGTTAACAATCTGTTATCATAAAACAAAACAAAAACCCCAACACTGACAGAAGAAGTTAGCCATTCCATTCTGGGACAGTAGAGCTGTCTTTTCTGCCCAAAACAATATTTGGCAGTACAGGAAGATTGCTTGTATCTCACCCATGCATACTGGAATTCTGTACACTTGTGTGGGATCTATTCTGGAGATAATGCAAAAAAAAAAAAAATTAAAGAGCCTTAAACTTTTTTGCAGTTAAACTTCTAGTTGGACAAAGACTTTGTTGTTATATTTTGCTTATGTTTTTTTTAAATAGATACTTATTGCTCTTTTCTTACAATAATAAGCTGTTGAAACTTGAGGCTATAACCTTTTCTTTATTAGAAACTCATCTTTCCATTTTACAGCATTTTATTATTACTGTGACATTCCTCAGGAATGGCTCAAGAATCCTTTCTAGGACCTGTTGCTCTCACCCCATAATGAAGGCTGTTATTGGCCAAAATCTATAGACAATGTTGAGCAGAAACCAAAGGCAGCTCAAACATCGGTGTTATCTTCCTTTGATTTCCATTTGAACGTCAGGGACATAATTTTTAAGTATGACTTAGGTTTCATACATACCGATCTGACCTTATCTCTGTTAATCAGACTAATTTGCTTCATGTAGCAGTATCTTGATGACAAGACATCTTGAAATCTTTGAGTATCCACTATGTACCTAGCCACCTTCTTTTTAGTCACATCAAATACATGTGAAGAATCACTAAAACAGTAGAGAAAGAAACGGTCTTCAAATATGCAAATGTTCATAAATTCTGCTTTTCAGTTTTTATTAATGTTTGCAGTGTGGTGTTAAAACTGGAAACCAAATGCAAAACTTATGCGAAACCCATACTTTTGGGTCTGGTTTTGGCCATTACTGGTAATTCACAATGTTCTAACTTCATAAAACTAGCCTTTAATTGTTAAAGGATGAAAAAATGGTTTCAAACTAAAGACTTGATATTGCTAATAAACTTAGGCCTGAAGGTGAATCTAGTACTTGGAAGACCTTGGTTGAAGGAAATGGAGAGAAACATGTCTTTTTCCACAATACCATCATTTTCATTATTGACTTATCTCCCAGGTTAGAATGATAAATAATAAATCCTCTTTCAGCAAAGAATGAAAATATTATCCTTGCATGTAGATGTGTGCCAAAATGCTTTGTTAGTTACGGACGGGCCTTAATATGTGCTTAAATACTAAGAGAAATTCCTCAGTATTTGTGATAGCAACAGTGCCAGTAAAAATACAGACACAGGAACACATGCTGTTTGTCTCAGAGGCAAGAAGGAGCTAATGTTCTGTAAGCATCCAGAGGGAGAATATTTGGGTTTTTTCAAAGCACAGAAAAACACTGGTTAAAGGCAAATGAGCTGCTAGATAGCAACGAATGGTCCTTTGTAAGCCAGCACTCTTTGCCTCACAAAAAGCAAAGGAAAATCTTCTCTGGATAATTTACCCTGACTTTAATAAATATCAAGTGTTCTCTTCCTTCAAGGCACATACTGACTTGCTAACCTTCTTCTAATCTGTCTTAAGCTTTGTGGATATTTACCTCTTCATGCAATAAATACAGAGAAGTCAACAGAACCCAACTTCATGTCTATTTTTGAACTTGTGCCATTTCTTGGCCCGTTTCAGTGAAATTCATATAAAGCTTGAGATGAAAAATTAAACTTGTTCTATAACTGCTGTTATACAGTTATGTACTAATAAACTTGAACTGTTTAGACCTCTGGCTGTAAACAGAACTCCCCCACTTCTTCTAAACAGCTAGAGAATATTAGATATTTTTGACCTTTGATAGGTATTTCTTGTGAGACTGAATGTAGTATTGCTATACCGCTAACCTGTTGAATTCCATATTAAATTAAGTGTATTATATGACTTCTAATAAGATTCCTTAGATGGCTGGTTTGCTAGACAGTCATGAAGCATCCTGTGAAAGCATGTACTTCTCTAAAGACTAAATGATTACAAGCATATTTTTAAAAGAAAATGCTGGTATCTGTTTAGATCACTGATCTCCTATGACGCTTCCTGCTATACTTATCTGTTTTGCAGCTTCTGAGCAAAAATTGTGGAACAATGGAAGAAACCTGAGAAACTACTGCTTTTGTTTGTCATTGGCTTCAGTATCAAGTCATGCTGCTGATGGAGGTGGCAGGAAGGGGACCTTTCGTGATGTCAAAATCTAGCTTTAAGCCCCTTGATCACTATGCAGATACTGAAACGAGCAGTGCTGAGCTGCAGCATGGTGCTGAGGACAGTCTTTCACGTCTCTGTTCTGGCACTGAACAGTCTGAGTCAGATCCTTCTAATGCCTGCTCCCCATGAAATCTGAATATGTAGAGCTGCTACTGCTGCCTCTCTTGAGGGTTTTGAGCATGTGGGAGCTGTTGGGACATCTGCTGCCTGCACAGAGGTCAACTGAGCTGGTCTTCCCGGATGAATTTCTTCTCTGTCCTCATTGCATCCTTAAACTTACTTCACTAAACTTCCAAAGGTCTTGTGAAAATGGTGAAAATGAGATTTATTACAGGGTTGTTGCTCAGGGTGAAACATTTACTCCTTGAAAACTGCTTGCTTGATTGCAAACAAATTGTTTTTGAGCTAGATAATGACTGTATTGGTGTGTAAGGCTTCCCTGTACATGCCTTTTGCTCATCTGAATGTTAACCTGAGTGCTTCATGTGACAAACATACCAAGAGAAGTATAGTTCAGCTCCTAAGAAGCAATCGCTCAGGTATAGTGTGTATGCATGGAGGGGAAAGTCCAGTTTAAACACAGAAATGGAAGAATTGGTATAACTCCATGCTGGCTATGGGGAAGTGAAATATGGGAGGAAGGGGAAGGAGTTGAAGCATACAAGAACAACTACTGAGAAGAAAGGGGAGCTTGGATTGTGATCTATTCCCCTCTCCCAATTGCGATCTATGCCCCATCTTAAATCCCTTAGTCACCCTGTGGATGTCTCATGTCATACTGTTGTGGTTCATTGTCAGTGCTGACTCACCCAGAGTATGTGTCTTTGGTGCTGATTAGCAAACTGCTGCAGACAGAAATTAACAAAATTGTAATGATTTTCATGGTATTTAATAGAGCTAGTTGCATATTTTTCAGCTGAATGTTTTCCCTTCAGAAAATCAAAACATTTCCTGGGAAACTACTTATTTCCTGGAAAATTTTTGGCAGCAGATTGTTGGAACACCTTGTTTCCCTTTGAATGTTTTCATGGCATAAAACTCAAAAGGATAGATTAGCCATGAAAAATTGTGCAGTTTCCTTTCTCTCCAGTTTGAGCCAAGAGAGATTTCAAACTGTAGAAATTTTATGTGACCAAGGAATCAAGGGGAAAAATTGGGGTCTTCTGCAAAAGTACAGAGACATCACAAGTTTGAGACCTGAATTACCTCTTGGGAGAGAACTGAGTTGAGATCCAGACCAACTTCGGTGGTTTAAGTAGCCCTGTTAATTAGCACCATATCCCGACATAGCTACATTCCTTGATACTCATTAGTAGGAAATTGTAAAATAAATTATAAAACCTAAAGGGCATTGAATGTCTCCTACCTCAGATACTGAAAACAAGTACTGTAGTAGGAATAGGGATAGGCCATTCATGCTACTGCTTTCTCTTCCTCTGAAATTTCATGTCTTATTAAAAACCTTCCCAGTAGGATTATTAGGCTGGAATTATACATTAAAAATGAAAACACAGTAGTTATTCTCATGCCTACAAAAATAAATGGTTAGCTTAACAGTATATTGTTTAGAGAAGTCAATTATACCTTAAAATAGGAGGAAGAAAAATTTTTAGCAATCTCTTTCAGACTAAGCCTCTGCTGAAATGTGTTGGATAAAAGCAGTGATGTAGCTGGGGGTACACAAGTATTTTGGTGTCTGCCTTTGTGAAGATTTGGGACTGATTGAATCAAACCCCGTGAGGGTGGCAGTCCCATTATGTTTGTTACAGGTTGATTGGTGTAATTGGTAGGTTTTTCTGAGGTTATCAACATATTCGGTCAAAAAGCTAATATATGCATTATTGCTCTGCTAGTTTTTAAGCCCTTTTCTCATTATAGGTATCGATCTTGATTAAAAGCTGTTCTCCAAATGTTTGGTTGCATTGACATGAAGCGATTCTTGTCTTCTCTGCTACCAGAGGGAAGGTATCTTCATTCAGGTTAATTGCTGGTGCCTGATGCTAAATGCAAATACCAGAGCACTGCTTGAGGTGAAAATTCAAAACTAAAAAAAAAAAAAAAAAAAAGGCTGTTAAAATATCCTTTCCTTCTGTATTTACCAGAACAGTGTGCTTTCCTTTGGCATTGCAATATGCTAGAGAAAATGTCAACAATACTGTTTTGAAGACAGATAATTTTCGGTTCTTTGTCAGTGAATGTATTGTCTCCGTCCTTTACCAGAAGCAGGGGAAGGGGAAGACAGTAGCAGACAGCAGTGGGTATAGAAATACACAACAATCAAAACAGAATAACCCAGTGCCAAAAGGAGGAGTGATGTACAGTTGTGTTGAGCTTAGACAAAACCAGAATCCTTGCTATTGTAATCTGAAATGCGTGAGTGGACCCTTGTGTCAATGATTGTGATGATGTGCACAGGCATAAATCTCCAGAGTTTGCAGGATCATTGTAGCCTTTTACAATAGATAAATTGTTAAAAAATAATACTTAGAGACACATACATGTACAAATGTATTCTCTATCCAAAGCTTTATTTAGTTAGGGCCTTATGATGATGCTTTGTTTATTATAACTTTATCGTGATAAAAGAAAACCTCTACTAGGTTCAAGATGTCCTGAAGTCTGTCTGTCTACACTGCATCCCACAGTTTTACAGGCAAGAGAGAAGGATGAGATAATCAGCACTGATTCCTATAAAGCCTAGGAATTATATATCAGATGGACTGGAGGGAGCTTTTTAAGGCTAGCAGTGATGTGTGGCTTAAAAATTTCCAGGATTGTTTGGTTTAAGGTGTTTGTAAACTTTAGTAAACCATCCCAATGGCAAATGATCCTCACTTAACATTTGGGCTTTATTCCTTGTCTGAAATGGTTTTGGCTCTGTTTCTGGCTTTTAGATCTTGCTATATACTTGTCTATTGGATTGAGATCCTTCCACTATAGGTTTCTGTGTTGTCTTACAGGTGGTAGGAAGTCATTGTTAAGTTACTCTTCTCAGTTAAATAGACTGATTTCTTTTTTAATTATTATTATTTTTTTGCGGTAGGTCAAATCATTTTTTAATCATTTTCATGACTCTTCCCTGAATTTTTCCACTGTATTTTTCTAGGTCCAAAGTAAAACCTGGAATCTTTTGTGACAAAAATTAATGCTTCATGAACTCAGTTTCAAAAGAACCCTAAATGAAATGTTTTGGTTTGTTGGTTGCCTGTCTGGAGGACGCTCTTGTCAATATTTCCTCTCAGCAGGCAAAACCAAGGAAAAAAATGGAGGCTTAGTTGTCTTGGAGGCTAAATGCCTTGGCTAGATGTTCTCTGTTGGTGTTGAATATGTGTATCTGCCCTCAGGCCAGCTGTAGTCCCATGGCTACCTGCCTGGAAGCCTCTTGTCAGATTGTGATTGGCAACAACTTCCCCAACATGTGGACAGGAACCCATTACTTCAGTTTTCCTGATGAATTTTTCTTTTAAATTCTATGTGTCATGATAAATAGATTTTCTGTTTGAGAGGTGGGAGGGGAATGGGGAAAACAACCCCAGCAGGGATTCCTAAAGGGGCTTTACTGAAAAGTGTATCTCTCTTTCCAGGGGTTGTATTTCTTTTTGCGGTGTGCCTATGAGAACATGAGTTTAAGCCCAATTAATACAGTGCCAGAAAAAGCTTAAGTCCTAGAGATTGTAATGAGAGAATTCCTCTTCTCTCTTATCACAGAATCGAGCTTTGCTGCTGCTGCTGCTCCAACCGAGCAGCACGTTGTCCCAGCAGAGCTCTTTCCTTGCCCTTTGGAGGGACTGTTCATTGTGTAGGCACATGCCAACATGAGTGAAGGCTTTCAGGCCTTTCAGATATTAGTTCAGAAAAACATCTCAGGTCCCTTAAAACAAAGCAAGAACTCTCTAAGTCCTTTGATTACTGTGTCTTGTGATCACAAAGGTCCTTGGGGCAAGGGTTATTTCTTGCAATGCCAGGCATCCAACTACTTAGCTGGCTACTATGATATTTGGGATAGAAATTGGTGTAAAAAGCTAAAAGAATATTCCTTTTTAATATGGAGGGCTTATTTCAATCTAGCTTTTACCCATTCTTTAAAATACAATAAAGAAAAGTTGCAGATGCGTAATGTCACCTGTCTGCCATTTTTTTTATCCCTTGTTTGAGAAGCAGAGAGATTCTACAGCATGCATCTCAAACATGCATGAACTATTTACGTTACTTCACCAAAAATTTAGCTAAAAGTAAGATAAATTAATACTGTCTTAAACTGAAATAATTTCTTTTTTACTGATATTCCAAATCAATTTAAACTGTCATCCTTAATTTGTTTTGTTCAACTCTAAATGGAGCTGCAACCATAGTAATAAGGTGGGAAGATAATAAAGTCACGCTTACTCTTTAGGGATTCTTCTTTCTTTTTACAAAGTCTCATATATTAATGAAGCAGATGCTCACTATTGATCTCCTTTTAAGAGCCAAAATAATTTATATTATTTAATTGAATGGCATGAATACTCCCTTGTTTTGGTTAAGTGAGAAAGTAAATAGAGGTATGCTTGAACACAAATATTGATATAAAAATGCACTTAAAATCTTCTGCTTTGAAAAATTTTCAGAGATACCCTCTGTTCCTACCATCCTGAATCCCTGTCCTGGTTTCGGCTGGGATAGAGTTGATTTTCTTCCTAGTAGCTGGTATAGTGTTATGTTTTGGATTTAGTATGAGAATAATGTTGATAACATGCTGATGTTTTTAGTTGTTGCTAAGTAGTGTTTCTACTAAGACAAGGACTTTCAGCTTCTCACGCCCTGCCAGCAAGAAGGCTGGAGGGGCACAAGAAGCTGGGAGGGGACACAGCCAGGACAGCTGACCCAAACTGGCCAAAGGAATATTCCATACCGCGTGACATCATGCCCAGTATATAAACTGGGGGGAAAGCTGGCTAGGGGCTGCTGCTTGGGAACTGACAGGGCATCGGTCGGCGAGTGGTGAGCAATTGCATTGTGCATCACTTGTTTTGTATATTCTAATTCTTTCATTATTATAATTGTAATTATTATTAACAACATTATTATTATTTTCTTCCTCTTCTGTCCTATTAAACTGTATTTATCTCAACCCACAAGTTTTACTTTTTTCTGATTCTCTCCCCTATCCCACTTGGGGCGGGGGGGGGGGGGCGGAGTGAGCAAGTGGCTGTGTGGTTCTTAGTTGCCAGCTGGGGTTAAACCATGATAATCCCATTGGAGATAAACTCTTACAAGACAGGATAAACTTTTAAGGACACACCTGCTTCTTCAAGGTATTGCTCCTTAAATCTCATTTGTCATTTATCTTCTCATTTGAAGTGCTACATGATAAATGACCCAGTGAAGATACAATATTTGATGCCATGCACCTCTCTTTTTATGCCTTTAATAAAAATTGAGACTTTGCTAGGAAATGTTTTTCCTTTAATGACTTTCCTGATGTGTTTGGATTTCAAATAATGTTTTCATTTTGTCTAGTTCTGTGTGACATTATTCTGGTTCTTGTGAATGACATTTAAATGATTATTCTTAGGTAATGAATAATTCTATTCAAAGAATTAATTTTAGAGAAAGATTCTCTACAATAGAGGTAAAAAAAAAACAAACACACAAGAATAAAGGAAACTTTGGCTTTTTTGTGTCTAGTTTCCACTGTGGAGCATCAGAGGAATACAAAAGTCATCAGTTGTCAGTCATCACACCAGTGACACTGTTTCCAATTTGATTTAGCTTCCAATTAATTGAAACGGGCAGTATTGATTGCTGCCACTAAAAGAACTGGAAGTTATTTCATATGACAGAAGTCAAATGGGATGTTTTGGAAGATGAGTCCAACTCTTAAGCAGATATGCTTATTTTCTGTTTGGTATTTGTCCTTGCAGGAAAGAATCCTATTTGCATTTGGAAGGAGATGCTTATTCATAGTTGAATGTGTTATTCATGATCCAATCTACTGCAGTTTATGAAGGCTTTCTAGTCCTCAGGTGGTTCTTGGATGCCATCTTGAAAGTTCATATATTTGGGCTAGCAGTTTTTTCTTATCTCAGAACTTCTTCACCTGCGGAAACCTACATCTCTCTACTTTCACCAGAATTAATCACCTCATATTCTGTCACTTGCTGCCTGCCAGAAATTTCAGGGTCAGAAATAATCAAGAGCTTTTTTCTGGATCTTGCTTAATAGATTGGGCAATGAAGCCCACAGCATTAGTGCAGGTCAATGAATTGCTCTTGAAAAACTGGGAGCATCACCCAACAATATATTTAATTTCATTTGCTTCAGTGAATAGCTGTTCCATTCCTGGATCAAGCCTGAATCTTGCATATGGCAGCCAGGCAGTTCACTGATGCTTAGTTATCAGGCTTATCCTAAATGATGCTTTTCACTAGTTTTATTTAGTGTTTGAGTCTAAATGAGTAAAAAAAGCCTGAACCAGGTTTTCACCCTCTTCTTGGAAATAAGGTCAAAGCATACCTTTGACATACATAGATACTGCAGGAAATTGAGCCACAGGATTTTAATGAAAAACTTTACCTGCAAAGTTGATCTCCGCTAGGGAAATTAAAGTGGGAAGGAGACTTTCTTCTGCTTGCTACACCACTCTCCAAAGAAATAACATCACATACCAGGGTAGTAGCACTGCTTTATTGCCAAAGCAGTGCTCAGGTGCTAGAGAAGAGGTCTTGTAAACCTGTGTCACAATGCCGCATGGTGACTCCCACTGGAATGAGGGACCCTGGCATGTGTGCGTGTACCATCTGTCGGCTTTCTTGTTCCACTAGTTTTCCACCAAATTCTGCCTCTTGTTCCTACAGTACTGTGGGAGTGGGAGGAATGGCTCAAAATTCCTTGTTAACTTCTGTGAAGATATTTCATTTTTGACTCGATATACTGCAGTCTACAAGCAGTCTGAGCACTTTGAATTTCAGTTAAGTTACTTACAGGGATGGGCTTTTCCTGGATGTGTGGCCTAAAGCATCATAATGTCCATGCAGGAGTAGCTTTTGTGCCAAATGAAAAAGAAATCAATATAAATTATTGATACTTCAGATTACTGTGGCTGCTCCAAACTGTCAGTCTGTGCTGGAAAATGATATCCTGGGTTTTGGAAGTAAGCCGAGGGATCCTGAGGGTTTGCAAAACAGTTGTCCCCTTAGGAGGAGAAGGAAGTTTGCATTTCTAGGAATGTGCTTTCTGGTGCTTGATAAAGAGGTGCATTTCCACTTCCATTGTGTTCAAACTTATGTCATGTTCACCTTCTAGGTGGATTTTTTTTTTTAGGAGTCATCGCAATTGGTATACAGTGATGTTCAACACTGGCTAGCCTACAGATGGCCATGCAACTTTCTGTTGTAGACCAGAGTTTAAGTAAAGTTTTTGTCAAGGTTCGGAGTTTGCCAGCCCCCTGGGGTGAGGAGGACTAGGGTCACTTGTTCTCAAGCTGCCTGCAGACCTAACATGACAACCTTGCTTAAATCTGGAAGGATGTTTTTTGAAAATAAATGTTGTTAATTTTTTTTAAAAGGCAGGCTAAATTCTGCTCCAGAATGTTTTCTGTAATCTGTGGTGTAGTTGTAAGCTACTCAAAACTCTGCTTTTCCCCCATAAATCATTCTTGACTCTGTCTCAAAGTAGAACATTATTTTATATAATTTAATTTTTGGTTTTGGTATAGTAATGATCAAGTTGAATAATTAAAAAAAAAAAAATCATTGTTTCCCAGCCAAAGTTGCAGTCATATCCTCTTAACCCATCCCCATTTCAAGGTAAAATAAGTGTGTCTGTCTTCCAAGGTGTTGACAGATGAGCTGCAGCAGTTGAAGTTACCTTTCCCAGGTGCCCATCCTTACTGGGAGGAGAGTCAGAGATAGAATGTGTCTGAGCCTCAGGCTGTTCAACACAGAGTCTGGCAGCCTTGCTCCAACCCATGAGAAGTGTAAAGCAAGCTGTCAGGTTTTGCACTCGAGTGGGAGAAGTGAGAATACATTCCCTCCTGCTGACTATGCAGGCATGGTGGCAACCTTTCCCTATGGTGATAACTAACTGTTGCTAGCATCTTTCACTGCCATAGACAAGTGTGTATCAAAGACTTAAATGCTCTTCATATATTTAAAGCTCCACCTGTCCTGAGAGCGTGTTCTGCCTAGGGTTGGATCAAGGTCTTTGACATCTACTCTGAGGTGATAGCGTTTCATTCACAGCAGTGTTCTTGAACACTTATACAATATTAAACTGAAAGCTCGTATTAATGCAGAATGAAATTTCATACCTTAAGTGCATAGAAGTCAGGAAAGAAAGTTAACTATCTCATCGTAATATCAATTCACCTACTTGTATAATTTCTCTAGATTACTGGGAAAACAGATATTGTACGTAGGAATCCACAAGATGTGCCAAATACAATAGTTAATGTCAAACATTGAGTTAATGAGGCCTTAATTTTTATTTCCTTATTTCTGTGTAGCTAAAACTTTCTGCCTTTAAAGGTGACTTCAAGGCTTTTTTCTTTTCTTAATTTGTGCTTTGGATAGATTATTAAAGAATCTACTACCTTGTGTTTACTGACATGTGGATGCTTTCTGCTTGACAAATCAGGCTGGAATACAGAGATGATGCTTCTAGTAGTCAAATTGCTGTCTGAAGGAAGCAAACATTCTTAGAAACACCAAAATCGGACCTTTAAAAAAAGAAATTAAAAAAACCCAAACCAAAACCCCCCAAAACCTACCCTACTGCTTCCCAGAAAAGGCATAAACTCCTTTTCTCCTTCCCAAAGAATCTTTCATCTTTAGTACCTGTTACTGGCTATTACTTTACTGTTTAGCAAGCTGTCAGTTATCAGGAGCCTTCTCTCCCCTTTCCCTCACCAGTATTTTTGGAAAAATGATCAAGATAATGTACTAAAAGGATTGAAAAGAATTCCAGTATAGAAACCAGACTAACTACATTCTCCTTTGCTGTTTGAAGCTGCACATCTGCTCCCTTCCAGAGCTGGCTAGATCACTGCTACTTTGAAGGACTGTTTTGCTGCAAACCCCTCTCCTTGCTTTTCAGATTATGTGCTGATTAAGTGACTCATGTCACAGCTCCTGATTGAGAGGTCTGTTTCGGTGATTACATGAGAGTAGTAGTCTAGTGCTCCTAATCCATTTAAATCACTTGTAAATGACTTGCCTTCATTTTCTTTCTTGCTTCTACTATTGTGTGGTACCTACTTACTCATATGTCAAGGTGAGCTATTTCCTTATGCCTAAAGAATGGGCTCACGTAATCCCACAAACTATGAGGAAAACATGGCACTTAAGTAACTGTTGAAACTTTATTATAGGATGTGTATGGACTTCCATTAGACAAACAGCTAATCTACTAAGTTGAAAAAATTTCCTTAATTCTTTTCACCTGAGTTATCATGCAATTGTATCAGATCCAGAGGACTACTGACAGGAATTACAGGGCTGTCTTGATCTTCACAATGGGACCTTCAGTAGTGATTCTCTTGTCAAATACTGTTTTCTGGTCCCTACAGCATCTGAGCTAGTTGTTGGACTGCACAATATTTTTAGTGTTCTCCTAGGCATTAAGTCTTTTGGAGATGAAACCATCCTTTCTCTGTGCCTGCTGAGCATTAAATTGCAGGGGTGGTTAGACAGTATAGCTGAGATGATGCAGTGAGTTTGGGCCACTAAAGTGGGGCAGATTGTTCCTTCTTTTCTCTTTTTCCACCCTTCCCCTCCCTTCAGCCCTGCTCTGGGCTGTGTGGTCTTGTGTACTCCTTACATCAGCTCTAGCTCTTTTATGACCTTGCCATAAACTAATTGAGCTCACTACCCCAGAAGAAAGATGGTCACTGCATTTGTTGGGTTATTTTCCTGCTGGATTAATGAGGTGAATTCTTTTACTACACAGTTACAAAAACATTAGTTGTGAATAATTGTCCAGTAGGAAAAGTAGTAGAGGCATCCTCCTTCCAAATTTCTTTCATCTCTGTATGTGTAAGTAACACAGATAATGGCTTCTCTTCTATGAGCAATACTAAGGTACGCAGTAATTTTTTTTAGAGTGAAGCTCTCTTTTTTTTTTTTTTTTTGCAGCATCTGTAAAATAATATTTTTGCAGCTTGTTACCATCTACTCAGAGACAGGGTTTTACTTTCCCCTTTATGAGCTACATACCTTACCTCAAATAATTGCTTGTGCCTGTTATTAGCTGACTAATAGATGACCATAAAATTGATTTTAATAGTCCATTATACCCTGTGTGGACCCTGGGAGACTAAAAAGGCTAAGATCTTTGAGCATAAAAAAGAAAAATATAAGTCAATTTAATTGTATTGGATGAAAACTGCGAAGAACAAAATCTTTGCAGCGTCAGGTAGTTGTTGTTTTCTTGATGTAGCTTAAATTTATCTTTCATATAGTTCTCTGCATTAAGATTAAAATTTTATTTTGAAAATGTTTTGATATTTTTGATACCTTTGTTTTGATACCTTTATTTTGAACTGATCTTAAGGAAGAAGATCAGAGTTCCCCAAAGGGAAATTTAAAACCACCTAACTGCATCTGAGTCAGCAGAACTTTTTGGTTTCTTATTTGCTTTTTTCTGTGTTATAATGGAAAAGTTGATTCAAAAGGAAAACAGAAACACAATTCTGAAACTGTTAGAACAATTTATTAAATTGGTATGTGGTTCTACCTGATTATCTCAGTCCTCTGACCTCTGGGACAGGTATATTTTCCCCATTTCTAGTGTCATTTGAGGCAACAGGAGATGCTTGAGAATTATCAGGACTTGGCTCACCTCAACTAGAAAGGAGCTTGGAGTTGGTAAGCAGGAATATGACTCTATGTGTTAATGCAACTGCTCTCAGGAACAGATGCAGCCTCTGCAGGAATGGGCAGGGTGACCAGCCCTAATCACATCAGCTGGCATGGGGATGGGATGCCTGTCTTTCTTACCTCCCTCCCCCACCAAGTGCTGGCCAGCAACATCTCTGGGGCCTGGGGATAAATCTGCACTTGTTTGATAGTATTGTTGATTCTATCCAAATTTTGGAACTGTTGCAGCACGTTAGCACTTGATATCTCTGCTCCAGTCTTGTTCAGAGTAGATTCTAACTGACTTTGTTAATCAGTGACAAAATATATAGCTTTTTTCCTCTTTTGAGTTGTTTTGGTACTTAAAAATAAATAAATAAAATTCATATCTTGATGCTACCCTGATTTCTATTGACAAGTATACTTGTTAATGTTGTGTGTTTTAAAGAAGCTTCCTTGTTTAAAGGCTAAAAGGTTAATAACTGAACCCAGATTGTCTCCAGTGAATCAAGCTCAATTTTCTTGAGCTTATTGAAAGCAATCTGCTTCAAAGAAGCCAATTAGAGTGAAGAATACAGAATGTCTGGGCAATACTGTCTATGTGTTCTCATGTATATTATGCATTTCCTTCCTGCAATTTTGAGAAATCATGTAGTTGTCTAGCTCACTTTCCCTTTTGGTGCTGGCAGTGGGGAAATCAAAATACATCCCCCTCCAAAATGTCTAATTGGACCTGGTGTGATACAACAACAAGGATGCTCTGATACTGGTAGCTAAGTAACTTTGCTAATAAAGATGTTACTGTCAGATTCATCAGCTTCCTGTGGTTGAATTGATGGCTATTGGCTGGCTTAGATGACACAAAGGATGCAAAAAACCCACGTTTGTTTAATTAAGGATCCTTACTTGAGGCTTGTAATGTTAAGTAAGTAAGTGTGCTTTCCATCTGCATTTTTATTTATATTTAAAGTTACATTTGTCCTACTCTGGTGGATTGTTTTGAACTTGAGAATGGTAATTGAGGAGCCATCGTTGTCATGTTTTGTTCTATTCGGGAGGGAAATGTTTCTTCATTATATAGAAGATGATAGCATCACCTCAAACCTGGGTGTAGATGACCTTGAATTTAGTAACAGTTGAATCGAAAGGTCTGATTTTTTAGGCTTATCTGTGTTATGTGGGCTGTGGATTTGCAGATCTAAGTTTTGACAGCAGTTTCAAAATTATTTGCTTAAGTCCTGAAAGCCTTATTTTGTGGAGACTATGATAGAACATGTTACAACTTTGAACTTGCTTGATATCCCTTAAGCAATAGGTTTGGGGAACTGGTGGTGGATCAGATCTGATGTGGAGTTCACTTGAATCTGAGCCCTTTAAGGACTCCTTTTAAGCCTTTTGCTTCTGAGAAAGCATTTATACTGGAATATCTACCACCCACTCCTCATACTGTTGGCCTGAGACCTGAAAAGTCTCTACTTCTGTGAAGAATATTAAGGATGTTGGCAATAATCGTGTCTATCAGGTAGAAAATGGCTAGATACTATGAAGATGGGTGGGTGGCACATCCCCCGTAGATAAGGAAGTGACTGTCTTTCAACAACTACTTTACTGTTTCAGAAGCTTTCCTAAATCCTTCTTTGTCTTCCTTAGAGCTGTTTTAAGATAATCCAATTCTGCTTTTAAGCCCCAAAATGTTACAGCTAAAAATAGATGCTGAGAAACAGGGTTTTATTGTTTGTTTCCTTTAAAAAAAAAAAAAAAAAAGGCAGCACAAAATATCAAGGGGATGGAGGGAGAAATACTTCCAACAGCTTGATCCGCCTTCTCTTTGTATGAGATGGTGAATGTGAAAATCTGAGAGTAATTAATCAATGTGAACTTTCCAGATTCATCATTGTTAAAGTGCACCTGTGCCAAGCAACGTTGTGCTGATTCTGGGAAAAAAAAATGCAGCATATTCATTAACCACCTCTGGTTTTTGTGCCTCATTTGCAGAGCAGGGGCCAGGGAGAGGCGGGATTTTGGGTCGTGCTGAGCCAGTGCTGTACAAAGCAACCAGAGACTTTGGCTAAAGATCTAACTGTGCTCTGGGCTTTTTCCCCTTCGCTGCTTAAACTTCCAATGAGAATGGAGGCTACACCTGAGCCCTGATGGTCGTTTACGCAGTCCTATGTACTACACTGTTCCTGTGAATGTGTTTTTAAACAAGTTTAGTAGGTGGTAGCTTGTGCATAACTAGAAATCCTTTTAGTGGCATGTAGTTTTGGAGTCTATCTTCTTCTTCCAGTATATTGGAGAAGAGTCTGGCTGCAGAAGCGGTTACTGGAAGGAGGGGAGGTCTTGAAACACGCAGGCATGTGTGGAGCTAATGTCCTCCTCCTTGGCTGTGAGGTGCCTGAGAATTCTCTCTGCCCAGTGGTGATTAGTGTCTGCTGAGTGGTCTCGCTTGTGTTTGGCATGCTTGTGTTTCAGCTTTGCTTGCTGGCTGGCATATACAGCTGTAGGACTTATTTATGTATTAGCCTTGCCTAAGCAAATGTGGTCATACAAGGTTTATTTTGTTGGAACTAATTTTTCTGACAAAATTTTACCTGTGTTAATAAGGAATTAGAGAAAAAAATTAAATGTGAAACTTCCCAAACAAAAATTGGCGAACTTCTGAAACATGTTAATTTTTATTTTTTGTTTCTAATATATGGTCATCTTTGGTGCTACAGATATGGGAACATTTTATTTTATTTTACATGCTTTTCTGTCAAACCATTTAATAGGAAAAAAAAAAAATTGAGATTCTCCAAACAGTACTAATTAGAAATTGCCCTAGAGGATGTTGAAAATAATGGAATATCCATATACTGGCATCAATAATAGTAATATATAATTATACAGTACTACTTATTTGTCGTGAAATAATGAAAATCCCTGCCAAATGTGGAAGAAATAATGGGAGGTTCTGATGTAGTACTTCTGAAAGTTCAGCACAGTTTTCTGTTCAGAATTGCCATTTTATGCGTTCACAGGAATGAAAACTGTTTTTTGTTTTGAAATTTCCCACAAAGCAGAAATTCAGAATTTTGGTCAGCTTTCATACTCTGATAGTTAAAACAACCTTCTCTAGAACAGGAAAGCTATTCATAATTTGTGTATTCTTATGTTTGGAATATTAGACTTCTGGCTAGGTAATATAATCAAGGATTTGAAGGAGCTCTTATTCCAACTGTATATATGGCCACCAACCAGCACTGAAATTCTCTGACTGTATGGTAGGGTGTTCATTCACTTTTTTTGTCTTTAGAGTTTAGGCTGACTCAGATATTTTTCACAACTGTGTTTAAAAATAGGAGAGAGATACTGGGGTGTGACTGCATGATAGAATTCAGGAACTGCACCTGGAGTACAAATAAATAATAAAATAAAGATAAGGATTTATTAAATCGTGCAGAGAATCAAGGAAAATTACAGTCCATGTCTCCCACAGGTCCCATGCTTTTTAGCTGTCCACCTTTATACATTGTCTGTACAGGCTGTGTTGTACCCATTTCTCCTAGCTTGTATGTTGTGGCTGGCTTTTAACTACAGGCATTTACAATGCCAGCATCTCTGTAAGCTTGGCCAAGTAAAATATCTTGAATGCTCAGTGTGTATATGCAGGCTTGACTGTTACTAGTCAGCTGCAATGCCGCACACCAAGTCAAATAAAAGGAACCATTGTGGAACTTAAAAATATCCCCCTCCCTAAGCCCAAGGCCCTGTACCCCAACCGTTAGCCAAAGCTATCAAAAACCACCATAACAAGAACAACTGTAATCATTTCACATATGGATTGGTAATATGATTATTGATCTTGATAATATTGATAATAAACTGGATTGGCAATTTATGGTATTGCAGACCTCGTTTATGAAGTGCTACTTGCCATTAAAATAAATAGGTGCTGAGGGGAATTGATGAGTGTCAGAAAGCTCAGATGAATCTGGAACACCTCATGATGATACAGTACCATTCAAAACTATTTTACTAATCTTGTCATCCACCAACATGTCAATCATATTGATGATGGATATGCATTATTGTTGGCACTCCTGCCACCCTACTGCAGGTATGGGAGGGTAAGAGATGGTTGTGTCATACAGTATTGTAACAACCAGAGAGTGATAGATAACTGTGTCAACATGAACTGTGTAAGGACATGAGGCATGCAGGAAAACAAACTATTAAATGATGTGTTTTTAAGGGCATCATTGCTCCTTGGAGGCTTCTTCCTCGTGGAGAAAGGGAGAAGGCAGCTGGAAATTTAAGGCTCTGTGCTAGCAGATAGAACTAATGCAGTTGTGTTAGAAGGTATCATCAAGCTGGTGTTCTTAACTTTGGGTTCCACCAGTTCGTGCTGTTGTTGGTTTGCCCCTGCTGTAGACTGCAGCAGAGCTGGGAATAAACAGAACTGGCCCAAGTCAAAGTATTGTAGCTTGGGATACTGAACATGGAAGCTGAGAGAAATGAGGTCGTGATAAAGCGGTGCAGTACTCACAATACCAGTCTCTTGGGACTGCAATGTGCTTCAGGACCCACTGGGCTCTGGTAGGGTTTCTGCCTCTTCCCAGCTCTGAGAAAGTTTAAGGTTTTAAACTCTAGGCCACTCTCCTGTTGGCCTAGACCAGTCAATCATGTTCAGTCATGGATATGCACTGAACCCGACTATGTAGTCTGTAGATTACAAAATTAATGCCTGATGTGTTTTGAGAGCTACTTCCCTTCCATCTTCACCTTCCCCCACAAGACATTTGCATTCCATTCTCTTGTGATGCCCCAGGATTTAGCCACTGGGAACCAAAATAAATTAACATAATGCAGGGCCATCTGACAAGGAATTGAGGACTGCAGTTTTAGAAAGAGTATCTTACTGTAGGAACTCAAAAACACTCAAATTGTGGCTCTTTAACATGCCTTGAGATTATTCATACCTTATCTGAACTTGACCCTTTTAATGAGACAATGTTCCAGCAGTATTTTGTGTTGGGTAATGTTTCTTGCCCAGTCTCTCCTGCTAGTCTTTCTTGCAAATCTTTGCTTGTGATATTAACTGACTTCCCTAGTCAGAACAAAATCTTGCTCTTAAACACAGCCTGCATTTCTACTCAAGGTGAGAAACTCAGAAACTGCCACCATGTTTTTTTTTCCCACCTGTGTCCTTTTCAGGTTCTTGTGCTACTTATTGCATGAGATGAGTCAGTGTTTGAAATGCAGTCAAAATTCCAGATTTGCAGCCTTGATGGCTGTCAGATAGACTTTTAATCAGTTCTCTGAAAACCAGGCAGCTGCCTGGAATTGCTGTGTAGCAGGGGAGGCTTAGAGCTAGCATTCACTGCAAAGAACAAAGTAGAATGTATAATTTAATATAAATTCCACACTCCCCCCTGCCCCATGCCAAGGCAACAGTATGGTCTCTTTTGTGTTGCTTAGTGTTCCTCCCTAGGATGCCTGCCAACAACCTCCTGCATCCTTACTGCCCAGCACCTTGTTAGGGCTTTGAAGAAACTGTATGCGTATATTGCTAGCCATCACTTTGTGAAATAAACTGCTTTCAGAACTGTCATCTAAAAGCTGAGGTTTTAACTACTGCTTTTAACTGTACTGATTTCACAGCTAAAAATGCCTTAATGGAAACAAAAGTTACTGTATTAAAAATACATTTTCTTCTAAAGAAGGGGGAATTGAGATGCCATCTGTACTACTTCTGGCTCTCATTCAGCTCCTTCAAATGAATGCCAAATTAACAGCAGCACTTCTCCCTCCCTGCTTCCTTCTCCATCCTATAGCTCTTTCCCTAAGGTTCATCCAGAATCCTTGGGAAAATAGGGAATATCACCTCTGCAAAAACTTCAGTGGGAATTTTTCATTTATTCTGTGTTTATTCTCTGTGGCTGTTACAGCCCTAGTGTTTCATTGCTGAGGTCTGACTTCCCTTCCCTGCAGGGAGGTCGCTGCTTACCTGGGAAGGTTGGGCAGGAAGTTGTGTCGGTTCCTGCTGTGATGCTGCTTGCAGTTACTGGTCTCAGGCACCACTGGCCAAGGTCCATGGGCATCCCCTGACATTGGTCTCCACGTTTCCCATGTCTCCAGCATCTTCCCTTATTTCCCCAGACCTCTCCCTGAGCCAGGATCTTCACCTTCTTTCTGGGCCCCCTTCTTCTTTCTGAGACCACTTCTTCCTTTCAGGGCCCCATCTCTTGGCACCAGCCCTTTTTTTCTGGAAACCAAGTTCCCAGTTTCTCCAGTCTAAATAGTGTATGTGCAGAAGCACAGCAGGTGATCAGCCTTTTAATTGGTGGGTCCATCTTGTGTCTGTAGCTGGAGGATTCAAGATGTGCCACTTCTGTTTAATTCAGGTGTTATCGAATTTCCAAGCAGCCCATACTGGTTGCAGCTAGCAAATAGCAGGCTCCTGCTTGAGTTCAGGAGTTCAATTTTGGGCATTCACCCATGCACGTACACACAGGTATCTGCTGCCTGTTCGTGTTCACAATTTCAGCTGGTTTTTGCAGTGACCGCAGGTGTCTAACTCTTCCCCCTGTGGGATGTGATTCCATCCTTGGACCAGGCACCAAAAGGAACAGAACCTCATGTTTTAAAGGCATATTTTTTCAAGTTTAATAATTTTGATTATGTATGTGGGTTTTGTATAGGACAAAAGATGTTTTTGAGGTGGAGATAGTGCCAGTGTAGCATGTATTATTTCTGCCAAGGTAGGCTAGCTTTGTTTTGAAGAGGCAATTTAGTTACAGTGTGTTTGTTTCATGAATCTAGTTATCAGTGCAGTGTTTTCCAGACTGTGGATTGCAAGGGTAACACAAAGACAATTGCTCATGTTAATGCATAACATACAGTCCTGACTAGCTGGGATTTCTGCTTGTACCTTTTTTTTATAACAATAGCATTAGCTAAAACTCTCCTGAATGCCTTAAAATTTCTCTGCTCATCTCCCTTTTGAATAAAAACACTTTCTGTCGGGTTTTTTTTGCTAATTAATTTGGGGATAAGGTAGGGAAAATATTTTGATGTGACTGGGGAGGGCTGCTGGTGCTTGTGCCACTGCTTAGGTGGGAGGCTTTTTTTTGCCCTTTTTTTTTTTTTTCTTTAGGAAGAGGCTTAAAGCGATTCAATAGAGAGTGAAGCTCTGAATTCTCCTATGGAGACTTGTTTCATAGCCAGATTCCTATGACAGAAAATGCTTTGCCCCAGCTCTCATGAAGCTTGGTCTGGGCTTTGTGATCAGCATTGTCCCAAAGAAGCATAACTGTTTAGGAAATTTATAGATAGCAATTTGGTCTCCAGTGTAGCAGAGGCTCATCTGTTAATTGCTTTGAAGATTAAAGTCAAGACCTTGAACTGGCATCTGAAACTGACTTTAGAGATAAGCCCCAGCCGTGAACTTCTGTCATCTCCTTCCCAAAGCCTTTGGTATTTAGAGGATAATAGATAAGCAGGATATCCAGGACAGCATCTAACTGATGTAAAAGATTTGTTTTATGGAGACCTAAATTGTTTTGGGGGCAAAGCCAGTTCTTCTATCTAGATCTGTTATCCAGGGATCTCTCCAGAGAAGATGTCAGCAAAAAAAAATGTGTGAGTTAGGCCAGGTAGCCGCACCGAAATGACAAGTCAGTCAGGTATTGATAACATCCACTACATAAATAACAGCCACTCCAGTTTGCTGATTGAATTGAAATGATGATTTTTTTCTTTTAAATTAAGATGAATCTAAAGGAACATTTTCCTAGGTGTGGTGTTATTTCTTTTTGATAAAACAATGCTCTCTTCCTCTCTTCTGGTACTGCAGTACTCTGCTCGCTCTGCCCCCCCCCATTTGGATTGAGTTGCAATCCTTTACTTAATGAAGTGAAACATCTTATTCTGAGGTTGTTTAACCATTTTGTCATAACCTCTTTTTTTCAAGGCAGTTTCATTTCAAAATGTTTCTTTTCTTTCATGTTAAAAATGTTGAAGGTAAATGCTTCTGGCAAGTTAAACAATTTGTTTAGAGATGTTTAGAAATAACTGAATTACTTAGTAGTTTTGGTTCCACCGCTCAATGTCATTCTTCATCAAGAGCATCTCCATTAGTCAAGTATGATGCAAGCAAATAGGGATGTTTTCTCAGAGATACTCTACTGTCAGCATGTTAGAGGCTGATTTGAATACAATGTTTAAGTGAGCCCTGTGGATGGCATTTGTTTGTATGGTGTTTGAGAGCAGTGCCTAAGGAATAGTTGTTTCATTTGGCCAGCTAAAAGGACAAGGCTGCAGACACTCCGTGCACCGCAGAGCTTGTAGCATGTTGCTAAATGGGGGAAAATTAAGACCTTCTAAGAAAGATAGTGACAACAGATTTAATTAGGAAGGGATACGTTTCAGAGGAAAAGAACATAGGGTGTTGAAGATGGGGGTGAGGAGTAGTGAGCGAGCAAGTAATTGGTGAAATCTAAAATGGAAATGAATTGAAGATGCTGCATGGCAGGTAATGGGAGGCAGTCTGAACAAATGACTATCAGTGAGACGTCTGATCAAAAAGAGGTATGTTTTTACAAAAAAACAAAATGCCTCAGTCTGCTTTGGCTGTTTCTGCTTCTATCTGGTTCCTCCCTAGATTTCCTTTCCTAGGATTGCCGTTCTTGAAGTTCATTTTTTCTGTTAATACTAGTGAGGTAGCCCAGTGTGGGATATGGTTTGCCTGTCTCATGGGCTCAGGTAATACAGTCTGTCCTCTTTGCATTGC
This sequence comes from Gymnogyps californianus, assembly GCF_018139145.2. Classification (NCBI taxonomy): domain Eukaryota; kingdom Metazoa; phylum Chordata; class Aves; order Accipitriformes; family Cathartidae; genus Gymnogyps; species Gymnogyps californianus. The sequence goes on along the minus strand of NC_059472.1, from coordinate 116,400,135 downwards.
CTGGCCTGGGGCATCAAACAGTGGAGTTATCCTTCTTGGTGCTTCCCTGCTGGTTATATGTTATAGTTGGTAGTAGGTGGATAACTAATGTAACTAGCAGTGTTGCTCAGCTTGGGGAAGTGCAGGAGCCCAAGGGAAAAACTTCAGGCAGCCACAGGCCCTTCCAAGCTGCAGCCAAGGGTGAAGGTATTAAGGAGATGTGGAAATAGGTATGGGGCCCTGAGTTCTGTTTCAGGAGATCGTTAGAGCACCTGAAGAGGGAAGAAAAGAGCCTTTCCACCCTTCCATTTTATAGGAGGGAAACAAGGGAGGAGTAAGAGAAAGAAAGGACTTCCTTGAGTTTCAGAGCTCTTACTCAGCTGCTGTGGAGCTTTCTGAAAATGATTCTGGGAGAGATCAGTGCTCCCCTTTTGCTCAATGAGCAAAACCCTCTGTTCCTTCTCTCGCTTCCCTGCCCCCCTCACTCCCACTGTTTATTGTGCTATATAAAGTGGATGTTGTACTCTTGCTAGCCCTTGTTCTCATGGGGGATTTCAACTTTCTAGATGTCTGCTGGAAATACAACACAGCAGAGAGGAAACAGTCTAGGAGGCTCCTGGAGTGTGTGGAAGACAACTTCCTGGCACAGCTGGTGAGGGAGCCAACTAGGGAAGGTGCCCCGCTGGACCTGCTGTTTGCAAACAGAGAAGGACTTGTAGGTGATGTGATGGTTGGAGGCCATCTTGGGCATAGCAATCACAAAACGATAGAGTTTTCGATTCTTGGAGAAGTAAGGAGGGAGGTCAGCAGAACTGCCACCTTGGACTTCTGGAAGGTAGACTTTGGCCTGTTTAGGAGCCTGGTTGACAGAGTCCCTTGGGAGGCAGTCCTGAATGTCCAGTAAGGCTGGACATTCCTCAAGAAGGAAATCTTAAAGGCGCAGGAGCAGGCTGTCCCCGTGTGCCAACAGGCAAGCTGGTGGGGAAGAAGACCGGCCTGGCTGAACAGAGAGCTTTGGCTGGAACTCAGGAGAAAAAAAAAAAAAAAGAAGGAGAGTTCATGACCTTTGGAAGAAGGGGCAGGCAACTCAGGAGGACTACAAGGATGCCGTGAGGTTATGCAGGGAGAAAATTAGAAGGGCCAAAGCCCAACTAGAACTTAATCTGGCTACTGCTGTAAAAGACAAGTAAAAATGTTTCTATAAACACATTAGCGACAAAAGGAGGGCTATGGAGAATCTCCATCCTTTATTGGATGCGAGGGGAAACATAGTGACAAAGGATGAGGAAAAGGCTGAGGTACTTAATGCCTTCTTTGCCTCAGTCTTTAATGGTAAGACCAGTTGTTCTCTGGGTACCCAGCCCCCTCAGCTGGAAGACAGGGTCGGGGAACAGAATGAAGCCCCCATAATCCAAGGGGAAATGGTTAGCGACCTGCTACACCACTTAAACACACACAAGTCTATGGGGCCAGATGGGATCCAACCAAGGGTACTGAGGGAGCTGGCGGAAGTGCTCATGCAAGCCACTTTCAATCATTTATCAGCAGTCCTGGCTAACCAGGGAGGTCCCAGTTGACTGGAAGTTAGCAAATGTGATGCCCATCTACAAGAAGGGCCGGAAGGAGGATCTGGGGAACTACAGGCCCGTCAGTCTGAACTCGGTGCCAGGGAAGGTTATGGAGCAGATCAACTTGAGTGCCGTCACGTGGCACGTACAGGGCAATCAGGCCCAGTCAGCATAGGTTTATGAAAGGCAGGTCCTACTTGACTAACCTGATCTCCTTCTATGACAAGGTGACCCGCTTAGCGGATGAGGGAAAGGCTGTGGATGTTGTTTACCTGGACTTTAGTAAAGCCTTTGACACTGTTTCCCACAGCATCCTCCTGGAGAAACGGGCTGCTCATGGCTTGGACAGGCGTACTCTTCGCTGGGTTAAAAACTGGCTGGATGGCCGGGCCCAAAGAGTTGTGGTGAATGGAGTTAAAGCCAGTTGGCGGCCGGTCACAAGTGGTGTTCCCCAGGGCTCAATATTGGGACCAGCTCTGTTTAACCTCTTTATCAATGATCTGGACGAGGGGATCGAGTACACCCTCAGTAAGTTTGCAGATGACACCGAGTTGGGTGGGAGTGTTGATCTGCTTGAGGGTAGAAAGGCTGTACAGAGGGATCTGGACAGGCTGGATCGATGGGCTGAGGCCAACTGTATGAGGTTCAACAAGGCTAGGTGTCAGGCCCTGCACTTGGGTCACAACAACCCCCTGCAATGCTACAGGCTTGGGGAAGAGTGGCTGGAAAGCTGCCTGCTGGAAAAGGACCTGGGGGTGTTGGTCGACAGCTGGCTGAATATGAGCCAGCAGTGTGCCCAGGTGGCCAAGGCGGCCAATAGCATCCTGGCTTGTATTGGAAACAGTGTGGCCAGCAGGACTAGGGAAGTGATTTTGTCCCCCTGTACTCAGCACTCGTGAGGCCGCACCTCGAATACTGTGTTCAGTTTTGGGCCCCTCACTACAAGAAAGACACTGAGGTGCTGGAGCGTGTCCAAAGAAGGGCAACAAAGCTGATGAAGGGTCTAGAGCACAAGTCCTGTGAGGAGCGGCTGAGGGAACTGGGGTTGTTTAGCCTGGAGAAAAGGAGGCTCAGGGGAGACCTTATCGCTCTCTACAACTACCTGAAAGGAGGTTGTAGCGAGGTGGGTGTCAGTCTCTTTTCCCAAGTAACAAGCGATAGAACAAGAGGAAATGGCCTCAACTTGTGCCAGGGGAGGCTTAGATTGGATATTAGGAAAAATTTCTTCACTGAAAGGATTGTCAAGCATTGGAACAGGCTGCCCAGGGAAGTGGTGGAGTCACCATCCCTGGAGCTATTTAAAAGACATATAGATATGGTGCTTAGGGACATGGTTTAGTGGTGGACTTGGCAGTGCTACGATAACGGTTGGACTTGATGATCTTAAAGGTGTTTTCCAACCTGAACGATTCTATGATTCTCTGCTGCATCCTAGCCCTGCAGCTGGTGCTCTATTTTGAGAAGCAAGATGACGAAAAGAGGATCCTATGATTTGGTTCAAATTGCAGCCCCTCTTACCAGCTCAAATGGGGCTCTCCAAAACAGGAATGGTGCCTTCCTTCTCTTTGTTTTTTATTAGACATAAATATATTGATCCTGTAGGTAATGGCTATCCTGTGATGTATGAACCAAGCACAAATGGGATTCTGGTTAACTTCAGGGAGCTGCAGATAACTTCGTTTTTACTATTTGTTTTCTTTGTAGCAAAGACTGGCTACCAAGCACTTGCATAAATTGTTTGTGTGAAGAGAAACACAGGGCAACCCTATAGAGCATGGTACTGCTTCTTTGCTCAGTTTTTATCATGAAAGTATCTTAAAAGTTAAGCTTATTAATAATAATTATTGCTTGCGGGTAGCAGAGATGCATCAGTGATCTTTCACACAGGGATCTGCTACCTATGTTAAACTTGTCCCTGCTGTAGAAGCAATTGGTAATCCCTCTTTTATTGACAAAAATAAGTCTCTTCAGCTGTAGAGGAAGATGGACGTGGGTAACTGCTGGTTTATGTCCTGAACTAATTTCCCAATGAGAGATGCACACACACAAGGATTTCTTGGTTACTGTGCTATTAGTGTTTATCTTAGTATTTATTTTAATACTGATTTGTCTGGTTTTTGAAAAGTAAAATGAGCTTCCTTTGCATGCATGAAGAAAATACTGTTCCTACCAGAGCCCATGCACAAAAATGTGCCTGAAAAAATCATAGCTGTTTTTATCTCTGTGCAAAATTATGAGACACTAATGATCTTAAATTCTACAGCTCAAAATGCTACATATAATACTGTTACAATAATCTCCTCATAGAGCTTGTAAAAGCAAGGCATCCTAGGGCAGTTACACATAAAATGATAACCTCACTGCATTTCAGATACACAACATGAATAAGGAAAATCTTTGTAGATGCTGTGACTAGCATTCTGCAAGTATGATGAATACGTATGTATCTTTAGCAAATTTTGTTATAGAAGTCATAGCTGATGAAGAAGATTTTCAAATGTTTCAGACAATGGCAGCTTTAAAGAAATATAAGCAGCATAATTTTTTTTGGAGGGGTGTGATGTGTGTCTGAACTGAATTTGGACCATATCAGTTTACAGATAGTCCTAATTCAGATGAGACTTAAAGTCAGTTTTGAAAGTTGCAGCTTCAAGCTTCAGTACATGTTGTCTTGTCATGGTTTCTTTAGTGCAGAGGTACCTGTGGAAATGGGGATAATCTTAGATTTTCACCTAGGGAAAATTCTTTGTGACCTCTTTTAATTTTTAAAAAAATTCTAAATAGCACAGTGTTGTATTTTAAGAACTAAAGTTGAAAACAAATTATTGATTGGGTAAGTTTTCAAGGATTGACTGGACTATGTTTCTCTGTCATTGATCATCCATAGCTTTGAGGTACACAAACCAACAACTTCTTTCTAGTTTGAGCAAAACTGTGATGCCAGTTGAAGTTTTCCCTCAGTATGGGCTGTGGTCTTTTTATCCACATATTGAGGATTCTTTGTTCGGCCAGGTCTTGATGTTTTTGGCACCTGCAGCTTTCATTGACCTAAGAGAGATCAGTAGGTAATACAGTAGCCTGCGATATCAGCCTGTTGGAACTGAGCAGAGTTTAGTGAATATCCTTTGAAATCCTGTTTGAAGGCAGCTGTTATTTAGAAGGCTTAAAATACTTGTTATAGATAGCTTGTGACATTCCCATCCATCTTGTCTGTGATCAAAATAAATTAAGAATTTTAAACAAAGCAGGAGCATTCAAAGAACTCAATAATACTGTACTGATTTATCTCTTTTCTATTTCTTTTCTGTCTTTAGGCTATAAAACTTCTTAAAATTGAGTAAGTCTTTAAAAATTAAATAAATTTTAACAGAAGAAAAATATTTTTGTTTTTGAAACAACAATGACAATATATTGGGGAAAAAGTATTTTTATTCTGCACTGATTAGAGAGAACTTCATACTTATCCCAATCAGTATAAATTGTAGAGATTAATTACAGGTGTAAATGTTGCATTGATTTTGTCCTCCACAAAGTTACAGGGTGCTTGAATCTGTGATTCTGACTAATGCCTATCTATAATGTTGGGCCATTTTCTGCCAACATAAACTTGTATAGATGCATTGATTACAGGAATATCGTCAGCGAAGACTGTAGCCATTATGAATGATATGGCTAGGACATGGATTACCTATTTGTTACTAACTTAACTACTATATCCTAAATAAAAATTCACTGATTATTTAACCAAAGCAAAGTAAAAGGATCATTCTGTCTCTACTTGCCAGAAATTTGCAATGGGTCAGTCACCCGAGTCAACCTCCAACTTTCTTGGTTTGGTAACCAAATGTTTGGATACTCTCCAAACGTTGTTGGAAGTTGTTTGATCTGCATTGTTGAACTGGAAGATCTGAATCTTAAAACAGTCCTTCTGTTTTAATCAAGTGTTGAGACTAAGCATTAAAATGAGAAGGTAAAAAAGTGAATATCAAAGGCAAGAGAAGTAGCTTAATGCTCTCGGATATCAAATAAGCTGTTGCTGGGTTAGGCTTTGAGTGAGCTCTTGTCTGAAGGAGCGGGCCAGATCTATCGAAGGGTTGCTTTGTGTCATTTCTGAGTTGGTGACATTAGGCTGTTTTAGAGGAGAGTTGATGAGAATCTTTATAACTGTTGACTATCTTTAAAATTGAACCATACCAATTCATACTAGAAATGATAATGAACACTAATTCACCAGCTACCACCAGATGTTTAAAGATCTATTTATTATCTGTTACTGTTTTCTATAATGATGCTCACTGTTTCAGGCTAGTTCTTTAAGCAGTTGCTGTTGATAGCTCCTCAATTTCAGGCATGATTTTCTTCTGAAGTTTTGATCATCAATAACTGATTTCAGCTGAAACTTTTTATTCTCTCTCTCTCTGCACCCCCCCACCCCACCCCACCCCCCTGAAGTTAGCCCTAGACTGCTTCACTGGATAGTCAGAATTGAGAGGGGTGATCTGCACACTTCGCTGAATACTGTGGTTTATGGGCTTTTTGAGAATCTACTTTTGTGCTAATTGCATACGGATAAAGAGTAGTTACAATGAACTGCTTTGTCAAAGAGTGCCCTAGTAGGTTCAGATTAATTTTTGAGAATGATTTTTAAATATAATTTGGGACCTTTGGTGAGAGCAAGAAAAAGGCTCAAACTGAGTTTTCACAGATTAAGTCATGCAGCTCTTTGGCTACCTAATAAGGCAACCTGAGAGAACAGCTCTAAAGAGGACAAGTCCTCAAGAGATCAGCAATGCTGGGACTGTAGCACTTAAACATAAGCAGCATGACATAACCTGAGGTTACAGCTGCAGCAGGAGAGGAAGAGTTTCTCTTTTTCATAGCTTAGACTTTTCAGATCCCCATCCATTTGTTCAATACTTTGGCTGGGTTGATAAGCAAGGCTTTTCCTGAATTTCCTTCACTTTAGAGTGGAGAAAACTCAATGCCTTGTAAAGATCCTGAAAGGGTCCAACTAGGTGTCTGGGAGGAAAGGAAGCATTTTCAACGAACATCTCTTTGGAGATACCAGCTGTACACAGGGCAATTTGACAGACGAGTAGGGATGGAATTGGTACACTTTCCTGCTGTGTGAATTGCCACAGTTCATCACATGTAGCTGCTAAATTTCTCCTTAGTTTAATGACTCAGTAGACATCAAGTAGCAGCAAATCTGTGGTTCTTGCTGAACCTTTCACTCAGCTCTGGATTAGAGACCCTTGTCATTCAGAACTGTGATTGTCCTTTGCCCCCTAATTGTAGCTGATGTGGTTTGCTTTAGTTTGCCTTAATTGAGATTGGCTTTAATTTCCTGAATAATAAAGTTCTTTCCTAAATGGAGACGTAATAATAAAACAAAAAAGTTGTCACAATATATCTGACTTCCTTGAACTTACTAAATGCATTAATAAAGATGAAGGAGACTAAATGCAAATGTAAAATTGAGATTACTATTCTTTTACAATGTGAAAAATGTCATTTGAATTGCCCGTTCAGACCATGAGGGAAATGATCAACCCCATGGGAACAAATTGTCAAATAAATGCAGATGAGGAGGGGGTACAGGAAGGGATCAAGGGTGTTGAGGAGGTTTGTTTTCTTTTTTGTTTGGGGTTTTTTTTGTAAACCTTTTGAACACAGCATTCAAAAGTATTTGGACTTTCTTTGGCTAGTTTTACTATATACCATTTTATTTCCCCTTTCATGAGGAAAGAAATAAAAGGACATTTCCATAATACTGGGACAGATTTAGCTTAGAAAGTACAAATCAGTATGTCCTGTTAGCCAGTTGAGGACCTTTCTAATTACTAGCATTTTGCCTTCTAATGTTAATTGGACAGACCTTCATGAAGCTATATAGGTGGGTGGGGAGCCTTCCCCACATCATGTACGTGACACATCTCAGTGTACTTTGACAGTCACACCTGCATGGGCCATGCTTGAATAACAACAAGTATGCAGATAGCTGTTCTTTTCAGGACGATATTGGTTTCATTACAGTTCAGGATAGGAACCTGCCTATCTTCCATAATATTTTTGAATCTGGCAGTATAATTTAACGGCAAACATGTAAATATAGTTAAGAATGGGAATGGAGGGGAACCATAATGCATTGCAAAATGCTCCGACTTGCTCCCTAGCCTTTCCATAATTACCTGCAGTAGATGCATACTGTTTTGTCATCACTCTCTGATTATAGGAGAGAACCTGTGGCTGGCTTCTCAGCATTGCTTTGTTTCCCATTGCTTGGTCTTTCCAATGTCTTTTTGGAGATTCTGTGACAGCTTAGTAAAAGTACAGTTGATTTGTGCTCCCTTCTGTTCGCCATCTTCCTTGTCTTTGCTATGTATTGTAATTCTTTCCCAGTGCCCAAGTATCTCGGCTTAAATTTTCCCAATAAAAAGTAAATTTGGGCTACTTCTCTTTTTTGATGCCCACCTTGACATACTTTTAAACATTCCCACTTTTTTTGATATCTTTGTTCTTTAAATCAAGTGTATTTAATTTACTCCCTTTTAGGCACTTTAATCCCTAATTGCCTCGAAAATTTATGCTGATGTGGATTTGGATGGCAGTTGCCCTTCCTGAATCTCATCTTGAATTCTTTCTTGATGATGAGAACCCTCCAATATCACCTGTCTTTCCATGGGAAGGTTCCCTTTTATTGCTCAAGTTCTGGGAATAAGTCAGCTTGTGTTTTTTCTCCCAGTCTCCTGCACCATTAAATGAATTACAGTTCCCTAGGAGAACTTGTGAGCATGTTGTGTTTTGGTTCTGAGAGGGAAGGATAAAGATGCAGTTGCAATATCTGAGCTGTTTTTTTTCCTCAAATAACCACAGTCTGGAATCAGTCTTAAAACATGTTTTTCAGAAAGCTTGTGAGTGTTTGTTAAGCCTCCATAAAATGACTCATGATTTAAATGATAAAACAGCATCCTACTTTTATCAGAGATTAGATCCTTATCTTCTTATTCTGTTTCTTTTGGATGTAAACTTATGGTGCCTACTTTAGGTTTCAAATTGCTAGGGGCAGGGAGAGACTGCTTGTATTCGAAGAGTCATGCAGTGCAACAAATGTTATGCACATATGTATGTCACTATACAGGTATTTTTTCTAAATAGAAGGCTACTCTGTGATATTTTCTTTTCTCGTATTTTAGCACCAAATAAAAACACCATTGGATTTAGTATCTGTTCATATTTGACCTGGATGAACGGTTCTAGCTATCATCCTGAGCTTGTCTCAATTGTAAATGCTTTCCTGCATATACAAAATTAGAAACTTGGAAGAGAGTGTTCTTGCATAGTCACAACCAGGAGCAGAAATAATGAGGCAAAGTAATGAGCAGAATTTCCAGTTCTGTAAAGGTATGGAGACCGAGGTTTATGCAGCATTCACCCAAAATGTCAGCTGTATATATTGAACAGGTTCATCTTAACACCTGGCCAGTGGAGCCAGCTGGACGCAGTCATGGGAGGACAGCATGTGAGATGAAGCATGGCTCTTTGCAGCTTTCCTCGCCTCCTCCTCCCCTTCTGAAATCCTGAAAACTAGAGACGAGGTCATCTAGGGAAAGAAAAGGTGACAATGAAGAACTGTGCACCATGGAACTTCTCCAGAGCTTCCTCTAGTTCTGTTTCCTCACCAAAGTTTCCAATGCTCTTATAGCTGTTGAGATCACATTTGAAGGCCCTTGTGAAAATGTTACCATTTCCCAGCAGGTGCAGCAGTTTATAAACCTCCCAGGATACAGGATTTGAAAGAGAGAAAATGTTGAATCCAAAATGCTGCCCTTAGTGGAGCTGTAGGTATCGCTGATATGCCATTCAAACCTTTTATTTAATCTCATATAAGAAGAGTATTTCCTAAAAACAAATGAACAAGCCAACCTCTACATAACGTACCTATTTAAAATTAATCTTTGGGCTCTGATATTCTGTGTCCTGAAGTTTCCTTTTTGTTCTAGTAGGCATCTTTTTATACTGGTTTATGACATTCAAATTGACTTACGTTGAGATGGGGGAACTTTTGAGTACTAATTGAAACAGTCTGAAAGGAAAATTGGATATTTCTCTGAGAAACTCAAAGCAGAGAGAGTTGTTAAATTATTAAAAGGGGGAAAAAAATCTTCCCCCCCCCCCCCCCCCCCCCCCCCCCCCCCGGGAATTCTTGACCTGACCTGAAATTATTAATTTTTTTTTTGTATCCTTGCTTTAACAAGAAATAAAGTTTCAGTTTTAACTGAAAATGCTTAAATACTAATAATGTTTCTCTGGCCTACAAAACTGGAAACAAAATGATACATGCTGTGATAGAGGACTAAATTTTTTTTACTTTAAAATATTTCTTGTATGAAGGCATATTTTGGTTGGGGGTGTGTAGGTTTCCAGAACTGACACTTCCCTGTGGAAAAATACTCATTTAGAAAAAATGGACATTGGCAGGCAGATTGTTTGACAGCTGTGGGTACAACTCTCAAATGATTATGAAAGGGACTGGAAATACAGGAATGGTGAACATTAATTTGAAAATTGACCAAAGTTTCTTGGTTTTGTTATGATTGTATAAAGACTATCCAGTATATGATACTCTTGAAATACAGGCAGGAAGCAGGGACTGTATGTCCACATGGCTCACCATCAGGGCCTGCACCTGAGCCTTCTCTGTGAATGTGTAGCATGTTGCAGCTGATGCAGCTAAGAGCAGCCTACATCATCACACCTGTCCTGGTTTCAGCTGGGAGAGAGTTAATTGTCTTCTTAGTAGCTAGTACAGTGCTGTGTTTTGGATTTAGGGTGAGAATGATGTTGATAACACACTGATGTTTTAGTTGTTGCTAAGTAGTGCTTCTCTTCAGTCAAGGAGTTTTTCAGTTTCCCATGCTCTGCCAGCAAGCAGGTGTGCAAGAAGCTGGGAGGGAGCACAGCCAGGACAGCTGCCCTGAACTGGCCAAAGGGATATTCCATACCATGCGTCATGCCCAGTATATAAACAGGGGGGAGTTGGCCGGGAGGGGCGGATCACTGCTGGGGCATCGGTCAGCAGGTGGTGAGCAACTGCATTGTGCATCACTTGTCTTTTCTTGGGTTTTATTTCTCCCTTTTTTTGTTATATTCCTTTTCATTACTATTATTATTTTTATTATTATTATTGTTAGTATTATATTTTATTTTACTTTAGTTATTAAACTACTCTTATCTTAACCCATGAGTTTTACTTTTTTTTCCCTGATCCTCCTCCCCATCCCGCTGGGAGGGTGAAGCAGCTGCGTGGTGCTTAGTTGCTGGCTGGGGTTAAACCACGACAGTACCAAAGCCAGGTACACCTCAGTTGTGTTTGCTGACCTCTTGAGCATAATTCTTTTGAGGCTGTTAAAAAAATTTGACCTGTTTTAGGAATATACAACCATGGGAGTGGACAGGCCCTCTAAGGAGGGAGATACCTTGGCTTTTGCAGCAGGTTATGCCAAAAAAGGGAAAGGCACCTATGGTAGCGCTGGCTGTGTGACATGCAGATAGAGCATATGTATTTTCATGGTGGTCCTGCTGTCCATTACACAGTACTCTCATTAAGTGTAATGAGGCTCATCTAAAAGTCTTAATAATCCTTCAATATATTATTAAATCCCAATTATTCATGAACAATGCCAGTGTATGTACTTGAGGTCAACGTAGCATGCAAGTGATTTAATTAGTGCATCATGTCCAGTTGTATTCACTTACATTGTTTTAATTAGAATGATAATTGAGAACTGAGTATGTATGTTTTGTCTTGCAGTTGCAGTGCCTAAACCTATTTGTTGCTGCTGTAATTACTCCTTGCCCTACATCTTCTACCACCCCTCATTTATTTATTTATTATTAAATTAACAAAATTTAAAGAAGAGATACAGCTATTGCATAAAGCTTATTTGTTTCAGTCTGACTAGATCACATAATAATGTAACTGAATAATGATCGAAGATGACTGTGAGATGGAGTCTTGCCTGTAATCTCTAGTCCTCCTCTGCCATGTTGGATCTTAGGTCCTGATTAACCCATGCAAAACCAGTGCAAAAGCAAGGAGACACCTTTTGTGTCTTTCAGTCACTTTGCATGCTTTTTCTGACACTCAACTCATCGTGTACTCTAAATACCAGCTCTAATCTTGGTAACCGCATTAGCTGCAGTATCTTGGAGAGTTTTGCCATTACCAAGTTGACTTGAATTTTCTGAGAGAGAAAATGGAATGGAGAATAAAAATGCAATTTTTATTGAAGTCAGGTTTGCAAATAGATGCAGCCTGACTCGGAGTTTGCATTTAACATTTGAACACATAAGAGCTAATAATAATTTCTGTTGCAGTGGAACATCTGTTAGATAATCAGAGCTTGAATTAATGGGGAACTGAAAGCAATTAGCTAAAGGTTACAAACTAATTAGTATAATAATATTATTAAACTAGCCCTTCCATAGCTTAAATTGCAGCCAGATTCCATAATATAAAAACCATTATTTTAAGGGACCCCAAACTCTTGGTTTGGAGAACAAAATTAATCAATAGAAAACATTTCTGCAAAGTTTGAGAAATTACATTGAATGGGTCTAGGAATGTACTTTAAAATTAAATTTAATTTAAAAACAAAGCCCTTTTCATTTTGGATTGTAACCTTTTTGTCTCACGTGAGGTCAAAAAGGTTTGTTTTCACTCTTTGTACCATTCATATAGTGAAATCTCCTTGGAAACAAATGCAGCAGCTTTATTTGAAGAAGGTTCATTATAACTGAAATAAGTCGTTAATCTTGTTGTGGATAATACTGAGAGCCACCCACTTACTTCCTTGACTTTACTGGCTGCTACGGATGCGTTCCTGCTTTCACTCAAGGAAAAGGATGTTTTGGATGTGTTTTGCTATTTGGGAGTATCATGTGGCTACTGATTTCAAAAGAGGACAGTTTGGTGGTTTGTTTGTGTGTTTGTTTTTTTTTTCTTTAAGATGATCAGTATGTAGATATTGGTTGAAAATTCAGAAGCCTGTCTGAGAACTGAGGGATTTTGTTGGGTGGGTGGAAATGTGGTGGGCGTGTTGACAAGCTCCTTCACAGTTATAAGGATCTTGCTCCTTCAAGGGCTGTACTACCTGGAAATAAACCGTTCTCTGAGAAACTGAACTGACAAAGTCAAATTTCTTATGGATATATTTTTTGGGTTGCGGTTGGAGTCTCTGTAGTCTAACAGAAAGTGAACTTGTAGCTAGGCGACTTGTAATCTTTCTTGTGTGAATTCTCTAGTGGCAAATAAGTTGAGCTCACTCTTCAGTCTTTCCTTGGGCAAGGGCAGTAATAATGCTTCTCTTTTATCTGCTTGCTTGTTTTCTAAAAGTGTGAAGAAACTCTGTATCTTCAAGACAATTACTGCTTATAAAAAATAAAGGGCCAGGGGTTCAAAAATCAGTGATGAAGGGAGGGAAGAAACAGTGCATATATGTTCATATGTCACATGATTACATAAGCTTTGTTTCCTTAAAGGCACACTAAAAGCCTCAGTGTTATGTTGGCAGTAAGAGCTAATACAGCTCTTCCTTGAACTGCTATATTAATGTCCTGTGTTTTTAGATTCATTGCTCTTGAGTTCCAGTACAGGTGGATGATGTATTTTAGTAAGGGATGAGCTAATCTTTTCCTAATAGGGTCTGCAAGATCCCAGTAAAAGTCTCCTTTTGGTTTTGTGCATTTGAAATAAAGTGTGTTTTTAATGAATAAACCATTTAATAATGATTTGCAAGAGTTTTGGAATAGAAGCACCCAGTGTTGTCTTCCAGCAACCCAGTAAAATCCTATCATGGCAGCTTTTGCTGTACATGTTGATTGATTTTTATTTTATTCTTTTTTTTACTGGAGAGACCTCTAAGAATACTTTAACACTAGTAAGGAAACACATGTAAGAAAATGGACAACTGTACTTCATGCACGTTGCTATATTTATTTCTTTGTCATCAAATTCCATTCCTTCATCTGTCCTGCACCCAAACCCGCAGCTGTGTGTGGCAGGCTTGTGCTCAGTGCAAATCTTTCGTTGGTCACTTTGCAAGGTTTGCTGTGGTGAGTTATTTGATACAGGCCATAGAACTGACTGGGCTGTTCAACTAGCCAACTTTTGAAATATCTGCTAAGTCTCCATCCAGAACTTCTAAATAGCGTATTTAACTTGTCTGGAAAAAACAGTTTTGGCATCTTTGTAAAGAGTGCTGTGTTTATTAAGTCTCCCTCTTGAGTTTGTTTGTTTGTATTTTTCATGGAGGGATGCCCTGGATCCATCTGTGCAGCAGTTACTGCTGCATTAGCTCTCTCACTTTTAATAAAATTGTGTTACACTTGTAGCATCTGAACAGGAAACACAACCTTGAAAAGGGAGAATGATCAGGATACTTTCACAAGCTTTCTTAACAAAGTTCGGTCAATGTAAAACACTGTAAGTCATTTGGGATGTAGCCTGCTGGAAACTTGGAGGCACCTTCCCATCTTTTCAGTAAGAAAGAATTGTCTCCTTTTTGAGTGGAGGTTGCTAATCCTTTATTTAGCTGTAGGTAGAAGTCCCTCAAAATCAAGGCTGCTGCACCCTGGTGATGTTGCTGGCTCTGGTTACACCTTTCCTGTCACCAGGCAGCCCACCCTGAGACATGGACCCACCTCCTCAGTTGGACCTTGCCCTCCCTCCATGGAGAGACAGAGCTGCTCAGTATGTGGAGCTGTCATTCTGGCATACTTCGTACACACAAAAAATAGTTCAAAGCAATCCTTAAAGCAGTAGAAAATTATTCTAGTTTTATTCCTTAGAGCGCTCCATTACACATGCACGGAGTCTTGCATTTTCTCACTGCCCCAGGCCCCCCATATGTGTTTGCTGCCTGCCTCACTGACACCCTCTCGCGTGAGTCAGCAGTCTGGGAGGGAAGGACGGGCATTGCAGCCATTTTTCTTGCTCCTCTTCAGAATCCTGCTTCTGTGACATAGAGAATAAAACTGCTTTCTCCAGCCCTTTCTAAAACATACACGTTGCGCTCAGTGTGATATTTGCTTCTTATTGGCACCATTCAGTGTTTTGTTCCAGTGCCCTTCCAATTATTACTGTATATTAATTTTGATTAGACAGGAGGCTGCTTTGTGAGTCTTGACTTCCTGCCAGTACAATCAAGTGTGAGCCACGGGAATGAAAAGCAAATGTTACTTTCAAAACCTTGTGAAGAATATATTACTTACAATTCACAGTAAATATATATAATTTGAAAAAGAATAAATGTCTTTGTTGGTAGACCAGGCAGGAATTGAGATAAGGCATCTACCCTACCCTGAAAGGGGGAAGAATATCTGAGAATAGATGCTGTATCTGTATAAACTATTTTTTTATTTGTATATTTTCAATACTCAACCTTTGTATTCTTTCAATTTTTAATCAGCTGTTCCTTTAACGGATCAACAGCTGCTATATAAATTAGAGGAGTAGAACCAATGTTGAGTAGAAAAAATTAGGAATGGCATAGGTTCCTAAACTCCTTATCGCAAAATATACCACAAGGAATTCAGGCAGGCATTTGTTCAGGCAAGTTCTGTGGTCTGTGCTATTGAGAATGGGTGAGCACAGTGTTGTGTCCCCCCGTCTGTCGTCCCCCCCTGCCCTGTGGTCTCATCTATGAGTCTGTGAATTCTGCAAGATTAACTCTCAGAGCTCACAAAAAGGAAATTGTAGTACTTGCGCAGAGCTTTTGGGGGTGGGGTCTGAAAAAGGAGGTTTGAATTTATTTCTTTCCTTTTTCTTGCTCTGCTTATTTTTCTGGCTGAAGTAATTGTCCTTCTTAGTCCCCTTGTTCACCTCACTCCCTTCGTTGGCTGGCAACTACTGAGTTGTCATCATACATTACTTACTGTTGAGAGGATAACTCCTATGGCCCTGCTGTACGTAGCTCAGTCAGCAGCAGGTGCTGGAAGAGCAAAGCATGTCAATATTTCATGCATTCAAAATCAAACACATTGACTCACATATGGCTGCTCCAAGGAGCACTATACGTAAGTCTGCTTTCTTTATGTAGGTGTGCTAAACTGCTATCACTAATGTACCACCAGCCTGGCAATCGAAATGTGATTGTAAGCAAGCAGTATGATAAAGAAGCATTATCTAGGTTATGAAATGAAGTACGTGAAAATTACAAAATAGCAGATTTATGGTTGGGGACTGAACAGATTTTTGTATGTATCCCTATGACAGGAAAAACATGTGTGGACATGGAATTACAGAATGGGTCATAAGGGGTATGCACAAAGTGGAGAATTGGTTTAGTATGGACACTTCCTATTTGTTTACTCCTGATTTTCCAGCTGCAATGTTATTTTAACTTAGCCTTTTGTGTATAATTTAAGTCTACCAGAGTTAGAACATCGTACACTTGTTTTTACCTTTTTCATTGCTTAATCACTGCCATCTCCTTGAAATCTTCCTTCAGAAGATGAGCTTGAGCTCTGAATTTTTAGTATTGCAGCATGGATCTCCAAGAGTTGAGCTACAGAAATCACTGCTCTAACTGGGCAGGGTGAGAAGGCTTGCAGGTCAGATGGCGGGGATGTTGAGTTATTAGCTATGTTCAATCAGGAGTAGCTGAGATGTCTAGTTGCTTTCTTCCATGTGTTGTGCACATTTTAAGTGCAGTTCTCTCCTCTCTAGATCTGCCAACAGAGACCTTGGCTTAACAGGCTTACATACCCTTGTTCTTTAACTTGCTACTGGAAAGAGGACCACTCAAATGAAAGGGAAAGAATAATTTTTAACAGTCTACCTCACTGCCAAACTGAAAATGAAGAAAAGGCGTCTCTGGCTAATGAATTCCAGATTTTCAAGTCTTCTGCATTAGAGCTTAACCAAACAACAACAAAAAAACTCCTCATGAGACCTTAGGCTGAGTGCTCAGAAACTTCATATTTAGGAAATGTTAACAGCTTCTCCCCCCAAAAAACCAAGCCCAAAAAACTTTTGTATTAATCATACAGCAAAGATTAACCTGCTGCAAAAAAAAGAAACTGGACGTTGGGACTTAAAAGCCAGTTTTTAGTTTTTAATTTTGTTACTATGGGGCTGAGACAGTTACTGAGGAAATCTGTGAACATTTAGCAACCCAGGGGAGAGATGAAAGCATAGTACATTGACATTTTTGTCCTCAAATTATTCTAGCTGATTCTTTGTACCAAACATGGGCATGTAGTTGAAGTTTAACTATCTATTGAGCATGGAGGTGATACTGCAGAGCACAAGGAAAGGGAAACAAGTGGAAATGTACTGTATGAAAATCCTTCCTCTAGAAATTAAATTCTCTATAAGATTTCATTTTTCTGGGCTGGAATTTTGTCTCTAATATCAGTTTTATAACTACAAAAATAAAACGAGTTTGGTGTTTCTGTTTTTAAACTGATTGAAAAGAATTAAAATTGATGTCTTATTTAATGGGGAGGATATGTTATTGCCTTTTTATTGAAAAAAGAACTCCCACTATGTTTTTATGTTACCATATACTAGTGATATTTCCTACATGCAAACCGGAATAGTTTTTTTAATTGTCATTTCCACACCATCCATTGTAAAACACTGCAGAAATCTTGAAACAGTCTTGCTCAGAAAATAACTCTGCCAGTTAATGTAGTAGTTGCAAGGTAAAAGATACATCATCTGACACTTTTTTTTTTTGATACTTTTTTGGAAATTTTTCCTAATTTTGAACAAAATTACTTACTCTCCCCTTACTTTCTCCCCTCTTCCCATTCCCTCTTTTGATCTGCCTGACTTCAGGAGGTTTGGGAGGCTGAATACTTATCCTGAGGGACACTTACTGCAACACAAATCATGTTGATGCTGATGAAACAAAACGTCTCTGCTTTGATTATATTGCAAAACTACAGAAGATAAAAACAGAAGCTGGGTAATCCTCTGTATTATGGACTGAGAGAAGGCAGCAAAGGCTAGACCCTGCAAATTAATGTAATAAGCAGAAAGCAGATAAAAATGAACACAGCAATAGAGGCTTTATAGGAATGCTGTACTTTTGGAAATATTTTTAACGGCATATTTTAAGGATATTTATTTGTCTCTGCTCTTCTCAGTTTTCTGAACAATGGGTGTCAGTGTTATCTCTGCCTAGATACACTGTCACATGAAAGCTCCCATCTGTAGATCCCACCCAATTTCAAAACCTACAAATGTATTTAATCTCTCAAAATTGTTTCATAGAACCAGGGAACATCAACTCTGTCACCAGCCTGCTCTTGACTTTTGAGAAAGATTTATTTTACCACCATGGATAGGAGCAGTGTGTCTGATGTTAGATGTTTGCAGGTATATTGAACAAACTCTGTAGTGCGTAAGATTTTCTTTTAATTTCCTCTAAGTAACAAGTGCCTGTGTAAAGGGAATAAGCAATGAAATGCCTGACTTTGTTGCTAATCCTTTGTCTTATTAGCAGTTGCCCAGCAGTACCAAGGGATTCACTCCCCCCTACAACCCCCCATGCCTTTTCCTAACTTGCTGAATTGTGGTCTTTTATAAACAGGGGTTTCAAAAATAAATGCTTGAGATATGGTTGAGAGGTGTTTATGCAACTGTGCGTACATTTTCATACATGTAGAGACCCAGGAATTTAATGTGTTTTTCTTGATGTGTGACAGTGTTGACCCCAGGACTTCCAGAACTACCTGTGCAGCTTGGGCTGAAGGAATGAATCTCTGGGAAAATGAACAAATAGGTAATAAATAAGTAAATGTTTACTTATTTATATTTATTTTCCCCAGAGATTCTTCATGTATGTATGCATGCATGCATATACATATATACACACAATATGGAGAATTTGACACTTTTTTTTTAAGGCTCAGATGTGCAGTAGAGAGAAATCCCATTCCTGCACTGGGTCACATTTTAGTTTACAATGGAAGTGGAGTGACTGAGAGATTATGGGCCTGACCTGTATTGTCCTCATTCACTGCACTTAAGTTTTGTCTTCCTTGGGGCAAAACGCTGATTCTTTTTAGCATTAAGTGATTGTCTTCTGTGCAAAAACAAACAAACAAACCCCAAACCTGATAGAAATTTTTACAGTAACAAGACAGATATTGTCATCCCACTGTAGCTTTCTGAGGCCGACCCTATGCAACCATTCTTTTCTTGGGGTGGATTAGCAAGAAGCTAACAATATATTTCTGGCTGTATTTTAATGGAAATTTTCAACCATGTTTAACTAATACAGCTGAGGTAACCTAACAGAATAATATATTCTGTTTGTCCATTGATTGTATTCACTGAGACCACATACTCTGGAAATAATGTATTCTGAAGTTTTATCAAGTGCTAGGCTGGTACTGCTTGTAGTACCTGTTTGTCTACGCTGTATAGAACGATGAATGGGTGTTTCGAACTTTGAGTCTAAATGTAGGGCATTGTGAAGCAAGACCCAGAAAGTATATCTCGTATAGGAAATGTGAATGTGGTGGTCAATTAACTTTCCTTTATCATAGAACTGGGGGCTTGGAAGGAGTCACTTCATCTGTTTCTCTGCCTTAACTGTGGATCAGCTAGGAATGATGAACAGCTAGGCTTCTCAAATTATAAATTCACCTTCCTATGTGCTTTATTTGGGAGATATGCTTGGTGTAGGGTCTAAAATATACTGACAGGATTGAGCCACTTCTGTTCCTGAAGGAGGATTTGTACTTCCCTATACCATAGTTCAGTGGTTACAGCACATGCCCAGAATGTGGGAGACCTGCTTTCTCAGATGTCTGCTGGCTTGGAGACACCCTCATCAGGTTCCTGATAGCCTACACTTAGACTCTGAAACCCTGGAAAAGGCCAACTTCTAAGATGCCTCCTTCTCAATAGGATGTCACAGTAACTGCTTTAAATGGATTTGCATGAGCAAGCTCTGAATCCAAACCCTTCAAAACAAAATTCAGTTTCATCTAAGGATACTGAGCTGCTTCAAAACAAACTCAAAACCATCTCAAATACCAGAAGCAGACCTTACATAAGCAAGTCAGAGTGCTCCATGGCTGTAACCCTACTGTTTCTTGCATTGACCTAAAGCTGCTTCAAATATTCCAGTGTGGCAATCTTTCTGAGACAGGCTGGTCTCTCATGCATTGCATAATCTGAGGTTAGGACCTTCCTTCATGTTTCTGCTGGAAGGTTAGAAGCTGTAATGCTGTCCTTTTATACATATAGTCTGTTGAGACTCCTTTGTGCCATGTCCCTAAAAAGTAAAGGACTTTTTAATCAGAATTGGTAACTGTGCTCAGCACAAGGGAGCATAAGTAAATCTTTAATGAAAATTGCCAATGGTTTGCTTTACCAGTGGATATGAATTTTCTCTCTGAAGGATTCACTGAAAGCTATTTGAAAACCACCTGATTAAATGAGAAAGGAGGACCTTTAGAACAATTTAAAATTCAACAAACAGCCTAGAGCTTGACCTCATTTGACAGCCAGTCTCATCTAGACCATTGACCTGACTTCTAGTCACAGTCTGTCTCTTTCTGCTGCCACCAACTCCCTTCCAAAAGGTGGATGCCTTTCCAAGAAACGGTCTCGGACTAACCAGCTGGGATCCTGTTAGCCTTGAAATCTGCACCTAGCAGTTAGCTCAGTTCTCTGGAAGTCATGTGCTGACTTTCTCTTCTGCTTCATTTAAGAGGTTTAGCTCTAATTCTTTCAGTGTCCTGTATACCAGCATTTTCTCAGCATGCCTGCACTATGCAAGTGAGGGTCACGCAGAAGTGCCTGAGATCGAGCCAAAGCAGCGAAGTCCCTGTGGATCTGTGCAGGGATCTGCCAGATTCCAAAGTGGTCCTGAAATAGGTATATCTATGTTTTCATGTTGGCACCTTTCAGCAGTGCTGCTTTGCTTGGGACATGGCACCACGAGGGTATGGTTGCATTGGTTTCAGAACAAGAGTGGTCTGAACTAGCTCCCGTGTCCGTGCTATGATCTCATTTAAGTGTGCTCTTTGTGATCTGGATAAAACCTTCTGTTCACAGCAGTCCTATGGGCTAGCACGCCTAATTATACTTTAAAAGGAATAGTGGTAAACTTAAGCCCTGATTTCTCATAAACTTCTCCCACTTGAATCTAGAACTACCCACCATGTGTGCAAATGAATGTATGGGGAAAATTTTTCAAGTCCCTTCTAAGAATCCAGACTTACTGGGGCCACACTGTGGCTGTGGAGCTAAGGGACAGCCCAGGGATCAGGCTGTTCTGCTGAAGTGCTGTTGCTCTGACTGCTGGGTGCATGAGGGCTGATCTAACTTTTGGTTCTCGGAATACTGCAATGAAAAGTTTATCCTCGAAATGACAGGTCTCTAAAATATTAAAATCCTTGTATGTTCCCTGCTGTCCTCAGCTCACCCAGCCAGCTGGCAGAGAAAAACTGAAGGAAAATTTTAGACACTCTCCCCCTTCATTAAGGAAGGATTTATGTAAGTGCATATTGGCACATATTCATGTATGAGCACATATACAAGGACTTGCTGAAAATACACTTGCTGTATTAGTTGATAAAAGCTCCTGGGAGTTAGATTTGTTGTTCTGTCTCTGTATGAATATTAGAAATACTGGCTCTTCAGTGCTACAGTTAAGTGTTTATAAGGTTATCCTTTTGTGTGCAACAACACTTAGCTCGAAAAGATCCACTAATTTCTTTTTTTTTTTTTTTTTTTAACAAAAGGTGATTGAAGCAAGGGCTGTAAATTACTTAAAGCAGCTAGATTTTTTCTTTTTACAGATATAGATGATGTTCAGGAAGTCTATTATTCAGTACCATGCTCCACAGCTCTTACTAATTATGAAAGATAAGTGTTACACTGCTTGCAGTAGTGTGATTAGCCTGCACACTTAGAACATTTTCAGAGAGCTCAAGTCTCATTTTCCAAAGTGACTTTTATTAGATGCATGGGGTGATTAATCTCATTGTTTCTCATGAGATGTGGACTCTTAAGTTAGCGATAACTGTACAGTAGAATATAGAGAGAAGTGTTTATCTGTGGGCAGGAGGGATGGGGAGAATACAGGGCTAGGAATCATAATCTGGAAAGGAGCAGTGAATTTAGAGAGGGAATTGGAAAGTGTCAAGAACTCCACATGGTACCTGCACTCAGGACTGTGCAAGGTGACAAGATGTTGTAGAAGATGCTGCGCAAGTACAGGACAGATGGGATGTGGAGACAGATGGAGCTGTTGCAGTGAAGACAAACACAGCAAAGTATATAATTAAATCTGAGATTAGAAAAAGATGAGGAAAAAATGAAATAGTTAAAAGTGCACAAAGACAGCACAGTAAATTCTGCTTTCCGTGATGGTTTAAAGAAATGGAGTTGCATCAATGTCAGAAATAGGAATAAAGAACAAATTTATAAAAGTCTTGACTAGATTTCACGTAAGAAATTCAGAGAAGTTATCTGAGGATAGGATGCCCTATTCGCACTTACAGTTACTACAGATTGTTGTTACTAAAAACAAGGTGGTGTTAGGGATATGTGCATATGTAATACAGTTTGATGAAGCTTCTGATTCCTATACATTTTAATTTTACTTTGTGCCTCATACTGTTTTATACTGTCTATTGATAACACAATGGCAAGATTTCTACTTTTTGAAGGATTCTGGGAGGAAACTTTTCCCTAGATGCATACACATTATTTCACTGCTGCTCTTGGTCCTTTCTCTTGTGAATGTGAAGAATAGGCTCTTCCTCATGGGTTAGGACCTTTCTTTCTATAAGTTTCAATATCTTTTCCTTGTCATACCTTCTGGCAAATTTAAAGGGAGGCAAATTGGATATAATAGAGATTGAGTTCTTTTTATAACCTTTTAAATAATTAAGTCCCCTCTACATCTGTATTGTCCAAGAAAGCCTAATCCCCTCTCTCAATTAATGAACCTTATCATTTCCCTATGTGCCAAGTATTCCTTCAAGAGTCTTTCCTCATAACAGTTTTGGCAATAGACTTGTGTTCTTTCCTGAATTATATTTTCATAGGTTATACCAGGTGAGTGTCTAATTAGTATAATTTAAGATTGCATAGTAAGAGATTTATTTGAATTTTTCTTCCCTTAGAAATGACGCACCAAGAAATGTCTTTCCTTGTTTGCTTGTTTTGAAACCAGTAGAAAAATTTCAGTTTTAATTACAGACTTTATTTCAGTGGCACATAATAAATGTGTTTAGCTGCTGACCATTGAAAGGGTTATTGGATGTCAGGCACAGAAAGTCAGCTATTTTAGTAGGAGCCTCAGGAGACAACCTTCCATATATTTGAAATATGTATTTCAAATATTACTTTTTCACATAGGACATTATTGCAACATGAATCTTTTTTATTAAAATAAAAAATCTAGTCTTTATAAAAGCATAACATTTTTTAAGACTGAAAAAAAAGTGAGACTCCTTGAATAGGTGTCAGCATTTATAGCAAGGAAAGCAGATGTGATTCATGTATGAAAGCTGGCTGTGAAAACAGAGACCTTTCTCCAAGGTCTTATAATAAGTGAGAGGGGCTTCTATGCAAGTCTTATAACATTAAAGGAAAATATTCAGCTGGAGAGAAGCCATTTATCAGGACATGACACCTGTAATTCTGCTTTCCCCAAAGCACTGACTTTCTGGTGAAAATGATCATGTTTCATTCTTTTCTAGGGCCTGCCATAGAAAGAAGCCAGCAGAATGCTATACTTTTGTACTTGATTTAAATACATAATATGCCAAGTATTTTACTACTTCATCATTACAAAATTATCTATGGATCTATTTGATTTTCTTTTCTTTTTCTGAATAAGTTGAGCACAGAAATAGCATTGATGGACATTGAGCTGCTTTGTATTATCATTTTTATTTTAGGGTATGGGTGATATTTTGTGTGTGTGTTAGGCTTTCATCAGTCTTAATAGAGAGCAATCAGTTCAGCTAGATTACCATGACTCTTAGGAGATTTCCAGTGCCGTGAGAAGCTGTCCTGTCCCAAGATCCCATGCATTTGCTGAATTTGGTCTTATACCATGCAGAAAACACTACTCTACAGCTTTGTTCCTGATAAATATGGACTGTAGAAGGTAATGAGCTAGTTGGAGGGCAAGATCATCTTTGCAGATGTAAAGACATAAATAGGTGATAGACAACGGAGAATACCAAGGGAAAAAAAATTCAAGAGTGAGGTGGAAAGGAGACACTGCTTTGCTTAAGGCAACCATTTACAAATGGAGGGAGTGCACAGTGAGGAGGAAGAAACCTGTCTTCAGATTCTTCAGACCTGGGAGATAAAAAGCATTCCAAGTCAAAGCAGAGGGCATTATGACTGGAAAAAGGTGAATGTTCCTACCATTTTCAGAAAAGGCAAGAATGACTACAGGCCAATTGGCCTTACCTCTATGCCATGAAATGTTATGGAGGAAGTCCTTAGAGAAGCCACCTCCAAGTACGCAATGGACCAGCTGACTGGGAACAGCTAGCATGGATTTACAAAGGGCAAACTGTACCTGACCAACATGGCTGCTTTCTGTGGTGGGATGACTGGCTCTACGAACAAGGCAAGAGCAATGAAAGCTGTATAGCTTGACCTTTTGTTGTGGTTTCTCATGGTATTCTTGTACTCAAACTGAGGAAGCGTGGGCTGTAAGTGTGGACTACAAGATGGCTG
This sequence comes from Gymnogyps californianus, assembly GCF_018139145.2. NCBI lineage: Eukaryota > Metazoa > Chordata > Aves > Accipitriformes > Cathartidae > Gymnogyps > Gymnogyps californianus. The sequence continues at coordinate 116,375,850 of NC_059472.1, read as the reverse complement.
AGAAACTGGCTGGCTCATCAGCCTCAAAGTAAAGTGGTAGTGGTTCAAAGCCTAACTGGTGGTCAGTTATGAGTAGTATTCCTGAAGGGCTGATACTGGAACGTGGTTTACTGTTTTCAGCAGCAGCTTGGACAATGAGTTAGAACACACTTCAGCAAGTTCACAGGTGACTCCAAACTGAGGAGAATGAAGGGCAGCCCTGCCTGTGCTTACATTGGCCAGAGGGACCTTGACAGGCAGCAGAAACAGGTGAACAGGAACCTTGTGAAGTTCAGCAAAGGTAAATGCATTCGTGTATGTGGGATGGGATAACCCCCTGCAGCAGCACAGGCTGGGGACCAGCTGTCTGACAAGCAGCGTTGCAGAAAAGGACCTGGGAGTCATGGTGGACATGAATCCACAGTGCTCCTTTGTGAGGTGAAAGATAACTGCATGCTAGTCTGGGTTGATGAAAGTGATTGTTTCCCTCTTTGCCACTCACAAAACAGTATCTGGAGAACTCTGTCCAGTTCTTCCCAGCCCCCTCCAGTACAAGACAGATGTTGACAAACTAGTGCAAGTTCAGTGGAGGATCACCTACGTGACTAGGACTGGAACATACGAAGAAATGCTGAGTGAGTTCAACTTGTTCAGCCAGGAGAGAAGACTAGGGGGAGATCTTATTGCTCTCTACAACTATCTAAAGTTAGATTGTAGAGAAGGTGGAGCCAGATGCTTCTCAGTAACGCATGATGTAAGTCCAAGCAAGACATAACAATTACAATTGCAGCAGGGGAAACTGTGACTGGATATAAAGTTTAAAAAAAAAAAAAAACCACCATGAATCTGGTTAAGTACTGGAGCAGGGCCCAGAGAGATTGTGAAATCTTCATACTTGGAGTTTTGACAAAACTTGACTAGACAATGTCCTGAGCAACCCAATCTAACATTGAAGCTGGCCTTGCTTTGCGCAGAAGGTTGAATTGGATGTCTCCAGATGTCTCCTCCAATCTAAATTTATTCTGTGATTCTTTGAGTCATCTCAGTATAGTACTTTTGATAATCACAAAAAAAGCCTGATTGAGTTTTGTCATGCCCATCCACTGCACGTGTATCTCTCTATTCACCAGGAAAACAATATTTGAGGCAGGTAATCACTTCAACATTCAATGTGGATGGTGAACAACTTATCATTATCAGTAACTGCATCATTAAATATGTAAAAAGCCTTGCTAATCACTGACCATTGTTAAAGATTCATACAGCCTAAATACTTTCCTAGAATTTTAACAACCTGCCTCTTCAATTAAAAAAAAAAAAAATTAAAAAATGCATCAGAGCACAGAGAATGATCAAGTGCAGAAAAGTACAGTTGAAAATGGACATTCTTACTTGTTTGAAAAAGTCACCTAATCAATAGGATCATTAAAGTAATGTATAATCAAGTAGCAGGGAGTGTTGAACAGCTTCCCTGTGCATGGAAGTTGTGAATAGAATTTAATTGTTCCTGGACTGACATCTTGTCCTGAAATCAAAGTGTTTCTTTAATAATTTTCTTTAACCACTTTGACTCATATTTCAGCCACACCATCATATGAACTCTGAGCTGTTGCTAGCAATCAGCCTAGGGAAAGGTTTGCTGAAGCCTGTAGAGAAGTCTTCAAGAAGAAAACAAGAGGTGCGTTTCATATGTGTATCGAAAGTTGTTTTTTTTTGGAGCTCAGAAAAGCATCTTAAGAACTAAAGGGTAACACTTAAAGCTATCAAATCCAAGAATAACAGTTGAGGAAATATATTGGTGAATATTTACTCTTTGTGCTGGATCGTTGCAGTATTTAAGAGCCCCATAAGGAAATTTTAATGGAGAGCATCTTCTGTTGAAACCCATTAAGTTTTGGTTCAGTGAAGGCCCTCTTGATAAATGCTGCTGTTCCCAACCAGTTGCTCTGGTGCTGCCTTTGTAGATAATCTTATGATATAATAGGTTATATATTCATTTATGTCACGCTGAATCCTACCCTCGAACTAAGCTCTCTGGAACAAATTCTGCTGATGTTTTGCATAATGCTGCCACTGATTTGCATGGGACTTTTGGATCCACATGAAATACAGGATTGGTACTGAAGGAACCTTGTGTTATTTCTGTAAAGCGCTCTTTTCTGTAATGGCTACAGGAAATAACAGCAACGCTACCTGCTTTATTTGTTGTGCTAGGCAACAGAGGTTTGTTTTGTTTTGTTTTTTAAGGTGCCCTGTTTTTCCAACATTGAAGTCAGAAAAACTTAACAGTAGCTTCAGTGGATGTTCGATCTATGAAGTCCTATTGATTGTCTAGTGTAAGCATTCCAATAGCTGTGAAATAAATGGATGCTGTGGTGCTAAGGATTAAGGATTTGGAACTGAAGGAGTTCTAGGGCAAGGAGTGTGCTTTTTATTGTTTTTTATTGTAAGTGGCAGATGTGGTCACAAAGGAGGATTACTGTTATTTCAGTATATCCACCATGAAGTCTGTCACTGGATGCAGGAGGTATTTGCAAGGAAAAAATTGATGAATACAACAGGTATGGCTCTGAGAGGAACCATTTTATAACAGGGACTTAGCAAGCTTGTGGCTGTCTGCCTTTTGCAAAGTAGTTATCAGAGCTTTTAGAAGAGAAATTTTCAGATATGGAAATGGAACTGGATATTAGTGGAGTATATCATTTGGCATTAGGAGATGCCTCTTTGCCTCTGAAAGCCACATCTCAGGTTTTAACTTTATCATACCTTGCCTTTATTGTGAACTTACCTAGCAAATGTTAACACTGTACTCAGTTTTGTTTAGTCAAAATGTTTCTCCTCAATATTGGAAGTATGAGCAGGTGTAGATAGGTGGTTCAGTATTCATTTCTGAAGTGAAAAGTAAAATGCAGCAGTCTCAGTCTTCAGTGTGCAAGCTCTGAAGGGCAGAGAAGCCTCTCATTATATAAAGGAAAATATAGGTTTTGGCTATTGTGATTAGATTGTTATGGAAAAGCATCATAAAATGTAATGTAGAATTTTGTTAAATGCTAAAGCACTTTAAAAAAAGTGCCACCAAAAAGTTGTTTCTAGTTGTTCTCTGATTAAAAGTTATTAGTCTCCAGTTTTAGCTTGTTTGTGGAGTAAATTCCTTGGAACCTTATTTGTTTCATTCTATAAAATTCATCTAGACTCCTCCATAACATGAACGAAAGAAGACCCCAAGGGGCCTGAACTTACTCTTGGCTGCTATTTTTACCCTATCGGAGACTTTGTGAGTGAAGTACAGTGTTATGTACTGAGAATGAAATCTGTCAAACAGTGTGGAAAAACGTGGCTAATTTAGCAATGTTAGATAAAACAACTCCTTTTGCTTTTTCCTCTGAGAGTAATAGCTTCTGTTTTCAGCACAATTGGCCTTTGGCAACTGTTGGTAACATGGGAGGGTATTTTTAGAAGAGGAAGGAAATAAAAAAGGATTAAACCACAGGGAATTGCAAAGGACACAGAATGCTGAAGAACAGCACGGATAAGGAAGAAATAGCTTTACAGCAAGTTCCTGGACTATAGATTTTTATTTTTCACATCTTCCCTATATGGGTTCAAAATAGGTCAGTCACACACAAAAATGCTTGCTTTATCTTACATACACATAGATAATACAGATACTAAAAGGTACGTGTCTATACACACCCAAAGAATGTACACAAGTACACTGTAAGAATATGCTCTAGCCTTTAAATGAACAGACTGTCGTGAAGTTTTGCATCCTATTTCTCTTTTCATGTTTGCTGTCTGAACAACCTTTGAAAGAGAATTTCATATTCATCTGAGTTCTTGTTTACACAGGAAGTGCAGGTGCACTTGTCCATTCAGGGAAACTTTTAACTGGTCACCAAAAACTAGCATATCCCAAGAAGTAAATGCATGTAGACTGCTGTTTCCAACCTGGTCATGGATTTGTTGTTTTTTGTTGTTTTTTTTTTTTTTTAACGGCCACACCGTGTTTAATACTTTGAATAAAGAATATGCTTATAGAAATAGTCATCTGCTCTTAGATGTTCTGGAAGTTGGAAAAGGCTGTGTTATTATTTGTCCAATAAAATATTATTGCAAAATATTTCTTAACTTACCAGTTAAACAGTAATAAGAAGTGACTGCCTGTTGTGGTTTAACCCCAGCCAGCAGCTAAGCACCACACAGCTGCTCCCTCACTCCCCCCCCCCCGCTCCTAGTGGGATGGGGAGGAGAACTGGGGAAAAAAGGTAAAACTCGTGGGTTGAGATAAGAGCAGTTTCATAACTAAAGTAAAATATAGTAATAACAATAATATAATGAAATGTAATAATAATAATAACTGTAATGAAAAGGACTATAACAAAAAAGGAAGAGGAAAAAAAGAAAAAAAAAAAGAAGAAAACCCAGTGATGCACAATGCAATTGCTCACCACCTGCTGACCGATGCCTGAGTAGTGATCTGCCCCTCCTGGCCAACTCCCCCCTGTTTATATACTGGGCATGACGTTCCATGGTATGGAATATCCCTTTGGCCAGTTCAGGGCAGCTGTCCTGGCTGTGCTCCCTCCCAGCTTCTTGTATACCTGCTTGCTGGCAGAGCATGGGAAACTGAAAAATCCTTAACTTAAGATAAGTGCTACTTAGCAACAACTAAAACATCAGTGTGTTATAAACATTATTCTCACACTAAATCCAAAACACAGCACTGTACCAGCTACTAGGAAGAAAATTAACTCTATCCCAGCCGAAACCAGGACACTGCCAAACTGATTATTAATAGATTCAACAATCTGTACTAGGAAATTCATATAATACATTGTCCTTAGTGAGGCAGGGATTGGAATGAATAAGGCAAATTTTAAAATTATTTCTTGAAAGTCAGTTTGACAGAAGTTAATTTCTTATTTGCCGTGAATGTCTACACTGAAAAATAGCAGCTTTTACATTTGTAGCCATATTTTAATTCTGTTTTGAGGTTTCCCAAAAGACGTCTTAAAAACTCCTGCTATTCTTGCACATTAAACAGCAGACTTGAAATGATAGCTACATCTGTACTTGTGTTTTTTTTGTTCAAAGGGATTCAACTGTGTAATCATGAAATAGAGTACTTGAACATTGACTTAGCTACAAAATGGACAACAACTTATTGGGAGAGTTATTCCATTTTGTGAACTCCCAGTCTCCTTTATTTTTCAAAGCACTGTTGTTTCTGTGATAAACTTATTTTCTCCCAGAGAAAAAATGAAAGGCTTTAATGGATGTCTTGAAATTAATTTGCATGAACCATCCTGTTAAGTGAAGTAATTTTTAATGATCTGCTGCTAAGCTTGTCATTGTGTAAGGAGAATCGTATCAGGTGGGTATACCAATTCTACCCATGGGCAATTCTGATGGACTCCAGTCTTGTCAGTGCATGATTTTCCACTTTTGTTTTTGTCCAGAATTTATGCTTAAAACAGCATACAGTATAAGTGCCCTGGATAATAGACAGGTATGATATGAAACTAATTAATCTTCTTTTAACAGTTGGTGTTTCATTGTCAGGCTTCAGTGTTGCAACTGGAGATGCCTCTTAAACCCATATTTAAGTATGCCACTGCAGGTAATGACATGAATCTTGTGCTGGTCATTTCCTAATTGTGTTTTACTGCATAGGTACATCTTAAAGATATTTTTACTACTTTAATTGATACCATCTTCATAAGTACATAGTGATGCTAGTGGCAAAACCTGTCCAAATGTTGGTTATGGTAATCTCTCAACCAAAAGTAAATCTGTCTCACTAAGTCTTTCTGTAAATTATGATAAAAGATGTGTAGATGTGTCACTTAAAGACATGGTTTAGTGGTGGACTTGGCAGTGCTAGGTTTACGGTTGGACTTGATAATATTAAAGGTCTTTTCCAACCTAAATGATTCTATGATTATATCTCTTGAAAAAGGAAGGACCTTCACATTTTTTCCCTTTTATTTTCCCTTGACAGATATCTCTTGAAAAAGGAAGGACCTTCACATTTTTTCCCTTTTATTTTCCCTTGACAGATATACCAATCATAGAGCAGAAGTCAATAATTCAGGTTTGTTTCTGTTTTTTTCCACTCAGCTTTGAAGTTAATAACAGTGCAGACTTAGTGTGGAACCTGAACGAAGAGGAATCAGATGAGCAAATAAAGAGAAAGGAATTAGTCTTTTCATTGTTATGGAGTATGCAACTAGGACGTCTTGAATTTTTAGCTCAGTTATGAACTTCTGGAATAATTCAGTTTTGTATGTGTTCTTGATCTTCAAAAATACAGATAATCCGATTTAATAAGATTAAACCATATTAATATTTGAACAGAATGTTAATAAAGAATTAAATTCTGCTCTGTTCTATCAACATGAGTCCAAAATATAACCCTCTTGATTTCTTACAATATTTGTCCAATAAAACACTAGTACAAAGAATTGAAGGTAACTTCTGGTGCACTGCTTTTGAGCTCTTCGAAAGTACTTTCTTGTAAGATTAGACTATTTTGTTTCCATCTCACTGAATAGTTATTAACTGCACTTCAATTTACACCAAAGTTTTTTATGAACAGTGATTAGATTGAACTTTCAACCAGAATGGGTCTTCCTAGTTCCATACCCAGCAACTGTGGCTGAATTTGGAAATCAGCCCAAGTGTGCAGAATGGCAATTTAGTGACATATCTACTGAGATGTTCTTCCTGTTTCTATGCAGAAAAGACGTATAGGATTTGACTTGCATGCTACATGTAAACCTGGCCTGATGCAAGATAATCTCGGATCCTTCAAATTACTTTCATGTTAGCATTAAGCTGCTCTTAGGCTTTTATAAGAGTAGTAAGAGTCTCCCAATAAAAACAAAACCAAACCTAAAAACCCCCAAACCAACCAAAACCCATGGGGCGACATCTTTTTTTAGGCTTTTTGCTTTTTATTTTTCTTTTATTTGTTACCAGAAGCAAGGTATCCTACCTCATTAGTCAACAGCACCTGAGTGTCTCCAAGTGTGTAAGCTGCTCCTGGAGTTCCACTGACTAAGTTCTTGCCATCTTGATTTACTAGTAGGTCTCAGGCCTTTTTCTTTAAGGTTACTCGTTCTGTGGGATTTCGTTATAAAATTAGTTGGAGTTGAAAAACTACAGGACTTACATACAAACAAATGGCTTTGTAGAGTTGGGCCCATTTTCAAAGTAAGAAAATGACCCTGCATGGCAGCCCAGTGCTGGCAGCTCTGAGAAACACTGGTTTTTTGCACATTCACTGTTGGTTGACCTCTGTCTCAACTGAGGTTAACAAGGTTACTGACTGACTTCGGAGTCAGTATCGTATGATTTAGGGAATCTCTGTCTTAGTCTACAAGTTGCAAGCAGTATGCCCTCATAAAGGTGTTGTGCATTCACAGGTTATTTTACAGCATCTGCACAATTGGCCACTTGTCTTCATTGTGGATCAAAGGCATTTTTACAATGTAAATATTAAATACGTAGTAGCAATAAAGAATTTCATAGCTTAAGCAAACTAAAAAATGTGAACTGAATTTTTGCTATCATGAGTGACTGACATCTCAAAGTTGGACAGGACATCATGACTTAAACTAGACTACTCTGTTTACTGATTAGAGGCAGAATTATTATCTTCAGTAAGAGATAATGATGTTAAGTATCATTAGTGTAGAGCTGGTTTTCAGTAAGAAATCCTAGTGTAGTGAGGTGAAGTGATATTTGCATATGACCTTCACCAAAATGTGCTGACAGTCACCTGCTATTTCTAGCGATTAAAATAAAATCAAGATAATGATCAATATGAATTGTAACATGTTTCTGATGTGTTCTAGCTATCTGTCATAATTATGTGTTGGACGGAAATGCACTGATCTCTGATCTGGTCTCTATGCTACCACCTAAGCCTGATTTTGAAACTGGATGATGGCTTAGTAAAGTTTCTCTTGATTAGCAGAAGTAAATTTTGTCCCCAAAATAGCCAATAAACTGGTTTTTGCTGCTTATTAGAGATTGTCCTAGTAGTTAACTTCCCAGGGCTTTGCCTGAGGCTGAAGTGGTTTCTAACAATCCATCGTTAACTTCTGTGACAACCATGGGTAGGCTGTGATTGTCAGAATTAGTCATGACATACTGTAGCCCTCCTACTGTCATTCTAAAAAACACAGTTACACCAGATTTTGCACCATTGCTAAGTGACTGGGTATAAGAATGAATGTGGAACTAGTTTATTTCACATACTCTTGAAGGCAACTTTATGCTGTATTTGTTCAAGCCCCTTGTTAATGTTTTAAATGTCTACTAGTGGAATCATCCATTCTAGAGTATCAATGTCACGTTGTCTTGCACACATCACAAGTGTTCCCATTTTTACCCACAGCCATGTGCAAATCACTAGAGGGGCGTCAGAATCTGCAAATAAACCTGATGAACTGGAAACAATCATAAGCGTAGGATGAATTGTTGATCTCCTATTGAGAAGAAAATATAGATATGCAGCTTTAGCTTCTCAAATTTAAAATCCATTTTTAAGCAGGTGCTGCTAATAACACATTTCATACAAATTGCTCTAGCTGGTAGTAACTTATGCATTGCCTGTGTTATATGTTGTAATCAGGACAGAGGGTTAGTATCACATACCTGAGCACTCCCTCTCTTCTCTGGAATAAGTTCATAAGAAAACTCCAGTGCTTTCCTTCCCCTACCTCCCTCCAAACCCCAAACACAATACATCTGGTAATCCAAATGTTTATATTACCAATAGGTAACTATGTCTCCAATGTGGTAAATCATATCATGTCACATCAAAAAGATAGATCTGGTGTCAATCATTTGAATGGGAATCGTGCATGAGGAAAATGTCTTCATAACTGTATCTATAGTGTGACTTATTATCTTTTACTTCTCTATTGTATAGGAAGGAAACCTATACTTTCCTAGACTGTGACTTCATTATGAAATAAGCAGCATGTTCACACACAATTTGAAGAAAAAATTTTTAATTTCTGTGAATAAATGTTGATATTTCAACATTTTATTTCAAGTTGAGAATTTCCTAGGGGCTGAAAACTTACTACTTCTGTTTCTATATTTAGTCATGATTGATAGGAAGATGATGCCCTTCTACTCTGCTAAGATGCAAAACTTTGTAGTTATTAATTTGTTTGGGCCAGTCATGTATGCTGAACAGAAAATACCTGAATAATAAAGAAGCTCTGGTATGATAAACTAAAGAACAAAGCATGCATTTGAGGAAAACAGAACACTTCAAGGGCAAACTGAAATACAGCTTCAAGTGATGTGCAACTGATGTCAATTAACTGGAAATTATAAAGAGTAAACAGATCATGATGGTATATAGCACCATAAATCAGAGTGGCTCTTTCTGGGAAGATATGATGAGCTAATGCAAGTGTAAAGAGAAGGCCTTGAAGGCAGCCAAAAGTTCACTAGGTGCCATTTTCCTATCTGTGTATGGAACAAGTGCTGAAAAATCCACTGCTTATCCACTGGAATTTTTAGCCATGCTTGTAACTGCAGTGCATGAAATTGCCAGTTGCAAATCACCTTAAATTTCAGAAAGCAACACAACAATAATGTAAGCAATCAAAGGACTGAAAGAACCTTGAGATGTCATCTAATCCATCCCTTTGTCCCCAAAGAGGATCAAGACAACTTAAAATCATTCCTGAATGATGTTTATCTAATCTTTTTTAAGACCAAAACCTCTCCAGCTAAAGATTCCATAAAGTCTTAGGTAATCTCTACAACATGTAACCATCCTTACTGCTACAAAATTTTTTCTTTTTTTTTTTTTTTCCACTTGCACTGTAACTTAAATTCTTCACTTACCCTATCTGCAATTAGGATAAGGAGACCAATTTATTCTCATTCCTTTCAGCTGTGCTTATATTATGCTTCTCTTCAGCCTTCTCTTGTCTAGATTAAGTAAATACTATTCCTTCCCTTTTTCCATATAGATCATATTTTGCAGACCTCTCACTTTCTCATTGATCTCTTCTTGACTTTGTCCAACTGGAATGTGTAATACTCAGCGGAGATCTTACCAGCTTCACAATAAGCAAGATGATTACTGTGTATGATTTGCCAACAATACTCTTACATGTCTCAAGATAGTGTTTGGCTTTTTCTTAAAAGCACAACATTCTTGCCTTATGCTAGCTTGTAATCCATAATCATTGACATCCTCTCTCTCTCTTCTGCAAAACAGTTAGTAAACCACTTTTCCTTTCCTGTGTTTGCACAGTTTCACTATTTTTATAAACAGTTGTCATTATTGATTAGTATCTTGGATTTTTAAATAACTTCTCTAGCTTGCCCATATTTTTGAAGAGCAACCATGCTTCAAACATGCTTAAATCTCCTCTACACTGATGTAATTTGCATGTTTAATGAGCATACTTCTTATTGCATGATACAAACTTGATTAATGATAATCTTCGGTAGTATGGGACCAAGACTAGTCTCTTGTGGAGTTTCATCTTGTTATACTTTCTGCTTTAATGCTGAGCCACTGGTAAGTATTCAGAGCATGGTTTTCTGTCATATATATATATGGTTTTAACAGTTTCATTTAACCCATATTTTTTTAGCTACATAATATAAAAATGTTATAAGAGAAAGTGTCAAAAATCCTACTAATGGCCAAATGACGTTTGCTGGTTCTCCCTATCTTAACACAGGGAAGGTTCCCTAGCATAAAACAGGGAAGGTGGTATTCCAAGCAGAACTTTCTGCTCAAAGGGGACTTCTGGAATTGCTTTGTTGGTGGGGAAAACAGTTCTGATAGCATATCAGAAATGCTGTTTTATTTTTCCAAGAAGTAAGGAGAGGTAGTTGAAGTTCACATCACACTGCTGTGTGAAGCGGGGCAGCAATCTGATAGATAACAACAGTGTCATTTTCATGAGAGATCTCTCTGTCTGGTTTTCTGTGTGTATTTGGAACTCCTGGTTGAATAAGAGAGTGAAAAGTTATGGGTTAGATCTAGAAACAATATCCTTTCTAATAAGTACAGCTAAAGATAGATAATTGATAGAAAATTTAAAAGCTCTGTTTTTTTTTTAAGCTTGGAACAGCGTCCTGGTTTTGGTGGGGACAGAGTTAATTTTCTTCCTAGTAGCTGGATAGTGCTGTGTTTTGGATTTAGTGTGAGAATAATGTTGATAACATGCTGATGTTTTAGTTGTTGCTGAGTAGCGCTTATCCTAAGTTAAGGATTTTTCAGCTTCTCACACCACCCTGCCAGCGAGTAGGCTCGGAGTGCACAAGAAGCTGGGAGGGGACACAGCTGGGACAGCTGACCCAAACTGGCCAAAGGGATATGCCATACCATATGACATCATGCCCAGTATATAAACTAGTGGGAAAGTTGGCTGGGAGCTGCTGCTCGGGAACTGGCTGGGCATCGGTCAATGGGTGGTGAGCAACTGTGTTGTGCATCACTTGTTTTGTATATTCTAATTCTTTTATCATTATTATTTTCCCTTCTTTTTCTGTCCTATTAAACTGTCTTTATCTCAAGCCAAGAAGTTTACTCCCCCCCCCCCCCCCCCCCCCCCCCCGATTCTCTCCCCCATCCCACTGGGGGGGGCAGGGGGGAGTGAGCTAGCAGCTGTGTGGTGTTTAGCTGCTTGCTAGGTTAAACAATGGCAATCCTTTTTGGTGCCCAGCATGGGGCTCAAACCCATAACCCTGGGATTAAGAGTCCCATGCTAGACCGACTGAGTTAGCTGGGCCACTGTGAATTAAGGAATGGAGTTTGGTGTAGCTTGAGGGTTTGCTTAACATGGCTGGGCTGCTTTTGGGCATGGGTATGGGTTGGCAGGTGTTGCTGGGGAATTGTGTCTTGTTGGTTACATTTTGTGTGCTCTGGCTCTGTTGGCATGTGCCTTGTTATCTAGGGAACCATAGGATGGGTTACAATAGATTGGAGTTTTGTGGCCAGGCTTCTTGCTGGTCGGGGGTTGGCCGCAGAATGTGTGGGATGTCTAACGGGACTGTTATATAAGCTGACTGGGGTTTTACCTGGATGGAGATGCAATTTTGCAGGATGGACCCTATGCTCTCCCCACTAGCGAAAATAAAGGTGCTTTGGCTTACAGTCCGTCTGTGAGTCAGTTCCTTTGAATCAACTGAAGAACATCAAAACAACCAGCAGGTGGATCAGGCTGCTAAGATTGAAGTGGCTCAAGTGGATCTGGACTGGCAACATAAGGGTGAATTATTTATAGCCCAATGGGCCCATGACACTTCAGGCCATCAGCAAAGAGATGCAACATATAGATGGGCTCGTGATCAAGGAGTGGACTTGGCCATGGACACTATCACACAGGTTATCCATGAATGTGAAACATGCACTGCAGTCAAGCAAGCTAAGCGGTTAAAACCTCTTTGGTATGGAGGACGATAGCTGAAATAAAAATATGGGGAGGCCTGGCAGATTGACTATATCACACTCCCACAAACCCGCCAAGGCAAGCGCTATGTGCTTACAATGGTAGAAGCAACCACCAGATGGCTGGAAACATATCCCGTGCCCCATGCCACCGCCCGGAACACTATCCTGGGCCTTGAAAAGCAAGTCTTATCTTATGGTGACATGGCACCCCAGAAAGAATTGAGTCAGACAATGGGACTCATTTCCAAAACAACCTCATAGACACCTGGGCCAAAGAGCACGGCATTGAGTGGGTGTATCACATCCCCTATCATGCCCCAGCCTCCAGGAAAATTGAATGATACAATGGATTGTTAAAAACTACACTGAGAACAATGGGTGGTGGGACCTTCAAACATTGGGATACACATTTAGCAAAAGCCACCTAGTTAGTCAACACTAGGGGATCTGTCAGTCGAGCTGGCCCTGCCCAATCAGAACTTTTACGTACTGTAGAAGGGGATAAAGTCCCTGTAGTGCACATAAAAAATACGCTGGGGAAGACCGTCTGGGTTATTCCTGCCTCAGGCAAAGGCAAACCCATTCGTGGGATTGCTTTTGCTCAAGGACCTGGGTGCACTTGGTGGATAACATGGAAGGATGGGGAAGTCTGATGTGTACTTTAAGGGGATTTGATTCTGGGTGAGAATAGCCAATGATTTGAATTGTGTGATGTTAATTGCTATATAATACTGTATGTCATCACTACCATGGTTGCTATATGCCATATTGACGGTATTACAGTAAAAATTACCCAGATTAACGAAGAATGAATTTTGATGAAACTGGGCAAAGTGCAGCGGTGATGGAACCAGAACTGGCTTCAGCATGCAACAATCCAACACCACATACCATCTCTCCTGCCCTGAAGGAACTACTATGACTGATGGAGCCCAAAGCCATGGACTAAATGAACTCAACGGACATTTTAGAGGTATGGCCCGTAGACTAAGGGAATGATATCTGTGTGTATATATCAAAAGACAGGAAAGGTGGTGGTGATTAATTGGGATGTATTGGAAAGTGTGGGACCTGGGCATGACGTAAATGGTATAGAATAAGAACAAATATGAAGTAAAATAGCTGGATGTGCAGAAAGAAAGTGTCTGAGACATGTGGTATGACGGGTTAGAGACTTTTCACTTTTGTACCTTTAGAGATAGTACAGCTCGCACCCTGCATATATTGACCATGTGGTGTCACAGGCTCCAAGCAGCGCTGGACAGACGTGTTTGCATGTGTGCAGCTGCTCAGAAGTGGCTCCAGGGAGGGGACATTTGGCCATGTTTGCTGTCTTCTCACGGCTGCTGACCCACTCAGGGGTTGCTTCTTGGCTTCCCTGGGAGTACTCCAAGGGAACACGCACACACACACCGCCCCCAGGATGCTTGTAAACTTGCTACAAGTGCATGTATTTGCCATTTGTCTGCATCCTAAAGTCTGATCTTGGTCTAGGAGTCTCTACTGATCCCCTCTGTATTTGTAATGATACATCACTATAGCTGGGCAGGGGAGGCTTCCTGAGCCGTTTTGCAAGGAAAAATGGGGCTTGTAAGTTCGTGCTCCACAGAGCGTCTCAATAAATGTTGGAAAGGTGGAGCTGTAACTCTAGAAGTATGCCTTCTCCAAGCCTTTTCTCAGGGATCTAAATGCAGGTAACATCTTCACAGCAATCTGTCCCTCACTAGAATTTCTGTTCTAGATGTGCTATAGTTTGTACAGATTTCTGTTAAATCAACATATAATGTAGAGTAGAATGTTTAAAAAGAAAAACAGAGGGAAAAGTCCATAAAAATCTCTATAATATTTTTGTGAAATACACAGTAACATTATTTGTAATAGATAACTATAGTTATGAAATCTATTATTCTTATCTGTTTTCATTCAAGATGTACTTAACCAGGCACCAAATATTAATGAGTTTTTCTAATCTAGTACTTTTGGAGGTACAAATGCTACCATGCCCTTTCAAATTGAATGTCATAGCAGGGAATCGGTCCAATGATCAATGTTTATTTGGGAGAAATTGTTCCAAAAGTGCAAAATTACTTTTATAACAACTGTGATCAAGATAAGAGTGCTCTTGCTTATGTGGCACTATCCAATTTTAAAAATTAAATACAAGAATTATAAAACCCGAGCCTTTCTAGATGCAGAATATAATTTTGCTATTGTTCTAAAGTGCTGTAGCAAAGGTAGTAATGTGAGCTAAGTTCCCTTCTAGTAGTAGTACTATGTGGGTAATGTAAATACTGGGTTGTTGTCTGGCTTCATGTAATATGCAGCTGGGTAAATCAGGTTGTTTATAAGGTACTTTTTACACAGCCAAATTTTCCTTTCTGCTATGGACAGGAGCATAATTTGGTAGAAGTAACTTGGCTGTACCAGGTGATGGGTAATGGTGTGAGGGGAGGATTTTCCTGAGGGTGCATTGAGATGGCATTGGACAAATCTACTGCTGTTTCTCTCCATTAACACTTTATTTCTGAAGAGGAGGTTATCTATGGGCAGGGGGATTGTATGTTTAAAGGGTATATTGGCTTTTCTCCTTTTCCTAGTCATGTGAGCATGTCTCACGTATATTCTAGTCATGTAGACTCTACTTCTTTTGGATTTGATGTGTAAGAAACTGTAGGGAAATTCAGCATGGCACTTTAAGCTGTCTGATGTCATCCAGGAAGAACTGAAGTTGTATGAATCTGGCAATAGAGCTGAAGCAGTTAGCGCGGGGTTAAACCCTGGTGATTAAGCCCTAATATTGAGCGAAGGAAGTGATTCTGTTGGTCTGTGGCTGTTGGGGACCCCATCTCAAATTGTGTTATTTCTGACTGGCAGAATCCCTGGTGTGAGTGTATCTTGTCTTTATTGATTATCATTATTTTTATTTTAAGAAGTATAATTTCTTTCCATGCTAGAGCAAAACCTGATTTTGAGACCTCAACACTTCTTTCAAAGTAGAATTGAGCTAGAATTTCCCACTACACAATTTGCTATGAAATTGCAGAGGGATTTATATGTGGTAGGAACTAGCCTTTACATGATGTTTAAAAGAAAGCTTTTTTTGCCTTTGATTCATGTCTGTATTCCCCAGACTCATCCACAAGGGGGACATAGTTCTAAACAAATACACAGCTCATGGTTATTTTTGAATATGCACATTTCTAACCCTTCTTAATTTAAATGATTCTCTTGGAATGTCTTGGGACAACCTCAAAACTGTGCAGGCTGTCACTGAGGAAACTCTTTCACAGGAAGACGGAAAAATGCACTGTGGTTTGTTTTTTTTTTCTTTTGGGGAGCTTTCTTTTTTGTTTACAGATGGAGATCTAAGTCTGGGGGGAAAATACTTTGCTCACCTGAGTGTCATCATTGACTTCAGATTAACCATGTATATACGCATGCTGAAGAGATCATTATGATTTTTTTTTTTTTTTAAAGAACATTACTTCAGCCTTCTTGAGAGTGGATTGAAATTTCTCCATTTGCTTCAGACATAGCTGAAGCTATCTGGTAATTAATCTAAAGACTGTGGTAATGAGCATTCCCCCCTCTCTATTGTCTGTCTGTCTTCTTTCCTAGTAATTAGTACTGTGTGAAACAAAGATTTGAATTAGAGGAAAACAATATATGGGTTTATTTAACAACTTGGCTTGACTTCTGTACTCTAGAAATACAGTTTTCAGTTTGCATTATGACTATGTTCTAGGGCTCCTAGAAAAATGAGATGTGTAACTGGGGCCAAGTTCACTGCGGGTTCCACGATTCTTTCTAACCTTCTGATATTCAAAACCAATCCTACATGCAAGCAGACCCTCCTGAAAGGGAGGGAAGGCGAGCTAAGAATGATATCCCATTTTATGACAAATTTTGAGTGGAACCCTTCACTTCCCATTGTCTGGCTAAGTTTGAATTTTGGAAAGGGAATGTGGTATTTGGTTGAGCAGAATTGCCTTGACTATTGACTAAAGAAAGGAAACTCTCAGTGTGGCCTGTTTCTTCAGCCACTAGCAAGCTTTGACTTTTCTTACGTGGTGTTAATACCAAATATCTTTGTATGCTTGGTATTTAAAGTGTAATTCTGCTTATATAGATATCCAGTATCAGAAATGAAAGAGCAAGATATCGTCTCTCTTTTCACCTAGCTGTAAATATTATATTGATGAATGTTATTTTCCAGAATAAATTGCTGTGAGTTTACCTAAAATTACTCCCCAAGCCCACTCAGATGACTCAGACATCATATCATCCACGGGAGACCAAATTAGATTGTCATAAATAATGTGCTTCACATTTATGTTTATTTCTCAGCATCTTATTTGAAATTGTTCTTGTGAATGAGTGACACTTTTTCTATGTATATTTGAAGCTTGCTTTATTAGTTCATTTTCTACTTAAGAATCCCAAATGTCTAAATACAGACTTTTCCATCGTCCTCAGTAGGGAAAAGATGGTATTTAGAGATTTCTAGCCATGTGAGATTTCATGAGATTATATAGCCCAATGCTTAAGTTCTGGAAGTAACAAGTGTGTTTAGAATTGACACCACCTCAGCAAAGGTCTGTTAAACCTATTCCCAAAATCCCTATGGCTAAAAATCCATAGAGCCCCGAGTATCTTTTTTAATCCTTTGTAATCCTTGCAGTTAAAAAGCTTTTCCCAGTAGCTAACCTAAACCTTATCTGCTCGAAATTTAGCTAATCTTTTATTGTCCTGTCTCCCCACTAGACATGGGAATGACTGGTTACCTTTCTCTTCAAAGCAACCCTTTGCATTCTGTCGTTGTATCTCTTCTCCTGTGATGCTCTTCAGGTTTTTTTTCTTTCCTCACAGTAGCTCCCCTCTGCTCTCTCATTTGGCTTCATCCTTCTCAAATCTGAACGCAGCATTGCAACTGAAATCTCAACAGTACTGAACAGAATAAATAATTACTATCCTTATCTTGCATAGGGTGTTTCTGTTAATACATTTCAAAGTGATATCTGCCTTTATATATCATCCTAGAAATGAGTCAATGGTCTGTGATCCTCTAACGCTTCAAATCCTTTTCTTCAGAACAGTTGCCTACGCTGGTTTCTCAGTTTTGCACTTGATTTAGCCTTAATAAATGCAAGTACTTTGCATTTGTCTTTACAGATTCCGCCCCCCCCCCCCCCCTTGCTGACATTGGATTATTTTTTCTTTCTTTCAAAGTAATAGCAAACCATTCAAGCTTGGCGTCATCTGTATGTTTTGTGTGTACTGTCTACTCCATGACCTAACTTCTTGATGAAAATAATTAATAGAACTGGGCTTCTGCATGGTCTGAGCTGAAATGCTCTCCCAGCTTGACACAGAACTGCTAACAAATAATCTGTGTTTTAATTTTGGCCCTTTATTACCAACAGTAAGTGCTCTGCAGCATAAACAATTTCAAGCTGGCAGCAGCAAATCTTCAGTTTATGTCATCTGTGACACCTGGTGCAATCTTTCAAGACAGTGTTCTGTATGAAGGTACATTTTATAGTCAAACAGAATGACTCGATCAAAATATCCATCATCAATGGTTTGTTTGTTTTGAAAAAGCATCACTGGCAAGCTGAAGACAATAAGCCAGCCTAGATGTTCCTCAAGGGATTATATGTTTGCCACGTGTCTGTGTAAAGTGGAGATGTGGCTTATTCAAATGCTTCTCCTGGCCCATTTTCTAAAGAGACTTCCACCACTTCTGTTTTCCTAGTTTGATGATGGAGGCAGTTACAATACAAAGAATGTAAGAACAGCTGTGCCAGGTCAGGCAATGTGCCCCTCTAGCCCACTGTCCTGTCTCCAAGAGTGGTCAGGAGCAGTGCCTTGGTAAAAGCACAAGAACAAAACGAGCATACAGTAATGGTTGTTCCTCCTCACCTCTTTTCCCCAGGTAATCTCTCAGCTTCCCATGGTTTATGGTATCAAGAGCTTTCTCAAGCAGAGGTAATATCTTTGTATAGAAAACTATTCCTGCTTTTGTGCAGCTGATTTGCTTGATTCAAATGCATAGTCTCACATTTATCTGGATTAATCTTTGCTCATTTTGCTTCAGTCTTTGCTAGAATGATCAGAACAAAAGGTAGGATGCAGAAGTTTGACATTTCCAAAGTAGGCAGTGTCAAAAATCTTTCCTCCCTGCGAATCTTTGCTCTATGCACTACATACTGCAGTCTGAAACTTTGCCTATTGATCTGGCCTGGCTTGTTTAATCTGAGCACAGGGACAGCAATATTGATGAGGAGAATATGAAATATTTCCCCCATATATGGCAGCTGCACCAGTAATTACGCTCCCTTTCATCAAAATATATTTGAATACTGTCACTGTATATCCTGATTCATTGTCAAATGATTTCCTTGTTACTGTTGCTGCTTTCCTCCCACCTTTTAGCAACAGCTGTAAAGGGAGTGTTTTTTATTGGATTAACTTTAGACACTCCTTTGAACTTGTTTTTCCTCAGTTCCAGACCTTTTTGAATAGAAGGTGTCATGTATTTTATACTGAACTTAGCATGCAAGCTTGGACTATCTGTGAAGAACTTCCCCCCTGCCGCCCCCCGGGGAATTAGCAGTGAGACAGGGTGGCAAAGGCTTGTCTCTAGCTGCTCCCACCATTACAACCACATTGGCAGAATCCTCCTTGCAGAGCTACCCCCCAAGGCAAAGGGAAGCAGACTGTCTTCTAGCATAGCTATATGCTGTCTCTGACTGAAGTAGCCTAAACTAAATCCTAACATTTTGCAGGTATTGCTTTGCTGGTGGGGATGTGGGGGTCGGGTTTGGTTTTTTGTTTTTTCCCTTGTTCGTTTTTTTCCCTGCAGGCTTGTAGCTCATAAACCTATCCTAGCAAAAGTTTATAATAAGGACCTGGTATAAAACTCCCCATGTTGACTACAAAATTACTTTCAGGTTATTGCATCTAATCACATTCTTTTGCTTGTTAGTTTTCTGCTGGATTAGCTAATTGAAGAGGCCCACTGAGGGGTCAGAGAAGTGGTAGAGCCAGAGCAAAAGGAAGGGAAGCACAGCAAAGTGTGACAGGGGAGAAACAGAGGGAGCTGCCTGCTCCCATACCTGCTTGTGGTAGCAATAAAACTAAACGGGCTTTGCAATCTTGTCAAACTGCACCCTAAAATATGCTGATTTACATGTTGGTTTTCCCAGTCACTGGAAATAATGATCTTCCGGGGAGTATTAAGCCACAGTGAACTTTAAGCCAATTTACTTCTGAATGAGAGCATTCCCACAGGTATGTAACGTGCTGTAGCTTCTGCACGCTAATTTCACGCCTTTAAACTCGTAACTTCTCAGTAGTCCCCCATGTAAATCTGTCCCAGCTATGTTATTGTTTTCATTAGTTTGAATTTAAAAATAAAGGGGAACTGCAAAATGCAAATGCAGCTAGCAAAGTGCTTGAAAAGTTTGCAGCACTTACCACATCTCATCTTCCTCAGCGTCTAGGCACTGTGTCTAAGCTGAACTCTTAACACAGCAGCAGCAGATCACTGCCATCATGCTTCTCTAGACAAATGTAGATTTCTGCTCAGCACAGACACGCATTACAGTATCTACATAGGTTATTTTGACTTGATGTCATGCACCCTCTTTTACAGTAGCATTCCAAGGCAAGTTAATCTCAGGATAACATGACAACAGTACTCAAAAGGCGGTGCTCACGGGAGGTGTGTATTGTGCTCGTACTCTGCTCCTTTGCAGTGTACCCGAGTGGAAGGAGGTGGGGGTGGTGGCAGCGGGTACTGAACCATGGTGACAGATTTGACAGCTGCAGAAGCAAGAAGCTTAAGCTTTGAGACAAAGCTCTGTGTCCTGGCCATCTGGGAGGCAGCTCCTTTTCCTTGGCTTTGCTGGTGGGTGTTGCCACTCCGACTGCTAGGGCATGGTCTGCTGCCTGCGAGAGTGTGCAGGCTCTTCATCTGCTATTAGGTTGCGAGTATCTGCTTGCTACCATATGGCTGCATTAAAAAGAGACAGAGAGGAGAATAAGCTGTAAAGCAACTGTAAAAATTCAGTTCAATGCTATTCCATGGTGAGAGGGCTGCTGGCTCACCCTCCTCTTCCCCCAAGTCATTACAGTTATGGGTTTAAATAGATACACCTGCATCCATTCAGCCCCTATCATTTCCCCACTGAGCTGCTTGAAGCAGAGACACACTCCTCAGCTTGATGCTCTGAATCCTGTATAATTCAGGGTGCCTGGATAAAGGCCCAGTTGTATTCCCCCCCCCCCCCCCCCCCCCCCCCCCCGTTATTTGGAACAGGAGGCTAAGGGTGGAATTAAGTGAGATGGGATTTGCTTTGATGGAGATGTTTTGGAAAAGTTGCCAAGCTTGCTGGATTGATCTGCTGAGGAAATGGGGGCTCTTCTGTCCTCTTCAAGAGGTTAATATCCATCACACCACAACAGGAGAGAATCATGTAGCAGCACCAACAACAACAGAAAGAGGATATTTTGCAATATAATAATTGTCTGTATGGCTGAAGAAGAACAAATGCTCTCCTGGCTCCCCATGGAACTAATAAAGAAAGGCAAGTTGAGGAGCCTAGGATAATTATTTAGTCATCTTAAATATTTATGAGCTACAGAATGTGCTACATGCAATTTAAGAGGGACTTGACAATTGCAGCATACATCATCTTGTTTCACAGGGGCTAAAAATACTTAATCTTACTCCTTTAAAATAAAAGCATTAATCCTAAATATGTCTTAAGCTAAGAACGAAGCTGTAAACTGCAAGAGGAAGGAAAAGAAGTTTTTTTTTTCCCATTGCAAAGGTACAGGTTGGGAAAAACACTGCAGGAATAAAAGTTTTGTTGAGAGGATTTTATGTGAGCTTTCTAGGAGTGGTGATGGTGGTAGAGGGTGTTGTTCTTGGTATTAAACAGTTTGCCATTGGCTTCACCAAGATCTGGGGAATTTTGCTCTGTTTAGTAGGCTGGAAAAGAGATAGACTTTCCAACTTTGTTTTGGTGACAATAAAATCGTTGCTACAAATCCAAAGGACCAGTTACAGTGGCTTGAATTCTCCCCATGCCATCTCTTTATTGTACTCTGGAGCCACATATCCAGAACACAAAGTCGTCTTCTCTCACTTTCTCTGGCTTTCACATGGGATTCTGTTCCATGTGTGACTTGCTGATGCATAGTCAGTAGTGGATATTTCTGGAAAGTTTAAAGATAAATTCATGTTGAGGGACAGATTCCATTGGCCACTGAATTCAGACAAAGTAGAACCCAAGTTTTTTAGAACATATCGGTATATTTTAAGCAGTAAATTTAAGTGCTTGAACAGACTTTCTGAATTTGGGATGTCATAATTTCTGTCTGCATCTGAATCTCCAAATTAGTAGCAGTAGTGATAATAAAACCTCAGTTACGTGGTCTTATACTAGGTAGAAGAATACTCTGTTTGTTCAGTTCATTTTAGTGAGAGCGACACTGCTGTGGAAGAGACCTATAATGTCTTTGTTTCTGGTTTCTTCACAAGTTGCACAGTAGACAAGTTTGCAAGCATGAATGGATTTGGTCTTATGTATTTTTCACCGTTTGCAACTCTCTGTGCAATCAGTATGCTTGAAAATGTTTCAGTAATGCTTTTGGCAGCCTACTTAAATTTTGGCTCTTAATTTTGGCAGTCGTCTTTACCCATTGTGATAGCTCAAGAGTGGCCAGGATTAGAGCTACCAGGCATTTAGGTTTCCTGAGACATATCTTACTTTTCTGCCAGGAAATTTTGTCTAGGAGGAATTTGAATGCCTTGGCATTAGGATAGGATGCATCTGTATGTGTGCACCCAAAGTAACTCCACTCGCTTTATGATACATGGGATTCAGTGTGCACATGCAGATTAAATGTACAGAGGCATGTCCAGGAAGCCAAACATTTTTAGACCATCTTTGCTGAACAGATGTGCATTTGCTACTCAGCGTCACAGGACATGTGCAAGCCGTGCGTGCAGCACGAGCACTGAGGAGCTGCCTGGTACTAGAATTTCCTGGCTGACTGCACGTAGTCAGCACGTGCATGGATTTACGCTCAGAAATCCGTGGTCATGCTCTGAAGACAGTCTCTATTACATCAGCTATGACTTATACATATTGAACAATCTGTGTTGGAAATGATCAAGGAAAACAAATGTTCTGCTCCCTAGCATC
Organism: Gymnogyps californianus; assembly: GCF_018139145.2. Taxonomy (NCBI): domain Eukaryota; kingdom Metazoa; phylum Chordata; class Aves; order Accipitriformes; family Cathartidae; genus Gymnogyps; species Gymnogyps californianus. The sequence continues at coordinate 116,353,209 of NC_059472.1, read as the reverse complement.
TAAAATACTTGATATCTTTCATGCATAATGTAAAGTGTCATATGCAACAGCAGAAATTTAAGGGTTTTAATTTATTAGAATGAAAATGTAGACATCATACTGTAAAGGGAAAGACGTTGATTTTTGACCGAGTGTAAATGGTATAGGTGGGCTGAATATACTGTAGATTGAACATCTCAGAGTAGGGAGCGTGCGAGGTTGCTTATGTTGCAGCTCACTTTTCATTGCTGCAAAGTGGAGGATTTCAAACAGGACACTCGCTTGGGCTTATGCCTGCTGCACGCCATGGTACATGCTCTCGTCTTTCTGGCTCAGTGGCAGCAGCAATAGTGGAATCTGGAGCTTGCTGCAAAAAAAGAGAGACAAAAAAGATGAGGGAAAGGGAAACATGCTTTCCAATTAGATAATGGCAAATATCATACTTTTACTTGTGGAAGGTCAGAAAGGTAACAGCTGAAGGAGTCAAATAATAGACAAATTGATGATGGTAACTAAGAAAATATAAAAGGGACTCAATCTCTCTCTTACTGATAAAGCTGTCTGAGGTGCAGTAGATCAATTTAGCCATGGCTGTTGTTAGGAAATTGCTCTTGTTTGATGTTCCACAAGCAGATCATGCAGTTTCCTAGGAAACATCTTTTTCCACTTAAAATCTAATTTTCTTACATTGCTAGAACTGATGAGTCACGCTGCCTGACTTTTCCTTACTTCCCCTTACCTATTAAAATATATTCACCAAGTGGAAATCCAGGGATTTATTAGTCCTTATCACCTGGCTGTTTGATTAACTCTTTTGGTTTCTCCCTGTTATCAGACAGTGTGCTTGATATGACAAGACAGAAGTCATAGGATAGATGATGATCAAAATTTGAAAGAAATCACGTATCTCTCAATGGGACATGCCTCCTAAACTGGGAGAATTCCCATACAGAATAATTTTTCCGTTATGTCCCACTATGAAATGGTCTGTGTTCCATTGCCAGTAACATGCTCTACCATATTATTATTACTGGTTTGTTAGTTATTACCTTATTCAGCTGATTGATAGACGAGCTTACGTTTAGCAATGACGGTTACACCCAGTTACCGCAAGAAAATAGATGGATTTTGTTACATATTGCAAACCATGGTCAAAATCTAAAAGCCTCAGTTCTTGGTTGTGATGCTGAATTTTAGGTTCATGTAATGAATGGCACTTATGCTGAACAGAAAGTTGCCAGAGAAAGAGGCAAGACTTATTCATGGCTGTGGTCAAAGGAACAGAGGTCAAAGAACAGGTTGACAGCTGGAGTTTTCAATGACTGGTGGAATTAACTCCAGCTCCCTGATAAAAAGGAAAATGTTATAATTTACAGTTACCTGTTGTTTGGGCTATATATAAAATCCTCGTAGTTTGCAGATGCCTAATGAGCCCCTGTGGCTACATCATTAATAAAAGGTTGGTCCAGCAGAATACAGCTTCCATGAAAATTCTCTATGGACTACATTTCTTATTCTCTTTCCATATGCAGTTGTGCCAGAATCAGTATTCCTGCCACTTCCCAGTGCCTCTGATGCCTCAGTTGTCAGTATACCACTGATGTGCCAAACGCTAGTTACTAACACTATGAAGCTTCAGCTGCTGACAAACGGCTTTCTGTTTAAAGGGCAATATCTCTGCATGGGTAAGAGCATGGCTCAGTGTGACTCTACTATCCCAATAAGAACGGTAAAATAATTCCCCATCCTAACTTTATTTTAAAGCTTATAAAACCTTTTGTTTTAAGATTTTGGTGTATTTACTTATCATTTGATTATGTACTTGTATCTGATTGTATATCTATTTGTACTCTCCTAGCACATGGCTTGTTCAGCTGCAGCTGGTGAGTGGGTGGCCTTTTCATATAAAGCTATGCCTAATGCTTAAAAAATTTGGTAGGCTTGTCACTTGCATTGGCTTGCACTGTTTTTTGTTTATATTTCCTGACTACTAAAAGTTAGAAGGAAGGACCATGGGTTTCAAACAGCAAAGTTTCAAACTATGGTTTGAAAGCAGTTTCTCTAAATATCATTAGATTATAAAGTCTGTTGAAATGGTACTTACATACCTGCGATCTTGTAGACCCTTTAGAGCTGTTTGCCTTTTTCTTAATGAAGAGCTTTGCAGCTTCATTTCAGATGATTAGTTCAATTAAAATAATCCTTTCAAGTTAAATTTCAAGTTATTGATGATAGTTTGGAGGATTTAACAGGCTAGGATACTGAGATTCAGCAGGACATAGGCTACAGAACTTCACCTGGCACAAGCAGCAGCAAGGTTCAAGCCATAAGCTTCTGGTTTGACTGCTGTGTTTGTACCTGAAAGGCACATGCAGTATCGACAGAAAGATGTTACGTGACCTAGACTTCACTGAGTGTAAGTTGCTCCAGTATAAAAGAACTGTATAGATTACATGTTGTCTTTGAAACTTGCAAATGTGAAAGATGACCTTCATTCAGAGTCTGGACTCTTGGAAAATTTTGGGTGGAAATGTGCTGGTGGCTTTGATTTTTTTTTTTTTTTTTTTTTTTTTAAATGAGTTACTGGCAAGGAGAGACCAGAGAGGCAGGGGAATAATAAAAAGGACACACTTTAATGTTGTAATTGCTAAATGAAGTATTTGCCAAACGTAAATATTCACCCAGGCTCTGGGACTCATCCTTGATGAGGCAAATACATTTAGCCATATTCAAGCCATTGATTGCAGGCAGTTGCTGAGGCCTTTTCCCATGGACTAGCTTTCTGTGCTATGCTACAATAAACAGCATAACTTTCCCACTCTTTTGAACAGGAAAACAGGATGGATCAAAACGCTGCGAATTTAGAAGGAACTGGCTGCTGCACTCCCCTTGCATTCTGCTGGTGATGTATAAGTGCACTTCCCTCTTTTTCATTCCTGGGTCTAGCCCTCTGTCCCCTCCTCAATTAATAATTGTGGTATACCACTGTGTGCTGCCTACATGGCATCTGGTTCAGGTGTGTGTCACTTCAGAGGCTGGCTGCATCCGGGCACAACACAAAATGCCAGTCTGATGTCTCTTATCCTGGTCAATGGCTCTTCATGGTCTAAAAGTGAAGTGAGTTGAATTATGGGATTTATTTACTTATTGCTAGAAATGTGCTGAATGGCTCAGTAGAACATTCCTAGCAGAGAACAAAGGCTTTTTACTGACCTGTGGGTCACCAGAGTAATTCACAGTCAAAACCACTGATCCACTGCAGAAGCTGAGTCCCCAGATCACAATTTGTTATCAAGGAACAGAGCACAAAAAGGAGGATAATTTATAAAACTTGTGCAAAACTCAGCACTTCTTGGTTCTCCAGTTCATGCAAACTTTTTCCTTGTTTTGATTCACACGGGTCATCCCTGTGTGTTAAGATCAAAATGAAACAGTTGATTTCCTCCTGGTTCCTCAGAGAAAAATTGTTCTTCGTTTGCTTCATTTGTTATCAAGCCATTTCGTGAGCTTCAGATTTGATGTTGCAGAAGCCCCCAGCTTCTGCAAGTTTGGGAATGTTCATGCAGTTGTTGACTGATAACACATACCATGAATATGTGGGTGTAATTTATATGTATAGAACACCTAAATCCTGTTAAGCCAATGCAGTCTATTGATGAAAATTCTCACCATTCATTCCTGACTTTTTGTCTACTCTGTTGGCAGGAAATCATTTAACCTAACACTAATATAGCTCACGCCATTGGTGTATAATCTTTACCAATCTCACATTTGTGTAGTGAGAAGTAATTTTTGTCCAGAGAGACTCTGAGATTCTCAAAGTAAAGCTAGACTTTGCTCTTATGTATGCAGTATTGCTCTTGGAGAAAAATGGAACTATGCTCAGTGTGCTAATGATATAATTATGGGGTCTCTCTTCCAGGAGTAGAAGGAAGGTATTAGTTATCATAATGTGCATGAACTTCGACTTCAATGCAAAATTTATTAAGAAGATACAAATGGATCATTTCTACTAAATAGGGTAGGTCTTGGTGAATAATAGCATGGAAAAATACGCTCAATAAATGTAACCCTTACACTCGTGGAAGTGCTTGTTTTTGCAGGAAGATTGCAACTTCTTTACTTTTTTTTTTTTGGTAAAGTCTTTTGCTCTATTGCCGATTTTAAGTATTTGAAAGGTAGTTACTGAAATTTGATCTCTAGTTAGGGGTACCAACAAACCACATACTGTTGTTTCTACTTCCTGACTGTGTTAGCAGAATCCTTGTAATCAGTGAGATGTCTTAGGAATGCTACTGGGAATTTTAACCTATCCTCCTGGATAACAGAAAGAATAGAGGTTTTGAAAAAAATGTCAACCAATTTGTCAGTCCTGAGTGGCCAGGCCTTTTCTGAAGCATTGCACCTAGAACATTTTGTCTCCTTTCTGATATGTTGGTTGCACACAGAGTTTAAAATTTACCTTGTCGTCATATTTGCACGAAAACATTACATAAGCAAGTATGGTCCTAATTGAGATAGATCTTTTTCTACCTTTTTAATTAGTTCTATAAAGGTCTTTAAAGGGGTTTACAAACTTAGATTATGCAGTGTCCCAGTTGCATAAAATCTATTGCTTGCCTTTTATTCATATGCATGCTTAAGATTACTTGTCTTTGTGTGCATATGAGAATAGGTATTGATTCCTTGACAGACCATGTTAAGCAAACAAAAACCCAAAGGAAATAAGTTTTCAAGCCTTTGTGACAGGTTTTGCTGTGTTTGCTCTGTTTACAGATGAATGACTTGAGATGAAATGGAGGAACCTCAAAGAGTTAGTGAGATATCATAAGTTTATGCCAAGGTGAAAAAGTTCAGATATCTTTCCAGGCTTGTCCTGGAAGCAAACATTCTGAGTCTGCATAACTGAATGACAAATTTTCCAGTTTAAAATGGTTATGTTCAAAACTTTCTGCTTTTGGGATAGAGCAACAATATACATCAGCATTATTCTTCAAAATTTTGCTCTTGGCTTTTTTCACATTTCTTCCAGCCCTAGCAGGTGTAAGGTAGCATGGGATATGATTTCACAGGAACAACACGCACAGGCACCATACACAGATAACGCTATCATAAGGGTACATTAAGGCTGGTACGCCAAAACAACTTTCAGAATTGGAAATTACCAAAATTAAGAATTTCCTAACTTATAAGGACCGACTTTTTAACCTCAATGATGCTATTTTAGTAGTGTCCTTCCGACTTAAGATGTGTTTTTAAGCTTCTTAAAACAGCAAATCAATTCTCTTCCCTCATTTTCTTTTCATCCTATAACATCATACTGACAGGCATAAAAACCATCAACAGATATGGGCTCTTTAGGCTGACCGCTCCAAAGCCTGGTACCAGAACAAAGGGGTGCAGTGTCAGATCATCGTTTCCTGTGTGAACAAGTACCCAAAAGGGGGGTGAAGCCGTCTCAGTGGAGCGAGGATCTGCTGATGGCTGAGGGTGATGAGCCTCAGGGCTCTTTGTTTCTGATCCAAGCCCAGGAGGAACATGCCACTTCCCCTTCTGCTCATTTTCTCCAGATTATATCTCCACTGTCTCCTCTGCTTCCAGGTTGTCTGAGTCCTTTTTATTCCTATGCCTAGCTGTATGCAGGGGACCCATTTTCAGCTCTTCAGTGGACGGTTTTCACTGCTTAATACTTTTCTTTCTAGTCTAGCCTTGCTCCTACAAGTATGGAGGTTTCTCTTCTGATCACCCATGTGTTGTTCCCCATTGCCTTCACCAAGTTCCTGTTCCCAGTTCCCTCCACTCTTTCCTCTTATGTGTCCCTTCCTTGCTACTTCCACTTACCACACTACTCATGTTTCCAATTCCCATTTCTCTTGTTAACCTCCTTCCCTGCTCTCATTCAGTTACCTCCTCTAGGGAGACCTCCCAGGTATGATCACCAGTTCTGTGTGTGATAAATATTTATTCATTTACCACCTTAGATGGTTGGGTCCAGTTTTAGTGGATTTGGAGGTGATCAAAGTGAGAGACAAAACTTGAATGAATTATTATCCAAACCTGTCTATTTGCTGCTACTAACAAGCTGATTGCGATTTTTACTGTTTGGTTTTTTTGCAGAGTATTTCTCCAGCTGTATCATTCTCAAATCTAAATTTTATGTGGAGGCTGCTCTCACTGCCACCACTTGTCTTGTCAATAGTTTTATTTCCCAGCCCAGATGGGATGTCTGGCAAATGACCTTCCCCTAAGGGTCTTTTCATTTCTGCTGAAGAAGCCAGAGCTGGAATTAGAGTCAACATAACTGTCAGGACAATGCTTGCACCCAAGTTAACAGTGACCTATTAGGTAATGTGGCTATACTGCTATTTTTTCTCCATATGGCATTGCAGTGAATGGATAGTCCAGGGAGTATAGGATCCTTGCCCTGTGTTCTGCTACAGGGTGTTGCAAAGTGTGGACCATGAAAATTTCTTATGCATGCTTCACCATTATCTAGCTTTAGGGTGAGTGCAGTAGAGATGTACTGAATGTCCAGTATTAACAAATAATTTATAGCACAGGTGAATCACCAACAAAACATCCCAAATCTCAGGTGCTAACTGTGCTGCAGAGACAAATATAGTCAAAATCTCCAGGGCCTTCTTACTTCCCTCCTGCCAACTGTAAAGTGGAGACCTTATCACATATAGTGTGACAATGTGTGTCTTTCCCCTGAGCCTTCCTCCAGGCACTGGGACTTCGGTCATCCTTTTGCCCAGACTTTATAAGCTTGACACCTTCATTGGAGGCAGAGCATATGGAAATGAACTGCAATGCAGCATGTGGTATGAAAATTATTTTAAATTCTGTCATTATCACAGTTTAGCATTGTGGTGGGAGCTTTCCCTTAATTACTCCCTAGAGGGGAAAAACTGCTGATACTAACTAGACTGAGGCCATCTACTAAACCCAATGCCCTTTTTTAATTCTAAAAATTAAATATTTATTGTTCACAGGAGCATTTTGTTAAAATAAAAAAAAAGGAGAAAGAAAAAAGTTTGTGGGGATTTAGTTCATTGCCTCATGGGTGTCGGTGGCATGATAGGAATGTGCATTGCTTCAAGAGGCCAGACTCCCTATTGGCAACAGCAATTGGAGATCTGACTCCAGGCAGGTCGAGAGGGTGTCAGGTGGAGCTGAGCAGTAGTCACTTGAATGCTCATCTATTCTCTCTCACTTTGAAGAGACTATAATTTTTTAAACCTCAACTGCATAGGACATTCCATACTAACTCCATAGACTTCAGAGCATTAAATTCACTCTGAATGTCTTTGCGAGAACTTAGGCCAACATATTCTAGCCTTTATTTTAACCTCTGCTTTCATGTCTCTTCCTATACGATGATGAAAAGTTTTCCTGACTTTTCTATGCTGCTCTGTTCACACCTTCCATTCCTCTGTAATGCCACATACTCTTTCTCTCCCTCTCCTTTAAATAGTAATGCAATGAATAACAGTCTTAACAAGGTGCATGTACTTTCCAAGTGAGAGCTGTCCTGCGGTCATTAGCGCTCAGTGTAGCAGATGACAGATGAGATTCTAGGAGTGAGGAGATCTTGGTATTACTCCTAATTTTGCTTCTGTCTGGGTGTACAATTTTGGGCCAATCACTTCTGCTGTCATCTGTTTTCCCATGAAGGGGAAATTCTAATTGTAACTGCTCAGCAGTGGTAATTTGTGACCGAGGAATGATCTGGCACAGAGGGCACAAAGGCCCAACTACAAGAAGAGGTTAAACTGGCTGGAAGCAGAAATGCCAGAGACAGAACAGACTCCTTGCAAGGGAGGAAAGTTTCCCTTGGTGATGAGATAAGAAACAGCCTCAGCATTATCTTGTAGCCATCCTGGAATGGGAGCGTTCTCCCTGACTGCCTGGCCTCATGGAGGTTAGCTCTGGTGCAGAGAGGGGACAGCTAATAGGGGTGGTCTCTGGGCTGCAGGGTTGATTTCTGCCATGGCCTGAGAGAAGAGTAACAGCACCGGGCTTGTCCTTGGGAGCCGAGTGGCAGAGGACGCCTCAGGGATGCCCAGCAGCTGTGCCCAGGGCATGGCCAGCAAGGGCAGGGCCAGCCCCCTGGGCCTCCTGGGCACGGGGAGTGCCTCAGGGCCAGCAGCCCAAAGGGCTTCCTGCGAAGGGTGCTGGGCGGAGGGGCGGCGGGCGGGGCTGCGCATGGGGGCCCCGTCCCCCCCGTGTCACAGTGCCAGCACCCGGCAACACAGCAGTCACAATGCCCCGGGGCAGGAGAAAAGGGGGCATGGTCCCACGTGCCGCGGCCAGGCTGCCCGGCAGGCAGCCCGCAGCCATGCGAGAGGAAGTCCTTGAGGAGGCGGTGGACTGACTTGGAGGGAGGAAGAGTGGAGGCTGGAGGAGGCTGCTGGAGGTTCTGCGCTGCAAGGGCAGCTGCTGGCGGGGCCCCCTTCAAAGCCCGTCTGATGGATGGGAGTCCTGCTTCAGCCCTCAGGGAACAGAGGCCAGCTCCTCAGCAGATGAGAGGAACCACCAAGCCCAGGGCAAGACCAAGGGAATGCCTTCTGGAGGAGCACGGCAGAGCTCTCTGTCCTCACCGCCTGCAGAGGCAGGGGCAGCAGCTGTAAGAAATGGGATGCAGAGGTGTTGCCAGGGGTGCCAGTGCTTTGGAGCCCCCAGTGGTGTCCTGGCAGGCGCGGGAAGGATTCTTGCCCCCAAGGTCTATCAGGCCGGGGGCACGTGTCCCCTCTGGGAAGCCCCTGCCTGAGATGGCTCCCGAGTAAGGAAGACTAGGGCTTGGGCATGTGCTGGGAGGCGTGAGCAGGCTGTGGGAGGAGGAGGCAGGTCTTGCTGCCGTGCTGAGGGAATAGCTGATCGCCAGCTGTGGGGTCAGGAAGGAATTTTCCCCCGGGGCAGAGTGGCACTGCTCCCCGGGGGTTTTTTGCCTTCCTCTGCAGCACTGAGCATGAGCACTTGTCAGGGCTGCTCTGGTGCCTTTTGGCTAGGTTACCGCCTGCTGCTCATGCACCACGAAGCTGGCCTCTGGTGCCCTGCAGCTGGGGGGAGGAAGGCTTTTTTTCGCCCACGGTGGGCTAGCAAGTGTCTGCGGGGGTTTTTTGCCTTCCTCTTCAGCATTGAGCACGGCCCCTTGCCAGGGCTCCTTTGGGCCATTTGGGCTAGGTGCCTGCTGCTCATGCTCCACGAAGGTGGCCCTCGTGCCCCGCATCCGGGGGGAGGAAGCTTTCTGGACTCCCAGGGTGGGCCCCAAGGGAGGCCCCCAGGGGTTGCTTCTTGTCCTCTGTAGCATTGAGCACAGCCCCTTGTCAGGGCTCCTCTGGGCCCTTTCGCCTCGGTTCTTGCCTGCTGCTCTTGCACCTCCAAGGCCCCACTGGTGCCCTGGCTCTCTTTCTCATTGCAGGTTTGTAGTGGGAGTGAGCTCTGCTCTTCCCTGGGCTCTGTTTCCCCAGGGGTTCTTGCTTGTGAAAAACAGCCGGTGCTTGGAAGGGCTCCAGGCTTGCTGCCCCATCAGCAGCTGCCACTTTGCAGCTCTCCCTGCGTGCAATACAAGCGCAGGGCAGCCATGAGAGCACTTTTCATGCATCACTGGCCAAGAAGCACAGCAGAGCAAGTTTTGGAAGGCAAAAAGTACGCTTGTTGTCATTGATACGTGTCGTACTTTTGAAAATCCTACATGGTACCACACACCTCTTCTTCTTTTGTATGTGATCAGTCCTGATCCTTATTTTTCACATTCTCGCTCTTCAGGGAACAGGGACTGCATCGCCTGTATTCCTGCTGCTACTTTCTGTAGCTCTGTGACTTGCCTTTGCCAGACTGCAAGGGATTTTTTTTCAAGCTAAACTGAAGAATGCATCAGCCTGCTCCTGGCTACACATGCACATTGTGTTAATGCTTGTGAGCATTGGCTTTGAAACAAATTCAAAAAAATAAAATAACATGAAATAAAATAAAATCCTGTTTCCACTTGTATCCTTTGTGTTATGTGTCCTTCAAAGTGTTTTTGGAGCTGAAAACCCCTGGCTTTTCAGGCAAATAACAGTCTCATCATTATTCAACTTAAGGTGAGTGCGGGGAATAGAATAAAATAGGTCAGCTGGATGGGACCTCCAATGATCATCTAGTCCAACTGCCTGACCACTTCAGGGCTGACCAAAAGTTAGAGCATGGTATTAAGGGCATTATCCAAATGTCTCTTAAACACTGACAGGCTTGGGGCATTGGCCACCTCTCTAGGAAGCCTGTTCCAGGGTTTGACCACCCTCTCGGTAAAGAAATGCTTCCTAATGTCCATTCTAAACCTCCCCTGGCGCAGCTTTGAGCCATTCCCATGCATCCTATCATGGAGTACCAGGGAGAAGAGATCAGCACCTCCCTCTCCACTTCCCCTCCTCAGGAAGCTGTAGAGAGCAATGAGGTTGCCCCTCAGCCTCCTTCTCTCCAAACTAGACAAACCCCGTGTCCTCAGCTGCTCCTCAGAGGACATGCCTTCCAGCCCCTTCACCAGCTTTGTTGCCCTCCTTTGGATGCATTCAAGGACCTTAACATCCTTTTTAAATTGTGGGGCCCAATTTATAGGATTGCATTTTGGTAGGATAGGCCAGAGACAGAACAGACTTTCTGCCAAGAAAGTGAAGTTTTCCTTGGTGATGAGAGAAGAAACAGCTTCAGCATTGTTTTGTAGCCATCCTGGAGTGGGAGCGCTCAGGGGCCATCTTTGGGCAGCAGAGCTGGGGCCGGGCTGAGATGCCCCGTGCAACCACTCTTGGGATTGGTGCTGGTGCAAGAGTATATAAGGAATCTACTTGTGATGCATCTTTGGAGGCTCCATATAGAACCACGTATTGTGGTAGGACTCTGCCCAATGCATTGTTCATTACGTTTTTCTTTTATATTTAAGCACAAACGTGTTTTTAATTTACCTTGAGGGGTACCATAAAAATTTCCTAACACCTTTCTAATATTTGTCTCTCTTCCGTGTATGGTATTCCTTTTTCAGTATGAAGGATTCTCTTACCATATGATTTTGATGTGTTTTTACACAAGGCAAACACAAACTTGTCTGGGGCTTAGTGCTGATGGTTCTGATGGTAAAGGACAACTGAGCAAAACAGATTCGAATAAACAGGATTCACAAGAAGAACTCAGCTTTTTGCAAGTTAAACTAAACTCTCAGTTCAGTTGGCAATTTTTTTTCTGGAATTCAAATGTTTCTGCAGATCTTTTTAAGCAATGTAACACTTAGCAAACCCTTGCATGGAGAACAGACTCCTCTCCTGTCCCTGTAGACTTTGCCTATACATCTGTTTTTGTTTTTAGCTTCGCTGTCTGAATAACAACTCCTATGTAGAAAAATCAGTTTTGTTCAAGTTTAGAAAGATTACAGTTTGGGACTTAACCCAAGTATAGGAAGGCTCAGGCACAATGAAATTCTCAGAAACTTTGAAGAACTAGTGCAAAAGGGAAGGGGTGCAATGAAAGTAGGGATGTGAGCTTTGCCTCCACAAAAAAAGAGGCTATGATTTATGTAGCTATAGTCACCTATTGCAAGATAAAATCCTAAGGAAGATGAAGGCATAAATAATTTTTATTTTATGTTGTTAGGCTGTTTCGCAAAATCCTTCCTTCAGGGTTTACCTTGAGGTAAGAGATACACAAAGCACCTTGTCCATATCAAGGCCCTTCTGTAAAAAGGCGATGTTGTTTTAAGTAGCCCTAGACTTACTGATCCTGTCACTTCCAACAACCAGGACTTGTGTGCTGGACTTAATAGGCACTTCTGGAAGTAGAGATAGGAAAGCTTAAACTTAATTGCTTCATTTTATTTTCATAAAGCTTGGTAATTTTCAGTGAGTGCCTTTATGCAAGCTCTCAAGCCAATTTTTAATTATTTAGCAAAACATTTAAGCACATGCTTTGATCCACCCTATTCAGCAAAGCATTTAAGCACCTGCTTATGTGCCACTTAAACAGGTTGAAAGAGATGCTTAAGTGTCTGCTGAGTAGGGAAAGATTACTAAGTCAGGACCTTAAGAGGGAGCTGCTCCAATATAGTGATCAGAGATACAGGTACCAAAAAAGTGTCCAACCCTGCCTGCATTGTGAAGACCTGGGAGCAGAGTTGATTACACAGCGATGTAAATGGCTCCCCCCCCCCGCCTTTGGGCAGATTTCGCACACGGTCTTCAGCTGGTTTTTCTCACAAATTGATTTTGTGTGTGTGTGTGTGTGTGTGTGTAATTTCAGCGTCACCAGCCTGGCGTGCCTGACACTGCAGTCTTTTTCAGAAGCAATAAGCCATGCAGTCTGATGCAGAAACAAGTCTCCATGGAACTAATCGGCTTTGGTTTTTTGCTCTGAGCACTTGCTGTTTTTTTTTTCTTGCAGTGATATTGGAGCACTGGGTTAACTCTAACAGAACTATTGATTGACAAACTAACGTCATGAAGTTGTCTTATAAGCTATGCTGTGGCAGTAACTTAAATCTTACTGTGTCAGAGGGGCAAAAGATGAACAAGCTCAGTCGTTAGAATAATTTTTAGAACAATCATAGTTTGGCTGTCTCAATGTTTAAACAGTAAATGATTTTAGGAATTCTGGCCCAGGGACTCGGCTGGGAACACATCTCTGCCTTCGTGCTATGCTGCTGATCATCAGCTTAGGCCTAATTTTTTATGCTGCCCTGGAATACAATGTGTATTTTTATCAAGTTACTGAGCTGGTTGCAGCAAGTCAAAATAAGCCAAGCTAAGGTGATATACTGATCTTGTCTATGCACATTTTCTGTATGCAATCCCCGTAGCCAAAGCATATCTCCAGAGAGCAGCACAAAACAAAACCATATATGCTTGTAGCTCCATCTTTAGCGTTTTCTTTTGTTCTTGTCATTTCCTGTGGAGAAGAAGGGTGTTGTCTCTGCGTAACGGCTTTAAAATTCCAGAGAAATGAAGAAACTTTATCAATCGGAACTGCAATGAGAAAATTCATCTCACTAAGCAAGCCAGGAGGTCAATGGGGTTTTGAACATACGTAGTGCATCATGCATGTTCAGGCAGGAGCTGTGGGGGATTTTATGAGGAGACACACGTATTTTAAAGCATACCGGAACGTCCATACAGACTTGATGAAGAATTAATAATGAAACTTACTTTCAACAGCTTTGTTCACAGTAGGAGCAAAATTCCTCAAAATCAAAAGATAAGGAAAAAAAAAAGAAAAAGATAGGTTTCCAGGATAACAAAGGAGACCTGGCAGTCCATCAGTGGGACAACTACACCAGCTGACAGGCTGAGAGACTGCTCCAAAATCCCCAGCACACCTGCATATGTGGAGCCACCTGTCATAGGAGTGAAAAATATATCCTGAGTTACAGAACTGCAAACTCAGCAACATTTCTGCAAGTGATCAGAGGAGTGAAATGGCCCTCAAGTTAAGTTTTTGTTGCCAGAAGGTTGCTCGCGGGGGGGCGGGGGGAGAAAGTAATTTTGTCATTTTTTACAGCATTAGGACTATTGGAATACCTATTACGATAGTAATGAAAAATGTCCACGCCTAAATGATTACATATAATGTATGTATATGAAGTTGGATTGGGTGAGTTAGGTAGAAATGTTCTCTCTTGTATACTGCTTTGCATCCAGCTCAGCATAATAAAGGGTGAGATGCAGGGTGGAGGGAACAGAGGACAGGCAAAGCGAAGCTTGCAGAGGGACCCAGGAAGATTCATTCCATATCCTGTACTTACTGTGGGCAGCAAACGCTTCCCAGCTCTCAAACTAATGCCACAAGGGTAATATGCTGCAGGAGAGATCAAGGGCCCGCACAGAATCTGCACAGGAGAATCTGCACAGGAAACCTACTGGGTAAAATTCTCAGATGATTTTAGGAAACTGAAGGTGCCCCAAAGGATGTGAAAACAGTCCTTATTGATCCAAGTAATCTGACTGTGGGAAAAATTCCTACATAAACTGATTTCTACCTAATTTCTGAGCTTATGAATGCCACTGTTTGCCTAAAGGACTTCAGTATGACTGGCACACCAGTTTGTGCAGCCCAACGTTTTCTGTCGAGCTGTGGCATGCTCCAGTGCTGCAGTGGGAAGTGAAATGAAAACAGCAGAAACCAGTTGTGGAAGGGGGATTTTCCAGGCAATTGGTAGAAGGTTCAAACATAATTGCCTGTAAAAACGATGCAAACAAAAGATGATTGAGTCTCCTCTCAGAGGCACTCAAGTTATCAGTACATCAGGTACCAAGGACTCAAATTAGAAGTTTAATTTCTCATTGCTGGGATTTGTCAAACAGTCCCTTCCATAAATTTAGCAATCTCACATCTTCAAATGGCATAGATCCCTTCTCCTAATGACTTTTCTTAGTTGTTTCATCACTCCTCAGATGATTAGAAGTTTCTTGTATTCATTTACTTCTAGCATAGCCTAGTTATTATCCTTCAGTTTACACTGTGCTGCCACCTTCATATTTGCCCCTACAGTGTATTAATAAGAAATCATTATATAACATTTCAACCTTTGGCTAAATTTGACAATTGGCTCATGTAATTTTATATCAGATGTTTTGTTTGATGGCTGTTCCCACAACCAGGCATTAGGCATTTTCTTTACCTGCTCCAGTGTAAATTTGCTTTTGTAACCATAGCTGACCATAGCTAATGTCCCCAAAGAAGTCAATGTACAATTTCATGCAATGTTACTGTATCAAATGCTTCTGTTCTTAAAAAATATCTTCCCTTACAAAAATATCCTAAAACCACATTAATTTTTTCACAGCTTTTTTGCTGTAGCAAATGGTGGGCATTCACCAGTTACCAGAACCACCAGATCTTCATTTCCTTAAAGCCTTGAGCTGATGAGTCCAGTCCCAGATTTAGATCTTGAGGTATTTACATTCAAAGTACATTTAAATTTATTCATCCTTGAATGGATAAATTTGTACTTTGGGCTCTGCAGTCCTATCCCTTCACTCCTTTGGTTGTATTGTATGCTGGAAGGGAAAGGATTTGTGATCTTGCTCCCTTTCTAGTGATGTTTCACAGAAGGGACCACTCCCACACCTCTGGATGCAAGACATGGAAGCTAAATACTAGAATGAAAAAGATACAGGAATGGGGCACGTTTTATTGTTAAATGTTTTATTTATTGAAAAGTACCAATCTCAGCTAACTTGAACTGTTTATGAACTCACTTATACTTTGCCTTCCATATCCAACATACACCCTGAAAAATAATTTAAAGAACTGGAATGTTTCATTTTAAAAAAACCTTAAATTTCTATTTTGTTTTTAAATATAGTTCTTTTATTTTGAAAAGAGCGATGCTTCTCTAACTCAGAAACAAAATGGGGTGATTTGAAAATTTTGACGCAACCTCAAATGTTTGTTTAACAATGCTCTCATTTTCACAAGAAAACCACACATTTTTTCCTTTTTGGTAACCTGAAACAAAAGCCAGCCAGCAAGTGGAAAACAATGGTATTTGTACAGCTTTAGTTGATATTAAACTGTTCTTATTTCTTGCAGTGATAGCTGTGCAGAAGGTTCATAGAAATCTCACCCCTTGTGCCATATGTTTCTTTTTATAACTTGTTCTTCACTAAGTAGAAATAAATTTCATTCTTTCTTAGAAATTTTCCATGGAAACCCAAACATTTGTCAGATACTGTGGAACCACTGAATATAAAATGTCCCCTTCAACTCCTCTCCATTTTTAATCAACTTCAGCCAGAGCTAAGACTGCTTTCTGCACGAGTGGCGCTTACCTTGCTGCAGTTGCTGAAGATTCTAGGATATTATACTTAATCAGAAAGTCTCTCTTGGAAAACCTGACATGTAAGCCATGACCAGCTGCGAGCTTTTTTTTTATTTGTTTCTTTACTGTTGAGGTGCAAAATACAGATTATTCCTGTATTTATATATTCAGAACCTAAGTGTCTTGATAGTTATAAAGAATAAAGATTGTGTGGTAAATATTTTTGTCTGGAACAAAGCAAATCCAGTTTCAGTTCTTGTCTGTAACACTGATTTCCAGTGTGACTTTGGTCAACTCAGTAAATCATTCTGAGCTTAGTTCCAGTCAGCTGTAATGCCAAGAGAATAGTGTTTCTTTTCTTCCACCTGTTGTGTAATTTATTACAAACTCTTTGAGGCAGGAACTGATTTTTTTCCTATGCTTTCGTATGACACTTAGCCCAAACTTCTTGGAAATAATTAGTTTTTCAGTTTGCGGTCATTCTAAGAATTTAAAAAAATGGTATGTGTGGGTGAAATGAATAACTTCCCCCTCCAAGATATTTTATTGCATTAAAAAGGTAAAAAAAAAAATTAGGTTGAATGAATTATAAAACTTTTTTTTTCAAATTCAAAATTTATGTTCAAATAAATTGTAAGGAAATATAAATATAAACAATATTTTAATTATAGACACTATTTTAAGCCTGAAAATTAAGTTTGAATTAGAAGAAAATTTTCTGACTAGAGAGAGATTTTCAGGAGTTTTTTTGGCATGAATGTCTAACTGAAACATTAACATTTTAGTTCTCCTATAACAACATTTTTCAGGGGGTGGTTTCAAAACCAAAGTTTGATCCAGCTGCCTCCAGCATGGTTAGATCCTGATTTTTGAAGGGAACTGGAAGTGTTCTGTAGCAGTATGAGATATTGACCTCACCGCTTCTTAACCTCAGCCCTTCCCTGTACACATGTAATGGGGACTCAGAGTCTGTCCTGCTGATGAGGTGAAGGAGTTCAGAGGCCATTTCTTCAGCCTTTTGGAAAATTGCCCTTAAATTTGCTAGTGATTTCCTGTGTGTATACATACGCATGTGTCCTGGTTTCGGCTGGGACAGAGTTAATTTTCTTCTTAGTAGCTGGTACAGTGCATGTACAGCATGTCCTGGCATGGCTCAAACACTGAAATAATAAGCAGATATTGACTTCCACCAAGATGTCTGCTTCACTGAGCAAGTGTTTGTCAATGGATCGATGCAGTATTAGCAAGCATCTGACTCCCTGTTAGGGGAGGGCTGCCTGCTGGTAGTGACTTCTCACTGCCAACTGCAGGTATTTCATTGCAGAAGAGATGTCTTTGGGGTAAAGGAGGGGTGCATACGTGATTGTTGGAAATCAAGAGGACTTCTGTTGAATTATTTCAAAGACATTTTAAAAAATACATGTTTCAGCATTTTAATTAATTTTGGTGGATTTTGTGCATGCTCAGTTTAGGATGTGTGGACTTTTAACCTGTCAGTGTATCCCTTTCAGTCAGAAATGCAACAAGCTAGTTGCACTATTAACACCAAAACTAGTCAAGGGATGCAAAAGTTAGTATTGCAGTAGTAACGTTGTCTCCACCAAGCTACGCAAGTCAGTGTGGCCCACATTCAGCCAAAGACACGACCAAAACACTCAAAGAGTGAATATAAGCTCCAATTAAAGTCAAGGGACCACAGCTCCAGCTACTCTGAATCAGTGTAATTCCACAAAAAAATGTTGGCATTGTGTCAGTTTATACATGTTGACCCCACAGGCTTGGCTCAGTTAAAACCCGCAGTTAAAATATGGATGTGGATGCTTTCAGAGAACAGCCCTGCAGCATGCTTGGCAAGTGGATAGATAGATAATACCCTGATACAGAAATACATCTTGGACATGTGCTTAAATCATGTTACTAATGAAAGTAATGGTACATTTACATCCACAGGAGGCAATCTCTGTCTGAGCCCCCACATTCACTTCTGAGCATGGATCGCAGTTTTATTTAACTTATATTTTATTACTGTGTTGAGGGAGATGTGTTTCAAAACGTGGATTTTCTCTGTTGTTCTTAAGAAGACTGTTATCTGTGCATGCGTATTCCTTGCTCTGAGATGGCGTTTCATGGCCTCGTATGACTCTTCCAGTGCATCTGTTAATGGTTGCTGACATACCGCAGCCTCACACACTGATCTGCTAACAAAATTGTTCGGGGTTTATGTGCAGACACATGTTAGAAAGCAGTGCCTGGCTTCTGATGTGTCAAAAAAACCCCCTTCAGAAACAGTTCAGTGGCAAAGCCACAAGTTAGAATTGTTTATCATCGTCAACAGACTGAACTAACGGCTTTTGTCATGAGAAATGTTAAGATTAAATAAGAGGGTGTAGGGGAGGAAAATTTGTTATTGTTGGGATTACGTGTATGCATAGCAAGCGGGTTAGATAGCGTTTCTTTTCATATGGTATGACATCCAGGTATGAGGAATACCTTAAAGACTAGTTAACTTTGCTGGTCTGGAGTCTGCAGGAATCGGTACGGTTGGATGGGAACGCAGATCTTGCTGAAGTACAGGACGATCTAAACTTCTTCAGGTTGTTTTAAAAGCAGGGCTCTGACGACATGCAGTCAGTCAAGATTTCAGTCCACTCCCTGTAGAAATCGGGTGTGTTAGACTATCGGTTCTGGAGAAATCTCAACTGGGTCATTGCATCTCAAACCCTTCTGAGTTCTCCCTACTGTTTCATGGGAAAAATCCTGTTTCAGTTGCATATGGGATTTTTCAGGCTCGTTTTCAGTCTGTCACGTTATGCTGCTGTGTTTTCTTGTGCCATGTATAAGGTTGTATAGCAATGATGTGTGATGTGTATAAACTGTTTACTATGTGGGTACGATATGAGAGAAAACGTGGACCTGAGAAGAAACAGATGTATTGCAATCCTGTGACTGCATCATTTATCTTTTGCTATTGACTTTACCTTTCCTGGGATTTATTTCAAAATTTCCTGTTCACGTTTCAGGAGCAGCCAGTCTTGTAATATACATAATTAAAATTTACCTTCTAGGACTTATACATATATCCTTTGTTTAAAAGCTCCTGAAATACAGCTGTGCTGTTAGGCATGTGCTCCATAAAGTTTGCAAGGTGGCATAGCACATGACGTTTGTTGGCCTGTGATTAGACTGACTTCACCATTTGTCAGCAGTGCAGCACACCACAACACACTCAAATGAACAAGATATTCAGGAGATACCAGCCTGAATTATTTTTCTTCCTTCTTTTCCTTTCTCCCCCTGTGCTAGTGCAGGGCTCAAGCATGCCCACGCTGTGGCTCCAGCAGGAGTTCTGCAGTGTGCTGTGGGATCCAGTTTGGCTCCCCACTGTGAAGGGAGAGGTCTGTGGGAAGACTGGGAAATGCGACTGGTGGTTTTTTCATCTTCTGCTGAAATATCCTGTGACTCTGCTGTGATGTATGGGCAGGCAGGAGGAACTTAACTCCTGTCAGCAGCTTGGAGCAAGTCCTGCTGGAGCCTTTTTTTTGTTTTCAAAATGAGCACACATTTTTCGGTGTTTTGTTGATAGTTGGATTTTTCTAAATCTATTTAAAGCCTTATTGTTTTTTGTGTCTACTTGAACGTCTTACAAGTACAATAGACAAGTCTGTGGGCAAAAGCCAAGTGTATTTTCGACCAGTCCATTTACCAAAACGCGAAGGAGGAAGGAAGAGTATTGCTTGAACAATGATTATTCTAGACTCAGAACCATAAATCTGTGCTGTTGGACTGGTGCTGACACTTCCTTCTAGCAATGGTTGTCAGACCAAGAGGAACTCTATTAATATTTTGTGTCCTAGTAGATGAAAGGTTTTTTCCCTCCCCGAAAAAAAGTTGGCAAGGCTTAATCTATGCTGTATTGAGTCCTAAGCAAATGAATTTGCTCATGGAAAGCAATAAAATGATTTGCTGTGTGGCCTCTCTTCTCTTCTTTCTGCCTTAACCCCCCACTGGTGTCCTCCAGAAACCTGTATGACTTCTGATAGTTCCCCTGGTGCAACTTCTGTGGTTAGAGGGGTGTGGATTTATTTGGGAAAATGTAAGCAGGTTCCAAAGTCACGCTGCCTTCAGACCAGAAATGTTGATGCTGGATGCAGGTTCCTATTATCTTCATGAATAAGGGAAATAACCAATGGGTTCAGCAATTTGAGATGCCAAGTGAAACTGCCTGAAACCAGGATAAAAACAAAAGCAGCACACATCATGAAATAAAGAGGAGTTTGATCCAGTTCTGGGGGGGGGGGGGGGGAAATGAACACAGCTGTGTCTTGTAGCTGACCCTTTATGAACTATTTTGCTGTTATGATTTTTTCCATGGGATGCCACTGCAATTACTTTTTTCTTTTTTAAATTTGAATGCTGTAGTCCTTTTTCCTTATGCCGCAAGAAGGCCAAAAGAATGTCGTCTTTGTAGCAAATCCTCTTTATTACAGCCAGCCAAATTCTCACTTTAAACTTTAGTTCATAGAGCAACTATAATTCTTGCCATAAGCAGAGAAAAATCCTCCAGGTTTATTTTTTTGTGAAACAGTTGAAAGAGAAGCTGGGCCCTGTGGTGGGTCCTTGTCACTTACCGCAGGCCACATCCATCTGTGCTCAGCGCATCCTCTGAGCACGTATACCCAGGTGTTGCAACCGTACACACATGGGACTGGTTTCCAGGCATGAATACCAGAAGCAAAGCAAATGAACGGAGTGAATTTTAAATATAAAGTAGCATTGTCACTGCATCTTTTCAGAGATAAAGGTGTATCCAGCAAAGTTATCAAGGATAAAGTTAAAGTGATTCTGCCAGTTAATTTAAGTGCAAATTGGATTTACTTGAAGTCTGTATAGAGAATGACTGGGGATTTTGTATTTAGCTCTGTTTAAGTTGTTTGCAACTCTGTCATCAAAGTCACAGATGCTCTTAATTTTGATGCTACAAAGGGACAGAATAGCCAGCAGAGGGAGCAAAGGCTTGTTAACAATAAACCTGTTGGCAAGAACTATGTGACCTTATAGGGTGATCAGGAAGGAAGCAGACCTGCTCTGTACTACTTTTGTCTCCCTCAGGAATGGAAGAAGAGGTGAGAGATGGAGGGTTTGCAGACTTAGAAAAGAAGTAAAGTTATGTGTTACTTTCGGATTTGAATCTAAAGCAGACCATGTTCAAAACTTTGGAAATCCAGCCCCATAAATAAAAAGCCACCCCCACTGGAAAAAGAAAAATAAGAAAAAGAAACCTACACAAAATTTAAGAATCTGGGACATTATATTTTTTTTCTGTTGGTTCATGTTTTTAATGCCAAACCCACTTTCATCTAATGGCCATGGAGCTTTATGAAATGTATCTTGTGGTTTTGGCCACTGACAGAAAATTCTGTCACAGAGGGCTGCATAATGACAATTTGCTGTTAATTGCTTTCTAAAATTGCCAATCATTGTCATTTCAGTACAGTCTTATTCATAGGTCACCATCAGTCACCTTGGCTAATCCTGAACACTTTGGAAAAAAAAAATCAAATTAAAAAAGGAAGCAGAAAATACTAGGTTTTTTCATGCTCCTTCTCCCTTACCTTTTTCTTTTTCCCCTTCCACCTGCAGTCCTCCTGGTTTGCATGTAGATGACGAAGGTCCTGTAAATTAAGACAGCAGTTTCAGATCTGGCTAGTCCCTACCCTAAGCCTACTTCATCATCTCTGGAACAGCTGCAGATTTTTGTTGCTGAGAGGCTGGACCAAAAGCATTGAAGAGTGCATTTGGTATGCTTTCAAATGGCTAGGCACACTCATCCCCAACCCAGAGAGCTGGGGAGGAGGGAAGAGGCAGAAACATCTCGAGGAAGGAGAAGGCCTGATGACGTGAATCAGGATTTAATGAGCTGACCACCTGCTATTGAAATCCTCATCTGCAAGATATTTGAGCCTGTGAATTCAGACATGACACTCACAGGCTTTCAGCTAATCTTGTTGTCTGGCAGCACAGTCACAAAGAATGTGACCTCAGGAATAGAGAAGATACCTCCTGGATATCCTGGCAGGGCACGTTAATAAACATTTTAACATCAGCAGCGCCTGCTCAGCAGGCTGTAGGTTAGAAGGCACATAAGATTACTTTTTAGGCCTAATATTTACTAGGAGTGAGAGCACTTAAATTTCAGTTTTTTGGTTCACTCGAATCCTCAGTCTTAGTTGGTAATACGCAGTGTAAGGGAAGAGAAGGAGGTGTGTATGTGACAGCATCTGCAGAATCGTGCCTGCAAGTATGAGACGGGCTTTTACAACGAGGT
The DNA here is from genome assembly GCF_018139145.2 of Gymnogyps californianus. Taxonomy (NCBI): domain Eukaryota; kingdom Metazoa; phylum Chordata; class Aves; order Accipitriformes; family Cathartidae; genus Gymnogyps; species Gymnogyps californianus. The sequence continues at coordinate 116,331,118 of NC_059472.1, read as the reverse complement.
GGGCTTTTGCAAAGGAGGAGAAAGAGCCGTCAAGGAGTGTCTCCCACTGCTCTGTTTTGACCTTTCTATATCTGTCTTCCTCTAAATCTGCCAAAAGTGAATGGCTCTGCATCCAAATTAACTGTGTGGCACAGGGCTCCCCTCTGCCCTGTTACCAACACTGCTTGTGGTGCCCTCAGTCTTATGCAACATACTCTCAATTCAAATAACTTCAGAGAAGCTCCAGCTTAAATCAAGTGGCTGTTGTACTTACGGAGCAATGCACCAACTAAGCCTTGCTCAGGGAAGAGTCCTAGAGTGCCTTGTCCCAACAGGAGAGGTGTTGCTTCATGCTTGCAGAGGGCTTCCCTGTAGCGTGCTGCCCACTGTTTTCTTGGTAGAATCCATTGCTATGGAAAGCCTGACTCCATCTACTCATCTCACCTGCAGAAAATGTTGCTTTTAAGGTCAGGAGAAATGTAGTGTCTTTGTAAGGATGGCTGGAATGCAGCGTTCAGAGCAAGGCTTGTGTTTTTTCCCACAGCGTGCCTCTGCAGAGGTTATATTTCCTTAGGCACAATTTCCCTTGTTCAGGAATGTGAGTCCTTGTTATTTTTCTTATTACACAAACTTTACAAATTGAGCTGGCAACACTTCAATTTTCTGATTGAATGGGAATGTTAGCTGTATGCTTTCCTTCCAGGGGCTGATGACCTTGATCCATTCTTGAATTCTGAATGTTGCAGTGTCAGCAAGCCTTCTTTGTCCATGATTTCTGACTGTCTTTTGCATTTGCATCTTCACCTGTTCTTGCGTTGTTCTCAGTTCGAGGGCACACAAATACAGGTGTGCCACTAATATGTAACTTCGCCTCTTTCTTACAAGTTAAGAACATAAAGCAATCCAAGATTAAAACAGGAAGAGATCTCTAAGGTGAGTGGGGAAAAGAAGTTGACTTTTCAGCTACCCCACAGACACCTTCTGTGACTTGAAATATATTGCTTGGAACAATATCCTCCCTACCATTTAGGTGCCTAAGTTGTGGTTTTCAGAGCCTCACAGGCTGCTCTGTGGTCTAATGTTACACAGAAATCCCTGAAACTCCATTTTAAAAAGTGGCTAGTTATTTTGCCTTCATTACTATTTAAAAATCTCATAGCTCTGGGGGTTGGACACATTCTTCTAATCTCCAGTCTAAACCTATTTTGGCAAGTTTATACCTATTAGTTCTTGTACCAATGTAGTTCTTTTGATTAATTCTTTTCATTCCCTACTGTCCTTTCTCTCACTCCCTGATATATAGACAGCAATCACATCCCCTTTAGCCTTCCTCTAGCTAGGCTAGGATAGCCAATTTTTTTAGTTTCCTCTTGTAAAAAAAGGGTTCCTCATTCCTCTGGTCATGCTAGAAGCCTTTCACTGCACCTGTTCTGGTAATAGATTCAACTTTCTGAGCATGGGTGATCAAAGAAGTATGCAATATTTCAGGCAAAGTTTCATTAGTTCCCTGTGCAACTATGTTCACCATTTCTGTTGGAAAGCTCTCTCATGATCACATTTCATCCATTTCCTTAAAACAATGCAAATAGTATTTGTATTACTTTTGTATTAGAAATGATCACTGCAACTGTTCCTACTGCATATGAACTTGTGATGCAGAAAGGTTGCTCTAGGCATGTCCAGCTTCTGAATAAAACAGGTTAGGGACCCTATCACTCACATGTTTTGCTCCCTTAATGATTTCCTTACCATGCACTCTGAGTGAAGAGTTTCAGATGGGGGGAGATCATGTAAATAAAAGCTAGTCACAGCACATGCACACCAGGGAGCTAAATTAAATCCTGTATTTTTGCATGCTGTGTTTTGCAGACACAACATATTCCTTTAAGCATCACATAACGTACTGTAGGCTGAGGTAGTGCCACGTAAATGTTGGCATGCAGTTGGAACATTTGCTTTACTTGTGAGTGATGAGCCTATTTACAAAACTATGCAGTTCACCCAAATGAATGTGAATGAGGTCTTTAACACTCACCATCATACCTTTTAAATACCCCTCTCTGATGTATGTCACTCATTTCGTCTGTCCCACTGAATCACTTTGGTACTGAGATCTCAGTTTTACAGTGGCAGGATTGCAGAAGACTAGACTCTAAACTTAACGATGGTAGAGAAGGGAAGACATCTTGTGTGGAGGGGAAAAAATGATCACTCTGATCAAAAAGGAAGGTTGCGTTTTTTGCAGATTTGTCTTTGTTTATGTATTACGCTCATTTGAAATGGAAGCTGTTTCATACTGCTCAAAGGCACCAAGTGGTAAAAGAAGTCCAATCTGCTCGTTAACCAAATCTAGAAGAGGCCTTTCAAACACCTTTTAAACTTTGAGACAAATATGGAGAAAAGTTAAGTCAAGCCCTCCCATTCTCATTTTACATTGTTATTATGCACCCTAATTGATAGCACAGCAGCCCCCTGGGGTAAGCTCCTCAACTTCTGCATGTTGTTTAAGCTCAGCTGATGTCAGTGAAACGGTGGTGATTTATACGAGCTGAGGATGTGGCTTCTTGAGTTTGGAGGAGCTGTTGCAGAATATTGCACACAAAAGTGTTTTCTGCAGGATTTTTAGTTAAGCTAGTGCCTAAAGCAAGACTCTAGCTAATTAAGAAAAGGTTTATTTATGTGTCTAAGTCCTTTTCCTTGAGAGATGCAGTAAGCAGAGCAGTGTGTGTCTTGACTTTAACAGAAATGTGAGAAGATGACAGGTGAGTGTTTATCAATTACGCTTACTGTATATAGCAGAGCAGACATATTGGCAATACCAGTCTATGAGTTTGGCTGATGTGATCCTGAGAGCAGAAAAATGTTTTAATAGAAGTAAAGTATAACCTCAGCTTTATTACAGATGTCAAGTTTATTGAAGTGTGACATAAAGAAGGTTTTTGGGGTGTTATGGTATATCCACAATGCATGAAATAAAGTCAGAAACAAAGTAAGGCTGTTTTCAGTCTCCTTTGTTTGTCAGATCAGCTGCAAAACAGACTCTTTTCCAAGAAGAAAGGATACTAAAAGCACTAATGGCTTCCTTTATCAAGCGTGTTTAAATTCAGGACATCCATTTGGATGAAATATATTTAAAATGGTGGCTGGTTATTTATTTTCTTTGTTGTTGTGTTTGGTTTTTTTTTTTTTTCTTTTAGAGAACAAAGCATACTTTTTTTTATATTTGCTTTCGTTGGGATGTAGAAAACCTACTGACTCTGGAAGCAGGGGACTAGACTTTTGGTTTGATCCACAGCTTTAACTGGAGCTAGCCATGAAATTGAGGTCTGGATTGAGATCCCAAATTTCACATTCACTTCCAGTGCTTTTCCTCTAATTAATGTTTATAAATGAACAAGTGTTCTATAGTTTATCAAGCCCAGTCAGTAAAATGCAAAGAATGAGCTATATTTTTGCACAGTCTTTTAGCACGTTAGGATGACTGTCCTACTTGTTATCATTGGGACAATTAAGAAGGATATTCTGGTAATGAGTTAATGTATCTGGAGTGTAAAATGGTCTTTTATTCCATTTCAGAGGAAGAAACTAGGGATTATACCAGTAATCTGAAAATACATGTCTGAACTGCTGATCCCATGGCATGCTGTGATTGTATGAGGTTGTTTAATTGGATATGCTGATCTGAGTTCACTGTTTACATGCACACAGCTATTTTGGAAAGGGAGCTTGTTAATGAAAGTAAAAGAAAACCTTTAAAGAAAAAGCACGTTTGGCACTTAACTAGCAAAAGATTTGCTTTCCTCATTAAAGTCATTATAACCAAGCTCAAGAATTGCACATGCCCCAGGGAATTACTTGAATTAAGTTAATAAAGTTGTACTTTATTAGGTGTGAGGGGCCTGATTATTCCATTAGTAGTGCGATACAGCCCAAGTTCAGATCTGTGGATTAGAACAAGCAGGTTATGAGGATGAAGTTGTGAAGCTCCTGTCATGTGCACCTCTTCACCTGGGTGAAGAGGAAGGCTCTTGTTCTGTTTTTTTGAGACAGGACAAAATAAATTGGTGCTGCACAGGCTAAACCATTAATCAATAGTGTTTTGTCTCAGGAAATTTAGAGGAGACCTGTTCAGTTAGTTGGTAGAAACTCTACATGCTCCTCAACTTTCTCTGAACACATCAGGCCTTGGGAATACACAGCAGGGTTTGGGGGTTACTGTGTGTTCTTTTCAGTGCAACTGTCTTTTGTTTTCTTCTTAGTTACTCAGTTGTTGAAGCAAGATGCAAAAATTAGTTTTATCTATGTAGCTGCAGAACACAGCGGACGCTGGTAATAAGCTGCTTTCAAGCATACAATGTTATCCGTAAGGTGAAATGCTAAAGAGTACCAGCTACTTGCTATGTAAATATCTTGTTTGATAACACTTGCCAAATAGTCAGGTTACCAGTGCATGTCTTTCTGATCTGGGGAATGCTCTTAAAATGTTGCCAGTTTGGGTTAAAATTGATTTAATCAGTGACAGAGCTGAATCAGTCTTGGAGCCTGGTAAGCATTAGTATCACACAACAGTGAAGAAGTTGCCTGAAGTGTTGAGTCTAAATGGTGGAACTGGAAGTCTCCAAACCCTCTTCATAAAAAAATTTTGAGAACAGACATTTTAAATGGTGCTTCCCTGTTCAGTGGCAATAGTAAAGAAGTCCAAAGACAGCAAAGTAGGATTATTAAGAATCAAGCAGAAAGTGAACCATTTTTTTGTTTTTGAATCACAGAAAACATGAGAAGGTGATGGGCGGTAATGCATTTTGGGTAATGGGTCCCACTTCTGAGTGCACCACAGTAACTGCCCGACCTTAAACAAGTGCTTCCCCTGTCATTTGTCACTAAATGTGGAACCTACCATGAGCTGAGCAGATGAGTGCGGGCAGAGCACTGCTCCTGGCTGCTGGGCACTGAGCTGTACTATTAGACATGTCCTATTGGTTTTCCATTGGACTTCTGCTTCCTGAATCGCTTTTTGAAGCATGTGGGTTAGAGAGGGCCTTTCCAGCTATGTTCACAAGATCAATAAAATGGAAGAAAATGTAATGCCATTACTATTAATATATTTTAATATAGTGAGCTTTTTCCCAGTGAAGACAAAATCCACTTGCCATTATTCACTACAAAAACCATCATTGTCTAAAATGTTTTGCTCATAGTGAAGATGATGGGCATTTTGCCACAGAATTGATCCTTATGTTCACTACTGAATGGACAAAATGGTTTAGCCTGATGTCTGAAGGAGTCAGCTAAGAAGTTAGCTTATTGGGCAGATTGTCTTTTCTAGAATACGCTAATTCTTTACCAAATATTCACAACTGTAGGCCAGCAAAGAGTTAATAATCAATTGCTACTTAATGAACCTATAATCACCTTATTAAATCCACATTGAATGTGTAGTTAAGTGTACTCAGAGTATTTTAATTTAAAATGTTACCATAAAATCTGCAAGTGGAATTAGTGTAGTGCTTTTGAGATTACATTAGCAGCAAAACAGGGGGTGGATAGTTATTGTTAATTAAACCATACAGACAACATCCAGTGGAATCCTAACGGCATGTAAGATGCATCTATTTATTTAACATCTTACAGTTTCCAGACTCTCTGCCCTCCAACTGCTTTTTTTCCCTCCTCTCTCTTCATTACCAGGGGAATTTTTTGGACTGATTTTGTTATTCTATAAGACTGATGAGACGTTGAATTGAACCTTCCAGTTGTCTCTGGAATGGGCTTGACATTAATATGCTCCATGGAGGTATGGAACAATATTATTTCACTGTGAGTTTGTTTATTAAACCGTTTTATGGGATTTTTTTTTTTCCTTCCATCTAACCAGTCTCTGAGGAAAGCTCTTGATTTGATTTCCTCTAATGAAACTGTCCCCCTTCTTCTAACATATTCGTAGGCACATGGGTCATGAAGTTCCATATTTTTTTGCACTTCTCTGCTTAGGTCAAATACTACAAAGAGCCACCTTATTCCCTGGTCATTGTCTTTTCTCTTCCTCTTTTTTACATGTCTACCCTCTCAGTACATGAGTCCGAGAACACCATTTGTGTGGGATTTTTTGTTTGAGGGGAATTTGTGACAGACTCAGTGTTTAATCTGTGCTATAGTTCCCTCTGCCTTTTGAAGTAACAAAACTTCACCTCTCTATGACTGCCTTCAGTATTACACTACTCTCAGGCTTGTTTTCAATGCCTGATGAGCACTCGGAAAGAGAATAGTGCTTCATACCTGTCATCTTTTAGCTGATATATTCCATCATTTGGGTTAAAGACTGCAGGAGTCCCCCAGACCTGCCTCCCTGGTTGTTGCCTCTACTGCTGTCATGGGATCAGTGTCCCTGTGCTGTGCTGCCCTTTTTTTGTCTAAAAGGAAGAGTCTTGCCCAACAAACCTTTACTAATATCATAAACTCTGGTAGAGATAAGGTCATGAAGGTTTTACATCTTGTGCCCATGATCCTTTACTGCTGTTACCTGGCCCTTGGTGTCTCCCCCTGCTCTCCAGGTCCTACTCCCTTGCTGATAGTTTCTGCTTTGACTTTTCTCCTTATGTATGAATGCTTCATCAAAGGGCTTATGTGGCTTTGTCCCTGCTCCTACATATTATCTGTCATGGATCACCCCCTGTCCCCCAAATCCTTTTTCCACAGAGAGTTCCTTGCCTATTTCTTGTACAGGTATCCCTGGCAAACAGATGAGGAGAGTGCTTATTCCCCTTTGCTACTTTAAGACACACAAACCTGCCCAAATAACAGCATTTGTGAAAGATTTTTTTTTTTATGTTATCCTTCTTATCTTCCAAAACCACACTCTCTTGCTCTTATCCATTGTTGTGGAGAGTTTAATTTGGACCCTCTGCATCACTCAGCATGGTTTTCACTTCTCTGTAAAGGGCCGTGCACCTCCTAGGCACTATAAGAATATAATACAATAATAATGAACATGAGACTATGCTTTGGCTGTCAAACAGGCCTTTTTACCCTCAGCTGTACAAACCACGTGGTTACTCTTCATCTTCAAAAAAGCCAGCTAAGCGACTCTTCTAAGCAAATGCAGTATACAGCGTGAAGTGTTCTTTCCCAAACACGCTCAAGACTACAATGCACTTTGACTCATTTGTTGCTTTATTTTAATCACATTGATCCAGTTTTAGCTCTTTTCCTTCTGCGAAGAAAGGGCATTACAGCTCAGCTCTGCTTCCAGGTTATGGCCTGGAAACCTGAAAGTTAAGTCAAGCCCCTGACCTCTGTGAAGTCGACAGGACCTCATACATTATTTGGTAATCCTTTCCATTCACCCTCTGTGTGTAGTAGTGCATGTGTGTACAGGCCGCAAGTAAGGATTTGCAGAATGGAGCCCTCGCTTTGTTTATAATTGAAAACCATTGTTGGAGAAATAATGATTCAGTAACCTTTTCTGAGTCTGGCCTAATGTCTTTCTCCAGAGACCATGGTGAGCACAGTGGTAAATTGATTTTAAAGAGAGTACAGCATTTCTAACTCTTTATGCAAGACTGACTACAGTTTCAGGCTTCTACTTAATAGCTCTGGATAATGCAGGGCTCCAAGCATCGATATGGAGTGTATGTGTGGTATAGCAGGGGCAGATTGCATTATCATCTTCTTTCTTCAGATTTTTCCTACTGCAAAAGAAAAAAATCAATATTAAGATGAGTGAACAGACCATTTAAATGAAGAAATTAGTGGTAGTTATTTGATTCCCTATTGTATGCAATGGTGATATATATAATGTGGAGGCAGTTACCCTTTTTACATCTCCTGAGGGAGTTTATGTCTTTCTGTTTTCACCTTAGTATTGGGCTGGCCAAAGAGGAAGTGGAAGAACCATGGAAAGAACCAAGAAGCTCTAATCTGAGTGGGTGTCAGGGGGAGAGCTTTCCTTCAACTATGTATGCAAAACAAAGAAAATCTTTCCTTTCTTGAACTAACAGAACCGACACACTGATTTAAACACATATGCACACTAATGTATCCTTTAATCTCAAAATACAAAAAACCCCCAATGTACTCTGATGGAGTAAGATTAGCTGGAGATGAAACTAGCAAGGATTGTGAAGGCTGACAAGAAATTCTCCAGCACATCAGTACTGAAAGAAAGGCTAAGGAAAATGTGAGCCTGCTACTGAATGGGCCAGGGCACATAATGACAAATGACAGGGAAAAGGTCAAGGTACTCAGTTCTTGGCTTGATTTTTTCCACTGGTAAGGTCTGCCCTCTAGCCTTTAAGTTTCCTGGGTTTATTAGCAGGGCCTGAGGGAGTGAAGCATTATCCACATTACAGGAAGGTAAAGTAAGGAGTGCTTAAACTAATTGAGCATAAACAAGTCCATGGGACCAGATAAGATGCATCTCAGGGAGCTGGCCAATGTCATTTTGAGACCACTCTCTAACACCTTTGAAAGGTGATGGCAACTGGGGAGGGTTAAAAAAAAAAAAAAAAGCAGGCATCACACCCGTCTTCAAGAAGTGCATGATGCAGGAAACTAAAGGCCAGCCAGCCTTACCTTAATCCTGGGATGGTAATGGAGCAAATCCTTATGGGAAGCCATTTCCAGCCATATGAAAGGGAAGAAGGTGACTGGGGACAGCCAGAATGGATTTACAAGTCCAAATTATGCCTGACCAAGCTGACAGCCTTCTGTGATGAGGTGAATGACTCTGTAGATAAGATGAGATCCATGGATGCTGTATACCTTGATTTTAGAAGGTCTTTTAACATGGTCTGCTGATCTCCAAATAGCCAGACTGATGACATATAGAGTAGATAAGCAGATAATAAGATGGGTGGAAAACTGGCTGGACTAGCAGGCTCAAAGTGTGGTGATCAGTGGCACAAAGTCCAAGCTGGCAGCTGGTTGCCAGTGGAGTCCCTCAAGGATCAGTACTGGGGCCAATATTATTTAGTGTTTTTATTAATAACCTGGATGATGGGAGAGAGTGGACTCTCATCAAGTTTGTGGACAATACCAGATTGGTGGGAGCAGTCAATATTTTGGCAGGGAGAGCTGCTATTCAGAGGAAACTGGACAGGTTGGAGAAATGAGGTGACAGGAACCCCACAAAGTTCAAGAGAGGAAAATCCGAAGTCCTGCACCTAGGACAAAATAATCCCATGCCACAGCAGAGGCCAAAAGCCAGCTGCATAGGAAGTCACTTTGAAGGAAAAAGGGGTTCTGATGGGTGAGTTGAACAAGAGTCAGCTGTGCACCCTTGCAGCCAAGAGGGCGAGATGCATACCAGGCTGCATTTGTAAGAGTGCAGCCAGCAGGTCTGGGGGAAGTGATTCGGTTCAGTGCAGGTGCAAGTTAGGTACCTTAACATAAGTGGTCTAAATCTCATCCACAAGGACTAGCTAAGTCAATTCTGATATTGACATAGATCAGTGCAGTTCAAAATCACAAGTTGTTAAATATAAACAAATTTTGGGGGGTGTTTTAGGTTTTTTTTTTTTAAGAGATTAATTTTACTTTCACAATGTCTCTCATATTTCAGAGAAACACCAGACTGTTAATTGCAGGGTCATTCTCCTCCTTTCCTTGCCAAAGCTGGATCTGTAGCCTGCAACATAAATTAGTTAACGTTGTAAGAGCATAAACAGAAATCTTCTCTCCTGGTGATCATGCGATAGTCATGACTGCTAAAGGATGGAAGAGGGACAACCTTTGTAAGAACAGACTTCTTTTAGATTAGTAGGTATAGCTGGAAAAAACAAATGTGCTTTCAGGTTCAGAAAATGATCTGGTCTGTTTACCTAGAAGCTATCCCTAATTGAGGTGCAAGTTATATTTACAGCTGGGTGGGCTGGAATTCACCGAGGACAAACAAAAGAGCCAAGATTGTAATCATCACAGTAGTAAGGGGGGGCAACAGTGTAAAGTCAGAAGAAAACCTGAAGAAGCTTAAAAACTTGTCCAATTTATCCATCTCAGTCAGCTGGTCCAGTAAAATAGTTTACCTCTCTTTACAAACCTTGCTGCTTTGAATAATTACAGAGAAGATGGGTCAGTTGTCAGCTGGCATTAGAAATGTTTTCGTTCCATTAACTTTGTGAGGTTAAAGCAGCTCATGCCAGCTGAAGATCTTTTGACCACCACGTATATTAAATGTGCCATTCATCAGGCTGCGCTTGCTCCTCCCATATGGCAACTTCAGTTCAAGCAGAGAATGAGTGACAAAGCAAGGAGGGTGAGGACATCCGTCACGTTTAGTGGTTGCTATTAGAATAAAAACACAACCTGCCAAGGAGGTAGGAGGAGGGAATGGGTTCAACCCTGGCAGGAATCGGTGGGCAAGTAATGGCGTCTCTTTGCATTATGTGACTAATAGAGGTCATTGTTAATAGCTTGCAAATCGGCCCATGGCAGTTTTCTCTGATATGCTAGGACAACGTGCAAGATACTGATATGTGCTTTTCTCTCATTTGGAGTTGTTTAGAAAGCAAGTTGATATGCTCTTTTTTCTTTCTTTTCCTCTGAAGAGGTACATGGGCTGTTATATTTAAACATTTGTAAATATTTGAATGATACTCAATAGTGCATTTTCAACTCCTGGGTTAAACTATGACTTGGAAGATGTAAATTACAGGAGATTATATGATTTTTTTTTTTCTAATAGCCTGTATTCTGTAACAATTTTATCTGTATTTTGAAAAAGTCTTCTGCAATAGATATACTCTGATGGTTCAATGAGTCCATTCAGAATTACTTTGCACTTTGCAAGGGTAATTATCTTTATTAGTTCTGTACCTTGATAGTGTTTCAGCAGAGCATTTAGGAGTGTCAAATTCTATTAAGCATAAACTAGCTCACGGAGGAAATAATTTGGAACTGTGTGTAAATGGTGATACCTTAAGAAGTTTAAGTGAGTGTTCTGCTAGGTGATTTTGCCACTTATTACAAAAAAAAAAAAGAGACAATATAATTTTTAATTTTTATTTATTTGGAGGGAGGGGGCCTTGTGTCTTTGGAATGACAGCCTTCCCCTCATAAATGAATGTGGAAAATCTTAAAGCTTCTACATGCAAACAACTGATCACTAAGATAACAGACTGCTACCAATTTTTAATCAGCATAGTTCAAAAGTGTCATTTTGTTGGTATACTAAAGTTTGAGTAGTAAAGGAATGCTACATAAACCGCGATGCTTTTCTGAAGTGTCTCTTCTTTCCAACAGCTGAACTGCAGAGATCAGGCAGGAAATAAGCACAGCCAGTATTTGCATGGCTTAGCAATCCAGTAAAAGATGCTTCTAACTCATCCTCTGTCATGTACTGTTTGTGAAAGCTGAAGTAGCTGTGGAGTTTCTGTAGAGCTACACCCACATGCACTGAGGAGGTCCCTGGGATGAATTTCGAAATGATCTGTCTCACCTGAGCTGTGGGAGTAACTATGTGAGAAAACCAAGGGAAAGTGCTGAGACCCAGTGAAAGGATTTTGTTAGTGGTAAGCAGGAAAATTAAACTCTAGAGGAAGGCTGTGGTGGTGCAAAGTGTGTCCTGCTTGATTTCCCTAGACAGCTCAATTTCATTGCATGCCATTAGTGCTTACATTCAAGACCGTGCATGAATTAATCATGCTGGAACTGCTGTCCTCAGCTCTCGGGAAGTTTGGCTTTCCTCCCTCCACAGACTCTTTAGCATCTCCAACTTGCTCTTTCTTTCATTTTGTCACTGGTTGATATTTGCCCTGTGGTTAAAGGGGACTGATATGGAAAAGACAAATTCTCTGTACTAGCAGAAAGGACTTACCAAGTATTGTGAGCTAGAAGTGTGTTTCCTTTTGCTTAAAGTGCTACTTTTCCCACTGCTCCTCTTCTTCTGGAGGTAGTTATTGTTCTGTTTTGGGGCATGCAGTAATAAGGAGCATAGCAAGATGTCTGTGCTTAACACAGGTTGGAGTCATAACCTGGCAGTGACACAAAGGGCACCACTTGGTGCATGTGGCATCCAACTGGGGGAGCTGCTAATGTGCCGGTGGGCCAGGCTAGCATTCAAAGGGACCTTGACAGGCTGTGGAAATGGGTTCAACAAAGGCAAATGCAGAGTCCTGCAACGGAGATGGAATAGCTTCTTGCAGCATCCCAGGCCGGGGGCTGATCAGCTGGCTGAAGAGCAGCTCGGTCGCAAATGACCTGGGGGTCCTGGTGGACCAGAATTAGAGTGTGAGCCGGCAGTGCGTCCTGGCAGTGAGGAAGGCTAACTGCCCACCACACTGCCTCAGCACGGCTGTAGCCAGCAGGTTGAAGCGATTATTCACCTCTGTTTGGTGCTTGTGAGACTATATCTGGAGCACCGAGTCCAGTTTTCGGCTTCCCCAGTACTAAAAAAGACACCGACAAGCTGGTTTTCTAGATAACTAGATTTAGACAGCTGGACTCTGCCCAAAGACACGGTGCTGTTTCTCTGTGTGCTGAAAATTACTGCATTAATAACTGTTGAAGAAGCTTTTAAAGCTTGGTTCTTGCTGTCGTTCTACAGCCACCTTACTTAGCTGCAAATTAAGACTCATGACTACTCCTGAGAAGAGAAACGAGGTTGCAAAATGTAAAAGTAAAGAGTGTAGTTGAATATCACATCAGGGAGGAAGACCAGGAGCAAATCGCCATAAGGAAGTATTTCTGGCTTTAAAGTGTTTGCCTAGGAGTAGTGCTGTCCGCCTCGGAGTCAGGCCGAGTGAAATGGTGTGGGGACAAAAAGGCAGATGTTTTTGGCCACCAGAGAAACAGTAAAGAGTCACAGCTGGCAGAAGTTCTTGCCCTCATTGTGGGAGAAGAAAATACAGGAGGGGAGAAGCAGTTGGAAGAAGGAGGTCTGGCTAGGTTCACCAAAGCGTACATTGTTCTGCGCTGTGCCTTTGTAAGTAGGTTTCTGTTGCACGCTTCTGTCTGTTCATAATAAGGTAGTTTCTGTGGATGTTTCTTGCACAAACAAGAAACACTTGTGCAACTCTTTGTGTGAATTTATGTCCATTTCTAGCTTACCCTTGCTTGGCTAGGCTGTGTTCTGGTGTCCTGTTTCAGCTGTCGCTGGCCGTGTGAAGACATTATTCCCTCCAGCCTCTAGTGATTAACCTCCAGTTACTGCTGAGGAGTTCTGGTGTAATTTGATTCAGTCAGGATGACCTGAACTGGAAAAGGCTATTACGCGTGGACTGGTAGGTCTTACAAAATTTTCACTTCTCTAACATAGGTCAGTGAAAACTCAAGGTAGTCCGGTAGTAGAAGGGAGCTGTGCTCCCTTCATCTGAGCGGAGCTAGGACAGGACACAGCAAAAAATATCAGCATCATTCTTGTCTCACCATTTTTTTGCCCTTTATCATCCACTTCCTCTAACTTCCACTCATTAAACTGGGTGATTTAAGTGTTTCGGGTAACCCACTTTTGGCTGAAATTGCCTGAAGCAGGCAAAGCATCTTTAAAGCAAACACACACCAAGTTCTGTCAGCTGTCAGGGACTCTCTGGGAGAAATTAACCTCCAACCGGAGCAAGTACTACTCTGACCAGCCAGCTTGGGTTTGAAAGGGGACATCTGCACATGAACTAACTGACAATGCAGACTGAAGCAACGTGGATCAATTTTAAAAGAGGAGAATGCATACATTAAGTTTTACTGGCGTGACTGTTTCCATTTAAGCGGTGTAATGTTATGAAGACCTATTCATGTGTTAATGGACCTGCTCCATCTCGCTCTAAAGAAACACTTGCTTTACAAAGCAATATTGATATTTCATTTGTCTGATAGCAATTCTATTTTATGCTCCTTTACAGTACCCATTTTACAAAATCTTCCCCCCTCCCCCCCCCCGCTTTTGCTTTATGTAAACACTTAAACTTGTGCCTAACTTCAGGTATGTGAGCAATAATAATGAACGTTAGCGGGATTACCATCATGGTCTATATATTTAAAATCAACTACTTTTATTGTGCTAGTACAATTGCTGATTCAGTGAAACCTAAATTTGGAGCTTGTCTTCTCTGGGAAATTAATCCAGGCTAATTGATGTAAATCAGATTAATTAAACCAGATTAAAGTCATGCAAAGCCTTTCTCATTTTGGAAAAAAAGAGCTGTCTTAATTCAGTTTTGTTTGATTCACTTCCAAATCAGAGAAACTATTCTGATCTAAAATAATTTTATATTCATATGAGGAGCTGTTTTGCACCAGTAATTCAGTATACTACCTGTGTAGGCAGCCCGTAGTCTTTATTTCACACGTGTGTGTGTGTGAGAATTCCCTGGCTCTTGCTTTTCGGTATCTGGAGTGCTACTGCTGAGGAACATCAGCTTGTCTAGAATTAGATGGGGACCAGTCTATTAGATTTTTGCAGTTGAACTACTACATAATTTAACTACCATTTTATAGCCTTATGGCTGAAGCTTTCTTGTTGGTACCAGCTTTGGAGGTTGAAAGCAAGGAAGACTATAGTTCAAGAATTTAACCCTGGGTCAAAGCCAAAAACTTTGTTTGCCTGGCAATTGCTGAGTGAGCTCCTTTAGTCTGCATCCACCAAACATGCCAGAGCATAACATCACGAAGAAAAACTCAGCCGTCCCAACTAGGGCTGAACGCAGAAGGTGGCGGCAGATAATACAACCAGGAATGAAATGGGTAGTTTGCTGGAAATCTAATTTGATGACTAAATAACCCTGAATGTCAAGAGCACTCTGTTTGTAAATATGTGCAGGATGGTGATTTGATGCTTAAGAGTTTGTGAAATCTCCGTCACTGGAACTTTCTGAAAATACTAGAAAATGTTTTTAGGGAATGGCAAAACTATTGTTGATCCTACCTTGGCATAATCCCATTTTTCTATGATTCATCAGCATTATTTTATTAGAATGAATTTCTTCAGATAAAATAAGAAAGAATCTTTCACATCTTCCAAACAGCTCAATTTATTTGTCCACATCTACATTTGCAATGCTGACAGGAGGAATTGGATTAAGCAGAAATAGTGGTTCCCTTATGATTTTTGTAACAAAATAAATTGTAAATATCAGAAGAAACTTTAGGAATCATGAAAGCCTATCCTAAATTCTTGATCAGTTTTATGTGACAAGAATGTTCAAGATAGTTTGAGTAAGAGCAAAATGACTACCCAGAAGTTAAGTGCAAAAATACAGAGGTTAAGTACAAAATTTTCTTTGGTGTCAGTTATCCTGATTCCACCAGTGCAGTAAAATGTGGGAAAGCTGTACTGCTATAAGTAAATAAATAGAATAGGATTTGGTAATGCTCTTCATATCTCAGAGACTGGACTAATACATGATTTGTATACAATTAAGGGGATGGCTTTCTGACTTAAGGCAGCATGAAAGTATGCGTTTGAGTCTTCACTAGTCAGAGGAATGAAATTTTATTAAGTGAAAAGGTCAGTATTTATTAGAATTTCTGTTCTATGGGAAACCTTGTCTTTTTAGTTTTTGTTTACATTCTTAATAAGTTTGTAAAAAGCCAAAACAGTTCCAAAATAAATGTTGCACAAAATGTTTAGAAATATTTAATTTAACATGTTAAGGTTCAACACTGAATTCGTTGTTAAATGTTATCTGGCGAGTTACCATCCTGCCTCCTGGGAATGCCGTTTCCCATCTCCAGAGGAAGCTCCATTGCTAGACTACGTCTCCCTTATCTGCGCTTGCAGTTAAAGACCTTTTGTGAAACATATCATTATCTTGGCTAGAGCAAAGTGATCTAACCAGTGAATCTGGACTGTAGATAAGGAAAGAGACTTGAGGCTCTGTGACAGCTCATGTCAGTTTGCTTTAATATTTGAATATTTGATTCTTAAAATCAAAATACTTCAGCCAAAGAAAATATTTCCTGGAGAAAAAAAAAATAAAAATTGCAGAAACTGTTTTTGTTTTTTTTTCATAGGAAATTGCTGGCTAGTTAAACTTATGCTTAAGTATCTGCTTGAACAGAAATGCCTTTCTGCATCAGGTTGTCAACTGCATGCAAAAACCTCATGATTCCCAAGAGTGGCACCACGAACATGATAGAGATCTTTAAATGTCTCTGCTGCGTTAGAAGTTACACAATTTTCTTGTCACCCGAGACAGGTAGAAACTTTAAGCTGTTGTACATTTCCCCTTTTCAGTGCTGCTTCTTGCCCTATTGCAGTGCTAACTATTATCCCTCTTATCCACCCTCTTTTTGTTTGACTGGTGCCTTGATGAGGCTGGCAGGCATCACATGCCTGTTCTAGATCAGTGTTATAAAGTAGCCCTGCTCAGCTCCTGATGTTACACTGGTGGGATCCCATGACTGACGAGAGGAGGTAACACTGCCTAAAATAATTGGAAGTAAATTCCTGTAGATCTTTTTTAAACTGATTTTGAATGCAGAGTTTAGTGAGGGGGTTGAGGGGTTGGGTTTGCTCTTTCTAATTTTGGCAGCTGTATGAAAAAATAAATATTAATGTCATCTCACCAAGAGCCTTGACAAATTCTTTAAAAAAAACCCCCAAAAAACGAAAACCCAAACCACACAGCTTTGGGTGTCAAAGCTCTCTGTGAAATGAGAGACAGGAACCCACAGAACATTAAGATAAGTGAGACAAATGCCCAACTACCATGTGTGTAAATAGTAAGAAACACCCTTTTCTTTGAGTACTTTACAATCAAACACCATGGCTAAAAGCAGAAAATGGAAAGATTACTATCCCCATTTCACAGATACAGAACTGGTCTATTACCAGCCATAACTGTACTAGACTGGGCGTCGCAAACCAGTGAAAAGCTGGAGTGGACTACTTAAAAAAAACTGTTACAGAAGCTGCAAAGGATGGAACAATTCAGGAAAGGCACTGAAGAAATAAATGATTTGTCTGTTTGTTTTTTTTTTAATTTCCTGAGAAGTTGTTATGTAAGTGCTTATTAATGCAAATTGTCAAAAATTGAATAGAAATGTGAGGTCTTGAGGCAGATACACTTGCTCATGAAAGCTATCTGAGTCCCAAATAACAACAATTATCCTGGTTTTCTGGAGAATATCCTCCCAGGCTGTACCGGCCTGTGGCCGGTGAGAAGATGCTTTTCCCCCACTCCCCTGCTGCAGTGAGGCATTCAGAACATCTCTCAGACTGCTTTTGTTTTACTTTCCTTTTAAGGTACCATTCGATCTGCTTTCCCAGTAATATAATTAACTGTCTTTTAATATTAAAAAAAATGCTGTAATAGGGATAATTTATAAACTCTGAGAGGAAAAAGATTGATCTTTTCACAGCATTTAGGAAATTATTGCTTTCAAAAGTGGATTATAAAACTACTTTGATTGAGTGACAGTGGTGCATTGTATGGATGAATCTTTCTGAGCCTTGCAGTTGAAAAAGCTGTTCAGCAGTTAGAATAATCAGTCTCTATCAGAATTTTAAGCAGGGTTTTTTTTCAGCTCAACATACACACAATTTACTTTTTTAATTTTTAGTGTGTTGCAGTATATAATGCTGTATGTAATGCACAAGGAAGGAAGTGAGGGGGAAATTCTCTCTCTGTACTCTCTTTGCCCTCTACCCAAAAGCAGCTGTCAGGCAATTTCTGTGAAAAATGGTTGCCGATTTCACCCCCCCCGAACATGTTGCTTATATTAAGGGTCAAATTAACCTGGCTTAGGAAGGCTGTGTAAGATACAATGAGTAAAGAACCTGTGTATTGCTATTTTATTGTTCTAAAATGCAGTTTTAGCTTAAGATGATAACAAAGAACAGTGAATAATTAATGGATAGATCCTTCTTAGGATGACACAAAGACCATACCTTTCTGAACAGGAAGGTTACAGTTAAATTCCACTCATTCCTTTTTAGCTTTTACCATCCAACTCAGGTGCCCAATTTAGGAGGCTAAAATCCCTGGGCTCTCCTTAAAGAAAAGGGAAAGGTCCCTTCAGACTAGGAGCCAAACTTGAACTGAATAACCTACAAAAAGTAAAGCGTCTCACTGGTGCTTGTAGCTGTCTCTCTCAGCTGCGTTGTTACTGTGTATAGGTGCTTCTCTTGGAATTTGTTTTAAAGTTAACAGTGTGATTATGCCAAAGAGTCTGAAACACAGCATCCCCAATACAGGCTAACTCTCTGACCATGCACCTTGCCCGTCCTCTGTTGAAAGAAGTTGCTTTAGCTTAATAAGTGAAGGGTTGACTCAGAATTGCTCATATTTCACAAAACAAATCGCTTAGGGCCTTGGCTTCTGAGAATTCCATAAAATAATAAAATATCTCCTAATGAAAGTTATGTATGAACTGTCTTTAGGATTATCAAGTCCTGAAGTAATTATTTCCCCTAGAAGTGGCCCTGCTGGGCTGTTAGTGTCGCTCAGTGTGGGATGGTCAGGGTCTCATGACAGTGTAAACTGTCTCTGTCAGCCCTTTCAGAAATCTACATTGCTATGAAATGGCGGGGTGGAGGAAGGAGTTTTGAAGGATTTAGGGAAACTGTATCACTTCATGGCTTCTACTTCAAAATTTCTTGCTTGTTGCTATTTTACCACAAGAACAAAACACAGAGCTCTTAAAAATTGTCTGTACTACTGATCTCCTCTTTGGGCAGGTTTTCATCCGCATAGCTACCCAAAGAAAACAGATGCATGTACTTGCACCGTAAAGCCTAATAAAGAAATGTATATGCTTATCCAATGTTTCTTTCCACTGCCTCTTCTGGATTACTCTTGTGTTCTACTGTGGCAAGCATAATGCAGATATAATAAAAAGCTTAACCCAAACAGACAGAGAAATGAAAAATCAGGATTTCAGACAATATCTGTCCCTTTCAAATACCATAATAATAAAAGCTCGTTCCCATAGAATAAATATATTTAACCTCCAAAGAGTTATCAGTGCATTACCTCCCTACCGCTTATGAGAAAGAGATTCAACTGGCTCATGAGTTATCTGTCTTTTATGCTCATGACAGAAAGATAATCATCCTCAGGGGTGATATATGCTAAATACTGCATAACTATGCCAAACTGGCAGCAGCTGCTGTATTCTTTATAGGACTGCCATTTGCTCCCACCCACACCGTACAGTCTCTGGACAACTATTGCTTTTCCTTCTGAAACCTACTTCACTGTATTTAAAACTGTCGTTAAAAGTTCAGCTCCCTGAAGAGTTCTGTAAACTGGGCCACTGTTTGTAAACATGGTGATTCAAAATTAGTTCCTTAATTTCCCTGTAGTCTTCTAGAATGTGGGCCGATTTTATTTTATTTTTCCCCCCAAATGCACTGAATGGCATTGCACTACAAAAGCAGCGGCAGCAAAGGATCAAGTGAGAGGGGCACCAAATGGGGCCAAATATGCTGAAGACCCTCTGATTGCTGCCACTGGCATTCCTGAAGGGCAGTTTTGGGTCTTAGCCTGGAGCCTTAGGGGTGTGCTAGGATGCTCCCTGAGGGTCTGTGTTTTCCTTTATTTATAGTGTTGTTAGGCTACATGCACAGTTTCTGGAGATAAGTGTCATTTTATTTCTGTTTCAGTGTCTATCTCCTGGTAATCTGGGTTGGTGAATGACACCCTCAGTCATCTTCTTGATTGTCTAATTAGTAATTATAAGGTTTTGCAGTTGTGTGACATGTTCTAGTGGAGTCTAACCAGCAGTAATCCCACACAGAGCAGAGTATTTGCTTTTAGTTGCCTGTTGTGAACAGGCATATGATTGTTTTGGTTTCTTTTTGACAGCTGTCATTTAAGGAAATGCAACATTGCTTTACTATTTATAAAAGTACAACATCAATGAGGTATAATGACAGGGCTGATTCCTCTCAGGCCATTCTGTGGGTTAATCTATCAATGTGCTGCCTTCTCACAATGTATCAAGCATATTCATGTATTTCTGGACAAAATCCAACAAGCTTTATCGATGGTAGGAAAACCCAGAAGTTTTTTGTGTTACCTGTTTGTTTTTAAACCTTTTTTAATAATTCAAAAAAATATATTTCTGATCTTGATGCCTTTTTTAAAATCCTTACTGGATTTACAAGTAGCAGCTGGACACAAAGGACAAGAAGGGAAACGGTGGGAGAGAGAGTAGATTTCTATGGAAACCTCATCATGAAACTGCTGCTGAGGCAGTTTTGCACTCAGGTGGACCCTAGTAGGAAAGTGGAAAATTGTCTGTTGCTCCAACAGCATGATCTTCTTTCTCACTTTGAGAGAGGCTGCTCCTTCTTTACAAACCCCTGGTAATCTGTGCTGGGAACCCAAAGGTAATCAAATATATGGCAGACTCTGTGCTGTCTGATAAGACAGTTTGTATTAATTGTGCCAGCCTTGTGGGCTACCCGTCTGTGCTTGTGACAACTTTATGTAACTTGCATTCTTGTTCTCTTCCCTGTTTCCTGTACTTGCCCCACCACAGTTTAAGATATATTACACTGAATGAGTCAAATTGTTTCACTTTCTTTTCATAAGAGAAAATCTTTCATTCTTATGATGACCTTCCTAGTCATCCTTCCTCACACACATTCCAGTTTGAATTGACTTCTTAAACATGCTTGGCCAGAGCTGTATTCAGATGATGTTTCAGCAGAACCATTATTATTTCCTTAACTCCCAAGAAAGTGCCTTGTGTCAGGCATCTTAAGATTGCATTTCTTACAACAGCAGTACATTGATGGCTTGTATATCATCCTGAAATAAACTGCTACGTTTCTTTCTTTCTACTTCTTTTCATCTTCATAGGATGAACTCCCAAGCCTTAGCTGAAATTATTGATATTAGTCCTTGAATCTGTGACTTTGCACTTAAAGTATTCGTTTTCAACCCATACTTACATCTATTTCTCAGTCATCCAGCTCTTCCAAGACAATGCTAGGGTCCTTACCATTTTGAGATGCTTCTCAGCATTACATCGTTACTGGATTTCATCAGTGTGCTCTTACTTATTATGGCTCAGTTGTTAATGAAAATGTGAAATAGGGTTGGCCAAAGACTCGTCCTTCCTTACTGGTATTCTTGTCTTCTCTATAAACAATCTTTTATAGACCTTATAATACTTTTACTACTATCAATCTTCTCTAGTTTAATAATTTCCCATGTGTCCCTGCGAGATGCTTTAATTAAGTCCAAATAAATGAGACCTATAGCATTCCCTTTGTGTAGAAAATCAGGTTCATTAGCAATAAAGACAACAGTTCGATGCAGTCTACACCCATGTACCGTTACATTTCCTTTTTTAGCTAGCACATCTTTTAATTGTTCTTAACTTCAGAATTTGTTTCAAAGTCTCTTCTGTCTTTGCAGTCAGACTATAGGACCCAAACAACTTTTCCCTCATTAAATAAAAAAGCCTAAATTTGCTGTTTTCCATCTACTATCGCAAACTTAGAGAGGTATAAAATATTTGCTGCTGGATCTATAATTTAGGTTCTTAATTTCTAGGATGGCAGTTATCTGGTCTGTCCAATTTTAACTGCATTTTCTAATATGTTGTTTGTGGCAATTTCCACTCCTACAGAGTTTTCATTTCCCTTAATATTCCTCTTCCTGCCTTCTGATAGTCTTGTATTGCTATAGCCTTGTTTATCTCATTCCTTTTCTGTATGCTTAAACTAGCCACGAAGATTACAAGTCAAGTCTCTTCTGTTCTTGTCACCTCTCCTCTAAGCCTAACGCTCGTCTTACCAGTTATGCCAGGCTTGATTCCTAAAGGTCAGATACACCATATACTCAGGGAATTATACATCTGTCAAGAAGGGTTCTGTGCCTATGAATACTTTCTAGGGATTGGATATCCGAAATCTTTCTCCTAGTGCCAGTTCTTGAGCCCCATGTTGATCCTCAGTGTTTTGTCCTATTTCATCCTGTTTCTCTAGGGATAAGTTGTAACTATTCTTGTTAGAAGCTGTTTGCCATGAGCGTGATGCTTGTAATACAAATGTGCCGTTGAGTGGAAGGGATTAGGACTTTGTGTTTTTTATCTTCTGTGAAATAAGTAGTCCAGGAGTACAGGAGTATTTTCTCAAGGGATGGCTCTTCCACACTCAAAAAGAAGATTGCCACTGAATGGATTTCTTTCAGGTGCTTCTCTGAGTATGCCTGCATATATGAAGTACCAGCAGCTGTATTAGTCAAGAGATAGCATTTGTTTTGAGTCTGATAGACACACAGGAACATGAAAACTTTGAATTTTTGATATAATAATTGATAGATATAACCTTGCATCAATAATGTAGAAAAACACACAATATTTTTGCAAGTTCCCCAAAAGTTTTCGGCATTTACAATAAATGCATAATTTAGTAGGGAAATAGTTCAAAGCAGTGCTTTTCTTGGCTTTTAGCCTTGCATGGTCTGTGATGTATTAAAAAGCTGGAGGGCAACTTGCATTACAACAGCAGGATCTTATGGCAGCTAGATAAATCAGAACAACTTATTCTACAAAGTGAGGAGAACCTTGAAATTAGTCCCCTTGCATACTAAAGACTCAGCTTTACTTGCTTTCTCTGGACAGAAAAATACAGTTCAAAGCACTTGTGATAGGAAAGGTATCTTCAGCCCAGTTATGTTTTATGTTATCTTAAGGAGGAATGGTCTTATAAGTGTACCTGTTTCTTCCTTAAGACAGTAGGAGGACCCTGCCTGACTAACTAAGTAGCTTCCTAACTTTGAGATGGTCATGGGAGATGAATGGTAGCATGTGAATATCAGTGGAACATGCCTTTTCTTTTTTTTTTTTTTCTTTTTTTGGACAGTCCAGAAAGAAGGGTGCAGTAAAGTAAATTAAAAGCTATTTCAGTGTAAAAGTGCTAAAAAGAGATGTCGCATCTGTGGAGTCTGCAGAACTCGGTTGTCTGGTCATGAGCAAAAGCCTACACAGGTGCAAGAGACAGTTAGACACTTACATGAAACAAAAGGACAAACATCACCTGCAGCTACAAATGGTCACTTCGAAAATGTCTACAAAAATACTCGCTGTTCTAGCTTAGCATATGATCTCCCACAGCTAGGCTTTCATTTAGGAAGAAATTTCCTTAAAATTTCCCAGGAAAACTGTTCTAAATTTACTGAACATGTATAGCTGAGCTAGGCATCCTAGCAGATACAGCCAGACCCCAGATACCTTGGCATTTACTGACCTTACGTCATGCTACTGAATTCTGGAATGTGATGTCTCTCAAAGCAACTAGATATTTCCCTGTTTTTACTGGCGTGTAATGTAGGTCAGCCTGTTCTACCCCATAGAAAAATTCACCCTGGAACTATTGCTATTATGAAAAGCCCTGCTTCAGTGGCATTTAGAAAATAAAAGATGCTTTAAATAATAGCTACTTGAGATTCATTCTCATTTGATATCACTGAGGCCTCCTAAGTGCAATTATAGAGTTAGAATTCACAATTGCCTGTCACGTATTATTTCTTTTGCTGTATAAATTGGCAGCAAAGTTATCCAGCTTCCAGTTCTTGAAGATACTAGATTATAACTTTACAACTGGTTCTGGGGGGAGATGAGGTGGTGTTGCTGTTGATGCTTAATCATTTCAGGTAATGGTCCATTAAATGCTTCATCTACAAAAGAAGCTTTCTTTGGCTGGTGGAGCCAAGGCACTCTCAGCCCAGGGATCTTGAACTGAACACCTTTCTTTTCCTGGGTGTCGCTTACACTACAGTTACCAACCCGGAGAAGTAAAATGACATTTGAAGTGCATGAAATAATGAATTTCTAAAAAAAATAAAAATTAAAATAAAAATCCCTCTGAACAAAAAATCCCCCCAAAACAGGAGAAAGGAGTTTGGAAAGATTTAATGCTAAAACTGAAGCAGATATGAAAAGACAGTAAGATGGAGAGCTTGAGATTAGTTTTAAGGTGGAGAGTCTATGTATGCTGCAGGTGAAGATGGGACTGCGATTCTTGGTTCAACTAGCTTTAAACAAGCTACCAATAGACTTGATGGCAGTGTAGCTGCAGCAGTGCAGAGCAGGTTGTAGACATAACCATTTATGTATTTGCCCAGCTTTTGAGTGGTTTCTGTAGCCCATGGTGGGCTCAGTGATGTTGCAGCATGGGTAAAGCTGACTCTGTTGTGTCAACTTGAGGAAAAGCAACACCTTAACCACAATACAATTTCTCTGAGAAATTGTGGCTGTGGCCATGGTATCTCAGTTCTCATTATTTAGTGGCAGTTTAACATCTGTTATTGTTCATTGGGAAGATGGAATGGTAACTGTGAAGGGGTTCTTGAATATTTGGGTTTTGGTTCCTTCCCCTCCCCAAGACAAAATGACAGAGGTGCTCAGCTGGAGAGCCTTCTGTACTGGTTTTGCCTGGGACAGAGTTAACTTTCTTTTTAGTAGCTGGTACAGTGCTGTGTTCTGGATTTAGTGTGAGAATACTGTTGATAACATGCTGATGTTTTAGTTGTTGCTAAGTAGCACTTATCTTAAGTCAAAGATTTTTCGGTTTCCCACGCTCTGCCAGCAAGCAGGTGGACAAGAAGCTGGGAGGGAGCATAGCCAGGACAGCTGACCCAAACTGGCCAAAGGGATATTCCATACCATAGAACATCATGCCCAGTATATAAACACGGGGGGAATTGGCCGGGAGGGGCGGATTGATGCTGGGGCATCGGTCAGCAGGTGGTGAGCAATTGCATTGTGCAACACTTGTCTTTTCTTGGGTTTTATTTATCTTTTTTTTTTTTTGTTATATTCCTTTTCATTACAATTATTATTAGTAGTAGTATATTTTATTTTATTTTAGTTATTAAACTGTTCTTATCTCAACCCACGAGTTTTAACTTCCCCCCCCCCCCCCCCCCCCCCCCCCCCCCCCCCCCCCCGGGAGGGAGGAGGGAGAAGCAGCTGCATGGTGCTTAGTTGCTGGCTGGGGTTAAACCACACCACCTTCTTAAGTCTATCAATTCCTATTTTACATTTTAGTGGAATTTGGGCTACCAGGGTTGAACAGGTGCCACCAAATGCGGATGTCCATCACCTCAGCACTCCTTATGACTTTCAAATGGCAAAATACTTTAAGGCCAGGTGTACCCCTCTGCAATACTGCTCTTGTTGGGGTTTGTGGGGGTTTTTTTAACTTTTAAAAATGCTAATAATGTGGTTAATATTTCAGACCTTTCCATCAGTGAGGCCTACAAATGATCCCTTCTGTTTTGGATCGTGTTTGGTTTTTGGTTTCGTTTTGCTAGATGGACAGAGAGACTAATGGGAAGGAATATATTACAGTTTAAAAAAAAAAACAGAAAACAAGTCTGAGTGAGTCACAAAGGGCCTCCCAGACTTGCACCAAAAATGCTTTAGTACCTTGCTATTATAGAGAACGCATTTTGTTTCCCTAAAACAGTAGTAGAGATACTTCCGCATTTTTTTAATCACAAATGTCACCGTTTTTTAATTTCTTTATCGACCAAGACAAGTAGATACCCATATAGATTTTTGGTAAGGAAAAAAAACCCATACAGTTATGGGTTTTCTGAACCACGATATATTCATGCATCCATGTAACAGATCCACATAATCTGCTGCCTTGGAAAACTTCAGGGATCCCCACCCTCTCTGGATGCTGAACAGGATGGTTTTATTAGTTACAGTCCTAGTATAAAGTGTTGAAAGAACAGCAACCCAATATTTTCCTACATGTCAGAAGAGTTGCTGCTTCTTCAATAGAATCCAGCAGCAATTGTCATGAAGGGACTGAAGCAATTATCTCTTCAGATCCAAGGTCTTTATCCTTTGCCGTGTAGTATAACTCCTGGAAAATTGCAGATTTGGAGATTCTAAAAAAACAACACGCAAGATATACTACTTATTATCTTTAACTCACAGCAGTGTATGGGTTTTATACATAGAAAAGCCTATGCTATGGGAAAACTGGAAGGTTTTGTTTTCGAGTTGGGTTTTTTTTGGCACCTGACATGGAGAGTCATTGAATGGGAACGGGGTAGAAAGCAGGTGAACTCTGTATTTTATTACATTCAGTTCATGCCAATATGTATGATGGCACATGAATTATGAAAGTAGCATTGTACTGTGTATTTTCTTTGTGCAGGATGAATGTGAACAAATAGACAACACACCTTGCTGACTGGGCTTGCATAGCAAAAAACCTCCCAAAGCTGGTGTTGCCATCAGCATTTGGGTGGTGGTGGGTGATTAGCAGAGATAGGGACAGCTCAGCAGCAGCTGAGAGGGTGATGGGCTGCTTCAGGTGGTGGGCTGTGACCTCCTCCAACAGCTCCTCCCTCTTTTGCATGCCAAGCAAGATGCCAAGGTGGGCAGGGTGGCATCTTTGCTTCATGGAGAAGGTCAGAGCAAGTGAGGAAACGCCGTGCCATAAGGGAGCCTGGCACTGACCGTTGTATCTCCGTCAGTCGCGTAAAAAAGCTCTACCCAAGCAGGGGCTCCTGGCTTCTGTGGTGTGTTAGCTGTGGGAAAATTACCACAGGGCAAATGGCTTTCTTCACTGCCCTGGCAGGACTTCAGCCAGTATTGTGAGCAGCTGTCTTGCACGAGGTACTGCCCTGCTTGTCAGTGCACCAACATGATAGGGAGGACAGGTCGCTCTTAACAAAGGCAGCAAAAGGAAGAAACCCTTTGTGTTGGCTCCTGCTAAGCCTCTCCATACAACTGGAACCACTTCATCCGTTACTGAAACATCGCTCTAGACCTGAGCGTTAGTTGTTTATTTTAATCCAGCAACGTATATGATAAAAGCACAATTTTCCTAACAAAAAAAATGTTAGCTCTGACATGTTGTATTATTAAATTATTATTTTCCCCTCCCAGTTCCTATCAAATATATCAAACAAATTGTTAAGAACAGTTTGTTGGAGCCAAATGATTTCTAAGCGGTCGGCATCAATCACGAGCAGATCGTTCTGTCAGACGCTTGGTGGGATGTGTGCCAACATCCATCAGAGATGATTCAAGTCCTCCATGACACATTGCAGAGGTGGTGGAGTGGCACTGTGTAGCATACGCAGGTACCACTGTTAGGATTCAGGGATGCAGAAAGACAAAGAAACTTTCTTTCTTTTTCTTTTTTTTTTTCTTTCTTTTTTTGAGGGAACATGTACCTGTCAGTTGTTTGTCTCTGCTTACTATGCATCACTTGTGAAGGCCTAGATTCCACGTTTCTCAGAAGTCAGGGCTGGACAGAGCTGAGATTTTGCTCATACTGACGATTCTCTCCCTGGAGGATTGTAACCAGGTGTCAGGGGACCATTTTTACAGATGGTAAAGATTTTTCTGACAACATGGGCTCCCAGTGGAAAACCAGATCATTAAATTGATTTATTTTTTTTACGTATAGGAATGTCCTTACTGTTGCTTGTAAGGAGTTTCTTTCAGATCAAAGTAAGGAGATGGGAAAGTTGTGACTGATGTGGGTAGATGGGAAAGAAAGGAGAGGTCATAGGCATATACTGAATAGGCTGCATGCTTTTCTACTTTGTGTAAGGAACTATGCTATCATTGGGACAGGAGATGAGAAACACTTTCCTACGTTCCAGGCCAGAGCCACCAGCACTGGACTGTGGAATAATCTGTTCCACTGGGTATAAATATTCAATGTTTTCTACAGAGTCAAAGGACCTCCATCAAGAGAGGCTGACAGAGATCAATTACAGAATTGTCAACAGCCTGGTGTTTGGTTTTGATGATGGATTCTGAAGTTCAGACTTCCAGTTGGACACTGGAAAAGCAGAGCTCAGGCATATGCCTCCATTTGCCTCTGGTTTTTATGACAAACCGCATAAGATTTTAGGATTTTTCTGAGGCACTATGAGAACATTTTTTTAATTTTTAAAATTTCAGAGCTTTGTGAATGATGTTTTCCTTTTATTTCAATCAAGGTCATGGCCACCTTGTCTTGAAAGAGGAGTTTCAAGTTGGTCATGATATAAGAAAGGAAGGTCACAGCATAGGAAAAGCGGCAATGTGTTGGTCTGTCTCTAGAGAACACTTTTCTTACATTCCAGTGCTTCTGAAATGAAAATACACGTGGTAACATTATGTTCATTTTCTGCTTGCTTTTATGAGATTAAGAGAGCATACAGTTGGGGTCAATTACAACAGTCCACAGTGACATCAGGATCTTAGTTTTCTGATCAGATTCCACATGATGTAGTTCCTGTAGAAGAAATGTTTCACATAGGTCTACCCTGTCTTCTTGGCACATCTTACTAGTTTTTTTTCACATGACTGGGAAATGAAAATGCCTTTTCTCTGAAAGAGCTTCATTTAAAAATAATGACCAAATAATTTTAATTTAGAGCAAACTGGATGAAGAGCTTATCAAAAATGGGTCAGTGCAGAACTTGTAAGGTTAATACTGAACTTTCCTTCTGAAGCCTATTTCTCACTCTTCTACACTATCTCCTCTAGTTCCCTGCAGCCCCCAAATGATATTGTTACTTTCTGTGCTCATTTTGAATTATTAGTGTCTAGATAGATGCTACTGGCTTATAGACACCTACCTGGGAGTTTTCTCAGACTGCTCTTAATATAGCCAACATGTTTTACAGATTGTCAGAACTAATATTCTATTATGGAATGAATCTTCACTTCCAAAAGAATTTATAAATATTATGAACCAAATTCTGCCTCCAGATATGTCCCTGAGTTTGCATCCTTGGGGCCATTCTGCCTAGGCTTTCATTTTTCAGGGTCATTCCCAATCTTCCTTCCAACCACTTGCTTGCACTGGTGAGTCAGCAGGATTCACTTCCCTCTCCCACGAAGATCAGCACTTGCTTAACACAGTGAGTTCACAGGCAAAAACAGCCATTTGTGTCATTACAGATTAACCTCAGAAATAGATTCAATTGTGTTGTGCCATAAGTAATTTACTTCCGAGGACAGCCTTTCTGTGTGAGCAGGGGACTATCTTCAGCTCCCAGTCACACGTGGGCTGCAGACAGGTTGCTGGGAGCTAGTGGTGACAATGCTGGCTGTGGGACACTGGACAACCATCTCTTCCATGGACAGATTTAAAGTCCAACTTATGTTCTTTAATACGTACGAAAATTGGGAACAGGTCAGGACTGAGCAATGAACTGAGGGTTTTCTTATATGTCCTGGGAAATGTTTAGAGTAAAGCCTAGGTTTTCTGATACTTGCATGAATGTGAATATTGATCCTGCAGTGTTTTGTATTCAAGAATCACTACAGTTTGATTTAGCTTGAGCAAAGTATACAAGAGCTCTCTTCAGCGTGGAACTGTTATTGCTTTGATGATTAAATAACCTTTATTTTTTTCGGCATTTCAGTCCAGCTAGTTAAGTCTTATGATCTAATTAGCATTTGGTATTTGATAACTTAAGAGACTATCAAGAACTTCTGAATTAAGTATTTCAGAAACAAAATGTCCTGTCTGAGAATTAAATAAAATTTGTTAAAACAAAACAATTTTTCTTCTATTCATCACTGTTTAAATTCTAGTTTATTCATTAATGTTTAATGCACAGAATGAAAACTTAATGACCCCAGCATGTAGCGTTTCACTTTGTCCTGAACTGCTCTTTGTCTGTTTTTTTCTCTTTCATTTCTTGGGCAAAAGTTGACAGTCAGAAAACGTCCCCCATTTGCCATTGTCTAAAAACCTTGGGAATGACTGAGCAATAATGCCTGGCAACAAATCATTTTCTGTCTGTCTTAATGAATGTCACTGTAGAGATAATGACCATTGCTCATATATCAGTGGATTGTGTGCCTGAATACTTTGCTGTCTCATGCAATTATTCTATATTAGTGTACAGGAGTGCGGGGTAATCAATAGGATTCATGTTTTATGAGAAAAACTGTTCACCCCCATATAGTGTCATTTGATAATTTTGCCTGCATCTGACTAGTATGCCAAAGTGGGTGGCTACTTGCATACATTATACCTGTCATTTCATAATAATTATACATTTTTAAACAATTTAACACTGGTACTCAGTCAGCAGATGAAAAACTATGGAGAGCTCAGGCTAATCAAGTCTGAGATTTTAGTTTAGGACCATTCTTCATTTTACTTCTCCTGTATAGTGAGAAAAAGTAGATAATATTCCAGGTAACAGGAAGCACCTTTTGCATCAGCTTTACAAGAACAGAGGTGAACCAAAAAGTAGTTATTCATGTATCTCTACTTTTTATCCCTGTTCCTTTTTGGTGGTAGGGCTTAATTCTCTGTATTCAAGTTGCGGGACTTTGGCCCTGTGGCTTGCTGCTTGAGGAAGAGTAGTAATAACAGTTTGTTTATGTTCATGACAAAGGGAATATACTCTGTGCAGCAGAGCAGCAGAATCTGAATGATATAAAAGAGAGGGAAGGATGGCTGCTGTTTGTATCTCTTCATACAGAAGAACAAATTATCCCTGTGAGCCTGGGAACACTTCCTAAAAATCCAAACATATTGGTTAATTTTTATATCAGTAGTATGTGGAAGTCCCGTGTGTGCCTAGGATTTTGTTATGCCATGCAAAATAAAAACACAGGTACCCAGAAAAGCTTGTAGTGTAGGCAGGAGAGAACACAGCGACACAGATGGGTGAAGTCCTCCAAATGACAAAGGAAGTCTGAGGTAGAGCTGAGAACTGAACATCATTGTTCAATCAAAATCCATTGCCATAAACTGAAGACGTTTTATTGTTTCTAAACACTGACTGAAAAGTATAGGAAGGTAGTAACACTGAAATAATAACAGCCTGATCCAAGAAATACTGATACCAAAGTGTTTGTTGTGCAGTTTGGGCATCCCTGATAACCCACATTCCAAAAGATTTATTTCATAGCGAGCCTTTCCAGTCTTCAGATCTATTCACTGAAGAAACTGAGAACAAAAACACCTCACTATGTGAAACAGCTCAGGGAAAGAAGTGTGGAACAGGTATAGTGAAAGATAGACTTCTTGCATTGCTTTCCTGACTGTTTGTCTGAAAGGGCTGCTTCCACACGCTTCTGGTGCTTCAGTGGTGACTGTGGAGATGGAGGAAGGAGTATGTTGTGTATAAAGAAAGTAGTATGAAGAAATTGTGTTCAGGTGTGACTGTTGCAGAGAGGTCACGTTGGTAACAGGCTTTTACTTTCAGACTCTCAACACCTGTAGATAAAATGTCTCTTAACTGGATTGAATCCATCAGTTCTCTTTGATACAGTGGATCATGCAGTATTCCACTGGGAAACATCTGGTAATGCCTTTTTCCCTATTCTTCTCCAAATAGGCTAGTCATTCTTCTTTGCCCAGCAAAGCCTTCCTCTTCAGACTTCATCAGACACTGTTTTTGTCCTTGTTTTACATAGGATGCCTTTTGAAGAAATTGTTGTACACCTTGTTTAGTGTCTTCAGTTTGCAAATAGCATGTTGATTTATGTCTACTTTTCTGCAAAAACAAAGGACATAATTTTTCTGTTGAGACAGTATGTGAATGATAAGCTTTTGATAAGGCAGAAATGATAATGGGTGCTGGAGGAACAGAACCCAATCTTATCTGTGTTCAAACTCAGCATCCATCACTGTTGTGTCTGACTGCCCCTCAAAATTATAAATGCAGCATCCTCTCTTCCTTCAGGAGGGAATGGAAGTTGTTTGTTGCTTTTTACTTTTCAGTGAGGGTATAATGAAAAGGCTAGGTGGGGAAATGGACTTACATGTTTCTGGGGTTTTCCACATGATCTTCTGTAGTGGTAAATTCCTCTTTTACCGTGTAATTTCTGTTTTCTGCTCACCCACATTTCCTTCTTGAGCTTGACATTCACTTCTATCACTTAAGTCAGTGTATCTGACTCCAAATGCAACTCAGCAACACATTTACAAGTAAAAAGGAGCTATTTTTACCTCATCTTACTTTGGATACTATTAAAAATAATTCCTCATTCCCTTGTTTCCAGCATCAACTCTCAAGAGAATATAGGATAAGGAAATGATACCATGCTTTTTGATGCCTCCTTGGCTTGAGTGGAAAGGAGAAGCTTGAGAGAGGCTTTTCATATGATCGTTTTTAAAGACAGGTATGTGGCCACACAGAGTTGTTCATTGCTGGCTATTGCTGATACGGGTCACAGCCTCCTACTGCCTTTTTCAAAACAGTAAGATAATTTTTTATCATCGTGCAATTTATCTACTCATTTTGCTAGGATGCCATGAAAATTAAGCAGTGTGCTTTTCTACTTTCCCTGCAGATACATGCACACACTCCCCCACCAGCAGGTTTTTTTCAGCTTGATGAATAAAGGTTATTTGAACTTAATTCCAAGAAAATACGTGGGAGAAGTACTGTTAACAATACTACCTGCAAGTGTAGCTGAAACAATGCCTGAACTTTTCTAGGTCACAGTTTTTGCTTTTGCTTCCACACTAATGTCTGAAAAGCAAAAACATAAACCACAGAGAGAAAGGCTGGTACACAGGTGCAATAGTTGCTATTGAACTGAAAACATGGTGTGGTTTTTGTGGTAGTTGCCATAGCAACAAGATCATTTACAGAACATAATCCCATTAGGAGAAAACATTTTTAAACTGAGCTAATTGTACATGCGTTTATATTGCTTCACAACCTGGTTTTGGAAGATTTCATTTTTAGGATACTAATAAAAGACTGATGAAAAGCATTATACATTGTCCTAAATTGCCTACAGTAAGAGAGGAGATAAGAATTATGTAAATTATTGCAGGTATCCTTAGATTGAACCAGTATGATCAAGTAAATTAATTCATGTGCTCATTTCTGTATTAAAAGTCACAAGATAGCAGCTGTACTGATATTATAGTATCAGCTTGGTCAAATCCTGGTCTTTACAAAAGTATTCCTCAAATGGTCCTTTCCCTTAGAGACCGTGTTCATTCCTTTAGAGTTCATATGTGTCCATTTTTTATAAATTTTTGTAAAATTTCCTCTGCACTGACTTGTACACTAAGAGGTGTAGAAAGTCAGTTGATAATTGACTGAAAGCAAGCTAATGAATTGTAAAAAAGTAGAATGAGTAAAACTAGGATGAAATGTATCACCTGGGGGAAGCCAAAGATAGATTTAGGGGAAAAAAGGAAAGTAAAAAGGAGTGCTGAGATCTGCAGGCACGATAAGGAACCAGGGATTTCCAGCTAAATATTCTAAGAAGTCATGTTCAAAAGTCTGTCCTTTGTATTTTAGCCTTGCTTCAGACAAATGCTGTTGCCACATACCTGTATAATAGAAATAGAGATGTTGTTAATGGTTAAACAGCAGGATTGTTCGTATTGAATTATAGCTGATGAGAGTATTCTGCTTAGTAACGCTTCTGGCCATCAGTCACATTTTCATTCAAGAAGTGATCTGTGGAATTCATTGGCACTGCAAGTCAGGGAGGTCAAGAACTCAGAAAGTTTCAGAAGGGGTTTGGATATCTGTATAGCGGCTAAAAATACCTGCAGTTACACAATATTGGTGATTATGCCTCTTTGTCTCCCCTCCCTTTCCATGCCTCTCTGCTCTGCATGCGGCTATCTTCAATTTAGGTCCTATTTACACTTGAATCAAATGGGATCGATGCTGTGGGAGGCACAGTGTGGTCTACATGGACACAAACTCTCATGCAGTACAGCAATCCTATATATCTTTTGAGCAGCAAACCTCACAGTTCTGGGGGCCAAACTGGGTCTTGGTGTGTAGGTGTACAGCTTTATATAAGGTTTCACTGATTTCAGTGGGAGCTTCTCCAGTTTACATAGATCCCTAGGAAACTATCTTTTAAAGCCATAAGGAAGCTGCGAAAAGCATTCATCTTCAGTGTGGAAGGAGGCAGAGAGCTCAGAGCCAAACCTGTCTTGGTCAGGGATGCATCAGAGGCTGTTGTCTGGAATTGAAATGTCTGTAAGAAGAGGTTGTGGAACAAATTGTCAAAGTAAGCAGTGACAAGGAGCCAGGACCAGGCAGTGACCTAAAAGTGCTAATGGAAGTCAGGGATAAAATAGCAGAATTGTGAGCTGCGGTATGTAGGCTCTTGTCTAAAACTACCAGGGGCCTGGAAGGTGGTAAATGTGATGCCGGTCTTTTAAGAGTTTTTAAGGGCTTTTAACGGGTTCCAGAAGAGATCATGGAAACTACAGGATGATAAACATGATGTCTATACCAGGCAAAACAAAAGGAGATGTCATGATGAATAGAATTAGGAGACCCATAGTTCACTTGGGAGCCGTGAACTTGGCTTCTGCTTAAAACACAAATAATTTTAAAAAGATCTGCCTCACAAACTTTCACATCAACAACCATGTGGACAGGGAGCTCCAGCTGACAGACTCCACTTGGAACATACCACTTGGATTTCCAAAAGGCAGTTCACAACGTCCATCACCAAAAAAAATGAAGGAAATTAAGAAACTGTGAAATAATAAGGAATGTCTTTCCCTTTATATAAATTGCCAAAAGACAGGAAACAGATTAGGTGCGAACCACTGTTTCTTGTCATAGAGAAGTTACCAGTGAGGTTCTGCAGGTAACTATGCTATTGAGCATACATCTAAATGACCCAGAAAAGGTACTGAACAATGTTATGATTAATTTTGCTAATTATACTAAAGCATACAAGGCAGCAAAAAAGAAAGCTTACTGGGAAGAATTGCAGGAGGGCCCTATGAGACTGTCACTAGGTTAAAATGGTAGATGATATTCAATACAAGTGTAAAGCGATGTATGGAGAAAAAACAATCCTAGCCTTATATATAAAATTACTTGTTCTGAGATGATCCTTAGAAATCAGAGCGAGATCTTGGGGTTATGTCTGTAGAAGTTAAAAAACTAAACAGAGAGGAAAACAGAAATTATGATCTTTAAAAGACTCAAAGCTGGGAGAGTATTCAGGGAGTGTTTCATCTACATGGGCCCTGTGCTTTATAGTCTTTCTTTTGTATCTGCTTTTTGTTGGAGACAGAACATGATTCAAGATACATCCTTGGCCTGTTCCCTATAGCCATTGTTAGTCTAGATTCTGAATGCCCTTTTTTCTTGATTTGAAAGTGTATACATAGATTATATTTACAATGTTCTCTTTAGTCTTAAGTTCCTCTTCAGAATGAATGAATCCTCTTATGAATGGTTTTCAACTTAGTGAGGTAACTTTATGAATTTTATTGTTCTTTTCTTTCTTCCTCTCACAAAACACCCAGTATACTAGTAGGTGGCAGTACATCCACAAATAGCAAAGAGAATATTTGCTGTACTGACGGGATTCAAATATTTGTCCTCTCTAACTGGAAAGCATGGAAAATATAAATAAGGTCAGAAGAGCTTTCCTTCTTCTCTTCACAAGAATGTTACGGAAGAGGAAGAGCAGGTAAAAATTAGTGTAATACAGCTGAATTTGCAAAAGACTTCAATGGATCCAAACAATAGGTGGTAATATTTTTTTAAGTGGGCATTAAACGATAAAGCATAATAGACTCTGAATGTCTTATTTAGAAGGTTTTTGTGTAGTCAATGTGATATAAACTATTGCAGTGGCACGTGTTATTTTTGTTGTGATCTACTACAGATTTCGTCAAAAATTCTTCAGCTATAGGTTTTGTGTTTTAAAAATAACTTTTTTTTGCAGCTGCAACTCTACAAAAGAGTAACTCAGTTCTAACAAAATTTCCTTCTTACTTAAAAATTGTTTCTAGGTTGTTGAAGTGTCCCACCTGATATTTTAAAAATTTAAAATGAGGTGACAGGTCTATGGAAAGGAAGAAGTAGGAGTCTGTAAAACCTTTTGTTTTAAAAATTGTATTACACTAAAAACCAACAGGTCTAAATGAAAACATGTGAAAGTAGCAAAATGAAATGGTTTAATGGATCCAAAACAAAGGAAAAACACCATTAAAAACATTGGCTATTTTTACTCTCCATCCTCTTTGAAATCTTGAAAATTATCACACTTTTGCCTAACTCTACTAGCTAATAAGGAGCATTTTGGACCAAACCGAATGTTTTCATTTCATTGTTCACTGCACATCATTAATCTGGTTCTTTAAGGCAAAAGCATAAGTGACTTCCTCTCTCTCCCTTTATTCTTTTTACTTCTCCTTTTCTAAATCAACTAAAATCTCTAAACCCTAAGGGTAGCTATTATGCCTGCAGTAAGAAAAATGCATTGCTTGCAAAACAACTTTGATTCTTGTTTCCATGGGATTTTTTTACTCAAGTTTGTTTCTGCCAAATCATGTAATGCTGACCTGTATGGTACTCAATTGATTTTACTAGGTCATTAAAAAAGAAACTTTAGACAAAATCATTTTAGTTTACAGCCTTTCTAGATCATGATGCTCAGTCTGATTGTTGATAACAATAAAATTTTACACAGAATTAGGATGGCAGAGTGGTATTAACCCCTGCGCTGCATGTTGTTCAACTCTTAAGAGGACATGTCAGTGTCAGGGCAATTTTTAAAGTCAGGGGTCTTCTGCGCCATACCACTATTTAAATCTGACACACAGTAAAAGACATGTGAGACTTGCCTATCTTCCTCAGAAAGTTACAAATTGGCTGTGGGAAAGCCTGGATTTTGTATCCCCAAGTCATCTCAAACACCTGGATTGCTTTAGCTTGCCTAGGACTTCAAGCTGGCCAGGCACCGAAATATCCCTCAAGAGGCAGCATGGCCTCATGTGAATTTATTAAAACACTTCCGTTTTTACCTTCAGAGCTGTTTCAGGATGCTATTTTGTATCCCACCATGCTTAAGTGATTGTTGTAAAAGTTTACCACTTCAAAGCATTGACACTGTGAGCATTAAAGTCAAGGAATTCATCATGTAAATTGTTATTAGGCATGAGAGATCTTCATCTGTACATTAAGGACTGGCCTACATTCCTAAATGCTGAACCAAAGATAAGCTCTTTCTTCAAGGTTATGGTAATTTGTGCCGTTCACTCAGCACCTGCTCTAATGGGGTCTCATTCAAATGCTAAAATAGAAAAAAAAGGATATTTCATTCATCTTAGCTTTTTGTAATCCATGCCCTTCAGCTGAAGGATTTTACAGGCAGAGAATTAGTGCTGAGGTTCTCTCTCTCGCTGTTTGTTTTTTCCTGCTCCAACCACAGCTGAGCAAAACCCACCGACTCCTTTGGACACAGGCCTCCATCGCTCTGAGGCAGCGTGTCTGTGAAGGCGGAGGAAGGGTACTGATCCTTTTCAGTAGCTTTGGGGATCACTTTCTAGACTTCTGGTGTTGCTTTTCTCACTGCCAGGAGCCTGCTTCAACTTCAGCGTTGATTCAGGGACCAGAGTCACCTGAGCAGCCCCATGTTATTTCAGATGAATCTAGTAACACAAGGTCCAGGAGGCAAAGTCACCCGCTGATAAGAAACAAACTGGGCTGAACAGCTGCATATATTTATTGGGCAACATTTAGTACTTTGGCTGGGATAGAGTTAATTGTCTTCACAGTAGCTAGTATGGGGCTGTGTTTTGGATTTGTGCTGGAAACAGTGTTGATAATACAGGGATGTTTTAGTTACTGCTGAGCAGTGCTTACACAGAGTCAAGGCCTTTTCAGCTTCTCACCCCTCCCCACCAGCAAGGAGGCTGAGGGTGCACAAGAAGCTGGGAGGGGACACAGACAGGACAGCTGACCCCAGCTGACCAAAGGGATATTCCATACCATATGACATCATGCTCAGCATAGAAAGCTGGGGGAAGAAGGAGGAAGGGGGGATGTTCGGAGTGATGGCGTTTGTCTTCCCAAGTAACCGTTACGCATGATGGAGCCCTGCTTTCCTGGGGATGGCTGAACACCTGCCTGCCCATGGGAAGCAGTGAATGAATTCCTTGTTTTGCTTTGCTTGTGCGCACGGCTCTTGCTTTACCTATCAAACTGTCTTTATCTCAACCCACGAGTTCTCTCACTTTTACTCTTCCGATTCTCTCCCCCATCCCACTGGGGGGGAGTGAGCAAGCGGCTGTGTGGTGCTTAGTTGCTGGCTAGGGTTAAACCACAACAAGTAGACATGGTTTTGATAGGTTAAGGAGGCTGGTGATATTTTCTCTTTATAGTCTTGCAGCCTGGCTGCAGCGCCCATCCCTTGTTCATGCAGATTCTAGTATTTCTTCAATAATTTCCATATCATAGCTGTGGTATTTTCTGTGTCAAGGAACTATGTATTGATCCTTCTAATGCCTGATGCTGACTTATCAGAACTTCGTTTGTTTTGTTATTCATGGGTAGTTTATGAATTTACAAAGGATCTGAGTTTTCCCATCAGAATTTTATATGGCTCAATAGTTTCCTTTTGAAGGAATGTGTTGTCTTTTTAAATTGTATTACGCAGTATTCATCACAGTAGTTTTGTTTTTCTAAGTAAACTATGATCTGTTTCTAAATTGTCTCTCTGTAGTACTAGAACTGGGAAAATAAAGTTTACCTGTATGATCCCTGAACTTTGTTTTTAGAAAAAAGCTTGAACCATATACTTTTCAGATTGTGAAATATTCTTTTTACATGTTTTCCTCATGCATTTCTCCCTCAGCTTTCTTTTCTTTGTTTCAGTTAAGATTGGCAGTAGAAGCCTCATGAACTGGAAAGCCTCCCTCATAAGACTTCCAGTCTAGTTCTGAATTTTGAAGCAAAAAGAGTAAACCTTAAAACTGAATGATTTGAAATTGTCCAAACCAAATCCAAGCCCCAAGTCTTGTAAGGTTTCTGCATCAGTCTGTTATAATGTTTTTGTTTCTACATTTAGTCAGGCAATTGTAAGCATGGAGCACCTCTAACTAGGAAGTAGAAATAATTTTCATATCCGTATTTGGCATTCTGGTTTGGTGCCTCTAAAAATCTGTCTTTTGTTCTTTTTTGTGACTTCTGCTCTGTGCTGGATTTTTTCAGAGCTGTGTATCATGCAAAGTACTAGATATGGATTCTGACAGTAAATTAAATTTCATCCTGTTGCCCTCCATTTTATTGTGCTAGCAGCGAGCAGAGCAGTCGAGAAAAAGGCAGTGCTTACGTGCGCAATGACTAAGTATGAAAAGACTGCTCGGGTAGTTCTCTTGATTTTGGCTGGGCAACTTCTTGTGCAATGCAGCAAAGTATCTAAGCATCTCCATCAGGCCACATCTTTTAGAAGGTCTCTGCAGACAAGGCTCTCCTGCAACACAGTGGGACAGGAGGTGCGAGGTGCCAAGTCTCTGGTACACTGGGAGGCACAAAGAGGAGGGAGACAGCAGGCAGATGAAAAAGCAGGTAGTGCAGGAGTGATGTTATGAAGGGCTGGGAATGGAGAAACTCTTAGTTGTGAAGTGAGTTGGAAGTGGATAGGAGCTCCACGCTTGGAAGTATCTATCTGAACTTAAATTTGATCCCCGTTCTAGTTCTGGGTGTTTGTATACAGCCTGATCCAAAGACCATGGGGAGGAAGGGTACTTAGACTCCAGCAGAGTTCAAATATAAGGATAATCTTTTTTTCTTCTCTCATGAGTAGAGATATCTCAATATCTTATTTTTAGTTTCTAAAACAAACAAACAAACAAATCCCCCTTTTGTTTTACCACTGTTCATTAATTTTCATACAACAGCATTTGCTTTGTGTTGATTCTTATGGATTCTTATCGTGGTAGCCACCATGATAAATTGATTTCCAGGGAAAGGGAGCCTACTAGGTGGGTACTACAGTATTACAATTAAATAAAGCTTGTGAGATTAATTGTGTAATATTTTGCAGAGAGGGAAAAAAAAAAGCTAAACTTTGAGGCTACTCTTCATGTGTTCCATTTTTCCAGCAAATGACAGGTGTCCCTTTTCTTGCCAGACACTGAATTTTCTCACTTATCCAAAAGAAGTCTAAGAGAATTCAGTTGTCCCTTGCTGTTTCTGAAGCAGTAATTTTAAAGAAGATATAATTACTGAGTTCTAATACGACCTGTGTTACTCCTGCCAAATGCTATGATAGGACCCCCCCACACACCCAACACTAATGTATAGGATCTGATGCCACATAATTATTCAATCCAGCTATTGTAAATCTTCTTCTTCTTTTTCTTAAATTATTAAAAGGATACAAATGATGGAAAAAAGTCTTTCCTCTTTGCTTGAAGTTTGAAAAGCCCCTGTCTAAGCCCCACAGAGCTCCCCTTAATGAGTGTTTTCAAAAATATACCAAGAAATAAACTTGTCCTTTGAAGGAGATAAAAAGAATAGAAACTCTAAACTACATTTTATAGAACAAATGTCTTTCTACAGAACCCACTGTGTACAATATTAAGCTGCAATATGGAGATACCTGAAAAAATAATCAGCAATGTTTTCATCAAGGTCAAATCTGTCTGACTCTCCTTGTATTTTAAAAACGTTCTTGTGGGAGGAATTGGTAATGACTTTGAAAATGCTTAAGGAAGTGAATGTCACAACTGAGAATATCCAGTCTAAAGGTAAATGTGTTATACATCGGCCTTGGTATGTAGTTCAATGGGTAAACTATTACAGTAACAGATCAGGAGAAATGTGTCCAAAGCAAATAGGTCTTTTCCAAAAATCCAGTAACACCTCCTCTGAAGCAGAATCTTTGGACTTTTCTGTGTTCAAAGGAAGAATGTTTTGGAAAGCTCCATCTAAGTAATTTTCTCTTTTGAGTGATAATTATGTATGTATTTTTACAGTTGCCTTTTAGAGTCTCAGGCACAGATCAGTATACCCCTGTTTTTGAACTCTGTTAAATATGGTGCTCTCAACCCAAAGAGAGAAAAAGGGGTAAAAGTAACCTCTGAATTTAACTGTGTAACCCAAACACTGAAAATAATCAAGCTTGTGGTAACCCAGAAACACAAATGTACTTGCTTATGGCAATCTGAATGAGCGGTTATGTGCCAAACAGTAATGCATTGGGACTCAGAGGGTTATCAGACAGGATGAAGGATGCTGGGCAAAGGTATTCTTGGAAAAGAAAGGACAGTGACATTTGAGAGCAATGTTGAAATAGTCCTCTCTTGGAATAATGAAAATGAGCAGCACAATGTGCTGCAAAACGAGCAACACAGTCTACCTATCACTAAATGTAAGGCTTAGCTGCCTCTGATCTTTGCAATGCCTCCTCTGGGCATTTTCACAGAAGCTTCTGTTTAATAACTGCTGTGGTGGTTACACCTTTATTTTTTTGTTAAGAGAACTAAACCTTGCTTCTAATTAAGTAATCCTACAGGTGGCACCTGACAAAAATCTCTGTACGTCTGGAAGGAAAACAAGGTGGAAAAGGAGAGAGCTTTGGTGTCTTGCCAAGGGCAGAGAGCTTTTGGCATTTTTGGAGGATGCTTTAGATCATTAGTTTCTGAATTTTCCAAATCCAGAAAAAAGACACAGTTTGTCCACTAATATTGCCGTGTGTTGCCTTCAGATCCTGTCTCCAGAGGTTAAGAGACCAAAGACAAGTTAATATTTTGGGATTATGCTGGGGAAATATCATTCCATAATTGTCTTGGTTTCTATATTTTCACCTGCTCATGCATTACTGGCCAATGTCAGAGAATGGTCAAGACAGATCTTTCATCTGACTGAGTATGGCTATTCTTATGTTACAGTTTTGGTTGAAATTAAAACATGCTCCTGAATTCTTATTATTTTTATTTTAACATAGACAGCTCTGTCATAATGGAAAGGAAGAAAATAATATGCTTCATAATATCCCAGTGATAGAAACTATAAGACTAGACAGTAAAGAATGGACAACTTTATGTCTTTGGATCCTCAAATTTTCAGGCTATTCTGCGGGTCTTTCACGATTAGTTGGTATTTCTATGGGTTTCTACTGGAGCACTTACCGTTACAGACGCCATTTTTGTTTGACCTCTTTGGTAATTATGACAAAAATGTACAAAACTGCTGAAGAAGGGATTGACTCCATACATTTTCAGGAGTATAAAATGTAATGATTTCCTTTTTTTCTCTTTCTTATTTAAGTGGTAAACTATGGGCATAGAAAATTTTAAAGTAAGACCACATAAGTAATCCTGTCTTATCTTGCAGTGCCTGGTAAACATTTCTAGTATGAAATTAATGTGTTAACCACTCCAGAATATTTCTTGAAGACCACTTAGGACATATTCTTTGAAAGTTTGGTTCCATTCGGTAAAGTGACAATACTGAAGTGTCACCTTTTAACTTATCAGATCTACTCCATATGTATGTTCAGAGTTTTATCTGCTGACTTCAGTGGCAAAAATATGTCTTTACTGCTTTTTTTACTCTTGTTCATCCTCCAGAAGTGGCACAGTTCCATGATGAGATCTCGATCCTGCTCCTTTCTGTGTATCTTTATCATTAGAAGTGTTTATTGAGTTTTAATTAAAAGGATACATCAGATAGCCTCAAGAGACTGTATCTGAATCACTGATGTTGTGCTAGTTCAATATATACATTCATGACAGTGGAACTACTAAGATATGATAACAGAGCTAATTAGTTCTGCTCAAACGTTATTTACTGATGGTCATATAGCAGAGAGGGAGGATCTAGGCTGGCTTCAGATGTACAGTGATTTTTTTAGAATGGCTACTGGGAGAGGAAATGGGAAGCAAATAGCCCATCTCTAAAAGTAATAGATTTAATCTGAAATTTCTGAGAGACATCAACGTTTGAACTCCATGTTGCCATTTTTACTGGGCTGCTTTTCTTAGAATAATTCTTTGGATCCCCGAGCAGTGGAAAGGGTACCTAAGAGTAATATGAAAGGCCATTCAGATCATTTTAAGGTTTTTCGTTTGGCTCTGT
The DNA here is from genome assembly GCF_018139145.2 of Gymnogyps californianus. Taxonomy (NCBI): domain Eukaryota; kingdom Metazoa; phylum Chordata; class Aves; order Accipitriformes; family Cathartidae; genus Gymnogyps; species Gymnogyps californianus. The sequence continues at coordinate 116,288,435 of NC_059472.1, read as the reverse complement.
GTACCTGAGCAAGGATGAAGCAATCCTGTTGTTCAAATTTCTGTTCAGAATTTTGTCAGAACGTTATTTTTAGCTTGCTAGTGAGGCTACTTTATGTGTTTGACTCATGTATGCCATGCTGCTGAGTAGTTTTATTTATTATTTATACAGCCATGCATATTCCATGAAATGGACATTTCTCTGTCACCTTCATTGATGTCTGAAGCTCTATGGAGAGAAAAAAGCTAGCTTTAAAAAACTCCTTATTAAAGATGGACATGAGGAGTTCGAAATACAAGCTTTTCTCTTCCTAGATCCAAGTTGCGTCAAAGTCCTCAAATTGTCTTATGGGGAGGAACTAAAATGCTGTAATCTACAATGGGTTAATATTTGGAGGCTTGCTCTCTATCCAAATTTCCTGGCTTGAACCCAGCATCAGTTTCTCACAAGGAAAAAAAAAAAAGACAGCTAATCATAAACACATTCTTGTGATGCTCACGTGCTTGGAAACTATGGTAATGAATATTGTATAAATATATAGACAGAAAGCAAAACCTATGATGGGATTAAAGTGTAGAAAAGAAGCATTTCACCTCTTCCCCAAAGCCCTTCAACCTCCCAGAGTAGTACATTTGGATTTTTTAATAAATTAAACAAATAGCAATTACATTGGAAGGTTCATAGGATTATACTTATGCCATGTTATTGTTCATTTGAATGTAGTTTTAGAAATGAGATATTACAGGTTTTTCATGTTTTCTACTTGCATTGCCTTTATGTACCATTTAATTGCAAACTGTTATCTGGTCCCCGTTAGTAAAGTTTTCACCTAGGAGAGGTCTACAGGCTTTCATGGGTAGCTCTATTCCACTTCCCTGGATGATCACTTATTTTAATAAGAGAAATAAACATAGTGGGAAAGGCTCTTAGGCAAATTGTTTCTATCTTGAAATACTTTTCCATGTTCATATCACCCTTGATGCAGCAAAACTGAAAAACCTTTTGTAATTGCCATGATATACTGCTTTTAATAGCCCGGTAAAAGAAAGAAAAAATAAAATTGAAATGCTAGTTCTTGGGACTGAAAGGACAACGGAACAGCAAAGATGAGTGGAGGTGGAGAGTCAGGTGAAGCCAGCTCAGCAATGTCTAAAGCCAACACTACATTGAGGCATAACATGGGTGCGACACCCACAAAAGAAGTTACCATGTAAATTGTACCCCTGTTGCTTTAAATCCATTCATCTGTCAGGGGATTACATGCAACTGATTTGATGTTTGAATAAATAAATGAACGCTGTGTTATTCTTGGCTTAGTAGACTATTATAAGGCTCATTGCTTCAGGCTGTTGACCAGCTTATTGATGACATTTTTGTCCATGCATTAGGGAAAGGTGAATCAATATTGGTTATTAACAATCCTTTTATTGCTGTGAGCCTCCCGTGCATGTGGGGTATGATCACAGGATCAGCTATGCTGTTCCCAGCTCTGGTATTGATTCTACGCATGAAACAAATATAAACAGCAGAAGCCATCTTCTGCCTCCCTCAAACTGTTTGCCATCTCCTGCTATAAAATAACATGGACCATTTTCAAGGGTCTCTCTTCGGTTCGTTGGGAAGAATTTCATTCTTCAGATTAAAAAAATCCAGCCATGGGCATTGCCATTGCTTTGGAAATACTCGGTTATCAGCACCTTCAGATGTCTCTGTATTCTGCTTGGATGCTGTCTGTTCTAAGAGATATTCCTCTCTTGTCTCCTCAAGGTTACACTCTGGATAATCTGGTCATTTTTTCCCAGGGGCATGGGATTCATTTTACCTAACTTCAGTATTTAAACCTTAGGTGGTTTGTCAAAAAATGGCTTCTAGGCTTACTGTAGTCAATGGAGAAGACCTCTCAATAGGCATTTGTAGAAGATAGTTGTCTAAGATACTGAAGATAAATTGTCCTCTTGAGCATCTGTTTCCATTGACAACAGAAGCAGTCTAATCAGCTAGCTGTGTGTAGGTGCTTACTTTTTAGACTAAAGAAAAATTAAGCCAATCCTACTTAATATTGTCTTCTGAGATAGCACACTGACCTTGGCAACATGCAAATTGTAATTAATGGTAAAGCAAAACAAAAAAGATCAGTTTAACCATACACTCAAACAAACTGTATGCCATAATATATGGATTGCATTCAATCAGATATGTAAAGATAAACATATAAATATAATTCCTGTCTTTCTATCTATCTATCTCCTGACTTAATGTCTAGAAGGAAATGAATCCAAGGAAAAGCTGAGCAATTGGTTCTATTATTTTTCTCTATTTTAAATGCAATGTTGTCTCCTCTACTACAGTATCTGAGATGACACATATATATCCTTATGATATTACTCAGAAGAAAGTAAAGGAATATGAGCCCCATTTCACAGCTGATAAAGTGTGACAGACCAACTAATGCCTGAATTTAGGCTCCTCTCTCTTTCCAATTTCAATATCTTTAGATGGTGACAAATTGAATAAACTTACAAAGGCACCTATAGCAGGGACTTGAGCTCATTTCTACAATATGGCTTCAAACACCAGATCCCCTCCCCTCCCTTTTTTTTTCTTTTTTTTTTTCTATGTATTGTCTGAGCGAGTCTGCTGGCTCATCATTCTTAGTTTGGATGGCGTGCATTTTTTTCCTTGGAAGGATTGTGCTAACCTATTGGACACAGCAACAGTATTTACCTACATCTTGAATGTAGCCTGAATAATCATCCAGTTTTGAGAAGAAAAGTGAATATAAATGACTTCTTTATTTTTGAGGCGTGGGAGACAGGGGTATTTTAAAACATATATTGTTCCTTTCTGCTGTCTTTCTTTTCTGAATTTTTCCTCTCTTTTTATTTCTGTCCTAATTTTTCCTCCTTATGTCTTCTTTTTTCCCCCAGACATAATTTTTTAATGGTTCTGACATTATATTTTTTTGTTTGATTGTGTTTTCCTCATTTGGTACCACCAAATATGTTTACTGATATGTACTTTTTTGTTTAAATCTGCTTTTTAGTCAGAAACTTAGTGTGCAAAGTCTTCTGGTCGTGATTTTTCTTCCAGTTGACTTCGTGGTTTTGAGAGAAACTTTTTCAGTTGTAGCATCCCGCTCCAATTTGATGGTTTCTCTTCTCTGACCTGACATTATCACAATGGTACACTTAACTAGTTTTAGATGGTAAGTATCAGCTAAAACTTTGGTAACTCAGTGGAGAGTACAATTCAGAGCTTACATGGGATGTACCATGCTCTGGAGACTCCTGTCTCTTTCTGTTGTCTATGGGAGGGATCCAGCGCTTTGCTGATGTGCCGAGAGTTAGGTGTGATGAATCTGGGCCAATGAGTCTCTAGCCAATTAATTAGATGCTAACAAAGAGTTACCTGCTGCAAAGGAATAGTTTAACAACTACTTCAGGTAAAGATTACTCTTTTTTAATAAGTAGACAAAAAAAAAAAGTGCTCTGCATGCAAATACAGATACTGGGAATGCTTTGGTTTCATTCAGAGCCCAAATCAGCACTGGTCTTCCTAAATCTATCCCACTGACAACAAATATGTGTATCCATTGTGTATGGGATTAATCATGCTCCTAAGGACATGATCAAAAGTTTCCCATTAGTTTCAGTGAAGTTTGGGTCAAGTTCTGAGGTACCAGGGACTTCATTTCTTCTTTTGGTTGTTAAGAAGTCAAATTTGTTGAGGATTTAATCTGGTTTACCTTCTTACTTTCTGCTACCCCAGGAATCATGTGGTAGAAATGAGACTAGCCTGTACAGCCCAAGTTGTGCGATACACATGGGCATGTAGAAGCAAGTTTGGGACTTCTCCTCAAGATTTTCTACCAATTTGTGTTAAGACTTTGGACATACTAATGCAGTCCTGGCTCAAGACTGACTGGCAAGTTTCACTCTGCTGTGCTGGTTGGAGAGAGAGGAGAATCCCCTTTTCCTTTTCATTTCTCGGCATTCAGCCTTTGGTAGGCACCAACAGGGGACTTCCAGGATCCCCTAAAAGGTTTGAAATGTGTCAGTTCCAGAGACTCTCAGCAAGACCTGTAATCCCCTAAGACACTGCTAAAAATCTCTTCTGAATGTCTGTTTCTTTTCTCCTAGATCTCTTCAGAGCAGGTCCTGTGGTCAGTGAGGTGCTTGCCTCCCCCCCCAAGGATGAATGTCTGTCAACAAGGCGGTTCATTGGCATTCTGCTGTGAAGACGGAAGAAATCTGCCTGTAGTGACACAGCAATGGCAAGGTCGGTGAAACCGAGGGGAGAAAGAAAAGAGTTTGCAAGGCTTTTGCTCTCAGTGGGGGAAATTAAAGGTGGCTTGTGTTATAAAATATTAAGTAGTGATTTAATCAGCAGTGAGATATGTAAGTGAGCTTAATTAGAAATACATATTATTCTTTGACTTTAAAGCACAAAATGAAAAATTAAAGCAATCTTAGAGGATATGTAATCAGCGAGGAATAATATGTTGGAAAATGAGCCTGATGTTGTAATTGGTGTATGCAATTAAAATTAATTAATTTTAGTTAGCATACATGCATGCAAATATGAAATCAACGAATTTCAGATATTAAACTCATAATTATAGTGATACTATTGCCAGAGCTACTGACAGAGGAATTGACTTTTCAATGGTAAATACTTGCTCTTCAGATTTGAGGTCTTTTCTCTCTGCTATCGTGTCAAGTTGAAACCTAATGATTAAAACTATCTGATCAGCCATGATTAAAAAAAAATGTTTAGAATCCCCCTCATTTTGACTTGCGCTTCCTGGCTTCTCAGCTATATCAGTCATACTCACCTATGGGGTAACTGCAAGACATTTTTCCATCAAGAGCAATTTGAGTTTAAGAAGTTCCCACCCACACACTTACTGGTTGAAACGCTGGTTGATACACCTCTCCCTCCCTAGATTCCTCTCCCTGTCTCTTTGCTGATATAGGCTTGCAGAACCGTGCTGTAAGCCAACTCAATGAAATGATCCAGCTTTGTGAAAAAAAATCTTCCCTCTGGTTTGTATGCAGATTCTTTAATAACTATTCACCAAACAAAGTGATTTTCTTTAATTCACCTACAGATAAAACCCACAATGCCAGCAATAAAATTGCTCCAGTGTAAGGAAATTATACAGAGTAGCAGCCCTCTCGGCTCTGGTCAAAATTTGCTTCAAGTCTTTACAGTTCCTTGCTTTGGAGCCTGACATATTGTCACAAAAGCTCCTGCTTTTCCGAAAGTCATCCAAGGTAACATAGGAGCAGTTTTAACACAGAATGATTATATTGCTACTAAAATGAATAAAAAGTCTAAAACAACAGAAGTATGATAACTCTAAAACTACAGCTATTATTAAACATTAGATAGGGTACATTATGCTCTAACATTTTTTGATCCAGTTTAGCCTAGCAATCAGCACCACATTAATCCCCTTCAGATTATATATGAAATCCAAGACAGAAAGCAGACCCTTGTTGGCTCAAAGTGTCATTAAAAAAAAAGCCTTTAAAATAGCTTCAAAGTAAGCTTCCCTGTTCTCCCATGGTATAAACACACATGGAAGGAGAATTCAAGGACACTCTCTAAGAGAAACAGAAAGGAAAGATGTGCTGATGAGTGAAAAGGAGGGCAGAGCTCCCCTGCTTCCACCCGTGCGTACCTGCGTACCCGGCATGCCGGACTCCGCCGTGCCTTTGGTTTTCATTTACTCCAATATTCTCTCCTGTTCTGGCAGCAATCTATTCACTGAAAACGCGTTTCCCTACTAAAGCCTCCAGTTATTTAAAAGCAGCCATTTCTCACACGGGGTATCTGTGAAGGCTCGCCCAGGTTACAGGAGCAAGGTGCATGGGAAGGGTGCAGGAATCTCTGAAAGACAATTAAGCGGGTACCATTGCCGGCACACCTTTGTGCTCAGCACCTGTCGGCTCAGCGAGGAGAGCTGAAGCTGCTTTTACTCTGGCTTCCTCTGTCTGTTTTAGGTACCCATAGGTTTTTATTTCAATGTCCCTTCCCCCTCTTTTGCACTGTAGCCCGTTTGTGTGCGCGCTGTATGTTAAATGCAAATTAATGTATTGAAGGAATGATAATTAGGTGATGTAGGTAGTCTGTGTGGAAAGATCATGTTTGTGTAAAAATGGAACCTGAGCAGGGTTATACAATCACCAGGAAAATGCCTGATTTGTCTAAGCATTACCACTTTTATCCGCTGCATGCAATAGCAACAGGAATCAAAGCAGCTAACTTTCCATCATCTCAGGACAAAGGTGCCTGTTTGATTCAGCTTCAAGGGCTGCATGCACAATCAGACCCCTGGAGATACTGAAAGGCAGGAACCAGAGAGATGCTTCAACAAAGTTCATAGGGAGGAAGCTGCCTGCATGCAAAGAAAAAGAATGAGAAGGGAAATGAAAAATGGGATGGGACATGAATATACTCAGAGGTCACAGAAAGGTCTAAAAGGGGAAGAAAATATTCAGAAAGACACTTAGAATGGAAATATGGTTGCTATTAAAACAAAACAGAGTCATTATTTAGGTTTAATGAAGCTGAATTTAATCAAGAAGGAATTGAACAAACTGTTTGATGATTGCACATTGTAACGTAACAACATAGTGTGACAGAGCTTTGCAAAACGGTGCAAATGCTGTCCTTGCCTCCACACAGATGGAGGTGGAGCAGGCAACCTGCACAGTGGCACAGCTCCTTTCAGTGTCAGGAGGGGTCAGGTCTCCAGGGCCCTCTTTCCCTGTCAAGTGCAGATCTCAGGTGCTGGCACTGGCTGGGGGGGGGGGAAGAGCGGAGTGCCTTGGGGCACTGTGTAGCAGTCAGCTAGAAGTGAGAAGAGTCAAATGGGGAGCAGCTGGGTGATTAAATCTCCTTTATTCACTGGGCCACAGCTTTCTCAAAGGATCTCCTGCATGTTTTCTCTGAGATGTATGCCTCTGCTCTCCTACCCACATGTCGAATGTCAAGCGTGGTCATCCCAAATTCTGGGTAGAGAGCTGTGCCTCTGTGCATGTGCTTGTGCTGCACAATCCCTGTTGGTCTCAGGGATCCAGAGGAGCAAACATCTAACTGGCTGTGTGGCACCCCAGCCACCTTGCTGTCACCTCTTGCACTGGAGAGTCGCCCTGAGCGAGTGCTTGAAAAGTAGGGTAATGCAAAAGTAAATACACAGCTACAGTGTTCTGAGGTCAAAAGTCTGAGCCTGGAGAGATTCTTTGGACTGCTTTGTTTCCCGATAACGATTCTGCAGCTTACCATATTTATGCTTGCTTTAGCTGCTCCACTTCTAACAGTGTGGTTCTTTTTGTGCTGATATAAGGCGTTGAAAAAATACGTGCATCCAAGAGATCCACATGTCCCACCTCCTGCAAGGTTACAGGAGGGTTGGTACACACCAGTGCAAAAAGAGAGTGGTTTAAGGGGGGGCAACAATTCAGCCACGCTGACGCTGCAGATCTGCTGCTCTGCCTCTTCAGGGCTGGCTCTCGGTCCAGTGCTCCATGCCGGCTGTGCTCAGCGCTGGGTGGCATGACACTTTCTTTGGGTTTGCCTTTTGCCAGAATGGCGTCTCTTAGAGGAAAACAGAATATCTGAGGAGGTGCATACTTGCGCCATATTTCTGTGGCAGTAGCTTTTACTGATGCAAACAGTAACAGAGATTGGTGAGGCTCCACAGTGTGTGACTTAGTGGCCATGAAATTTGAGTAAATGGAAGAATAGATAAAAGTTCAATTTACTGTCTTTGTATTTGGGCAACAGGTGTAAAGAAGTTAGTGATTTTGTTGCCTGCGTGACTATACAGTCATCCTAATTTTCTGAAATTTCACTTTCACAAGGCAGAAGGTACGAGCACAGCTAGGTTATGGTTTTTGTTTTCTTTTTCCTGAGTGAGTGAAAACAAAGGGACTGGTCTCTGCTGCTTTAGGATGCAGATGTATTACTCTCATCAAATTTTACTATCAAAAGTCTGAAGGTAGAGTTTATGGCAGGCCATTATTCCAGTTTTATGCCCTGGTAACTTTTATGTAGTTCTTTAAGAAGGAATGCTTTTAAAATCACCTTATTTTGCCCCCCTTTTCCATCAACAACTGTTGTTGGTAGCTGCAATAAAAACAAATTCTGATGTGTGAAAATAACATGCTCCGTTTGCTTTTCAACATAGAGAGATTAAAGGAAATAGTGTGATAATTATTAATTTTGCTCTTTTAAGTGGATCTGCACATTTTTCATCTGTTCTCACTCCTCATTTTGCTGCAAAAGATGTTTTCTTTTTAACTCATGTTCATCTGATATTTTGAGATTGGAAATCTCTGTCCTATTCCTCCAACCAAAGCATAAAACAAATGCAAGAGACAGAATCTTGAATCCACATAAAGACCTGAGGAAGGAAGAGACGGGTCACTCTGAAACCTCTAACATCATAGCCTTTTATGAGAGCACTACTACAATTTGATCAAGAGAAATAAGCTTGGCTTGTTATTTGTTGAGTCACCTGATCCCTCAGCCAATACCAAACTTCTTTGTTGGGTATTGAAATTAAAGCTGTGAACAGAAAGTACTTTCTTGTTTGCATTACATTGTGTTGTGACTAGTCATCAGTGAGTGTAATCATCACCTTCTAATGTTAGGAAAAAGAGTATTTAAAGGCAGGGCGTGGTGGCATTAGTTCAATGGTATTCTAGGAATCTAGCTGCTTTGCCTCCTGCAGAGGTTTTGTGTCTCAGCCTTGTGCTTAGACCCTATTGCCATAAGTGGGAGCAAGGCTTTGAAGGCAGGGGAAGATTGCTCTTGGAGCAAACGTGCCTTGCATGCAAGAGTGAGGTATTGGCAAAACAATATGAAGGAAAGTTACATGGCTGATTGTACACTTATTCTTTGGCTAAGTGAGGAAGCCAGATGAAATATGTAAATAGAAAGTGGATTTTGTGTCAGTCAGGGATTGAAACGGGCCAGTATTTAATCACACTGTATTGTTACATCTCAGAACATGAAACAGATGTAACAACACTTTCCAAGCATATAAGCTGCAGGAAAAATAGGTTTCATTAAGTACTCTTAAATTTTCATTTTGACCCCAGGTAATGGTGGAGAACAATGGTGATCACAGATGTTGAAAAGCCAGGCTCCTGCCAATCATGAGATTTTCAAAAATTGGTTAGGTTAATGTGTTTAAATTAAAAATGAATGGATCATTTAATCAGGTGCCTCCAGGAGCAAAAAGAAAATGCCAAGTATTGTGTGACTAGTGAAAAAAACCTAAATTCCGAGAGTCTCCAGCCTGCATTTACTTAAATCCCTGGAGCTGAATTGCCTTTTGGAGAAGGTACTTCCTAAAAGTGATGAGAAGTAAAGAGAGAGCTGGAGATGAGGGAACACAGGTGGAAAGTATATTGTAAAACAGGAAACTAAGGATTAGCAGGGAATTGCATTCTTATTACTGGCTGCCCTTTAAGTGATTTGTAGGCTGGTGAAATAGTCATCTGTCATATCTGTGCCAGGATCCTAAATATTTCAAGCTGTTCTGCTAATGCCACTGTTGAGGAAAGGATGTATGGTTTCTTGATAGATCTACATGCCTGACTTGGAACACTTTCCAGTCCATGGTGCTGGGGGCTACGTATGCAGCTTCCCCAGGCCAGGACCGGTATGGGCCAGAATATTTTACTGGTGCTTGAGGGGGTATTCCAGCAGCTAAGGATTTCCAGAGAACAAGGCCTTTTCTCTGGGGTACACCTTCTCACCAGACGGGCTTTGGGGCTGAGACAATGCTGACACTGTACCTAGGGCAGCATCTCAGTATGCTGCTGACTGTCTTTGCAGGCGGGTAACAGGAGAGACTCAAAGAACACCTGGAAGCGTTTCAACTGGCACAGTGCATCTTAAATCAAAGCTGTAGACAGGGTATTTTCAACTGGTTAAAACAGGTGCACACACCAGCTCCTCAGCTGGGCATCTATGGGCTGACCTACCCTAATATAACTTCACTGCAGTCCTTGGGGCTGAAACGCCAAACTGAGAATCTCACACTTCACATTCAGGGGTCTTAGAAGCCTTGGATTGATTTAACATGCACAAAACAATAGTAATAAATCCTTGGAGAACCAACCAAAGTGTACAAAGGACTTCTGCACCTGTGATGGTTTATTTAAAATCTATCATTATCAAACACAAAGGTGGCAACACATCCCTTTTTCCAGTTGCTTGTAATTTTGCCAAACCAGCAATTTGGGCAAAAATTTTTCATGCTGGGTGTCTGCCTCAGGCTGATGGTTTGATAATTTTGCTGGTGCTTTGTTTCTGCTTTATGTTATTTTAAAGAGTTTTATATACCTTTTTTTCCTTCTCCTGTTTTAACGTTTCTGTTTCTGCTTAAAGCTGAAATTTTTTTTTACTATTTTTATTTTGTGCAGGAAGAATGGAAGGAAAGCCTTTCATTGTCACTTGAAGGTTAATTGGGGTGTTCTTTGGGGCATTTGTCTTGGGACAGCGATGCCCAGATGACAAAAGAAAAATGCGCTCCTTCCAAGGCATCGACCTGGCAAAACAGTGGTCTTTGATTGGGCTGAGAATTTGGTCTGATTTCCCTGCTTCCTTGAAACAAAGGGAGAAGCCTCCAACTGCAATGCAGATTCCTTCTCCTGCGTTAGACCCACCTCAAAGATCACATGCAACTCTGCTCATACCCCTGTGCCCGTTTATCACCGTGGATCTGATCGCTGCCAGCGCTTGGGGTCTTTAATCTGATAAAACTGACAGGAGATGCTTATGCATACCATTAGGAAGGCAATATTCCATATGCTCTCTAATTGGTTTGAATTTATCCTATTATTTCAACATTTAAATGTTGCTGAACGTAATTTAGATGTGTCAGGCTCATAAAGTGTAGGCTCTGGTGGGAGTTCATTATTGAAAAAAGATACATCCACCAAGGCTTTTTCTGGCTCCAGGCCCAAACCCTTAGCATTTTGCTTACCTCACGTGTGGCTTTTGTCCGCTAGCTATACTCCTACATCCATGCTGAAGTCATCTCTGACACATTCTTTTTATCACTTCCCCTTTGGTATAATATCTTTTTTTTTTCCGTGTCACAGGCTGTGTATGATATTTGTTTATTTAAGAGAGCGATAGCTCATTCAAAATGCGGAGTCGCTGTAACCAGAGTAAACAAAACACACTTTTGTGAGGATGCTGAAAGATGTGAACAGCATCCTCCATTTTAGCGACTGCCTGGCTAATGCAACGAAACCTGATAGGACCATCTTCTAATCTGGGTGTTGTGACCAGTGCTAGTATCTGATTATTGAAATCGATGAAAGATGAGCTCGTTCTTCCCTCACGGGAATGCATGGTCCATGGACACTGCAAACACTGAGAGCTTTTCTTTCTCTTTAGTCCCATTTAATCTCTAATGTGACAATTTGGAAGGCAGTATAAAGGTTTGGGGCTGCACGGTTTTGTGATATATTTCTGTAACAGTAAAAGTCGCCCTGAAGAACGTCTTGAGCACCATCACAGAACAGGTGTGAAAGCATACTAATGCCTTCAACACATATGCGCTCACATGGCATGGTGGGTAATGAATGACTCAAGCTCCAAGGAATTTCTTCATTTTCATCATTCATCTCCGTAAGAAAAGTTTTTATATGGTTGTCTTACAACTATTAGTAAGCAGAATTTAATCCACTGCTGCACTTTAAGGAGCCAAAAGGTTTATACCCACACCACTTTATACAGCCTTCTCCTTTTATAAGGTGCAGGCATTCTGTAATGGTTTATGGTCCTGCTTTGATGGCGGATTTAATCTCTGAAAGAGGAACCAGCTTCCATGTAGGTGGTTTCCCTGATTCCAGTAGCTCTGTACAGCTTCTTTAGGACATCATCACAAAGCAGGCTGGCAGTAAGGCCAACAATGCCATCTAAGGACAAATAAGTAAGAAAAGGTTCGTGGGAAGAGGTATGACTTTTATTAGACTTGCCTATTTTTTTTTTTTTTTGGTGCAAGCACATGCCTGCCAGCTTGCCTTGCTTCTGTTGACCATCTGATTCAATGAGAAGACGCCTACAAGAGATGTGTTGTAGACACCTACAAAACAGTGACCTTGCAGGCATGCATGAATTATGACAAATAGGACTTGCAAGCATGTTTCAGGCATTTGGATATGGCCTCACACCTCACACATTTTTCTCACATTTTTCATTGATTTAATCTTGCAATGTGGGGAGGAAAGAGCTTTCTCTGGATGTTGAGAGGCAATATGTGACATACTTTCTGCCTTAACATATACCATCTTGGTGTTGCATTTACAAAGCAAACCACCAATGTTACACCCCTTTTAACTGTTCCTGGATATGCACTTTGGGGATAGTCCTGAATTTCTTTCCCTCACTCTTGGTGAAGCCCCCAGTTCAAGTACACTAGGCTGGATTTCTTGAGGGTGAGGCAGATGGTGGTGCCCTCCGTTCCCCAAGCTGTCTGCCTGCAAGTTATAGATGCATTTTGAGTCTGAAAACCTTGCTCTCTGGGCAAGGTGGGATTAGCAAGTAGAGAGAATAACTGCAGGTTAAACCATGACAACAGGCTTCTTTTAAATAGCATAGTACATTTTCATTTATCTAGAGTTAGGAAGCATATGTATCAAGGAGTTATAATACTAAAAGCCTTTCTATATATTTCTTCTTTTCTTGAAAGGTTTGGTGCATTACATAGCCGGCTCACCTCCACCTCTGGGATGAATTAAGCAGTCTTCCTTGCTGGACCTTCTTTTTCTCTCTTTTCCCATCTCTTACAGCATGACTCACTTCTGTCATTGACATTCTTGTTGGTAATGTACTCTCTTCTCTGGCTTGAGGCTCTATAACAGTTAAATAACTTTTCGTCCTGTGCTTAAGAATAGAAAATTATTTTCATATCCAGGTAGACAGCTTTTTCCAAACTGGTGGCCCAGCCAAGTCCTTTGAAGATAAACCCTTTGAAGCTGTTCACCTAAGCTGTTTTATCTTTGCCTGTTTATGTTTATTTGTCATTTTTTTCCAGAGGATTTAACTTCTTCTGTCCTTTGGTTTAACTCTGGCTACAGAGGTGGGATAATATCACTAAAATAAACTTGTGATATAATTTTCCACACCAAGTTACTGTAGTTGCTCCAGTGTGGGGAGAAGATTTTTACTGGTCTCTCCATAAGAATTCCAGGATGTGTAAATGTCTTTCCTTTATATAAGATAACTAAAAGCATGATATGATCTCCATTTGAAAATAACTTTTCTTTCAGATGTCTTTTCTTACTGGTTGTATCATCTCCTTATCCTTGACTAATCAATTTAATCTGCCTTATGCAAACTACTTTTCTTTCCTTTCAATATATTAGAATGAAGTGCATTGCTTTTGAAATTTGTGTCACAGAACACCACCACCATCACCGTTTGAACACTGTATTTCTAAAGGGTTTTCTTTCTTGTAGTTTACTTGGATTTATAATCAGGTGAGATTTTTTTTATTATTATTTTTACTTCTGACAGATCGATGCATTGGACAATGCGCAGACGTCATCAGCGTGATAGGTAATGTCAGAAATCACAAGGAGATGCTGGAACAACTCATACTTTCTTCGCCCTGGATAAAATTTCGTCCATCTAGAGGCCTCCCTATGTGAGTGGGACATAAACTTGCAAATAACTGGTCCTGATGCATGGGAAGTGAGTAGTAGTAAAGACTGATTTGTAAATAGCTATATACAGCAGGATTTGAAAATCTGTTTAGCTGTGGGATATGCCAACTGCTGAAAAATGAAAGGAGTTTTTCCTTGGCCACGGGGCGTGTTGCATGCTGCAGTCAGTGTGAGCTGAATTTGACACAAGGAAATGGCTGGAGAAACAGATAGCTTCTCTGCATAGCAACAGGTTGATCACAATATTCCAGGCTCAGCAAGGAATTTACAAGTCACTAAGATAATTAATGACTTTAAATGGGAGGAAAGGGCATTTGAATTTACAAGGAACCACAACTTATTTTTCAGTTTAAATTAATCACTGCTATTGTTTAAATGTCTCAGTGACACTAGGGAAAAAGATGAACTTATTTGTCTTTGGAATTTTAATAGCAATTACAATTCTCCATAATAAACATAACCAAAATACTCTCTTGTCAATCAAACTGACTAATGAGATCAGCAAAAGAGTGGATAGCCAGGGAACAATACCCACTTGACTGACAGGTGCCCACAAACTCTTTTGAGTATACAGGCAGCACAAAGAAAAATTCAAATATTTTCTAATTATTTAGGGCAAGGATTGTAGGAAATTGGGGTTTTTATTCATGGTAGAATGATGCGAGTGAAGCTCATCTTAAACAGTGAAGGGTGAGGGAGCTTTTCCCAAGGGCCTCCAGGCAGTTTGACCTCTTCATATTCCAAGGATGTATTTTTGCACACTTAATCCAAATTCACCCATGGCAGAAGTGACAGCCTCCTGAAGAGCACTTACTTTCCCCATCAGCTTTTACCTGTGAGGTTCAATGGCAGTAAGATTTGTAGGAGCATGAGTACAAAGGTGAAATACAAAGGACGCCCTAATCTTTCTGAGTGTACTGGCATTCCCAAAGTGACTCTGTGTGTGGCAAAATGCCTTTTCTAAATGTCATGAAATGGCTGTCGGAGCTCTGTGGTCCCATGAGTGGCTGCACAGCTCTTAGGCAGTGCTGTATATTGCAGTGCTTGTGTCTCTCTTCAGTTATGCTGTAAAACACGTTAAACCTTGTAACGCAGCACAGGAGAAAATTTCACCCAAATGGATGTATTCAGGCAGCTTTATCTTTGAATAGTGCTAAATCAAAAATGAGACTCCAAGTATTATATTTTGCTTGGTCTCAATGCAAATAATTTGCGCAACGCAAAATCACCAGTATCGCAGGATTTCCACAAGCAGCACAAGTGTAGTAGGAGCTGATTGAAGTTTTTCTCAAGATTACTCCAATTTCCTAAAAAAAAAAAAAACACCAAAAACCTACAAAAGCTGGCAAATCTGCTATGACCTCTAGGCTTGTAACAAGCTGGTTCTGCAGGGTTTGAAGGGTTTAGCTATATGACACACAGAAAAATTGAGAGTACTTGAGCCATGTGGTTCCAATCAAATACTACGTTTTTTAATGCAGCCAGCTGAAAGACCACAAAGTTAGAAACAAACAAATGTAGACCACATGTACTGAACCAAATCTGTGAAATGCATACCTCTGATGATGAGCAAAGAGATGCACATGAAGCACAGTGTAACGCCATAGGCAGAAAGGTTGGATTTAATGATGGTTCAGTTTGTGATAGCGCCTCTCAGATTGCGTACATGCTAGTAACACAGCCTCTGGCCCCAAATATTCATAGTCTTCATACAAAATGTGAGTACAGTCCTTTGGCTGCTGAGAATTGGAGTCATGAGCAGGACTATGGAGGTGATGTTCCCTTTGTTACATAGCATCTGTGAAATTGCTCCTGTGATCCACTGCCAGGTTAAAAAATGTAACTCCAATTTCAGTCTCTTCCTATGTACAAAGAGAGCATCAAAAATGTAATTGCAAGTAAAGCACAAAAATGTGACAGTGAAGGTAATTAATCAGTGGGACAGATTACCAAGAAATGCAGTAGACTGTCCATGCTTTAGAAATGTTTCATCAAAGTTACAGACCTTTATTAATGTTATATTCTAGTTTAACCATGAAGCATTGGGCTTGATTACAGGAATTACTGGATGAAAATCAATATGACGCACAAGGTCAGACAGGTTACTCTCAGTAGTCCCGTCTAGCCTTAAAATCTCTGGGTCTAAGGATTTTCTGCAGCTGTAATGTGTGCAAACAGATGTAATCTTATTGATATTGCTTCCTGCATTCTTTTCTGCCGCTCATGAATAAACATCTCACTCATTGAGGATTTTCCAGTGCAACCAAATATGAGTTTATTTTCTAAATAACTGCAGATGCAACAGCTACTGTTTGATTCCCATTGGGAACCTGCGACCACCCCCTTTCTGCCTGAACACAGGGCAGAGGGTCCGGCCCTGGGGCTTGTAAGATACCAGCCCGGTGCATGACTAGATTTGTATCTTCACGGGAGCAGAATATGGAGTTACACAGAGGTGGAGGAAAAATGTGTCTTCGGGAAGTTGTTTCATAGCATATCTTGGTCTCCTGGGAAGTCTGGGTTGGGAAGTGAGAATTAGTCCCGAGGCAGATGGATTTATAGCCCATCAAAGATAAAAGAAAGGTGCAATATATAACAGAGTTGTGCTGGCTAATTATACGGCAGTGTGATTCCTGAATCTCTAACCAGCCATTTGACATGTGTGTACATACGCTACCATGCAAGTGCTTAATTTTTTATGTACGCTGCTCAGCAGCAGAGTAAATAAACACCGACCTGCATGTCCCCAGGTCACTCTTTTGCATTGCACACTCTTTTCATGGACACCTGAGGACATAATACGACACACAACTTTGGAACAACGTTAGCCTGTAAGAGCTGTGCTATAAAGCATTCCGTGAGTGTGAAATTAATTACCTTGCTGAGGCTAGCACCAGACTTAATGTTGACAAGCTAAACTAGGCCAAGGTGAGCTAGGGACGTGATCACGAAGGGAACACAACTGCTGTTTAACTCAGCAGTAAACCACTGGTGCTGACACAAGTGTCAGTATCCTGTTTTCCTAACCATGCAGGAGGAGGATACAGTAGAGAATGAGATGGCTATAAATGGACAGATGAATAAAGTATGGTCCTGGATTGAAATTGAGGTCTTCCTTTCCTGAAGGTTTAATTCTTGTTAATAATTTGCCATTTCAAAACTGTCAGGGTTTTGATGAAGGAATGCACACATGTCAATCAGGTTTCCAGAGAGTGTTTACTGTACTGAGGAAAACTCACTGTTTTGTTACGAGGCCTGAGGTCACTTGGGGAACTGGGAGGTAGAGGATTTTGGAGGATTGTTTTGGAGGGTTCAATTTCCTCTTTTCTAATTTTTTTTTTTTTAAATATATTTTTTCCCTTGTGTGCAAGCTCTTACATTTTTCAGTTGCAGTTCCAAATGATACAACAATATTTTTGGAACTAAGTGGTTTCCCTCAAGCTACAGTTTCCAGTTCTTGCCCAGCTCTAGATTTGCAGGATGTCTGTGGGTGAAAGTGAGAATTAGGAGTTGAGAGAGAAGTTTCTGAGAAGTAGGTTATCTAGGGAGAACCATATTGGACTAACTGAGGTGTGGACAAAGACTTCAGCAATAAGGATATTTTTGCATGATGATACAAGATGCCTATAAACTCAATGAGATCTTAACTAAAAGTGAAGCCCTTTCTCTGAAGGGACAAAATGTTCCTCTACACTCCTCCCACGCTGTTCAGCAAAACAGTTCAGCTCCTCATTCAAACATTGGATTTGGGTTCCCATCTTTCATATGTTCACGGACCGCTTAAGAACAATTTCACTCCCTTCCACAGTTGTCATTGACTTTGGTGATACGAGGTTATGTCCTTGCACCGTGGTGTTGCTTCTTGTCCTGCCCGAATGTCACTTATTTAAGCACAAATATGTGACTGTTGTCAGAGTAATAACCATAATAACTGCTATTCTGAGCTGATTCCTAGCAAACTGTTTGGTTTCTGCATGTCAGGAAAGGAGGATGGATAGCCACCTTTTTGCTTGCAGTGTGTAACAATTTGCTGTTGCAAAAAGAAATATTTCGCAGTCTCTCAAAACTGATCATTTGCCTGGATTAGTCTGTACACAGAATTAGTTAATGCATAGGTATAGCACACCTGGAATGGAAAATAATTATGTCATTCTTGGGAAATGCTTGTTTTTTAGTTGGTACCTGTATATAAATTCAGTCCAATGCAGCATTTTCTGTGGAACCTCTCTTAATCTGAATGTCGCTCCTGCCCTGTGAAGAGCACTATGTTGTCATCAGAAAAATCACTACATCCTTTTGCTTAAACTTTGTGAGCAAAGACAATACCTGCAGTTTGTTCCCCAGGTCATAAAGAAATGCTAGGATCTGTGTGGACTGCACTGAGTCTATGGATGTGTGCAGGTAAACTGCTTGCAACATAAGCACCGGAAAGCTCAGTACTGGGGTCCCCTAAGTGACATGAAAAATCTTAGCGCTAGTTAGGTTAGCAGTCATAAACTTAATGAAGTTTACTTGGCCAAACCTATGCTGAAAGCATTTTTTTAAATAAAAAAGTGTATTTCTACTCAGCCAGGCCCATTATTAATTATGTGGATTTGAAGAAATGTGTTCATTGTACAACAATTGATAACACAGCTCTTGTGATATTTCTATACGGGACTGCAAACTAATACAGCCATAGTAGCTTTTCACTTGCATGGCTGACAACCAAAGAAAGCTGCCATTGCCCAGTATTTCATGACATTTAAAAATAAGGTCCTTTAAAAAAAAAGAAAGGTGGGGGAGAGGAAGAAAAAGAAACCCTGCTGCTCTGTCAGGAGAAAATGTCCTTTGTGTCTAATGCATTTCCCCAGAACAATGCAGGCTTGCTCTGCAGTCACCAGAGCTGTGCTCATGGTTCTGGAAGATAGTCCTCTACACTTGGCACGAATCCTCTCCTCTCGCTCTTTTGCTTGGCAATATTGGAATTTTTCTAACTCCATAAAACTTGAGCCAGGAATCTCTTCCCCACCCCACCCCAGTTTTGTCTCTGTGCATCAAATTATCATTTTTTAAAAGGGGCTGTGAAGCAAGAAAACATTTGCTTTAGAATACCATTATATGTGGCATTACTAACAAAGAGCATAGTGTAAGCTAAAGATTAAAAAAAAAAAAAGATTTATCTCTAGGACTCATTCTGGGAAGGGGAGATATAGTTTTTGGATTTTTTTGATTTTTTTTTTTTTTTTAAGAAAGCTAAGTCTATGCTTCTGGTGACTGTGAAAGAAGCATGAAGTAAATGTCTCTGTTTTTAGCCAAAACCTTTTTTGGTGCAAATTGCACATATGGCATCAAAGAAATATCAACTGAATTAGTGCTGCTTTCATCAAGTTACATGGCAAAATGAAGGGGAAGAGGAGGTGCAGAAGGAGGGTTTGTAGGCCATGTAGCAACAGAGCCAGGGGAGGTGCAAATAGTTTCGATGGAGTTTATTTTTCACAAGCATAAGCATGGGTATATCCTACTTTCAGTAATGCTATTAGACAGGAAACTTCCATTTTTCTATATAGTCATTTCTGTTGCTGTTTTTTGTGCATTAATCTAGTGGTGTTTCACAAGGGAGTAAGAAGATACGTTCGTTTTACACAATGTGATGTCAAACTCTGTGAGTGTCTTTGAAGTCTTGGGGTTTAACTCAGTGAAGCTGAGCACTTCAGCTGTGCCTAAATTAAGCACAATTAGCATAAAAAAATCCCCATAACCGTAAAATTAACCATAATGAACAACTTGGTGTGTATGACTAGATGGCTCCACATTGCATTATTTCTGCGCCTGTAGCTTGCACCCAGAGCGCACTTTCAAAATGATGGCTTTGTCAGCAGCCTCTCATGGGGGCGAATATTCGTGCTAACGCTTGTGACTTCTTCTCTGTCAGAGTTTGGGAAGGAGCATTTCTTCATGTAGTGTGGAAGTCTGCAGTAAGCAGGTAGGAAAGAGCTGAGGAGAGTACAGTTATCTGGTTAAAGAAATAATACCACCCATGTTTTCAGCATTCATTCAGTGTGCATTGCAAGGTTCCTCTCCAGCATTTCAAAACTTGCTTATCCTTTAAACGGACTGAGTTTTATTTTTTGCAGTCGGCAGCTGAAAAACCTGCAGTACCAATGTTTGTTTCCCCATGGCTCGGCTCGCATCACCGAAACACAGAGGGGCATATTTCAGCCAGAAAGACAAAAGCACATGCAGAGAAGCAACCCTTTCCTGATGACATTGGCTACCTGGAAGCTGGCTGGCGTGCGGGGTGAGCGGGAGGTCGTGTTGGCTCCCTTCAGGCTGGCTGCGGATGGCTTGGCAGCGATTAACTGGCTGCAGTTATGCTGCCACTTCTGGCCTGAGTGACAATTTGGCAGGGCGCTCAGGTTCAAGAAGCAGAGCAGCAATCTGTTCCCTTCCCCAGCCCTCCTGCCAGAGCAACCTTATTTCTTCTCACTTGAGGCTGGTGCTCCCTCCCTTTACTTTATTTGTGTGTGCGAGTGCCTGTGCGCCTTTCCCTGCGGTAGTGGTGTTTGTAAGACACCAGCGTTTGCTCCATCTGGCTCCTGTGTCTACACTCCTTCTCATGGCAGTGGGAATCCAGGATAGATTTCAAAAAAAAAAAAAAAAAAAGAAGTGGTGACCACTTTTTCCTTCTGTTTTATTCTCTGACGTGTGGGTGGGACCGGGGTCACCGTGCTAGCGCCTTCCCTCTGAGACACGCTTGCAAGGATGCGGCAGTCCACAGAAAATTAGTAAGAAGCCTGATCAAAGTGTTCCCTGGCCAGGCTTCCTGCACCCTTCCACCTCTAGCATCCTCCCAGCCCTTGCCAGGGTGTCGAACCTAGAGCTATGTGGGTAGTCACTGTTGTCAGAAAATGCCAGTTTGCCAAAAATGAAACGTTTTGCAGAAGTGCAGTTCAGCCCTTCGTTGGCAAGGTGTTTTTTAGCTGCAGAGGGCAATGAAAGGTGACTGATGAGGGGGCAGACAGGGAGATAAAAGGGTGAGAGACAAGAGGGGCTGGTGTCAGGAGATCACATCCCTTCACCTTGCAGTAGCCAGCATGTGATTTTTTTCAGGCGTGGGAGTGCTTCCTTCAAATCCCTTGTCTGTCTGATTTTCAGTAAACTCTGGGCATATGTGCATTTGGACTCAGGGGGTGGGGGGAGGCATGGGAACCAATTTCTGTTTTTTTCACAAATATTTTTGACAGGTGTCTGTTTTTCTCTGCATCACAGTAAAAAGATTCTGAAGACTTTCTGTATTCCACAACTTTTTTCACATCGTTTCCCTGCCAGCTATCCTATACTCTAATAGTAAACATGACCATTTACACAATAGGTATTGTGAAGAAAGATCTAGCAGTGAGCAGCTAAAACCCATGATGAGTAATCAGGAAACAAACATTATCATTCAAATGCTTGGAACTGCACATTTTTGGAGTGCAGGTTTTGCCACTGATATTAATGTAAGAAATGACTGGTTGGTGCCCTATTCTTTGATTAGATATTCTGCTGAGATTACATTTCCTAATCTAATTTTTATCGCTGAAGAGCATTTGAATTTCAGGAAGGGGGGTTGGAAGAAAATAGTTTGGATTTCTTAGCCCTGAGACGATTACATTCCCACTACTGCTTGATTTCACTGTGATCCAAGCCCTTTGTGCTACACCATTTTCAGAATTAAATTATTTGGGAATGTGCCTGGATTAGATTGCAAATCTGCATTGTGTTACTCATTATGTAATTAATAATTGAAATTTTAGTCTTATTAATATTTTCTGAAATGCATTGCAAAGTTAAAATATAATTAACACATTCACAATCAGTCCTGTCTTCTTTTGTGCAAGTCATCAGGAGCATAGCAACACTTCCATTTTAATGACATGTCCAGGGAAAAAAATAGGCTTATAGCATTCCAACAGGACAGACTCTGTAGGTATTAAATGGCTAAGATAATTGGTTAGTGCCATTTTATAGGTTGTATTATGCAGGAGAAGAAGTGTGCATTTGAATGGGATTTGCAATCAGAAAGAGAAGACGAATACTGTGAAAAATAGATATAACATAGAATCTTATGTATTAGAGGATAAAACCTTTTTAGGTCATCTGGCCCATCTGTGAGATTAAGACAGTTCTCTGCTGCACCTCTTAATGCATTCCCTGCGACACCTTAGGTGTTTCCAGTGAGAGACCTGTAATACTCTCCCAGGGAATTTATTTCACAACATAATAGACAGCTGGGCTTCTTCTAATATTCATACTACATTTTAAAGTAAATAATGATGTAAATAATGTTTGAAATGGTGGTCTTCCTGAGAAATAATTTATGCTCTGATTGAAACAGTGGACCAAAATTTATAAAAATAAGTAAGAATATGTTCTTGCTGTGTGCTTCTCTGTCAAAGGTCGCTGATGGTCACTGCGTAGTGAAGGCCTGGCAGAAAAGCCATGAGCAATAAAGAAAAAGGAATATGATCCATATATGATAATTCCTAAAGATATTTGATAGGGTTTTGTTGTTGCATACTGTTGATGCTGGATGAAGTTTCAGGGAATAGGATTTCAGCTCCAGGTTTTGCCATAGGTTTTGCATGCACCTTTGGAGCGCAGAGACATTGTTGGAATATGTAAGGAAGTTTAACGTTCCCTCAAGAACAACCTCGCTTTTCTGTGCCATAAACTGAGAAGGAAAAACTGCTAATTTCAAGTGTTCTAGGCCAAGAAAAAATATATTCATCATAAAAGTGACTGCAGCTAGCTTCAAAAAGAATTGGCAGTTAATTTGTTCCCTGCTTTTTGTCATCCTGGTGGAGTTCAGGCAGCTGAGGCCAGACCACAGGTAAGAAATTGTGTGTGGCTTGAAAATGGCAATGCTATTCTGTCGGAGGCTATACGAGAAACCAGGCACGGACACCCTGTCCAGGGCTCCAGTCCACCTTTTACTAAATAAGTTCCACACAGAGTAGTTATATGTCTGCCCTGGAAATAAAATGACAGTTGACCTGAGGTGTCAGAAATACTCTTTCAAATGGTTCGGAAACTGCTTTTATTCCTGTCTCACTTCAAATACCATCTAAATGGCAAAGAAAGTCTATAACTAGACTCAGATAAACTCACTTTAGCAGCCTGTGTGTGCATCTTCCCAGTAACTGAAGCCACCTTGTCAGATCAATATGCAACAGAAGCCTTTACCTTGTTTAATAGCTCATTAAATAAGTTCCACGTTCTTTTACCAGCTCCTTAGGTGATTTCAAGAAATCTACTACCATGACCACTGCTTTGGCATTCCAACTGTGCCTGCATGGAGGCAGTAAGCAGGGACCTCCCAGCTATTTACAGCCCAGTCTTTCAGTGTTGTTACACAGCATGCAACACACCTCATATCTCACCATCTTATTCCCCATCTTGCTTTCTGTACAGCTTTCTTCAATAAAGTGCCTGGAAAAATTGTCACCCAGGTACCATACCAATAAAATGCAAAAACAACCTTGACCACTTTTAGCTTCATCAGTTCTTACTCACTTTTTCAGTAAAGAAATCATCTTGTGTAGCAACATGCTTCAGGTTTTGCCAGACCTGTGATTCATTCATGTCTCACCCTATCGGACATACCTGCTGCTAAGGCTGAGAGTTAAACGAGACCTCCTTTGTTCTATAAATAAGCAAGCTAAATGTTGCATCTGATTACCCATTTTGTTTAGCAGCCGGCCATTTTAGGAAAGGAGATTGGTAACAAGCATGGCCAGTTCCTTCATTTAGTGTATGGATGGGTAGGCAAAGGTAACCTGTGCTTCTCAAGTTATTGCTTCTCATCTGATGTGTGGTAAATGGGCATGTTCAGTTACTGACCAGTTGCAGAGTAAAACTGGTCTCTTAAACTGATTGCATATATGCTTTTCATCTGAGCTGTGAAGCAGAATGCCTTATCCCTTGGTGTGGTTCACAGCATACTCATTATTGTGGTTTATGTGTCTCAGCTGGTAAGCAAAGGCTCAACTACTTTCATTCGCATGCAGGCTCTTCTATCTTCCACGGAAAAACCCCTGGTTGCAGGTAATATTTCTTATATTGTGCTATTTCTTTTGGACTAATGGAAGAAATATATTCATATATATGTACACATATATGCATGCATACACTCACATGTAAATATATAAATTTCAACATGTTTATATAAGAAGTGGTAAGTGAATGTGGTATATGAAAGAATCACATGCTGGATCAGGGACTGGAATACTGTATTTGCTGGGTGTGCTTCTCTGAGTCTCCCTTGACTAGTTTTTTCATACTGCTTTTGTCTGTGCGTGAATAAAAACTTAGTTCTCCTGACTTTGATGGATATATGGAAATTTGACTCTTCTATCTGTAGAAGGCATAATGTACAGACAGTAGCAAAGCAGGGATCCTTCCTAGGCTTTTTGAATAGGTATGGCATTGGAGCTGTAAGGGGTTAGGATATGAGCTAGGCATTATGGATAAGAAGCTCTTATTTCCTCCCTCAGCTACCGAACTTCTTACAGCTACCTAGTCCTTAAAGAGAAAGGCAGTTTCCAAAACAGTTAATTCCTTGGTTTGTTATTGCCAGCAAAACATACTGGAGACTAAATTGATAGAGACACTTTTAAAGACCGTAGACCAATGAGGAATGATGGCATATTGGGCACCTGTTTGGGATTAGGATGCATGATTGCGCAGATCCCAAGAGCAGAGCTCCCCACATCTGTTTGTGCAGGTAGGAATGCTGTTTGACAAGGGCATGGGATGACGTTAGTGTCACAGCATTATTGAGTACAGCTTGAACATACTTGGCAGTATCCCATGACCTTCTCTCCGACTCCAGGTTCTCCCCTGATAGCAGAACTGTCTCTGGCCATACGTTAATTTTTCTGATGGCTTCTAAAGTTTCTGGATAGAGAATATCAGTGAAGGTGGCTGAAGAAAAAAATAAAAAGAAATGATTGGTGAGCCCTGAATCACAGGCACAAAGTTTCATTCTCCTTCCCTATTCCTGTGTGGGCCACTTCAACAGGAGCCCAGGGGACTGCTTAAATCTCCTCTTAAACGGTAAAAATGTAAAGCTGATTTCCCATTGACTGGCATATTATGCAGTCACTCACACTAGGATAAAGCAGTTGGAAAGGTGTGGCATTCTGATTTGGTACAATTTTTATTTAATTTCCACTGGTTTTAATGAAATTATGTAAGGTTTGGGACAGTGAAGAACTGGAAACCATGTATCTGACTATGCCCATGACTGCCTGCTACTGTGCACAGTAGGAATGCTTTCAAAAGTCACCATGTCTAATAAAAAGCCACCAATGAAGTTCAGCCAGCAGCAGAAGTCTGCTTAGCAAATTGGAGCTTCACGTATGGGTAGGGAGGTAGGAATATTAAGAATAAACTTTGAAATTAAGAAAAAGACCATTAACTGTTGCACGGTTTTGCTAATTGCTTAATAAGATAAAAATGTTAAAATACCAGAAAATTAAAAGTGATAAATATAGTTCCGGTGTGACTTAGTGTGCCAAGCTAACAGAGGCTGAGCAGAAGCAATAAGTTTTTTGAGCTTCCACAGAGCTGAAATCTCCAGAGATCACAAGTAGGAGAATATCTGGTCCAATATGTGCATCTATATGAATTTTAAAATATCTGGAGGAGGCAACTGCAGTAGAAATGAGAGCTGCAGAAGCTGGGAAGTCGGCACCTGGTAGGCAAATTCACTAATTGTCCCATAGGTTTTTTTGTAGCTGTTGTTGCTTTTGTTTATTTTATTCATTTATTTAAAAGTCAACCAAAAAAAGCTTTATTTAGACTGTTCCTCTATTCTTTGCTTAGGCAAAACCACCAGCAAATTTTCGACATAGGAAGCAGGGGAGCTTTTAGTAAAAAAGACTATATGTTGCTACATGTATCCTCACAGTAAAAAAGACTATGCGTTGCTATATGTATCCTCACAATACTCTGCGATAAAGATAGTCCAAGGAGATCAAATGATAGTTTTACAAAAATAGCTTCTGCCCTCCTTGAATTCCTATGCTAGATTCTGACACCCTTGTCATAAAAACCACCACTGTGAACTCTGGGATTGTTGATGTAGCAGTCTGTAAGATTTCTCAATATGAAGAGAAAAAGGACAGAAAAATGCAGCCTTTGTTTTGGCCTTATCAGCTATAAAAACTCGCCTTATTTTGTAGGATAATGGCAGGATAGTATCTATTCTTTAAATTCCCTTTTTTCAGATCTAATCTTGTTTCCATTGTTAAATCAACACTTTGTAGGGATTTATGAACACTCAGAAATTCCACAAAACCTGGGATTCAGATAGTCAGGGAGGAGAATTAAAATCCTGGAAAGCCTGGGAATACATAGGCAAGTCACATAGATGGGAGGGAAATAAGTGTTTGAAAGAGGATTTCTGTCTATGTGTGTGCCATGTGGAATAATTTTTCAGCAGATGCATTGGGCAATGTGTGAAGGAATGGGCTCTTTGGTTCGGCTCCAGCCCAAATCAGTAATTGTTGCTGTTCTGATAGCAGCTAAGTGGTCTGTGGGAAATGACTTAGTGGTCTCACTCCAGTCTTATGAGTAGTTGTTCATTAACATGAAAGCACTAATGAGCTAAGCAAAGAAGAAAATGGTGGAGGGAATTGTGGAGGCTGAACCTCCTTTCACTTTGCCTTTCAGGGCTAAGATGTCCAGGCAGGGTCAGAGGGAGTGTAGAAATTGAATGGACCAGTGCTACAGCTCTTGTGTGGGTAACTTGGGTATTTTAGCCAAGAGGGCTGCCAATTTGGTACATCCCACAAGCATCAAAATCATGGGATGATGGGTGATGATGGCAAAGACTGCTTCAGCCTGATGGTGTCTCTGGACCTGGATGTGACCAGCTCTGTGCAAGTCAGGATGGTGCTGCCTTGGCCACCTGCCCCTTGAGTCATGTACTGCTGCCCACAGCAGGCCAGCAAGCTGGCAGCAGGACATTGCCGGTGCGGGAGTAACATGGTGGGACCAGGTATCTAAAAACAGGGCGGCTGGGCAAAAAGAGCAATAAATGCAAAGACAGAGGAAGATGATGTGAACCATGCTCCCTCTTTCACCACGGGCTGCCTCTGAGCTAACTGGGCTCGTGCTTCTGTCAAGATTTTTAGACACAGCGTTGCCGGGGTCAGCTCTGGGGGCACCTTTCTCCCAGCTCATTACAGAGCCTCGGTCTCTCAGTTTTCAGCTTCTTGCATGTCTGAGAAGGGAGAAGGACGAGAGGTGCCTCCCAGCTGAGAGCCCTGGTGCCTCCCGGGGGCAGCAGCAGCAACAGTGGCTGCTCCTACCTCTGCTCCCCCCCAGGACGAAATCCTTGCAGAACTGGCTGCGTCTTGTGCCAGTATCCCTTTCTATAGGGACTTGTTTGTGTTGCTTACATCATATGCTGGATTTAGAAGACCTCCAGTGTTACCATGGCAACAGTTTCTGCTTAAGTATAGGTGAGAATGTAAGTTAATTTTAAATAAGGTGAAATGGAGGGGGTGAAAAAAGCTCTCACAAAGCATCTGAAGCCACACAGATCTATCTGTCTAATCAGTTCTGTAAGAAAGCTTCTAAAGTTAATTTCACATCCCCGAGGATACATCCTCCTCATAACAAAAGAAGTTCAGGGCCGGTTTCTTTGGACTGTCGCCGCTCGCGGTGGTGGCAGACCTGGGAAGCCTTCATCTCCATCTCCTCTCCATGTTCCCCACGTACACATTGCCAAATACTCTGCATGTGGTGGGGTCGGAAGATGAATAAGACCTAGAAACAGCACATCTAGTTGGATGCTCTGAGGCTTCATGGAGTATGGGATTAATGCAATTTTGCTGCTGCTGCTGCTTGTTAGCAGGAGAGGCCAATATGCTGTCCTTCATATTGTGGCCCGAACTCTGCCCTCAGTGGTATCCTTAAAACCTGAAGTCTATATATAAAAATATAATGTATGTATACATACCTGTATGTGTACATGTATGTATATGTATATTTATTGTGTTCTATCATTGGAAATTAACAAAAGAAAAAAATACAATCTCCAAAATAGAAATGTTCTGTTTATAATAAAATTATCTGGAGAAGAAAAAGAAATTTGTTTGATAAAGCACCGGTATGAGGAGTGTTGCTCACAAAAGCATTATAAGATTGCCCCTTTTTGCTTTTTACCAGCCCAATCGGAGCACTCTTTCTCTCTCGGCTCCATAATTGGCACTTATCACCATTGTGTGCCGGTGTCTAGTCCATTAAATAAATATCAAGGTAACAGTAAGAGATCCAGAAGCCCACTTAAACGTTCACCTAGTCATTTAATGCTCTGTGATCCATGCTTTGTAAGAGTTACCTTCTTAATATACACAGTTTACAGCTTAAGAGCAGGCAGCTTCAGAAAAAGTAAAGGGCGGTGAATGTGGACCCGTTCATGACACCGGTCACGCTTGCGCTGGGAGACACGCTATCTCCTGAATGACCTGACAACACCAGTGGGGCCTGACTCTTCTGTTCTCAAATCTGCATAACAAGCGGATGCTATTTAGATTTGTGTCATAAACAGTTGCCTGGTAACCAGCTTTTGTAACTCTTTTGGCAGCACCAGTAGCACAAATATCTGTGCCCAGGTGTTTGTCCCTTCCATTTACCTGGAAGCGACAGCCACACAAGCAGAAATAAGAGTGCTACTGCCTACTGGGCCATTCATGGCCAACCATTTACTAAGCAGTAAGACACAAGAGACTGAGGCAAAGTTATCGTGCTGATTAATAAACAGTGTAACCTTTTAAAAATTTCCTTTCTTTGCCCTGATTTTCAGAACTGCTTTTTTGCTTCTTATCTCCATTTCATTTGTTTGTTTTGCCATGAGTCACTTCCCTGCTGCTGCTTGGTGCAAGAAAAAACATCTCTCTTCTGGAGTCTGAAAGAGCAAATTTCTAGCATATAAGCTCTCCAGTACTACAGAGGAGCTGTGTAATGTTATGAATCACTTGTAAAGACGTTTCCAACTTTCTACTCTGAATTTCTTCAGTTGTGTTTGGTTGAACTGATTTATGGTTTCATTTATGTTGGTGATGAGATCTTATATCTGTATGCAGATACGTGATTTATGCAGAAGTCTTAATTAATTAGTGTCATGTGACTTCAAGCCAGTCACAGTTAAAATCACAAGATAAGAAAGGAGGTGGCTGCTGACATAATGATTATTAGATTTCTGAAACCATCTGGATTACGCAGTGCATTCATGTGGGTCAGGCTGCCCTGAGTGTGCAGCCCAAATCCGGACCGCTGATCTGCAGGGGACAGATAGCTTATTGCATGCCTCACAAAGAGAGACACTCCTCAGCATTATATTCATGTGGTACGTGTTTTATCAGGTATTCTTACAGCCTAAGCAGTCAATAGACAACTAGAATATCAGAAATCTTAACGGAAAGAGGTTCTTTGTGTAGCTAATGTGTTATAGAAAAGGATCTGAAGGAAGGAAAGTAAAGCAATGGTGGGACGAATCAAGTAGATGCCCCAAACACAAGGACTGATGTGAATGAATAACAGGATAAACTATGGGGGTGGGTAGCTCTGAGGGTCAAACAGAAAGCAGTAATGATGATGTTGTTTTCATGGAAATGTAGAAACGGGATCCTCCTTACAGAGAGCTCTGTTACATGGCACTGACAACATGAAGGATGTTGGTGATGATGCTGCCTGAAATGTCTCACCTAGGAAGGGCAATATGGGGATTATTTTGTGCTGTGTCCAGAACATTTCCTTCCACTTATGGTATTTCCTGAACAGGTACATCCAGATGCAGGACTACAGCTATACCACAACAGCTGTTCTCCAAATCACAGCAAGAGAAGAGGAACTCACCTAAGTGTGATGGAGGCCATCTGAAATTTGACAATCAGACAATGAGCAAGTTCCCTAAAGGAAACAATTTGGAATTTCTTCTTTACCTGTGCCAAATGTGTGGCAGGAAAGAAAGGCATCAGTGAGGGGTTTTGAAGGTGTGTGTGGTTCTCTGGTGGCATCTGCCAATTACTTCCAAATGTTTGGCAAAAGGGGACTAAGAAAAGCACGCTTGTCTGTAGACTCAAACTCTGTACCCAGCGGTCTACAGTTATGACAGAAAATCTGAGTCTACTGAAAGCTGCTAACATCTGCTGTATTTATTGCTACCCCCAAAAAGACCCCAAAGGGACTTTTTATTACATTCATGATTGCTTGCATTTAACAGTGCTTCCACTATTAGTCACCCTTGCCACTTCTTATCCCTTAAATAGTAGACTTTGTGTATATGTAAGGGCCTTAGGCAATTTCTCTCGCTGTGTTGGAGTATACCTCTCCTCTAAGCAAAGGCTACGTAAGCTGGAAAGAAGTCAAAGTACTTGATTTTTGCTTGCCATTGCTGGTAACTCATATAGTAATACAATATGAACTGAAACCATATCTTTCTCTCCAAAGATGGCTATCTCAAACTACAGAAAATTAGTCTGTCTATGGATTGTATTTGAGAGAGGGTAAAATTAATGGGAAAAACACATCATCTGATGAGTGAGCTTGATGGCCTCCAGCCCAGGCAAGGAACACAGACAAGAATGGTAGTTGGGAAGAAACAAAGAATAGCTGTTCTTAAGGGTGAGGGATGAATATCTGGATTAAGAAGAAATAGGATTTGAAACTACCATCTGAAGTAAATGACTGGAGAATAGAATGGTTTTGGAATGAAGACCACAAAAAGAAAGGCTCCAGCATCATTTAGAGATCTATTTCTAGTGTAGGAAGCAATGAAAAAAGGAAACTAAAGAGGAACACCAAACCTGCTGGGCAGGCTAGCAGAAAGAGAGAGACAAAATACCCCAATTGAAAGTTTGTGTGTCTAATACATTGTCCCACTCATGGCAGGGGAAGATGTCTTCTATTAATGTATGTTTTGCTATTTACTGGAATGAGCTATTCAAAAGCATTTTCATAGTGTCAGACTATAGATAGTCTTTGGAGCACGTGTTGCCTTTCCTCTGCAGTAATATATTCCATGGGTAGGATTTTGGAAGGATATAGGAGCTTATTGAATAATTTCCACGCCACCTCTTTCATTATAGTGTGGAGAGATGGAGGGCAGAGATCATCTTGAATCTGTAGGAAGTGTCTGTATGTTAAAACTAGTCACAGAATGTGGAGCAAAACATCTACTAAAATATTAATGAATTGGGGGAGATGTAGTTTACCAAGAAAGTAAATCAACAGGAGCACATGAAGCCAGGAACTGCAGCTCTCATGAGCAGTATGGTGACGCTCATGGATGGAAAGTAGAATATTGATCCAAACCAATAGATTTCATTCAGGTAATTCTCAGAATGTAATGGTGTGGAAAAAAGTAAGTAAATTCTCATTTGGCATTCCAAGCAGGACAGCATTAGTGTTTATGCCTGTCCTGGTTTCAGCTGGGATAGAGTTAATTTTCTTCTTAGTAGCTGGTACAGTGCTGTGTTTTGGATTTAGTGTGAGAATACTGTTGATAACACACTGATGTTTTAGTTGTTGCTAAGTAGCGCTTATCCTAAGTTAAGGATTTTTCAGTTTCCCATGCTCTGCCAGCAAGGAGGTGTGCAAGAAGCTGGGAGGGAGCATAGCCGGGACAGCTGACTTGAACTAGCCAAAGGGCTATTCCATACCATAGAACGTCATGCCCAGTATATAAACAGGGGGGAGTTGGCCGGGAGGGGCAGATCGCTGCTGGGGCATCGGTGAGAGGGTGGTGAGCAATTGCATTGTGCATCAGTGGGGTTTTTTTCCTTTTTTTCCCCTCTTCTTTTTTTGTTATATTCCTTTTCATTATTATTATTATTATTATATTTCATTATTATTATTGTTAGTATTATATTTTACTTTAGTTATTAAACTGTTCTTATCTCAACCTTTGAGTTTTACCTTTTTTCCCAATTCTCCTCCCCATCCCACTGGGAGCAGGCAGGGTGAGTGAGGGAGCGGCTGCGTGGTGCTTAGCTGCTGGCTGGGGTTAAACCACGACAATGCCAAATTACACCATATAGGATTTTCATAACTGAAAGTCCACTTAGAGAAAATGTTTTCCCAAGGAAGAGGTCTATTTCATTTTCTGATGATATATCTTAATTTTATTCTTGTTGAGCAGTCACAGAGAGTCCGTTTTCGTCACGGCTTTGTGCTATGCAGAAGTTTGATGCCTCAAACAACCATTTTATAAAGAAATTCTGCAATATTATGCAGGAACACTAATTCATATCCAGGATTGGAATATACTTTTTCCTTTAATTCTTGTATGATATCCTTCTAAGCGTATTACATATTTCCTCTCCTGCAGAAGAATTTCATGTCATACCAGAGAGGCAAAACAGCTCTCAGACTGTTGGAAAAGGCAGTTTAGGAATAGTGGCTGGAGTCTACCCTACTGATGAGTCCCTGTTGCATTGGACAGAGTGGAATCCCTGTTTCAGTGGACGTTGCTGCCCCTCTCAGCTATAAGCCCATGAGGAAATCCACACATACTACTCCAATACTGAGCTAATTTCCATGCATCTATGCAACACTCCCTTGCATGTTGTAGATGTGCTCCTTATTAAAGAACTTGTTGTACGAATGCATGTTGCTTGTAGGACTGCTGACAGAGTTTTAAAAGTGTGGAGTAATTGTAAGCCTCCTTTGCAATATTTCTGTCTGTAGGTCTCCTTTCATGCTGGTGGAATTAGCAAATGTCTCTCTGTGAATCAGCAGAAATTATTCACCAGCTTTAAGTAGGGTTATAATTCTTTTGAACAGAGAGATAGGAAAAGTGCTTGCCCCATTGCACAAGGTCAGAGATCCTGCCTTCCTTGTTCTGTGTTGCTGAGCCGTTCTCAGTGGGGTTAACGGTGACTGATCTAGACTTGCTCTACTTTTGTAGAGGGCTTGAGCTTCATTTCCTTCTGACTTTTAGATCACCCATCCCCTTCGAATGAGCCTTTCCTTTTACTGAGCACCGCCGGCTCCATTACTTCATGCTTTTACTCTGTTCACTTCTCTAAATCCAAGGTGCAGGGAAAGGTTTTGATTTTTTTCTGTGCTATTTCCTGGAGCAGTTCAGACTATATTAATTGCACACTTACTCCCCATGACTCACCTTTGGTTTGCAGTGCTCTGTGAGAGATAACACTGCTGCCAGCATCATTCTAGCTTTTCTTCAGTGTTTGCTGCACACTTCCTTATTCAGGCCCCTGAAGATACTTGTCCTTCCAACTTGCAGTCTTTTATTGTATATTTTCCTTTGTCCGAGACCCTCCCTGGCTTCAAGGAGTATACCTGTATGACCTGGAAAGCAAGAGGGGAGTTGAATAATAGCTCGCCAAACAGAGAGACTGGGAAGGCATTTATTCTCTGTCCTCGCTTGCTGACATTTGAGTCCTGCAGGACCAGGGGCAGGTGTCTCAAAGAACCAAAACCCAAGGAGCTCAAATTACTGTCTGAATGATACAGTAGACTGGATACTAAATAAGGCTGGCTCCTTATGCCAGTGGCACCAGTCCTGCCACTCTATCTGCAGCACATACCAAAGTATCTAGTGAAGCAGGTCAGCTCTCTTTTCTCTTGGCCTGTTCCCTCCTTACCAGAGACCAAAAGCAGGGAGGAGGACTTTAAATACCAAAGACCTGACAATAAAATAAAAGCTGGAGTAAAACTGCATATGTTCTATTGAAAATTACAGCCATGGATTGATCAAAGGCTGGCCTCAATATAAAACCAAAATCGGTGAGCCTGGGCAAGCCTTCACCGATTCCTAACTCCAGCGTGGTCCCAGCTGCTTTTCATATTCCCCTCTGGCCTTTCCTGTCACCATCAGCAGGGATTGCTAGGATGTCAAAAAGAGGTGAAACCTACAGTGTTACAAAGCCTGCCAAACCTCAGGCACATGGCACCGGGGTTTACAATGTGTGACGTGTTTCAATTGAGGAACTCGACTGAAAACTCTGTTAAAGAAAACTGAAAAATGATGTGAGGGTCTCTTTCATGCGATAACATCTCCGCGATCTCATTTTAAGAAGAGATGGGTGGGAACTGGTTGGTTTTAGATCCAAATGTATACGAATCCAATGTTTTTGAGCTTGTTTTTGTCTTTTCCCCTTTAAATTCCCAGAGGGAATGAATGCAAAAAGTTGTGAGAAGCTAAAGAAA
Organism: Gymnogyps californianus; assembly: GCF_018139145.2. Taxonomy (NCBI): domain Eukaryota; kingdom Metazoa; phylum Chordata; class Aves; order Accipitriformes; family Cathartidae; genus Gymnogyps; species Gymnogyps californianus. The sequence goes on along the minus strand of NC_059472.1, from coordinate 116,254,548 downwards.
TGAAATTTCAGGAGGGGAACTGGGTAGGAAGAGGCTTGTGCACGGTGTTTTTTCCCGATTTTTTTTTTTTTTTTCCACGTGATGTACCATATGAAATAGAAGAAGTTGAGATGAAAGTTGGGTTTTAATATGGATAACAAAAACTATGCATTCCCAGAAAGCATCAAAACAAAATGTTCTCAAAATCAACATGGTTCTGTGCTACGTTTAGCTGTCCACAAATTGGCATTTCCTGCAAAAAAAAAAATTAAATTGCAGCTAGTTTTGTGATTCCATGAGATTCCCAAACCTGCTGGGTGAATTATCCAGCTGTCAGGTTCATGTTTGTGCTCCAGCTGCATCAATACTTTGTGTTAGCACGGCACCTTGAGCACAGCACACAACAATTTTCCCTCCCTGGTGCTTTTGGTCCCCAGTTTCCATGGGAGGCGACTAAGACAGATGAATCAGAAGAGAGCTAAGGCATGGCAACAGCAGGATCCTTGCTGTGATGTGGAGCACATCTAGACCACAGTGTAAGAGATGTGACAGCAAGTTCCATACTTCAGTGCTTTTGTTATCAGAAGCTTCAGATTTCAAATTACAGTACCGAGCTGAACAATTACAGTAATGAGGGAACGTAAATTTTGGTTGCAAATGGGCACTATAGCATATGACATCCAACTGAAAGAGAAGTATTTGTGTGCCTTGAGATGGAAGTCAACAGAGTGGGCAGGCATGTCTTCTGGACCCAGGTGGGACAGAAGGAGAAGGAGTATCTTTAACCCCCAATCTCACAGAGGGAAGAGCCTACACCTGCCTTCCTTTTGTCATCGTAGCCTCTTGGCAGATAATGTGAGGAATCAGTGGGTTTAAAGCTTATTTTACTCCAGAGCTAGCCCAAGTTATAACTCAAGCACTGTCACTCACTAAAGACCTATCCACATCAAAAATCCACACAAATATTCCTTCATTTGAGTGCTGAGGAGTTTTTTACACAAGCCTAGGCTAAAGCTCAGCAGATCCTAACATGTTTATACTCTCCACACAAATTTGATCTTTTTGTGTGGTCATCTGGTTGCCTTGTGCTGCTCAAGATTTATGTCACGTGTCTGCCTTCACCTTGATCTACACTAACTTGTGTGAATTAACTCAGCAATGAAGACATATCTTTGGAGTTAAAAATTGTGGTGAGGAAAGATCAAACCAGACTACAGAAAATACTAAGAGCTAAAACTAACCATTCAGTATTAACTCCAGATGCTTCCAGGTAAGGCCTAAGGATTAAAAGAAATAATGGCAGTAATTTCTGTAAATGCAGGCAACTGTAAGAAGGCATGGCTGAGCACACAGCCAGAGCACTTGTCTACGACAGTCTCCACATTTGCTCTCTGTGATTTCTTTGCTAACCTTTGGGACATCAAAGAGTTGAAATTTCTCCTTCAGCTCTTCAAGAAGGAAAATCCTGATGGCAGGTCACATTACACATTTCACTGACCAATTGTTTCCCCCATCTTTTTCTTTTTTTCCTTCTCCCATGGGATCGCCTAACTCTCCAGCCTCAAGCTTCAACTTGCTAGTTAAGCTAAAAATAGCTCAAGGACTAGCTTGTAATAGATGGCAGAAACTGAAAACAGGAGTGACATTCATTTATTGTACAAACAAACTGAAAAATTAACTCCTATATCATATTATTTTCCCATCTAAATTTTAGATATCAGAGAGGAGTTACTGACAGGAGCAGGGGCAAGAGATTAGAGGTCTTCGTAAATGGTAGTTTCTGTGTTTCCTTCATTAATATTGGGTGAAATCCTGATCCTATTAATGTTAATGAAAATTTTGCTACTGACCTCAGTGGGGCCAAGAATTCAGTTCTAAAAACCTGGTGACCTGTTACTCTTTGTTTCAATTCTTCCATTGTTGTTGTTACTATTCCTAAATATAACCTATGCATTATCACTTAGATTTATCAAATTCTAAATTTTTTTTCTATGGTCCTGATCCTGATGTCCCTTATATCAATTTGCATGATATATCCCACTCTAAAATAAACATTTTCTTTCAATTCCATGTTTTCCAACTTTGAGATTGGTAACATCAGCTGCGCACATGGTACAACTCATGTTTTTTGCAGGATAGATGTTCCAGTAGGATCTTCCATGATGATTCAGCTGGTTGTTCTGCACTGTCTTAAATACAGCAGATATTTCAATTAAAACGTTGTAGCCAGGAAGCTCTATGACCTCACTTCTGAGTAGGTCACATCAGATTTGTTTGACAGAACCAATTTGGCATTGCATTCATTTTAGTGTGCATGGGAATGCAATTACGTGTCAAACTCTGAAATCTTCAGGGAACTCAGGGCAATCTGTATTAGACAGGTACTATACTGTTTTGTCCTCCAGATTTTTATCCAGACAGGCACACCTAGCATTTTCGCAATTTTCTCTGTGTCAATTAAATATAGTTAAAAAATTTTGATGAGAATTTTTTCAGGTAGCTTACTATTCAGAGAAAATCCATTTGAAGACATTTCTCCATGATAATACAGTCTGAAATAAAGGATGCCAAAAATATCTGTTAAAAATATATTGAAAGTAACTTTTACAGCTCCCACATATATGGCTGAGTTACATCAGTGAATAGGCTCCACGTAGTATTAACAGTCCATTATCCTTTTCAAAAATCAAACCTGTTGGTTGAGAGAAAGTGTCAGGATATATTTTAAGGGGGATCTAGACGCTAATTTCTCCTGCCTACTTGAAAATTCACAAAACTGTTACAGAAAATGGAGTGATATTCTTTCCTTAAAACCCCGATGATCCCCTAATTGCCAAACTTCCTTTAGAGATCATTAAGGAAATTCAAAGTAACCAAGATCTTTACTTTAACACATTTTCGCAATTAACATTTCACATACATGTTTGTCCTTTTTGAAAACAAATTATTATCATTTTATAGTGGAAAAAATATAGAGACAATTGCTAAATATATTTATATTTCCTATTTAGTATACAAAACCAAGAATAAATTATATGTTGAAAGATCTTCAAAACAGGGTCTGATAATTTCTCAATTTTTTTGTTAACACTTTAGTACATCTCTATGTCATTATGGTATATAAAAGCCCTATATCTGAGGCTACTTTCTGCTAGGCAGTACCACACTTCTTCGTTGGTGATCTTATACTCTAAACAAGTTTGCCAAAGGACTTCAAGGCTAGAGGGTTGAGGCAGAGGTTTCAATGCAACTTTTCTGGGCATAAAAGTTGAATCCTGACTCTGAATCCTGATACAGTGCTTATGGATAAGAACTAACTTTCCCTTTGCTTCAGCTGATTTCTGTACCTATTACTTTTGCAGAGCAATGTTTTACAGGGCTGGGTGATATTACAAGTAATTAATATACTGGAATTGCAGAGTGATCCCTTAGGTATTCTAGTCCTTTTTCTTGTGTGTGTGTGATTTTCTAACCTCTTTACATTTTGTCTAGAGAAAAGGATGTGGTACAATAGAATAGAGTGGATGGATGCTGAATGGTTTAGTTATCACTTTCCCAAGCTTAGCTATTCATTTGTAACTTTAATGGCATTTGTAGCTATTCTTTACGCATCAGAGTGTTGTAGGTAGACACTCTGTGGCACTCTACTGGTCAAAGAACATTGAAATTGCAGGTAATAACAAGAAAAGATTTTGTTGTTGTTATTTCCAATCTTCGGTATCTTTTAAGACCGTTACAGCATGTAATCTTGTCTTTTGGTCAGTGAAAAAGGCACAGAAGCATCTCTGGTAGCTCAGGATATCCATCTAACCATCACTGTTTATTTCTTTTTCCCTTCATCATGCTCTGGCCCTTTCAAGTGCTGCGCACCAGCACTGCTGCTCTGATTTCAAAGGAGCTATGCGGAGCAGCAGTGAAGTAAGGCTTCACCTTATTCTCTACGCTTTCTTTCCGTTTCAGTTCGTCGTTTTATTTCTTCTCTCAACTCTTTCAAGACACAAGAAGCCTACACCTGACAGATGGGTGCCTTTTTTCTCTTAATCTTTTCTGAAAATTCCCTTTGATAAGAAGTAGATTACGGTCACGGCACTTGTTTTGCATTGCTGGATTTGAGCTACTGAGAGCTAATGTAAGTGGTAAGCAGCCGTCTTCTGCCTATGTGCAATCAAAGTTGGTACAAATTCCTAAATTCATAGGTGGATTTGCATGCTCAGATATACACTTGCTCTCACTGTAATCCACAAAATGTGTTGCTAGCTTCAGTAAGTCTGTTCATTTTAGGGTAGGTGGTTCGTTTTAGGGAGATGAGAATCTGGCCCTGAGTGTTTGATTGCTTCCTGTGTGTTGCAGTTTATAGGGAGGCGTGTTATATCACTTCAGCTTTTAACAGAACCCGCACAGCTCGCTTTCCTGACAAAGAAATGTCTCCACCTGCCATTTGAAATATGCTGATATTATGGACTGTTGCAAACCCACTCCACAATTCAGTGTGATTGGCAGTCACCGCTCAGAGGCTGCGAGAGCGGGGATACGGGAGGTCAAACGGAGCTGCGTTAGCGGAGCCGCGCGAGGAAGCTGGCAGGCTCCCTCCTGGCTCAGGCCAGGAATCCCCCTCCCTTCCCTGGGCTGGGAAGCGGGGAGCGCTGTGGAGCAGCGAACAAACAGATTGAGCGTGTTCTTAACCTCCGTGGTGCTCCACCAGACTCTCATGAAAGACATTCACCCTCCCACTAAATGAGTAAATGAGAGGTTGATTGATGACTCAGAAGTGTATTTATTCAAACTTCTATTTATCTGTAGCTACACAACAGCTTTCTGAACTTAGAGGAAATCAAGCAATTCAGTTCCCTGTAGGTACAGAAGTGCGAGATGGCAACGTATATATTGCAATATGCTTATCGCCTTTAAAAGTATTAGAAAAAGAGCTTGGTGGTTTAAGTTTCCTAACTGGTGGAGGCTACAGTGATTTCCCTCTGGAATGATTATTGCTTTTCTGTACTAGGGCATGCTGTGGCATGTATTCTCCAACTTGCTGCATGTGTTTTACTTGATTTTTTTGGTTTTGGTCTTTTGTTGTTGTTGTTGTTGTTGTTTTGTTTTTTGGGGTTTTTTTTTTGTTAAGCAAGCGGAGCCATTTTACCCCAGCAGCTGTGTCTAAGTAGATTCGGGTTTTGTGTCCAGCCTGAAAGGAAACACGGTTCCTATATATCTGCTCAGCTGTTTATTGGGGAAATGTATATCAACTCACTGAATTGTTTATGTATTTTCTCTACATTGACAACATTACTTCCTTTTACTTTTCTTGTATTAACAGTGACTGAAATTGAAAGATCATTTTAGTTTAAAGAAAAACTTTGCTGTAAATATTGCTGAAATACAGCTGTTTATAAGCTACACAGGGCTACATCTTACATAGAAACTATAATATACTCTTAGATGCAAACTTGAGAGGTGTGCGTGTGTTTGTGTGCATGCATATATGTTATGCATTTCTGTTGCCAGTTATAGCTGAAGTAAGCATCAGTGGGCTACTTTTTTTCCTGCCATATAAATACCTTTTTAGCACTTCAGCTTTTCAGATCTTTGAGAAATAGGGACAGTGGTTAAACATAATTTGTATTTACAGGTATTTCTGATATGACTCACAAAAAGGTCCCACATAAAAAAACCAAAGAAACCAAAGTATTTGGCATTTTGTAGTCCTGACATGCATTTTAATATATGCAGATTGAACTGGTAGATAGAAATTATCATTTGCAGTTTTTACAAAACAGCCCATCTCCCTGTCCTTTGGAGGATATCCCCATTCCAGCTACAGAAGGACCAAAAAGTGGTCCTTAGTGCTCTGTGCATTCTCTTCTGCTCAGTGTTTCCTTTCCTGCTAGTGTGCCTGTGGGTGTTGACTGCTGTAATTTTGATTCAGCAGCATTGTTACAGATACATAGAAAGCTATTAATACTTCTTGCTTATGTATGCCTTGACAGAGGTGAGGCTGGATGGCTCACTGTCCTGTAGAGCCGAGTCTGCACCACCATATTCCTCACAGACCTCCAAGACGGGACCTTCCTCACACAGAAGATCTGGCTTTGTTGCTAGTTGGCCCATGATAGGGTGGTCTTGCTACTCTTCTGTTTGCTGTGCAGTCCCAGAATAAATCATCACCAAATCTATCAGCACCTCTGTAAATATTCTCCCCACATATCTCTTCATGCCAGCATGTGTGATCTCTGTAGGAAAGGCTGTCTCTTGTTTTCTCTTATTAGCCAGCCACTGGAGTCCCTATGAATTTTCCTTCCCTCCCTCTGTCCCTTCCTCTGAGAGTTATGCTAATAACTGGTTTGCTTCATTGGTCTGGACTGTAACTGCACCTTCCGACCAAAACAAAGGCACAGGATTGAAACCTGAAATGTGTTAACTTGGAAGTATTTTGTGTAAATGAGCTGCTAGTTCAAGATCATTTTGCCCGTTAGCACAAACAAGACAATCAAATTCTCCTACGACAGGCTAGGAGAGGATTCATGGGGTAGCTCATGTCACTGCAGCACTATGTTCTGTGATGTCTGCCCCAAAAGTCCTAGTACACAAGTCAATGCTGACCAAAAGTCAGCACCTATGGATGGCATTGCAGAGTGATCTCAGTGAAGCTAGACTGTCCTAGCTTGAATGCTGAACCCATGAGAAAAAAGTGGAGTTAAATTAATAGTTTAGAGAGCTAATACACAGGTAATGTTGGCTCAGTTTGTTTTGTAGCACTTATAATAACATTACCTTCAGATTTGTTGCAGTACAGATGCTGTGGTTAAGCAGAAGAAACTTTTTTTAAAGACTTCTTCCCTCCTCAGAGGAAAGAGAAGGACAGTGGAATAAGTGAGTTAGTAAATCAAAATGTGTCATTTAAGTTTGATGGAGAAGGCATGATCCTCTGAGTCAACAGGAGTTTTGTCATGGACTTTAGTGAGATCAGGGCTTCAGCATGTGGTGGACCAGCGCTCGCCCAGTCATCTTACGCGTGACAGGTGAATGAAACAGGGTGAGAAGAGAAATCCAAGAGCCTAAGATTCTTTGGCTTCTCCTGGCGTAAGTTAGTTGATTGCTCAAGTAGGTCAACGTCTTAGTCATGCTATTACTAAGTATAGGTTGTTATTCTTTGGTTAAGTGAACTAGTTGCTCGTTAATGGGTTCTCACTAACAAATCACTGTAGACAGGCTATGTGGCAACCTTATCCCTTGGTCTATCTATGAGTATTCAAGGTCATCCTCAGGTTTCAGTAGGAATGGCATCTTGGAATCCAGGATCTAAAAACATCCCCAAGGTTCCTCTGATCTCCTGAAGTCCTGGGATCCCATAATGAACACTTTCATCAGGCTCATCCCCTAATACTCAGTAACTGTATCCTCAACTGCTTTAGAGCGCTCACTCACACAGCTTGCTTCTTCACTCACTCTCCCTTTCTCTTTTTTCTTTTTTTTAAAGTAAGAGGCAAGCAAATGGGATAATCTTGTGTAGTCTCTGAATGGCACATGAACATTTCTTAAAATACAGCTCAGCAGTTGTCAGCTGTTTCACTATAGGGATACTTCCTATTAGTCTCCAGGTTTTTAACTTCACTTTTGTCTCCTTGGAAAAATGAATCTTTGGAAATACTATGAAATATGGATACCCCAGTTCTCTATATTTTGGATTTTAAAAAGCATTTTCCATGTGGGAAACCTTCTGTGTCTTTTTGTATGTCTGCCATATCCTGTCTGTCTTCTCTATATGAGTACTATAGACTTTGAGTTACTACCAACTGTCTAGCGCAGAATACACTTGATGCCAAACTAATATCAATAGTTTGAAGGTAAACTCCCCCTCACCTGCAAGTCATAGGTATTTAATAACTCACTGTGCCATGAAGCCTGAGCATGCTACCATTCGACCTGCCTGTAGCTGTGCGGAGTGTCCTCTTTTGAGGCTAAACTGATTTGTAGTTCCAGCTCTTTCAAGAGATGATGTCAGCCTCTAAACGGAGAGCCAAATTGGCATCAGGCTGTAGGTGCATAGCCAATCTGCTTTCCATATTGTTCTCTTGGCTTCCACACATCATGAATAATCTGTTCAAGACAATCTGAAAACCTCAGTGCAAGCAAGATGCACTTTGTGTCCCTAAAGTCACTTTTCATGTTTGCATAGGCCTCATGCCCAGCAAGGAGCCTGTATGCATAAGAGGGAGAAAAGAGAGAGAGATCTCGCAGAAAACAGTTCTGTGATTTTATTTATTTATATGATACTTCTCAAAACCATGACTGAAGCCTGTGATTTTTCCACTGACATATGCGTGCAATTTTTCCTGAGATGCAGGAACTGAATCTGTCAGCCTCCTGATGAGCATTACAGAGAGAAAGACACCCAGGATAATTTAATTAGACCCCAAGAAATAGCCCAAACTGAAGGACATTTTCTGGTTGTCAGGGACTAAATTCATCTTTATAACAGGCAACACCACCACCCTGATTCAGAGACCCCCCTGCTTTCTGATCACCTCTGAATTGCTTTTCCTTTGTGATGCTGAGTTCCCTGACCCTTCCTAGAGATTTGATTCAAGATCTTCAGCTGTGTTAGATCCATAGTACACCTAAGGAAGTGAGGGGAAAAGAGTGACCTTGTGCTATAGTCCTAAGTGCTATAAAGAATGATCCAGGTCCAAAGAATAATTTAGAGCAGCTTTAAGATGTCTAAATTACCCTAACCTGCATTAACCATTGAGGAATGGATGAATTCCATTCCATAATAAATGATGACACAGTTACTTGGGAACAGCTGATTCTTTCTCATTTTCTGTATAGTTCCCAGCTCTGGAAGAAGGTGTAATGCTGCTTTGGTAAGATATGGATTATTTGTAGATTTTTGCTTTGTTGGGTTTTTTTCCACCCTGGAGGTGAGTTTAGTGCAGGGGGGGAAATGCACAGCAGTCTGTCTTGGACAAAGTAGAGTTGGAGGAAGGGAAAGGTAGAGGAAGGAATAAAAATGGGTAAGTGGAAAGATGTATCTTTATCCCTTATCATGGCTGAGCTGTCATTGTTGCGAGCCAGGACTGATGGCCTGTAACCCTGAAGGTTTCTCGTTATGGCTTGATCCCGTGTTGCGCTGCTTGAGAGACCTGTGCTACTGGGCACAGATGGCAGCTGAGCTCAGGAATACAGGGTCTGTTCTTAGCTCTGCTAATGATTCCCAGTCTGACCTTTGCCAAACTTCTGCTCCATTTAAAGCGAGACTTTCTGATCTGAGAATGATGGACATAAGACCCTCTTTTAAATATTTTTATATCTTCAAATATAAAGCTGTTGTAGAAGGGGAAAGCTGGCATTTGCTATACTTAGGTGATTCTTTCTGTTCTGAATAAAGCAAGAGCTTTGCATGACCAGAGCTGAATGTGCCCCTTTACTGAGTAGATAAGAGTTATGCAACTTGCCCACTCGGAATAATATACTTACCATTATTAATAATTATATGTAAAATAGTTCATTAAGCCTCTATTTTACAAAACCTAATATATTAACTGACGAAAAATTATGTTCAATGACCCATCTGCTAATTACCAAAATCAGAATTCACCCTCCATCTGCTCAGAAACATACACAAAACAACGCACTTAAGTCATCAAAGAATAACTGATCCAAACAATAATGATAGATGCAGCTTTGTAAACTGCACTGGTTTATCATGAGTAGTAGAATCGTATCAAATAAATGTTGTTAATTTGTGCCAGGAAAAACTGAGACACAAAATGTTTCAGATATTGTTCTTCTCACTGTAAGCATCTTTTTCATCCCTGATGCAATTGATTTACATTTTATGTTATGTTGGTTCTGTAATTTAAAAATTGAAGCTATCTGAGTCCTGTATTTTCAGGATTCCATTGATGTGACTGGAATTTAGAGATCTGATATCTGGGCAATTGAGATGACAGTTTTAAAATGTTTGGTATAAATATAGTGTATGGAGTAAGTCAACCTATTATTCATCTATGCAGTATAAATATAAATGGCACCCCTAATGTAGTATATGCTCAATCTTCTATGTGTAGATTTAGAATAGAATAGAACAGCTTTTGCTATTTTCTATGTGTAGATTTGCCTCAAAGTGTTAAACTTGAATTTATGGAAGCTAGGAGATAGCTTTGAAAGTGAATTTGCTGATACGTTTAGTAGTGAACATTTGTTAAATGTTTAGTAGGTAACGTGAAAGGAAGCATTGGATCTAATTCACTACTATTTTGTGAAGCAACTGAGCAGTGGTTGGAGAGGATGGAGTGAAATGCACAGTAGGTCAAAGCTTATAGTATTTAGCACCATTTTTAAAGCTGGATGCCCTTTATACATTGTAGAGGGGGGTACACTTGGGAGGAAAGAGCCCAAAACTAAACTTCTTGTTTGTAGCACTAAAGAAAAGAAAAGAAATTATCTTATTTACACTAGAAATATTCCTGGAAATGGAAATAGCATTTTTTTATCTTTTCATATATGTCACTTCTTCAGATCCTTTTCAGGGATGTACACTTTATGTGGCCATTAATGCTTATTTAGAGCAAGCAGAAGTCTGCTGTGTGTTGAATGTACCGTGTAGAAGCTGCAAGGTGACTCCTCAGCAGCTTGCAGGCATTGATGGACCATGGTTTTTAACTTCTTGAGTCAAAATTTTGAAAGTGATTGGCATGTGTGAAATTAAATCAGCAAAAGCTTACAAGCTTATTGAATCACAGCACAAGCAACAGCAAAATGATCTTCTGCAAGTCTGATGTTTTGAAAACAATTAATATCTATTCATATTCTACTGAAACCAGGGAAAAGAAAGAGGCTTTCTTTCTAAACAAATAGAGCCCAGCTATACGTTAAAGTCTGAATTAGATCTAGCTCACAGAGCAATCATAAATAGGAAACGAATGAATGTCCTCAAAGGGTAGACACATTTTCATCATTTTTTTTCCCTTGAGAATTACCTATACTTAACCTTTGCTATTGGTGATATTGTAGCTTATATGGCACAAAGCAGTTTGCCCCTGTCTGCATACCAGTCATTTGTGCTTGGCACTGGCATATTTCTGAGTCTTAGCCATTATTTGGACACGTCAGAGAAACAGATTGGGAGAGAAGTGAAGGAAATAAATATGACAGAAGTTCGATACAAGTTCATGGGCACTTCAAGTAAACATATGATCTTAATTTTTTAGATTAAACTATTATTTGTCAATAATAAACTGAGTAATTAATTCCTTAAACTTTAAACAGGATTACTTGTGATTACTTTTAGTATAATTTTTGTAATAATCTCAAAAGGATAACTTTCTATGAACAACAAAAGGAGGCTGGTAAACACTGGAGAAGATTACTTATTATTTATTATTTCTGTATGACTCATGCTGTACATACGTGTTTATAATGTAGAAGATGCCCGGCACATCTGTTAAAAATACTTGGAAATGTAACTCGTATTCTCAGGGGTATTTCTGAAGTACATAAAAATGATTTTTCTTTGAAGAGTTCATTAATGAGTAAAGATTAAGGATTCTTTTACCATGGTAATTTCTACTTATTTATTAAACAGACTTGGATATGTCTAAGGCAGCAGCCATATTTCAGCATGAAAACTTCAGGACAGGATCTCTCCACATACACAGAAAAGATAAAAGAAAGTAAAAATCGTTCCTTCTCTTCTGTAATGTGATCTTTCAAAAAAATTTGTGCAAGAAAAATTACTTTTAAAGGCTGTTTTGATGAAAGCCTAAGTGAACTAACTACTGTTTATTGTAATGAAATTTTATTAAAATATATAGTGCTTTTGGAATTGTTCAGCTGAAATCATACTCTTTCCTCCAATTAACCTTCATCACAAGAAGTTTCCCTCCCTTTGACCCAGCTCTATCTGCTAACAACATCAAACTTTAAATGTAAAATGGCAGGCTTAATAATGAAATCTCAAGAAAATATTCCTTCTGCCAGGAAAAATCTCTCATTATTTTAAATTGAGATGGTGCCGAATGGAAACAAAAAATGCAACCATGTGCTGGACAGGTCTTGCTTAAATGCAGTTCTCAGGTTTTGAAGACTGTGTGGAATGAAATAAAAGTGTGGCTCATTTGGGAAAAATTTTCCCACATGTGGGTGGGTGGGTGACTTTTTCCTGTCCTAATTTGCACCAAATGCAAATCTAACATGGTGATTTTAATGTCCCTAGTTCATCTAATGTGTCCATCCTTCTGTTTCTGGGCACCATCTGCCTATGACACATTTTGCTGTCCTTTCTGCACTACCTGGGATAGGCACTGCACAGATTTAGAGGTGATTCCATACCCACACCATTGAACTTCTGTGGTTTTGCCTCAATCCTAAAATGGTATCATGGGGTTGTTAGAAGTTAGCCAGTGAACTACTTTTCGTCTAAATTTGCTTGCTCATCTCCTTGCAGTATAAGTGAAACAGAAAACGCACCTATTCTCATACAAAGGAGTTTATTTTCATTGATTCTTTTCTTATCTTTATATGAGAATATTTTATCCTACAGTTTAATTGATAGCTGACCTTTTCTCCATCTGCTCTAAACCGGGGAAGTACAGTGTTTCTCTTGTAATTACATTTCTGCCACAAGGTATTTTTCTTCTTTTAGGCGATCAAAACCATTATTGACAGCAGGATGCAGTCTTTTCAATATTTTAATCAAGAAGCCCACTATGTTTGTCTGAGGCTTTAGCCTGTCAACAGGGGTTTAATAGTCTACTGGAGCATTAGCAGCAACTGATCATTGTTCAGAAGATCTAACTAGCCCTAGGTTATATCAACCTGACAGACAGGACATTAGCTGAGGGCAGCAACTCTTCATTAATTGTTTATGCGGATGACCCTCTGGTGGAAAGGTGGGCATTTTCTGATTTGCCTTGAGCAGTGTGAACCAGCCTGAAACAGCCATTGCAATTACAGGATGTTAATGAGGAAGCAAAGAGAGAGCGGGTGGCATGGAGAGCGCTACTGCAAGCGCAGCAACAGCAAGGGTTTATTCTTGTTCCCGCTGCAGCCAATGGTCAAATCTCTATTGATTTAAAGAGGAGAGGTAGTCGCACTCCTGGCTGAGATCCAGCACGATAGCTTCCCGTATCTCTCATAAGCTGCTGTCGGGGTATGATGGAATGATGTTCTGTCCTGCACGAGGCTGACATAGTGAATGACTGTTCTTTCTCTAATTCTCTTGCTTCGGACATTTGGGTCGCTAAAGATGCAAGGAGAAGCTGAATGTTTCTCTGCCCTATAGTCTTTACTCAGAGTTGAGAACTGAGAATATCAGTTGGTCCATAGGTTGTGAGCTGTGAAGGCTGAGATCAGTAGTGGGTGGGTTTTTTCACTTGCTGGAGGAGATGGCATATACTATTACACTTGAAATCCTCTAGTATCCACAGTCAGAGTGGCCAGATAGCCTGAAGGGAGTGCTTCAGCACTTACCATAGCAAGCTGAATGGACTGAGACATCTGAATCTCTCCCCATCATGGAATTGTTTTGAGGAAGAGTGAGGAGGATTATCAGGAAGAAAACAGATAGATCAAGAATAAAATCACCATGGGATCAGGATGACATCCCTGCTGGCAGAACTGAAAGCAGTGTAAAAACTGCTTTCGATGTTGTGAAAAATGAGTCCTTAATTGCTTTTGTTTCATTTTACCAGATCAGAAAAGCAAAGAGCTACTGCCTGTTCTGAGCTCTGTTTTGGGTAAAGGTGACAACGAAGGTTAACTTTTGCTCTGTTAAGTAGTGTAAATCTAACAGTACTCCTTTCTGAAAGCAAAATCAAATTTGTTTATGTCAGAGTCTGTTTTGGCACTGGAGAAGTTGGTACCATGCAATTCTGAGAAGATGTTATCAGGAAGCAAATAAATGTGGTCAGCTTAAACTCATGGCAGAAGAATCTGGAGAACGAGATTGCTAACTACATATTATTTGTTTTTAATGTGTAAAATTATAAAACTGTTCCAGGCAGCTTAGCTTCAATTTTTAAAATATTTTTTTCTCTCTTCCTGAAAGATTTCAGATTGATAGCCACAGAGATTAAAGTTTCCTAGGAAAATCATTGGCAACTCCCTGATGCAGTCTTGCCCTAATGCACATTGTGCTATGTCCAGAAGGGCCACCCATGCGAGAGAGTTTTGTGCCCTTGCAGTTCTCCCCTTCTTTGACAGGACTTTGAACTGTGATGATCCATGCCCCTACTTCATCTATTTATATAGGCATTTCCTTTCCTGGATCCAAATAGGCAGTCCTGAGCACTTGCACTCCCTTGAGTGTGTCAGCTGTCTTGTGTACCTGCAGAGCCTGAATCTTCAATCTGGGGGAGGAGACTTCATTTTAGCAATATAACGGGGGTTTTGCTAGAGACAGTTTGGTTGTGTTTGGATGAACTAGCTGTTAAAATGAAAACTGGGGGTTGAACTAGCTGCTAAACATCACCTCTAGCAAATGGTTTGCTTTTCTCGGGAGCCTTTTTACTTATGCTCTGTCCTTAGATGATGAATCCTTCCTTGGCAAGAGGGCAATCCCCCTTGGCCCATCCCCAGGCCCTGCCCTGTGCTCTCTGGCATTGCCACTGGAACCAGCTGGCATTCAGTGGACAGCACACTGACAGATAAAAAAATGGTACATTTAAGAGAAAACATAGATAACTAGTAAGACAGGTACTGAACACTCATTGTATAAAGGCTGAAACTGGAACAAGACAAAGTATTTAATGGGTAAACAAGGCCTTGCTGCTGAGGATGTAATGTAGGTAGCTCTTCTCATCCTTCAGAAAAGGAGCAGCATTTTCCTGCTGCAAAAGGTCTCCCCCCCCATTTCCCCTCAAAAGCATCTATTTGTTTGATAAATTTTATTAATTAAAAACAAACATTTGTCTTACAGCTGCCTAACAAGACCAGATCTCTACATTACTGAAGCTGGGATAAGACTTTCCTTTTGTTTGCTTTTTGTGATTCTGCACTGAACTTATCAAGTGACAACTGGCTACGTTGCATCTTGGGTTGCATATCCAAAAAACAGGCTGAGAAGGAAAGAGAATTCCCTGTGCATAATCCAGAAATACCAAAGTGAGACGTTCAACCTGCTCAGATCGTTCCCTCTGTTTGCACTCAGCTGGAAGCACAGCTAATCTCGTACAGGGTAGGCAAGGGGAGGTGGCTAATAATTGCCGGCTAGCCTGTACCTTCAGTAAATTACTGTCAGACAAGAGCAATGAGGAAGCACAGGGGAATGGTGACTCAGCCATGTGTGTCTGAGTCACAACGCCTCCTGTGTCTGCTCTGCCAACACTGTTTTAGTGCAAGATTTTAGGGTTGTTTTTTTTCTAGCACTTTTTCAGAGCTGTGCCTAGAATCAGACACTAGCTCTAGAGCAAGTTGCGTCCTAACGCTTTCTTTTATCTGCTTTACAAATGAGTGAGCTGTGTAAGGAGAGGTGAAGAGGTTTTTCCTTAGCATGGCAGTAGTAATACAACTGATTTAGATATGACTGCTTTATACTGTAGACTGAGGTTAAGTGCAGTTGACTGGTTCAATCAAACAGAAATGCAGGAATTAATATGAATGGGCATCATAAATTGGACATATCCTAATCTCTCATCTTTAAGGAGATAGTACATATGAGACCTATTCTCTGCCACAGTAGCCTCTAAACTGTGGTCCTTAGAGAGCTGGGAAACGGGCGCAGATTCACCGGACCAAAATGCCAGGTATGCTCCTGTGCCAAGTGTTTATTATTTCCTGTGGCTTGAAGAGCTTGAATGAGACAGTGGGAAACACTGTACACAGGGTATGAGTAGGATGTAGGCCTATCGGAGCTTGACTGTGGTTCTGGCTTTTCTTTTTTTCTGGTTGTATTTCTAGTCCAACCCCTTCTATTCAAGAAAGTACCTGGGTGGTTATAAAAAGCATCTGGAAACAAGAAGGATCCTGCATATCTTTATTCAGCTACAGCTATTGCAGAAAAGGAGAAAACTATAGATGCTGCTAGTAACACAGTTAAAATACCTGCAAAATTCTTACATTTTCTCTGTCTACACTGGTAACAGAATGCTGCACAATCCTGTGTGGGTGGATAGGTTGTCTTTTGTCAGGTAATGAGGAAAGGTGTTATGGCCCATTTGTGTTAATGCTTGCACATCCTTTGACCTTTTGCATGTACAACCCCTTCCAGCGTCATTAGCAGTGTACTTGGACAATGCAGCCTGTACACTTTCCCATGACTGTCACATGACCATGTGGCACATGAAATACGGATTTGAGGATACCAGGAGTGACTGTGTTATAATCCCTATTCCTTCATACTTCAACTTTCAATTACAATACATAGATATTGAACTCTATAACGTATCTTGAAGGCTTGGGCAGAGTTAGGGTGAAGACGAATGTGATTGTTCTTGTCCGTGTCCTCAGTTCCCACAACCAGTAGTTTTGCATAGGCCTCTCTGTTGGGATGGCATGGGATGATGGGATAGTGCTACAATGCCGGCAAGGCAGAAGTCTAGAACAAACTCCTGATCTCCTGATTTCATTTCATGATTTCATTATAAATTCTTTACGTTTCTGCTGTCTGGGCTAAGGCAATGGCTTCTGCTGTTGCTGCTTATGTGGGCTTGACTTACGTGACTAAGCAGGCTGTAAAGCTGGCAACTGTCAGAATAATCTTTCCATTAAACTGATGGTCCTTTTTAAAGTAGTTTGTTTTCTTTTAATGGTAGATGGTATAGCAGTGCAATGGAAAGCAAATTATTTTTTCTTTTTAGTTTAATCTTCTTAGGGAAAGAGGTAATCCTGTGCTAATTTCCTCCATCAGAGCAAGCATATGTCTCAATCACATTTGTAGCTGGAGCAGAACAGCACTCAGCACTCAAATTATGCTAATAACCATTTAGATTACTTCTTCTCTGGCATTTATTCATATTGGGGATCCAGCAAGTAAGTCTTTCCACTATGTGAATTTATGTGTTAAATCCACATTATTTTCATTAATACTTCCGCAAGCGTTGGCATGCAACTGTCCAGCTCCTTGGCTTCTTGTCAAGTGAATGTGAAGCAACGCTGCAGTCCTACCCCGGTGCATCCGAACCCTGAGCCCTTACTTCTTAGTCTTTCCTACTTTGACCTGGCAGAGGCAGGTGTGAGAGGGAATGCCAAGTGTTGCCTCAAGCAGGGAGCATATTTTATCAAAAATGTCATGCAGGTAGATGAGGTTCAAGTCATGTGGTTATGGCATCATGTGAGGCAGTATAGTTATGTCATCCAAACTGTTAAAATAATACTGAGGATGGACTACACTATGTATATAGATGCATACAGAAAGCCAGAAGAAACCTTGTAAAACATGAGTTATAATCTGTGGTCTATAGTATTGATTCCCATGTATGCTGAATACTAGTTTTGGAGCACTATGCTTTTATACAATACAAACTTTTACGATTTCATTTGTTCTGTGTCTAAACTGAAAATTTATCTGTTCTGCCTGGTTTTCTTATTATATCGAAGTATGAACACTATTGCATGCATGTATATATAATACAGTATGTTAAGAGTGATTGAGGCTAAGTCAATAGGATTGTCACTCATGTTTTGATGTACCTTTCCCTTTCTTGTCAACTTTCCCCTCTGAGCAATTCTTGATGGATTTGTTCTGCTGCTGATAAGCACAGCTGAGTAGTAGCTGTGAGAGCGACACTAAATACAAATTTCTCTGCAGCATCTCCTTAACAATGCAGAACAACAGATATCAGTCATTTGTAATTATGTTCTTTGGATGAAAGATCTCCTTTTGCATCAAGGTGCACATGAATTGCTGAACTCAGATACGATGGTTGTAAGGATCAGTTGTCATAATCCAGACATTTTATTTTTTAGAAACTGATGGATATTGAAAAACCTGACCTGAGCGTTTCATGCAACTGTGTACACCTCAGAAAGGGATGACTGGAATTTAGGGAGGATTTTCCTTTACTCAGACTAGGCTTCCAAAAGGTACACTGAAGCCTGTTACAAGCTCTCTGTGGAGTGAAAGTTTCCTCAATGTAGATCTGTGTTTAGAGCTAAATTTAGGTCTATATTTGTGCACGTATACTTCAGGTCCTTGGCGTTTATGCGTTATGCTTACAACAGAAGTGAGGTATCTTCTTTGGCCAGAAGCTGGAGGCTAGCTCTGGCCAGAGAAAAACATGCAACAATGATACATCACCACCAAAGTTAATAGGAGGGTTGCCTGTGAAAGCAAGACAAGAATAAAGTTTTGCAAATATTTTTTTTTTACCTCTGTTTCATCTTTACTACCTCTTTTTTTTTTTTCAGAATCAACCATTTGAAATCTTAATTGAATAATAGTTTGTTGGCTTTTTTTCATGCTTAAATTTGAAGTTAATTGAAACAGTTGAAAATAGATGGGTTGCTGTTCTGCAAATAGTCGTTGCTTAGCCTTCTGTTTCCCACATAATATTCAAAGTCAAATCTTCAGCAACTTTAGGAAGTATTTTCTTAATTATGCTATGAAGAAAGCATTTGATATACTTTGTTCTTAGTGTGGCTAAGCTGTGAAACCATTATGTATTTCCTACCATTGGAGCAAATCTTCCTCTAAGACCCAAGATCAACAAAATACTTAAGCAGCTGCTTATGAGATGAAATCCCATCCCAAGGCAATTTTTTAAATACCACTTTTAATCATCTTCTCTGGGATTCTCCATTACTGTTTTATTTAGGCTGCTTGGGAATGAAGGAAAACAGAGAAAACTTTGTGACAATGTTGTTCACAGATGGAAAAAATCCCTGAGGAGAAGCACACCAATAGTTTTCAATTTCATTCTGTACTGCACAGTTTAGATGAATGGATGTTGAAATACAGAGATAATTTACTGTACCCGTTACTCTGTTCATTTTATTATTTTTTCCAAATGTGCCATTGAGCCAGTCCACTAATAATTTCATCAATGGTGTTCTCTGTCTCTCAGTCACTAACCTAATTCTTCAAAAATTTGTTTTTACAATAGAAGAATTTGGATGAGGGATGCATGGTCAGAGCTTATTTATGTTGCTTTGGTATTGATTCAGAGCGCTTAGATATTCAGCAGAAATTATCTTTCACTTGCATAGCACACAAGGAATCACCTTCTCACATTCTTGTGTGTTAACAAATCATATCCATTATTTTTATTAATGTCATTGCCAAGGTAGCTGAAGGCTCTGTCTAATAGGAGGTGTAATGAGAGATGACCCTGGTTTTGAAGAACTTTTAAGATATACTGGCAAGAAGTGGGTAGGGAAGCAAATTAGAGAAATGGCTTGTCTAAAATCACAGGTAACTGGCAGAATTCAGGTTCCTGACTCATAGTGTCTTCTCGGGGCACCATCTATTCTGGACAGATATGTATTTGCATCTGCATACACATTCAGTCTATGCTAATGTGCAATCTTGTTCTTACAAATTGTTCTCTTTCTGAATATTATAAGGATTATCACATCCTTAAGAGGATGACTGAAATACCCAATGATCTGTTAGGGGGTGCCAATTAAAGTTTTAATGCTGTAACAGCTGTTGTCTGCTTGTAAATGATTTCTCCTAATTTTGGGATTTTCTGTTAGCACATAAAATGCTTTGTTAATAAATGTGAAAGTCCCCAAGGAATTCTGTGCATTAAACTTTAATAATTGAAGAGTGCAGAGGAATAGCTGAAATAAAAATGGCTGCATTATGGAGTAACTTTTAAATTGTGCCATGTCTACTAAAGATATCATAAACTCCCATGATACAGCGTCTATTTTGTTTTTTCTCCTTCTGGAGTGATCAGCTCTCAAATCCCTGAAACAAGTTAGCCAGGATAGGTTATTCGGCAAATCAAAGTTCCTCTTAAAATCTCTTTGTGTCTAATAAGACACTTTGTTACCTTCCAGTACAGGTCTACTAGCTTCGGCAAAACTACAGCTATTTACATCATCTAAAAACTTGGCCCACCGTATGCATAAGGCTATCCACTATACAGTATTCAACTGGTGTCTTGAGCAGTTTCCTTTCAAGTCTTCTTTTCCCAATTCCTTGAACTCCTCACATCAAGTCAAATCTGACACAGTGCTGGAAAATGCAGCCTAGGCGAGTGAGTAGCCTGTAGATGATGTGAAATATCCAACAATGAGGATTACTGGGGGTAAAAAATTTCCATATTGTAAGCTACATATAAGGAAGATTAAAAAGCCAAAATTTACGAATGATTCAGATGACCAATTTTCCCTAACAGTGTTTCTTACAGTAGACATTTTACCAACTTCAATATTTGCAGGGGCTATAGAGGTATATGTTGATGATAATGATAATAATATTAATAATAATAACAGTAGTAATGATAGTAGTAGTAATAATAATAATTAACAATATATACTAACATAACCAGAAAAACAACAAAAATAATAAGATATTAAAAGAAGTAACATAACCAGATGTAATAAATGAAATCCTGTGTATTCCAGGCTAGTGTTATCTGCAGCCAACATAGGACTTTCGTGGGGCTGATCACTGTATTAGCAGACACCAGCCTCATCCTATAATGCTGCTGTTCTCTTTGGGTCTTGCTAGCAAGGCTGGCCACGATATTTTTTCCCTCACAAGTTTGTTCACCTTGTATTTCAGAGAAGTTAGCAGCACTAGCTGTTGCCCTAGATCATGCACCTCTGAGTTGTGGCCGAGGGAGCTCAGTATATTACGTGTTCAGCAGTGGCTTCGGTGTGATTTTAATTTGGACGAATCGAACTAGTGCATATCTTTTCCACTACAGCACTCATTTGTATACCACATCATATCTGTCTCTATGCTAGTCACATACATTATGCATATAGTACATGCTGTCAAATCATTGCAAGGCCCAGGGGTAACCTCTGTCAGATTCACTAGCAGATTTAAAACTGTTCGTGGTTGCACACGAGCAGGTTCTCTGTCAGGATCAATGCCTGAGTGGATCTCCATCCATAGTCCCGACAGCTTTGCCCCCCAGCAGGGCACTCGGGAGGAGTAGCAGCCTGGGCTTCCCCAACCACCCGGGGCAGTGGCATGGGGCACCGCTGTTTTCCCCTTCTGCTCCCTCAGCAAAGAGCAGCTCAACAGATCTGCTGCTGCATTGCCCACAGGTGTGGTGCGTGATTGAGCTGAGGTGGGCTGGAGCCCACACACTTTTCTCTTCACCTCTTCAGAAGCGGTGTTTCGGGCTTTGTGAAATTCAGTTGCATGCCAGGTTTCCAATTTGCATTAGAAGCACGTGTTTAGGAGTGTACTTTCTTGTAGGGGCTACACAGAGGAAAGAGAGGTGTCTCCTAGAGTGCAATGCCTTGTAAAGATAGACCAGTCCGAATTGAGCAGACATCCATAATTTCTTAGCATGATATAGGGGATATTTGTTTGGGCTGATCTCTTTGGTTTGAGCACCAGTCTTCCTTTTTCAAATGGCATTTAATTGCACACATCAAAAGCTTTTACTTTGGAAAAAAAATTGTTAAAGAAATAGCTTGATGAAGTAGGATTTATTGACTTCTTTTTATAGTTAGAACAAAAACAAATCAGCACAACAGCATAATTATGAGTTAATTATTCTAATAACTTTCACTTTCATTTTTATTTTTAATCTTGATTTCTTTTTCTGTGCTGAAGAATAGGAGACAATCTAAACAATGAATGAATTAATTACTCTAAGCTCCTTGATCTCTTCCTTTTTCTTTCCACTCCCTCTTTTCAGATCATTAGAACTATGGGATAATCAGGGCAAGATTTAATTTGCTAGCTCATTCCTTTCTCCCAACTCCTCCAATTTTTTTTTTCTCCTCTAAATCCGTTTTTTTTCCTCCCTCTTTTATGCACACCTTCTTATCTGTATTTAAGTTACTTCAAGAGCAGGTAGAAAAGGAAGGGGAGTAAAAAAGACCCCTATCCATTATTAGTTTCTCAGTGGGTGAATTTCTGTGGTTCTTGCTGTAGCCTATTGAAGTCAATGGAGCTCTACTGAAAAGTTCTTGGGGATCTCCTGTCTCCATTAGAGTTGTTAGAGACATCACTGTGCTTTGCCATTTGGATCTGCTGCATAGGCAATACGGTGTTGTGTAGTACTGAGTGCAAGAAAATCCATGCCCCCCACATGGTTCATAATTAGCAGCACTCCTTCTTCCTACCTGCTGCAGCTTTCACCCTCAACTTCCACTCCCTGGAAACTGGGAATTAAATCCGGTGACGGAGAGGGAATTATCCGCTGCCTGCAGCTTTGCAGTGCAGGCCTATTCAGACACATCAGATTAAAACTTCCCTTTCACGAGAGAGAGCAGTGGGGAATTGTTGCTGGTGCTGTGCAGGACCGAGGGGTCCAAACAGGATCTGGAGTGAGAGCGGGTTGCTGTGATGAAGATCTCCCAGTGCGAATAAATCAGACCAGTGATGAGTGGCAGAATAAAAAGACAGAAGGCTACATTTGCATTGCCTTTTGCAGGCAGACATAAGCATGCTCTGCCTGTGCTCCAAGTGGACTAGAAGCTAATATATTTTATGTTTCGATGGACCTTTGATGCTTGCAGGGCTGACTGTAGCTACATGCTTCTGTTTCATAACTTATAGTCAGGGGCTTGGAGTTGCTTGGGCAGAGCAAGCTCATGCCTGCCTCCACAGTGGGAACATGAACACCATGGAGGCTTGAAGATACCTATTCCTCAGTGTAGTAGCAGCATCAGGGCTAGTGCCTGAGCTCTTCTGATGCACAGTTCAGTTCTCTTGTTTCTGCCATGCACATCATAAATAGGTACTGACATTTCTCATCCATTGTTTTGACATGCTATTGTCTATTGGTACTTGTACCTCGAGACCACTTGAAAAAACACAGGTCCTGATCCCTCTGCTATCACAACTTCACAAACACTTTAAGCTGGAACAAACCATCATTTCCACTGAAGGAAGACATAATTTCCTCTCATAGGCAGACATTCATTCCTGACTCCATGTTTCTCCCTCCCTTCAGCAGCACGTTTACGCAGCAAGCTGAATCGGAGAACCAATTCACATTAGAAACCATCCAGCAAAAATGGTTATGTTGACTTCTTTTGGCAGCAGCACTCAAGCCATCTCAAACTGTGCATGAAAATATGGTTATAGTTTTGCTTACTAGGACAATGATTAAAGATCCAAAAACCCTTGCGTTTCCTTTTAGCCTGTGCTCTTTTACTGGGTGCATTGAAATATATGTCTTTAATGTAGTAAGTTATACTCCTGTAAGCTACTTAATATATGTAGTAGTACCTAATGATGCAGAAATTCTGAGCCCATTACAGTCAAAGAGAGTTTTGGCATTAACTTCAATGAAGCTAGGATTTCACATGGAATTTCAGTGTTAATGAAAAACAGATGAGAATAAAAATTCTGCTAGTAACGGTGAAATTTACAAATCCTACTCAGCATTTACTGTAATATATTTTTTGCCTGAGTAAGATTTGCGAGATTTGACTCGAGAGATGCATATTAGATTGTACTGTTGTTGTTTTGATGTATTTTCACGGTCTTACAAAGCTGTCATTATACAACTGTATTTTTTTCAGCTCTTTTAACTTGTTCTTCACATCTTTCTCATCTTTCCTCTTTGAGCCTATGGAAATATTCTTTCTGTCTTTTCTTTCTCTGCTCTCCTCTCTTTTTTCCCTTTTCCTTATCCTCACCCTCTCCCTATTCTTCTCCCTCCCTCTTGTCCTGCTACTCAGAGAACATGCATACCTGTATGCTAAACCCACTGCCATTTCCAATATCTGAATAACTGTATTAACTCTAAGGGGTGTGTTTTTATACAGTTCTGATGTGTTCTTTGGACAGCTGCGCCTATACAAATCACACTGACATACGTATTCTTTAAACATTGGCTTATCAATGTTTCTGTCTACTGATAATTATAGGTTCAGTCCTGCAAAGGGCTGAGCATCTCCTCCAAGTTGCTGAGCATTACCAAATCCCATTGGTGTTGAAGAAGAGACACAGAATATCTGAAAGTCACCCCAAACCCCCTTCTGCTCCTAATCAGGTTGGTGTATGAAATAGCATGCTTATCAACTCTAGCAGATCTGTCACATTTAAATTATAATGCATCTGTAGGTGTCTTTGTATTTGTTTGTTTTAAAAATTAGTCTATGAACTTCGGGGTACTCTTTGTAAGAAATTAAAATGGCAGGTGATTTTTGGATACGTTTGACTTCAGTCTAAAAGTATGTATTCAATAATGAGGTGCATGTTTTCTTCTCCACTTCTGCTTTACCTTCTTCCAATATACTTCACTGGCATACTTCTTCAGTTTCCCAATCTGGCTCTACGGTGAGTAGACAGCGAGCAATAAACATTGAAAGAAGGCTGTGATTGCTGCTTGCACAAGTTACATCCGACCAAAGATTGATTTTAAAGTGAGAAAGAGTCTGCTAAGATGACAGATAACTACAGCTTGGCTTCTGAGCCCTTGAGTGCTTCCCAGTGTTTTGTGGCAGATTTGGAAGTGAAACGAGGCTGTGAAATGGTGTCGATAGCGTCATGAGGACAAGGGGGTCAAGGAACTAAGGGTCTCACTTTGTGGGTGGGAAAGGGGATGCAGGGACATTGGAATGTCATAGCCAGATTAAAATCATGGAAGGCAAGTCTTAGGGTCAGAAACTTTTGTCCACTCCTTGGGTAAATTAACAAATTGATTTAGCAGTCTTCTAAAAAATACTGCTTTTTAGAAAGTTGCAGACAATGACTGAGGATGTTTTGGGTCTTGAAAATCAGAAAATTATGCACATTGATGCTGAAATTAAGCTATTTCATCTGTGTCCTGTCAAATTAAACATAAGGTGATATTTTTCGTCTTTGAATCCTGACAAATTGGTATTTTTCTGGAACAAAAATTACGTATTATGTAAAAATCTCTTTCTAGAGTCTTTGAGCTTATTAAAATAAATGGATATCTAAATTTTGGATGGTTTCAGGCAAATGAAGTCAATATTTGTTTCTGAAGTGGCAGTTATATTTGAGCTTAGATTTTCTACTATTATTTTGAAATACCGACTTTTTTCTATAAAGAAAAGTGATTAGAGTTTGCCTTCATAAACAGCATTTTGGTGGACTTACACAAAACTGAATAATTATGGATTCCAATGACTTCAAGAATTTCTTTCTCATTTTTAGTTCAACAGTAGATCAACAAAGGGAAGTGCACAGTCCTGCAGCTGGGGAGGAGCAACCCCAGGCACCGGTATATTGGGGCTGACCAGCTGGAAAGCAGCTCTACAGAAAAGGACCTGGGGGTCCTGATGGACACCAAGTTGAACAGGAACCAACAATGTTGCATTGCAGAAAAGAAGGCAAATGGTGTCCTGGGCTGCATTAGGAGGAGTGTTGCCAGCAGGTCGAGGGAGGTGATCCTTTTCCTCTATTTAGCACTGGTGAGGCCACACCTGGAGCACTGTGTCCAGTTTTGGGCTCCCCAGTACAAGAGAGAGATGGAAACACTGGAGAGAGTCCAGCAAAGGGCCACAAAAATGATTGAGGGCCTGGAGCATCTCTCCTGTGAGGAAAGGCTGAGAGAGCTGGGACTGCTTAGCCTGAAGAAGAGAAGGGGGAGCTCATCAATATGTATAAATAGCTGAAGGGAGTGTGCAAAGAGGACGGAGCCAGGCTCTTTTCAGTGGTGCCCAGTGACAGGACCAGAGGCAATGGGCACAAACTGAAACACAAGAGGTTCCTTCTGAACATCAGGAAACACATTTTTACTGTGAGGATATCTCCATCTGATATTCAAAAGCTGCCTGGACTTGGTCCTGAGCAACCAGCTCTAGATGACCCTGCTTAAGCAGGATGTTGGACAAGATGACCTTGAGAGGTCCCTTCCAACCTCAACCATTTTGTGATTCTGTGAATGTGGATTTCCTGTAGGATTCAAACCATTGTATTGGACCTTTGCAAGTGAGAAAAGAGCATGATGTAGTTAAGACATCCATATTCACTTACTCCTATCTGGTATCATGTTTGTATTTGCAAGTTTTTGGAGAGAGGTATCTAAAACTTGAGACTAGCAGATGCTAAAGTAAATCACCATATAATGTTAGAAACGCTAGGTTGCTCTGCCTTCTTTTCCTTTCTCTCTTTTTTTTTGAATTTATTTTATTGTTGTTGTTCTGGACTCTCTTGTTATATCCTATTTACAGCTGGATTGTGAAACCTTGAGGGCCTCAGATGCATTTTCTCTTCTTGCTGGGAGCTAGTAGGAACTTTTCAAAGTAGTCCAATGCATCGCACCACACTTGGAGAAAACTGCTAGCAGTGGAGAAGCAGCAGTCACATTTACTGTGGGTGCCACCAGTTTTGGTGGAATGTTCTATCTGAATATCAACAATGCTCTTGTCAAGATGCTGCTCGCTGCAGCATCTTCAGCAGCAAAAGACCTGTCCCATCCTTTACTTCTTTCTGCGTGACTACAGACAAGTCATGTGGTTTCTATTCCCCAGGTGACAAATGAGGAGCATAAGCCTCTCTACCCCACAGGTGGGTCATGAAAATCATAGTATCAGACACTTAGTGATACACAGTGTATAAATACCTTCAATTTAATATTCTGTTTATCTGTATCATGGAAACGTCCGTAAACTGCAACTGAGATCAGAGTCCCATCCCGTTGAACACATTGATCAAGGGAGCCAGTCCCTAGGAACTAAAGCCACAAATCCTGACTCTTGGTCTTGACCCCTGGCAATACTGTATTCTGCCTTGGCAAAATGAAAAAAATCACAAGTGCTTGGACATAGACCAGTTCCTCCTGGGATGCCTGCTAATGAGAATGACTTCATATATATAATTGAAAAGGTAAAACAAATCAACCAGCCAACCAGATATTCAGAGAAAGGATAGAAAATATGTCTTTCTCTTCTGTGTGTTTACATTGCTTTGCTATAATGATGCCACCTGCTTCCTTTTAGGTGAATAACAGTCTTTTATTTGCAAAGGTTTTTCTTGAACATATTCCAGTTCAGGAAGAACATGTTCTTACGCTTCTGGTAAAAAAAATCCTCAAACCCAAGACTTACGTATGGGGACAATCTGTCTGTCAATATGCACCAGATATGTTGACCATAAAGTTGATTTAGTATTCTGCACCCATATTTTCTCATGAGGCGGACTAATGAGAAAGGAGAATAGATAAGGGAAATGTCAAGGAGAATTGCAGTGAAAATTTAGATTGTTTTGCAGACAGGTAAATAGAAACGGGGATAAAAAGCAGGAACTTTCATTCTGCCACGATTGCTTCTGCTGTACAATACCAGACACTTTTAAAAATAGAATTTGGGAAGGAAAAAAGCCCTTTGTTATAGAAACCTGGCTGCCTCCATCAAATCTGTAGCAAAACTTATTCTTACACTATGCCTGGCAGGAGAGGTAATCACAAACATGACTTGTAGCAAATAAACGTTATTATCAAGTATATTCTAGTTCATTTATGGTGGGCAACTGTGAGAACTTGCACAGTTTTAAAGAATCTATTGTTGGAGCAAAATTCTGTCTTGCTGAAACACAAACACTGAAGGAAATAGTGCTATCTTCAATGACGGAAAAAAGAAATAAAGAAATGTTACTGTTGCAGGGTCCTGTGTGCTGACTGATGTACAAGTTCCTTTATCAATCATCATTCAAATGAAATCATGTACTCAGACAGGATGTGCTGAGGAAATTATCTGTTGCCCCAAACTTATCCAATATAATTGATCACTTTATTCTTTCTGAGTAACTCCCTTCTTTTCTTACTGGTTTCAAACTAGTTATCTGAAAAAACTTATGTCAGCCTTTTATTATAGGAAGATAGTGTAGAGCAAAGGAGAGAGGCATGAACTAGGATGCATGAGAACTGGTGTTTATGTTAAGCTCTCCCACTGATCTGGTGACTGATCTCGACCAAGTCAGGTGGCCTTCTTTCTCTTTTTTCTCTTTCCAAGATGGTGATAAAGATACTGGCCTCCTTCGGTAAAGTGCCTTGATATCTACTTGCTAAGATACGCATTATGTAAAAGTCTGGCATTTCACCAGCTATGCAAGGCAAACAGTCAGCTCCTGCTGTATTCAGTCCCACCTCCCTCTGACTTGAGCTTATAAAGTTAGATAAAAATAAGTGACAGTAGCAGATAACCAGTTGCCTTCTTCATGCATAGATACATAGATAATCTCAATCAGATGGGAACAAAGAACAGATGAAAAGGAAACAAAGTATGATTTTAGGATGTAAACAAATATTTGTGAGGCCTGATTCGGAAATTTTCAGTTAGCTCTAAAAACGTCACATTTAAGAAAATGAAAGGATTTAGGGATTTTTTCTTTTTTTTTAAACTCTGAGCCATGAGGACATTTATCTAAGTGTCTTCAGTCTTTTCTGAACAAGAATAAATGGACGTCGTGCCAGGACATGCATCTGTTTGCATCTAGGCTTCTCTCCACGTGGCTGAATTTGTAATGTAGACAAAGAATTAACTTTTCTTTCCAGATTCTTTCAGTGCTAAATTAATTTTCTCGTGATTCAGTCACCTTACAACCTTCCAGGACTTTTATTTTTCTCAAAGTGAGCATTAAAATGACTTATTAAAAACTCAACTGTTCTACTACTGTTACATTTTCCTTCGTTCAAAAGATCTGGCTACATTTGACTCAAACTTTCTCTTACCCCACTTTTAAATTATTACATCATAGTGCCATTGATTTCAGGGCAGATCTACAACATCCTGCAGAAGAAAATTAGGTTGAAGTCAAGTCTCTAATTGTAAAGATATTTTTCCACTGCCTGACAGGCTACTCATTAGCAATATTACAAATAGGAGCTAAGTAGTTAAGCTTGGATTAAATGTCTTAAATCACTACATGCTACCTTCTTCTGTTGTTGAATGGGATGAAAAAACAACTGTGAGCTTTCCTAAGATACAAAGATATAAAGAAGATATAAGATACAAAATAGATATAAGGTAAAAAAAGGTATTTTTCGGTAAACACAATTACATTTTCACTGTTAAGATGTTGATCTTGTTCATGCTTCTGAAATTTCAGAGATATTATTGTGGTTTTGTTCTAAATATGCAAAAACAAACCTGGAAGATGTTGTTCTCTCTCAGTATATACACTTATAAAACGTCATGAAAATATGACTCTTACTTTTTAAAAGCTTTTGGGGGCATGTGTGAGAGGTGTGTGTTAAAATACATGTAGTTCTCCACGCCCTTTCATACAATTATACTTTTTCCATTTGGTTGAAGAAATCCCAGATACCATGCCAAACAGGAACATTTACAAGTGTTTTTCTTTGATGTACACTGACTTAAAAGATGTTTCACCCTTGAGGAAATACCCATATGATGTACTTTGTACACCATCGGTAGCAAATTCATCTTTGTGAAAATTATTTTCTCTACTTAGAAATCTTCATGTTTATGTACGAAGGCTGCTTCATAAGGTTAAAGATATGAGTTCTCTTTTTCACACTAACTTGAGCAAAGCAAAGGTGAAAGCTGTAAAATATCTGCACGCTTGCATGGCACCTGATCAGCTCTGATTTACAAGGATGTTCATGTTACTGTTATTGAATTAATATATTTGCACTAGCCTGCTTTAATTTAGATGTGTTCCAGACCAGTTAACTAGAAGAGCTAAATAGGTGTTTAGTGTTTAATAGATATGATTGTTAGTTTTATTTAACTTATTAGTAGAGCTGGGTAGAAAATGGTTTTCCTTAGTGTCTGAAGTTTTTGAGATTTAAGAAGAATGTTCCTATGCCACACAAGGAAAAGATTATATATTCTGTTGGGGTTTTCATGTGTGCATGTGTGTCCGCGCACACACACAGTCCTTGTAAGAAAAGAAGGTGGTAAAATCCTTGCTGCATAGCCTGCAGGTGAGGGTGCTTAATGAGAAATATAAGCCCAGAACAAATGGGCTGAATTTAGGTAATTTTTATGTCTGCAATACTAAGTACTGTGGGATGGGTTTCCCTCCTGTCTGCTCAGGAGGTCTGCATTGTACCTGAGGGCCTCTACCTGAGAAATGCTTAGTCATAGTCATGCTGTGAAAGGTTTCATTTCTGTGAATCAGTGAATCACAGAGAAAGTATTTGGTTGAAAAATTCCCAATCGTTTCCATTTAGTTATTCATTTTAGTGACAGTTTTCTTCTTGTGTCTTCCCTTCTTTATCCCCTCTCTTCTCGGAGCACATTTTGCAAAGATGGTCACTTTCAGATGAATCTGTCGAAATTCTAACAACAGTGATTCTTCAAACATCTGGCACAACATCTGGGCTTGGAGTCCTGAGAATAACTAGCACCCTCCCTCCTGTCCTCCTCATTCGTACTTACAAATCAAAACAGTATCTAGTGGTTTTTCTGCTACCTCTGTTAGCATATAACACATGAGAGGCTCCACAGAAAGGAGCCCTCTTAGAGAAGGTGAGCACACAGCTCTCAAAGGTGGACAGTGCGGTCGGCAAGCAAGTCTTTGGATATTGGGTTCTGCCTCTGCCTCTGCAGCAGCTCAGTTTTCTGCCCTCGCTTGGCTTCCCTCTTGCTTTGTCTTGTTCCAGCTGCTTTTTCCTGTCCCCACAATTGCAGTTGGCTCTCGTGTTCAGATTCAGCTGCTTTTTCAACACCAAGCTGCCTCTGATTCTTTAAAGTGGCTTCAAGCTCCTGTTTCTCAGTGTTTTCTTCCAGCTTCTCATGCTGTGCAGCTACAGGACATGGACAGGAAGGTCCAAGTTGCCAGATGTGTCCAAAGCAGAGTTTGTCCCAATAGACTTTTTTCTGGTAGAGATGAACTAGCTATGCTTTTTGTTTCCAGCCACATCAGCTCTTTTGGCTAGGCAGGGTTTTGCATGGTGTGTTTTAATGAACTCACTGAAAGCTTCAGGTTGGTTCATCATATCTAATTTAGCTAACTTTGCAGTCATTACTCCTCAGTAGACAGTGCCATGCTGTCCTAAACTGATGATGGCTGCTTTTCCAGGCCAAACATTCAAATCTACTTGGATGAACCAAGCAAAATCCATTTCTAAACAGCTTTATTGTTCAGATTATGCCTTCTGAATAAGGCACAGGCTTAAGTGAAAGAATACTGTTTGTATTTTCTGCAACTTAATTTATTTATCTGAAATAAACAATCATCACAAGAAATTCCAGTATGTTTCCAAAACTTTTGAGGGTGAATTCAGAAAAGGTATACGAGTTTGGTGAGGAGGCAAAGAACAGCACAAATCGAGCAGACTGCATTGATCTCACAAACTTGAGTGTTGACCCTTCAGGTTCACTGCACACTCTTCTTCCTAACCTAACCAAGCCATGAATCTTACCTAGCCAACAAATGTTACCAGAAGACACTTGCATACAGCTTGTGCATTACCAGCTCGTGCAGCTTAATGGAGGGACACGCTTTTATGTGTGCATTTTTTTGCACGAATGTACACTGGTTATATCTGAGAAAGATATTTGGATGCTGAGCACCAGGAAAAAGCTTGAGTGTCTTAGTTTTATAGACCACCCTACTGTAGAAGCTGAAGTCCATGCTGTTAGCTAGCTACCTTGAAACCACCCTTAAATCACATTAAGGCAAAGCTGGTAGAAGTGTGTATTTATTTAGTGGGTAAAAGAGGCTCTAAAGTTACCAAGGTTTATAAAGGCACAGAAGATTCAAACAGTTAGGTTTTTTTGTTTTTGTTTTTTTTTAAGAAGAGCTCTAACATTTCATCCCACACTCAACTGACAAAACATTAGATGTTTACAAGCTCCCGATCAAGGATCTTGTTCTTAAGAACCTTTACTGCATTCGTGGGAGAGGTGTTTGAGTTGGGGACACATGCTTTTTTCTGACCTTCTCCTTCTCAATGGTTAACCCCCCTCCCTTGTTTGGAAATGCTAAAGGCAAAGCAAGGGCAGTCATGGCATGCACTTAGCTAAACTATTTGCAAGCAGTACCTTACTGAGGGATAAAGCAGCCTTGTCTGCCTGGTGAAGCAATGAACAAGTCCCAGTGAGGAGCCTTTCCACACCCTGAACATTGTATTTCACATCAGTCTGGGAACTGACAGCCAGCTTCTGCATTTATGTACAAGGCTAATTCATGCTCATGGTACCATGACACTGCTCATTTGACAAACTTGTGGATAAACAGTGTCACACGTTCCCCATTACACATGGGAAGGGCAAAATTCAGAATGCTTCTATGTAGATCTTTTAAAATATGTATCTTTTGAAAACATCTCAGTTGTGGTGCCAACAAAAAACTTTGATAGTAGTTAGGCACTGGTGTCTTCTGGCCACTGCTTATTTCGGTGTTCATTGCTCCCTTGTGCTTTTGCCATCTGTTTGACATTTGCTTATAGACTGTTAGGTTTAATGCTAGGCTCTTTTTGGGGATGGCAACATCTCTGCTGCTGGTTTTGCACAGTTCATAGCCACAGCAGGCTTCTAGGTGTTAACACAGGGATATGTAGGGATATATTTTTTCCTGACACTGCAGATCTAGACAAAGACCCCCACCTATTTTATTATGTTCCAGCTCTCTGCTGCTGCCATCTACATTGGAATCAGTGATTTAAAGGTTTAAGATTTCAATGCTTTTTAGACGCCTTGCCCACCCGCCCCCAACAGCCCCAAGTCCCATATTTTTTTGAAGCCACTTGATCTCTTTCAACAATTGTGTCATCACTCGGTGTAGATATAGTGTGTAGATTAAACACATTAACATAACATCTGCCATCAATAGCAGACACATCTTTCTGCCATAGGATGGATCGCAGTGCGTATGGTTGGTATTTATTGCTGAATAGACAGGAGGAGAGAAGGGGATGAATGGACAGAAAATTGTGAGCTCTCCAGCTCTCAAAACCAGAGATTTTAAAATCAGTAATTCTACTGTCTTCCTCTGTCTTCTAAAATGCCTACAGACAACAGCAGTGAAAAGAGTATATAGAGACTTGCCATTGTTAATAAAACTGCACTAATGCATGTATTATGAAAATGAGTAAATGAGTAAGGGAGCTGCCTTAGTTAACCTAGCAGAAGTGTGAATCAAATGCTGCTCTCTCTTGACCTCCTGTAGTCCCCTTGCCTCTGTGTTTTAAATATCTGAGGACCTTTCTGTATTGCACATTGTATTTTAAGAAGAAGTAAACTTTGTGTTCGGTTTTGTCAGGCCAAAAGCCACAGCTGATGCCAGGCCCTCTTTGTCAGCCTGGGCCCCACAAGGCTTGTCTTTCTCCTCCTTGGAAAGATCAGAGACAACCTGTAGTGTCCCGTTTTTTCTTAGCTATGCCATGCCCACCTGCTCTGCCACCACTTTGTTTGGTGCCACCAGCATGCTGCAGTGCGGTAGCTTTGCCCTGGGGCTTGGCAGCAGGCTGGGAACATCTCCAGCCAGACACTGACTGGGGCCACAGCCAGTTCCTGCCTTGTGGCACGTGTGTTTGGTGGCTGTCAGTGGTATCGGCGTGTGCAGCTCAGATGTGCATCCCTCAGTCATTGGCATAGCCTTCTCCTTCATGATCTGCCTCACTGATGTGAGCCAGCTTGCTTCATGTCTCAAAGTCTGCAATCCTCATACGGCTCGTCCTAAGTAGTCCTGGGTAGGAAAAAACACAGACTCCACAAATGACCCTTAATATAGTGTTTTCAGGCTCTTTGAGAAAAAATAACAGGCAAGTGTTGCCTGTTGCCACTGTTGCTGTTTTAGCCATGTGTTCCTTTAATGCCCTGTAATAATAATAAGTGCTAGCTATTCCTAAGAGAGAAGCAGCATGAAGAAAGGGGTGAAAATACCATTGTTTGCTAGCACAGAATTGCTCATCGCTGCAACTGTAAACGTGGATTGATTATTTCTCTTTTTGTTTAATGTGAGGCTACTTCAAGTTTTCTAGTAAATAGGTTGTATTTCCTTTCCTCTTGGCTGCATATAGTGTGTGCTGGTCTTAAGCATCTTTAAGAAAAACTTACTTTTGTTTAGCTTTATTATATCTACGTCATGAGGATGTAGTCACCATGTACGTATTAACAGTTAAAAGGGATACCCAGAGAAGTCCCAAATAGCTTAAATATCCTTAACACGTGTCCTGCTTTCAGCTGGGACAGAGTTAATTTTCTTCCTAGTAGCTGGTACAGTGCTGTGTTTTGGATTTAGGGTGAGAATAATGTTGATAACACACTGATGTTTTAGTTGTTGCTAAGTAGCACTTATCCTAAGTTAAGGACTTTTCAGTTTCCCATGCTCTGCCAGCAAGCAGGTGTGCAAGAAGCTGGGAGGGAGCATAGCCGGGGCAGCTGACCTGAACTAGCCAAAGGGATATTCCATACCATAGAATGTCATGCCCAGTATATAAACAGGGGGGAGTTGGCCGGGAGGTGTGGATCGCAGCTCGGAAACTAACTGGGCATCGGTCAGCGGGTGGTGAGCAATTGCATTGTGCATCACTGTTTCCCCCCCCCCCTTCCTTTTTTTGTTATATTCCTTTTCATTACTATCATTATTATTATATTTTGTTATTACTATTGTTAGTATTATATTTTGCTTTAGTTATTAAACTGTTCTTATCTCAACCCACGAGTTTTACTTTTTTTTTTTTCCTTTCCTCCTCCTCACCCCACTGGGAGGGGGAAGGGGGAAGCGGCTGCGTGGTGCTTAGTTGCTGACTGGGGTTAAACCATGACAACATGCCTTAACTGATTTCCACTAATGTTCTTCTCAGGTCATTTGAGACATAGCTTTAAAATATATAAGTAGTCCAACAAGGGAATAATAAACAAGTCAAATATTTTACTGGGAAAAGCCCAGTATACGATGACCTCTGTGGTAGAGGGACCTGGTCCTAATGATGAGTCCATCAGAATCATTAGAAATGACTAACGGGTTAGGTCACATTTTTCTCTTATCTAGGAAAGTCGCCATATCAGGACAAAGCTGAACATGTGCTGAAACACTCTCCCAAACTGGAGCTGAAATCAGTTAGCCTGCGCTTTACCCGTGCTTTGGCCACTCACTGCCATCTTACTGGAGTTTCTGCAAGTCTGAAGAGGAGAAGTTGAGGTGACTGTAAAGGATAAACAGCAGCAAAGAGCAGAATGAGGTGAGGAGACAAAGTGAGTCATCAGGTGGGGATGTTGGAGGTAGGCTTCCACACACAGCTCTAGAGGGATCTTCAGGCAACTAAACTTAAGCCAGTGCTTAAAGCTTTGCTGAAATGGGTCAAGGAGAAAATCGGTGAAGTATGTGTTAAAAGAGAAAGGAAATGCCTGAACAGTGTAGTATGGCCATGCTATAGCTCTGTTGCTGGGTCAGGAGGGTGTCTACATGAAATTTCCTATTATAGATAGCCAGGCTGGAACGACATTTTTGTTTGTAAATTATGTTTTCAAACCAGGTTAAGCCAGACTGAAGCACTTCCGTACACGTTAATGATTGGTGTGGGAAACGTCGTCATGTAATGCCTCCAATTCAGGCAACACACAAAAAGGCAAGTCAGTTTCTGTATTATTATTCTATCTTTTTTAAGCTAGTATCGACAATATTGAGTCCCAGATTTGCAGCCGTAAGGATTACCAGCGCTGAATTAGAGACCTTCTGCCTTAAAAGCATGTGTAAGGAACTAATCAGGTAGGAAACAATATGCACAAGCTGTGTTCTGTGCTCCTGGCAGAAACCAAAGAGGATGTCTTCAAAGTGCAATTAGCACAGCATGTACATTGTGCCTCCTGGACTATTAAATACTGTATTCCATAAGAGCCAGACCAAGCTTATACGCATGCATATATACTATTGTTGTCACAGTAAAACTGATCTCTCTGTGTCTGGATGTGCTGAAGAAATCTGAAGGTTAGGCATTATTAGTGCTGGTTTTATCTTTTTTTTTTTTCTTTCAGTAGGATTACGATTTGATGTTCATGTAGCATTTTGTATTCAGATCTGTGGAGAACATCGGACCAGGCAGTCCCTTAAATTGTGTTTCCCTGGAGTATTTCAGCTGCTGTCTAATGTTGCATTTCTTTTCTCACAGACAGCGTAACATATATTGTTAGGGCATAGCACTAAGTCTGTTTAGTGCAACATAGCTATTTAATCAACACTGGAATTTTACATCATTATAGGTGCAAAAGCAGTTCTTATTTTAATTAGGAATTCCTCTGGATACTTAGAAGGGCTTTTAACACAGGCAATATCTTTTGGGTCCTTTGATCTCCAGTCCATTTTTTCACGTTACTGTTTCACCTGTGGAGAGGACATCATCTTGGCTCAAACATTGTGAGGATGTCTGAGGTATTTCCAGGGAAACATTTTGAGAAAGTCAGAGCTGTTGAAAAGAAATCTAAAGCAAATGGATAACAGAACAGGAGAAAACGGGTTGAAAGGAGTAGAGTCAAAAAAGGAGATAGGAGTACGATAAAAGACAATTTGGAAGATGGCTGAAATACTTTGAAAGACTGATGAGAAAACTGAATAAACAAAAATGTAGAGGGAAAAAAGAAAAAATGTAAAACATTCAGCAATAAAGAGAAATGAGCAAAATAAAAAAAAAGAAAAATATTAAAAGTGGAAAAGAGGAAAGAATGAAAGATGAGAGGGAAAGCATATGAATGTATTGATGGCAAAGGAAAAAGAGGAAAACAAGAAGTGGATGGAAATGTAAATTCATTTAGAGAGAGATTATGTCCTTAACATTGTCATGTGGGCATTATGTGAGTTTTGCTGACAACTTCAAAGTGAGCAAGGGGAAAAAAAAAAAAGACAAGTTCTATACTTAGGACAGCAAAGATGTATGAATATTCAGGAGTCATAAACTATAGGTAAATCTGCATGGTTCAGAACTGACAACATCAGATTTTGGAAATAGGCTTGTGAGATATTGTTTGCATCTGAAGTAGAAAACAGATATACTGTGACCAGTGCCAGAACCTAGTTTTTTGTTTTGGTGGAGAGAGTCCATAAGTTGTGCTGCTCTACTAATGAGTCAATGCTTATAGTCTTAGTTTGGCCTTTCTTTAATAAATTCTATAAAGGGAATGAAATTCAAAATCAGTATTGTTTTTGAGTTTGAGAAGATTTTTATTTCTTCAAAGGTGTATCTTAAGTTTAAGTAATCCAGGCCTTACCTAGACTCATTGAACCCTCAAAATTAAGCTGGAAGGAGTCTTTGAAGGCTGAAATCAATGTATTTAGTAGAAAATTTTCTAGCCAATGTTAGGGTAGCAACCCTGATATGCAAGATCAGGGTTGGACAATATCTCAAGGCGTTCGTATTTTCCGTACCGTTCTTCAGCTGCTCTGAATGCTAGTTTGAAACAGCCCAGTATGTGAACTTCCTTTCAACACAGGGTAGTGATTTTTTTCCCCAAAAGTTATGGCACAACTCTAAGGGTGAGTCTAGCAAAGATATGCAGCTACTTGCACAAAAGAGGTTCTTTCCTGAGGAAGAAAATGCTGATATTTTAAAAGTCAGAGCTCAGTGTTAAACTTTTGAAGGTATCTTAGAAGTGCTGAGTTGCTTGTTGTATTTATTGATTTGAAATTGCTTATTCTTAAATCACTCACTTTATTTACATATTTTAATATGTGTCTAAGATCTGAACTTGAACCTTCTGCTGTTTAAAATTTAGGCCCAAATTTATTACCAGATCTGCAGACTTTACTTGTGCTATATAAAATCATATGCAAAACCTTACAGTATTTATTTTTTAAACAGTTTGAGACAAATTAACCATGCTTGTCTAGTAAACAAGAACTGTTATCCCCTTTTAGAAAAGTCAAATTTTGGGTTCTGCTGGTTGATGGTGGACAAAAGATGCAAAAATCTTTATTTAAAAAAATGCAGAAAATCCCATTTTCCTAAGCGTACAAAGAATGGAATAGGGCATATTTCTTTGCCAACATCTTTTAGATATAATTCTGCCCAGATGGTACTCTTTCTAGACTGTTCTTCAGAGCTACACTCCTTTTTCAGTCCATTACCTTCACTTTATCTCTAGTTTGTGCTTTCCTGTGGCTTCTGCTGCTCACATAAGCACCTCTACTAAAAATAATTGTCCTAGAACCCTTTTGTACGTGTGCCTGGTATGTACTTCTCTGTTGGCCAGAACCTCGTGTTTGGGAAGCTGCAAATTGTTCCCATCTTTTTGCTCCATGAAAGAATTTCTTATGTTTGTTCCTTTCCAAATGAAGAACACTTGTTAAATCATTAACTTTCAACAGAACTTTAGCAAATCATTATATTGACATTACAATAAAGACCACTGTTATGCATTACTTGGTCATTTTGAAATGGATTCTCTATGAAGAGAATGTTTGTTACCAGTTTTCCAATAGCTTCTCAACTCTTTCTAGTAAAAGAATGAGAAAGGAGGGGCTGAGCTTTACACTAAAGTCGTGACTGAACTCTGGATAAAGCACTGGTCTGGTTGCAAGCAGCATCAGATCAAGAATCA
The DNA here is from genome assembly GCF_018139145.2 of Gymnogyps californianus. Classification (NCBI taxonomy): domain Eukaryota; kingdom Metazoa; phylum Chordata; class Aves; order Accipitriformes; family Cathartidae; genus Gymnogyps; species Gymnogyps californianus. The sequence goes on along the minus strand of NC_059472.1, from coordinate 116,216,070 downwards.
CATTTTATGTGTCTCTAAGCAAGTTGCTGAATTCTTTCATGCTTTAGTTCACAAGATAAAAATGCAAACAATCATTTTCTCCTGTTATTTACATTGGCCTTTTAAACAGTTTACTCTTTCCCATAAATATTTGGGCAGGGTAAGCCCTGGTTTATCTTTGGTTATCTTTTACCCATATCTAAAAGCATATTTATCACACACATTTCAAGGCCATTCTCTTTGTGCTACGGTAATATCAGGATGCAGTAGTTTTCATCTTCTCAAGAAAATGTTAGATGAAGTTTGGATGTTTCTGAAGTTGAGTTAAGCACAGAGAAGTTCAGGTGCAGAGATGAGTCTCCTGAGAATATCTTATCTACCTGCAGTTTACTTGGGAACAGGCTCCCTCATGAGGTAATCTCTCCTGCTTCAGACCTAGGTAGAAGTGCCAGAAAACCAGCCTGTCTCTGACATGTGATGATTTCAGTTATTTGAACAGGTTGGGATTCAATGGGAATGTTTAAGTGCAATATACCAGTAAAATAAATAAATCATTAGTTTAACTTAATTCAGTGTTAGAATTAAGAATAGGGTTAATATTTTTTCCAGTCAGGACTGCCGTGCATTTTAATTAATGTTGGGAATACTTGTGCAGCAAATGTGTACTTTATGGCCACCTAAACTTTAATGCTTTTATGCTTTTACTTCTATTACAGAATCACTGTTCTTGTTGGGAAATGGAAAAGAGCTTTATAATATACCTGTGCAAAGTACTTAGTTTATATGGACTTCAAAATTTTTTTCTCTAAATCTCTGCAGCTTTTTAAATGCCTCCACATGCTGCTGTACAAGCAAAATGTTTTTTTTTTTCTTAAACAGACCTTAACAGTTCATCATGCTTTTGAATAACAAGTGGTTGATCATGTACCTTAATTACAAGAACAAATTGAAGGCAGTTGTACTATTCATCGAAATAAATCGCATATTAGTTAACTAATGAAAAAGTCAACAGAGAGAAGAATAATACCACAGCAGTGTTAGTAAACAGAGGGGCAAAATTCTTAGCTGGTGTAAATCAGCATGGCCTTAATCTCTTCAACTGAGTTGTGCTGGAAGATACCAGGTAATGAATTGACCTTTTTGGGGTAAACGTGTGAAGAATTATGTGCACTCATTTTCCTTTGGCAAATTAGGGGCAATATTCATTGATGCTTGATATTTAGATGTTGCTTTTTGTCTGTTCTTTCAGATAAAACAAAGACTCATGTTGCTTGTATAATGGGGGACTTTGGCTTCTATTTTGGAGAATGTGATTTGCAATTCCCATTTTCCAAGCCAGTTCGATGTGCTTACATACAGAGATTAAATGTCTGGGATCAGAAAGTTCAGTCATTAGGTGAAGTAAAGAACTGTGATGCTGCAGATATAACATTTTGAGATCTAGATAAAAGATTAAAGGGCAAAGTTATTCAGTGTACAAGAAGAAACACATTTCACACGTAAGGATGATGATTTTCCTTTAGGGGAGGAGTGCAATAGCTGTTCTCGGTGCAGTGCTGGCTCACATAAACTGGAATGTTTTCTCCAAACACTACTTGGGTCTCTTGTTTTTATTGTTTTGTTTGTTGAGAATCTCTCCAGTGCTGCAGGTGCTTTCCAGATGTACCAAGTTCCCGTCCCTCCAAACCTCATCAGTAAACAGAGGTCAGAGGAAGGAAGTAACAACATGGATTTTCTATAGGAATCAATACATTTTGCTATAAAGACAGCAGGGCAGAAAATGGATTTTGAAGCAGGGAGAAAGAGCAGAGGGCAGAGGCAGCTTCAAGATAAATTAGTAAAGGTCAGCTGATGCAGAGAGGGACTGCAGAAGGGTGCCACAATGTGACTCTTCCAGGGTGTGATAAAAGGGCAGGAAAAGTTAAAAAATGGGGCAGAATAGAGGTAATAAGAAGGGCAAATCTCCTGTTGAAGTGCAGTATCCACATGTCTTTAAAAAGACCTTCAATGCATTTCACTACAAGAGTATATACCAGCACTTGCTATAAGAGCATTATTTGGAGGGAAAAAAAAGGCTAAGTGCTAGAGAATTGGGAAATGCTAGATTTCTGGGAGCTGTCTTGCTTTGAGTCTATTCCCATGTGCTCTCATGCTGGCTATGGTATAAATGTAAGGGCCCTGTAAAAAGGGGGGGGAAAAAACGTGTAATATTTAAAGAAAGCAACACAGTACACATAGAGGTGGACGGACAATTTCAGTGAAAGGAAGTACCCTAAACCACCCTTACATGGAGAAATATAGAGTGAACAAAAAGAATGACTTTAGGGGTCATGCTAAGGGTTTATCTGACCCAGGATTCTCTCTCTGTACATACTAATGTATAGAATAATCCCTTCCCCAGCATATTCTTCCAGTTTCTATTAATCTGCATGATTAAGTGGGCAAAACACGTACTAGATGCTTTTCTTTTTTTACCAAAAGCCTACACAAGTGTAGCTACTTTGTAAGAGTTAACAAGAGGGAAGACTGAGGAAGATCAGCCTGAAGTACCTTCCATTCAGCATTCAGATCATATATATATGAGCTTGAGTTTAAGCAATGGACTTCTTTACAAAAGATATACTTGGCTGCTTTGGCCACTCTTTCTCAAGAGCTTCTGATTTCAGTGACTAGCTGTCAATACCTGGTGAACAAATATGTTCAAGTGATTTGCAGTCTATTAATAGATGATTTGTGAACATACAAAATAGGTGATATTATCAAGTTGTTTATGATGGAAATCATCTATGAAAGAACATGAATTTAAGGTAGCTTAACTTATCAGCTCAGGAAAATCAGTGACCAAGTCTCAAAGAGATTTCCTTTGAAGATCTCCTACATGACAAATTATTTTTATGTATTTGTAAAAGACTATTTGAATAATTTCAAAGATTGTTCCTGGGTGAGTGCTGCATAATCATGAAAATTTGTGTAGGGGAGAACTAGCAGAATCATTTAACTATCCTTTTCCCCTTGCTTTGTATATCAGAAGGCTTGGCTTTGTTTATATCACTTTTTCTTTTGCACAAAGGAGAAATGTTTTAGACACTGGTAATAACTGATGTTTGTGTGAAGAGTAGCCCTGATGGTGTTTGGCCGTCTTGAAAGCTCCTCTTGGTTGTAGGGCTTCTCTGCTCCTGGAGCAGAAACAATACCCTGTGACTTAGACAATCAATCACACAGTATGAATAATGAGCAAACACTCAAAGCAACAGTCACATTTGCATAAACCATTCATTCAGTATATTTGAATAACCACCAAATTAATGAAAATCAAAAGGAATCCATGGATCATTTGCCAACAGGAAGGAGGGCTAAAACTGTTGAATAGATGGCTTGCTGAAAAAAATGTACATGGCTCTGTCTTTCTAGAAGAAAAAGAGGAGGCAGGTTGGAGTGAAAATTACCAGGAGATGAGCCTCTTCTTGCCTACCCCTGACAAGGTTTCTTTCCATGTAGTTCCTCTGCATCACTCTCTTTCTTCCTGTGACTGTTGTTTTCAAGGGGGGAAAAAAAATAATCTGGGAATCCACTTTGCAACGAAGTTGGAGAAAAAGCAAATAGTTAAAAGCATGGGTTTAATTGATTTTTTTGCAGGTGGAGAACCAGATGTAAACATTATCAAGAAATACTGGTTTCCAGAGATGCCTGCACTAATCATTTTTTGTTTATGGTACACTACATGCCTGGAAAAATCAGTTACATGAAAATCTCTTTAGATACATTCAAAACAGGACAGTTTTGAAAGAAACTCAGAAAGATGTGTACTTGTATTCAATTTCTCTTATTTTTCTTCTCCTTGTTGCAGAAGGTTCTGACAATCCTCTGCCAGGAGTCTATATTCAATTTCAAGAAAGTAAACTCTTCCAGCCGTCATACCTGAAGGCAAAACCTAAAATCAACGAATAGCTTATCAGGAGGTGCTTTTCACTTTGCTGCTTCTGCCACTGCTCAGGCTTCCCATTTCCTGGGAATCCTTTTTTTCAGAAAAGAAAAAAAAAAGAACCTATGCATCATTCAAATGTGGATGCGATTAATTTCATTAGGAAATTCTGTAATCCTGACATAAGAATAATTCCATATAGGATAGAAGACCAAATAATGCACATCTCTGTCAATGTTTAAATTAAACAAACCAGTCTCTGCCTAGTTACTGATTGTTGAACTCTATTTTGTATGAAAATGCTTCCACCTGCTCTTCATACTTCGGCAATATGACATCAACAGAGATTTCATGCATACCAAAATAATAACCCAAATTAAAAGATATGTATTTATTGCTTTGGTAACTCCCATAAGTAAGGAGAGAGCAGGATGTACTTCAGATAAGCCAATCCCTATCAGACATGGCTCTACCAGACAGGCTGGTGGTCTATGTCTCTGTACAGTTCTTCAGCCTGGGCTCTTTCTAAATGTCAATATTGGACACTCTTCATTGCTTAGACCACACGCTGATACTACTTCCAGATGATTCTCTTCTTGCAGGACACGCATGTTCAATGGGCTGTTCAGAGTCTTCCAGAGAGACCTTTTAAATTAAGGCATGTGTCAGCAGGTTAAACCGTTGTTCTGTTCAACAACCAACATCTTGTACAGCAGTCCCTTGGAAGACACTTAGCCTGACAGCTGACAAAATCTGGAGAGCTGCCAGTTCCACAGGGAATCCCATTTTGGGGGAGATGGGAAGGGAGAACCTCGCTCAGGAAGCAGCTTGCTGACTCCTAGAGCAATCCAATGCGCTTCGTGCTTTTGGATCTTCAGGTCTTCTTCATTGCTTCTGGGTTTCTTCTGGCAGCTGTTGTGTTGGGGTTTTTTTTTTAAGGCTTATGGATGGAAATGCAACATACCTACTTTTTATAGAACTGATCTTACAGGATTTGGAATATGGGCATAGTGTTAGGTGGATGAACTGGGTCTGTCCCTTTGCATGCTTAGAGAAAGGGCCTTACGTTCAGAGGCATCACCACTCTCCCTGGCTTTTATGGTTACTGTTGTTTCTGCACCTAAATCTCTGCAGGGTAAGCACCCGAAATCATGACTCCTCTTTCTGAGAAAAAAATATGGATGCGGAAACCACCTTTTCATATGTTTTATGTATTATTTTAACAATAGCCATCTGATGTAATGTTCAGTTCCAGCAACCCAGAAAGGAAATGGTGTAAGATGTTGTGCAGATTTCTCATTTTCAGCTTGAACTGCACAGACTACTTTTGCTTTCTCCGTAGGCAAATCAAAGGCCCAGTGATCTAACTGTTCCTTCTCTTGTCTTATTTTGTTCACATTCAGAGAGCAAAACCTGTGTCATCTAAATACCAAATACTTACGTCTGCTTTTTGGGAAAGGTGTATCTTAAAATTAGTCCCCATGAAAATCAGTTGAATAATATTTTAAAAGTAACACAGTCATATAAAACAAGCTGCTCATATATATAAAGCAGGTGAGTTTCATGGCTTAAGTTGCTAGAAACATAAAGTTATTGGCATCTGGAAGTTTCGTTGTTGTTATGCTTTTTATATGTTAAACTACATCACAAATGAGCTATTTATTTTTGTTTCTTTGCTGTTTGTTCTGCAAAAAACCCTGCTGAGATAAATACCAGATGTCTATCTCAGTCCTGTATGACTTTATTTCTCATACCTGCATTTGTCATGGCTTATTGCTTGCCTGACTGCGACTTCCTGTTGATTTCTTGTGTAGTTTTAGACTTTTTTGTCATATTCTTTGTTCTTCCAGCTGTTCCTCAGTCATCTCAAAGGATAGGACTTCTCGGTCATGCCTCTCTTAATGTTCATGTACTATGCCTCTGATAGCAGAAAGATAGCAGAGGCTTTGCCCACCTTCTGCAGGTATGCAGGCATGTCCAAAGCTGTTCTGATTGCAAAGCTTTAGGTCACCATAAGTGAGCTGTCATTATTGTGTACATTTCTTCTTTCTCTGCAGCAGAGGATCTCATCAGTACATCTTCTTTTGTCCTCCCAGAACTCACAAGTGTTTCAAATCAGCAAAGCACAAATGAGAACAGTATGGTAGAAATCAACACGAGAGCTAGAAGAGGAGCACCAGTAAAACAAATAAACATAAATGAGTCACCAGGGGAATGGCAACTCCAGGGAAGATTCCAGTTACCTGAGGTCATACCTACTTTGTCCTCACAAAGTCCCTCTCCCTGCTGCAGAAGATCGGATTCACAGCTCTGCTCTGTCTTCTTTCCACTAACTCGGTATAGTTGTCCACGGCCTCCTGACCTCTCTCATCATATTTCTCATGCCTATCCAACAGACCTTAATTAATACTGGCTCTCTTGCCTACTTTTTAAACTGCAATACCCCTGCTGTCTTTACCTTTTAGGAACCATCACTTTTCTGTACTATCTAAATTTGTTTTCATTTCCTAATATATCCATCAGCTGTGCTTTTTGTTTTGCCAGTTTAATATGCCCTGACACTGTAGTGCTTCTGAGTGGGTCAGCTGGCTTTGGCGGAGCTCCCCCCAGATTCTTCAGTGTCTTCCACTGCTTCTGGAGGTCTGGCAAACTCAGCCTCCAACTTCCCTATCAAACCTATCAGTTAGCTTTTAATGGTAATCCTTCATCAGTCGTAATTTGCCTGATTTAACCTTCTCAGATTTAATATTCACACTGAAAGAAACAAAACGCTTTTGTTTTTTAAGCTAATGTGTTATATAGTAATGTACATAGTAAAATACATTGCTACGTCAGACTACAGTCTTTGACTTTTAGCCTCCCATATGCTCCTCACATTTTAAAGTAAGTCCTAAAGCTGGAAGTTGTGAGAAAGTTTGGTGTCTGTATGAAAATTCAAAGAACTCATACTGGTGTTAAGGCTCTGTTGAACACCACGTAGAACCAAAGCCTTAGGGCACCAGTATCATCAAGAAAGGACTGTCCTACTACTACATCTAGAAAATAAATGGAGTCAGAATAATGTGAAGAATTTGTCAGAAATCCAGAGTAATGTGAAGAATTTCTACACATGTCCAGGTTGCTTTGAGATAGAGCCTGCTCCACACCATGCCTGCTCTTATTCCAACCTTCCAGCTCCTCCTTTTAACCACTTCGGTGCATTTCTCCATATACTTGGAAGCTGTACAGACGATAAAATCAGCCAGCTGTATTTGCTCTCTCCCTAGCTAGATACTTGTCTGAATCTTTTACAACCATCTGCTACCTTCTCAGCCATGTAACGGAGCAGAACATCAGCAGAAATCAAATATCTGAGCTAGAGATTTCAGCTTTATCCTAAGCTCAATGAATAGTTTTATAATTAGTGATTTTTTCAGTTTAACACCATGAGAGCTGAAGGGCATGATATCATGTAGACTTCATTCCCCCATGAAAAGTGGTAGTACTTCTAAATATTCATGACATCATTATACAGTTTATCAAATCCAAAGGTATTGCCAGCTTTTAATTTAGAGCACAGCTCAGTCATATTTCACTTGTAGCCAGAAGTGGTTTTTATTTCTTTTAACATTTGCATCCAAAGTATGCAGAATGGGTAGACTGTGAATTTTAAGCTCCTCTTGTCTCTCCTCAGATTCTTTCATTTGCACTATTTTGTTTTTATTTCTTAAACAGGTTGTGCTTTTGAGCAACTAATCAACGCAATTCAACAAGATACAATAGGAAAGCAGTTCCTGACTGTTACTTCCCATTTTTCACATCTGTAGTTAGGTTCATCAGAATAAAATCTCCAGGCTTGAATGACAGGCTATTTAGGGCATGAGATAGGTACTTACGAATAAAACTCAATCTACGCTAGTTTAATCAAGAAAAACAGTTGTTTGCTCTAGTTAGACTACACCAAGGAGAAAATGAAACTTAGCCAAAACCAAAGAGAAAAGCATCTTTATAGCTTATTGGCATCCAAACTATTGCATATTCTTGCAACTCTACAGTCCAGAATCAGAGATGGGGATCTACTGCTGCTTCTCTTCTTGTATGCATTTCTTTTTTATTTCCAAGAAGCTCAAAGGTATGGTTAGGTTAGGCATTTGGCATAGATGGACAGCAGCTGTTGAATGTTGTCATCTGAACATAGGCAACCATAGGACCCCCATGATTGTTTTCCGTGTAAGCACAACAGCAGAACTGTTACAAGCATCTAGGGGATAGAAATACACTTTTCCTGTCCCATGGAGTTCATCTATCTTCTTCCCAGATTATTTTTCCTAAATAGCATGGGAATGTGAGAAGGAGGGCTTTTCAAGGAGAAGACAATGATGGAGCAAGTCAAAGAAGAGTATCACTGAAAGGTGTAACAATCTTGTGGTTTTATGCTCTATTTCACTTTGGGGCACAACAGGAGCTCTACTTTCCAGCTCTGTTTTGGTAGGTAGAGAAATGTTAAGCATACTGTTTTGAAGGGATGTGTGGTTGTGCTGTTACTTGTCTGCTTGCCTAATTTTACGTCAGTGTCACTTGAATGCCTTCATCTGAAATCAGGTGCTTTGAATGAACAGAGCAAAGGATGTCCACTGTCCATTTGTCTAAATGGACAAAGCAGAAAAATGGCATTAGAAAAGATACCATGATCACATCCATATTACAGATGAAGAATTAAGGCATAGCAGTTGTTATGTTGGCAAAAGGCCAGCCATGACCTCCAACTACATGAGAAGCAGCAGCAGCAGAGAGACATTACATGTATGACGAAACAGGGGGTAGTAGCTTAACAGAACTGCTGACCAAGATTGAAATGACTGTAACATTACCATGTCACAAATATCAAATAAGAGTGTAAAATCAGCAAAATTGGGCCCATGGGAAAGAGTAAAGAGGGGCTGCCCGTTCATAAGGAAGGGGATGAGGGTGGTAATGGAGAGAACTTGTGAGGGAGCAAAGGTGTAAAAAGAGAATGTTAGGGGTAGCAAATCATGTGATCAGGTCTGACTGGGCTACAGTTGTAACAATTTTAGTGCTTATGAATATTAGATATTTGTGATTAGTCAGGTTTTGATGTGATTGGTCACTAATCCTTGGTTTCTCTGACAGCAACTGTGGCTATTCTGCAAATACAGGCAAGTCTGCATTGCGTCAAATCATCAGCACTGCCTCAGACTGCATTTCACCTGGAGAAAGTTTATTTCTGAATCCTGTAGGATGTTCTTAAAAAAGGTTAAGCTGTTGCACGTTGATCTCTATTATTTTTGAGGGCTTTTACTTTCTATAGGTCTGATGTTAGGAATTGCAACGGCTTTTGTACAGCAGAGTGGTGACTTCAGAAATATGCTTCAGGGTGCCTTGTCCAGTTAGAGGGAGAATGATCCACCCTACTACCTCAGTCCCTTTTAGGCTTTCTGAGGTTTAGCATGTACTCTTGATGTTGAGTACAAGTCTGTTGTCGCAGACACGTTGTCTCCACTCTTTAAAGACGATTGCCTGTTCTTTTGGAAGCAGCTGCTGTGCAGTGCAAAGACCTCTGAAGTCCCTTTGCAATCCATTAAGAGATTGGTTTATTTACTGTCTGCTATTGATTATTACTTAATCTTAGACTTCTTCCCTCAAGGAAAAAGAAATAATTTTTGTGGAGTTTCTGGTTTGTTCTGTGGCCAGAGAAAAGGAAAAGCTGTGATGTAGCTGACTGAAGAGGCTGTTCAGCTTTGAATCAAAGTGCATTTGTTTTCATTTTCTAGCTGAGTTACATCCCAAAAAGATTTATTTTGAGCTGAAATGTAGTGAAAATTGCCAGACTGATGTCCCTAGGGACAAATTTCTCTGTTTACCTGTAGGACAGGTGCAACCAAGGCAGCTCTGGCACATGATGTTCCCCAGATCTCTTTCCCTGGTTGTAAAGCATGCTTGAGCACCCATAGTCTGTTCAGGCAATCACAGAAATGAGCACTAACTGCTGTTGTTTGGTGCTGTCCGCTAAAATCGTATCTGTGGCTCGCACACTGCTATTGTTTTGAACACTTTTGGTTGGTCCTGACGGTAGGGTTAGTGTAAGCAACATGGTCTACTGGGCAACGCACAAAAGCAACCGTTTTATTTTGTCCCACTGTGCTGAACAGCCACTGAATGGCAAAGGTGTACACCAGCTCCACAGTGGGCTAAACCTGCGCTACTGATTTAGGGAGGAATGAGAGCCCTCAGATAGGACAGAAATTTCTTTTACAGCAGAGGGAAAAATCTCCCAAACAACAAAAGTCTGGTTAGTTCATGAGGAGCAAAACTGAGGATGCCAACTCTTCTGTGCTTTTGTTTACTAACCCCTGTGCTCCTATCCACTGCAGGGGCTCCTCACAGGCTTCCCACGGCCCCGCTCTCTCTTGGTTCACTCTCATGTCCCCTGACCACCCGGTGAGCAAGAAGCTGTAGGTATGGGGGACAGAGCTGAGAGATGCATATGCTGCCGAGTCACTGAGTAGGTAAACTGCTGGGTGGGTGTTGGCAGGTCAAGCACAACAGATGATGGTTAAGTTCATGCTGCAACCCTCCCCGGAAGAACTCGTTTGGCTCTCTTCTCAATCCAGCTAGCCATCAATTTGTATGAAACTTTCAGGAACATAATTATCTTTAAGATTTCTGCTACTCTGTCAAATTTGCTTCAAGTTAGCTAAGAGGTCCAAAGGTTCAGAAGAAGAAAATGGACTGATGAGCAGACAGAGATTGCTGAAGTTTTTGTTCCTTAAAAAACAGGCTTTCAAAAAAAAAAGAGGAGGGGGGAAACTAACAGTACAGATGTAATTACTGGTAATTTTCTTGTCCAAAACTATTTTTGAGCTGCACTCTGTGTTTAATTATGACAAGAAATTAGTGAAAAGAAATAATTTTCAGTATTTCCTGTAGATTTTGTGCAAAGATTGTGATCAAACCATATATTCTATGGCCTGAGAAAGATAAAAGTAAATCTGAACAGCTTGATGCAGTATTTTAGTCTCATAAATACAAAAACCAAATCATTACCCATAATTATGAAGTACAATAAAGAATAACAACTATTTCTATTTCTATAGTTGGGTTTTTGTTTTTCATTATTTTGTGTGTTGTGGGGTTTTGTTTTTATTTTTTTTACATAAGTGGTGGTTTTAAAGGGCTTTTAATTACATACTTGTAATGTACACTAAGAAAGCTGGCAGCTCCCTTGCATCTAGCAGCACCCCACATATAGCTGCGAAGTTTTAAAGGAGCTTTTCTTTCCTTCCCTCTGTTGTCTTTAAGAGCCAAATTTGATAGACCTTCTATCTGACATTCCTGGAGACCGAAATCCTTTATTTCCTGACAAAGGGGCAAATTATCCCATCTCTTCTTACCTCCATGCCCCAGCTCTCACCTGGGCAGATGGAAATCTCAGAAGTGCTCAGCACTGTCCCAGCTCTGCTCCCTCTGACAACTGACAAGGGTTGCTGATGACAAAGGCTGTAGCTGAAATGAACAGTCTTGAAAACCCCATCCCTTATCACCAGCCCTGTACCACCCATATGTCTACGTAAGGAAGCAGTGCAATTTTTCTGACCCGAAGCTCTAAGAATATACTATAGCAAAAACCATATGGATAGAGTTCAGAATATTTCCCTAATCCTGACTGAGGCCTTAACTCCTCCTGGTTTTGTTTCAGTTTTATACCCCTGAGATCACAGGATGCTGCCAGTGGAAAGCAGAAGGGAATTGGCCCTGTAGCTCTCACTATGGGAGTGAGTTGTTGATCAAGATGTATAAGCAGCAAAGATACCCATTTCCCCTTTAGCCCACTTATTAATACTTGATTCTCTTTCTGTATAGAATATTAATAAGCAAAAAGCCTCAAGACATTTGTTTAGGAAAATTCTTCCAAAACCCAAATCTGCTTTTCTCTGCAAGTTAATAAACATAACTTTCAGCAAAAGATTGACAGTGATTCTTTTGGGCAGAATTTACAATCCCTCTCTATTATCTAGATGCTGTTACACTGCACCTAGCAGGGTGCTGTGTTTGCACAGTGGTGGCTGGAACCAGCAGGGCTCTTCTGATGTAGCCAGTGAAACCTTCTGCAACATCATGAATCAAGTGCACATCTTTGAGTTAGGAGTGTATTTACTGTGATGGAACAAGGAGCTGAGGACAGCCCTTTCTGGTTAGTGTGTTCTGCTGGAGTGCATGAACTCTGGATGATGTGCTAGAAAAGGAACTACCTGGCTGCTCAGCCCATTCCCTTCTCCCCCTTTTTCTCACCATCCACAGCACCTATGCTTCCAGCTGTGCAAGTGAGAAATTGTGCCAGCCAGCCCAGCTAGGATTCTGCATAGGTCAGCATTATCTGCATTGTTATTGCATCTCTCTCTTTTTTTCTTTTTTTTTTTGGAGGGGAGAAGGACTGTTTTGTGTACTTGCTTTACAAGTCCTCACTTTCGTTGCAGCAGAGAAGTTTCCAGGCAGATCTTTCTGGCCTGAATCATTTCATTCGTCAGTTTAGCAAGACATTTTCACAGCCATCTCCTCAGCAACGGCCCCATGTAACCCTAGATGTGCCTGAACTCTCCAAGCCCCTGATGTTTAATGTGAAAGTACCCAGGCTGTGGCTGTGACCAAGCACTGATTTGGGATGTCCAGCCAGGCTGCAGGATCATAGGGGACTTGATGTGGGAGGCAGCCCCTGAGCACATAACAAGTTAAAGCTGGTCCCACAGGACAGCTGGAGCTATGTGTGCACAGCTGATCTTTTAGGAGAAAGGATGAGCCCTGCAGCTACGTGGCTGCAACCACATTGCAGGATGTTGGAGGACATTGTGCATCTCTCCTTGACTGACAGCCAGGAAACCCTACAGGAATGTGAGCACCTACTCTGAGTCTGGTAGCCAGGTAAATCTCAGGCAAAGATGCTATATTGCAGCTATTGATACACAAATGTAGAGGTTAAAGCCTGATTTAACTACTTGTGATGTTTCTGTTCTGCCTGGTACTCAACTTTTCTTCTTGGGGTACTACTTAATATCTCTCTATGCAGTTTATGTGTTTTTGAATCTTATTCTTAGGTATCTAATTCACTCTGTGTACTGAACAAGGAGGTGGGGGAGAGGGAAAATCAGGAGTGTAAATATAGGTGGACTACCTTAAGGCACCTAAAATAACACTATTATTTAAAGTATCTTGCCTGGCACAGGTTACCTATTATATCCACTAACTGTGTATGGATGCCCCACAAGCCTAGGGATGTCTAAAATTATGGTAGATGCTTAAATCTAGACACATGGATCCCAATGTGGAGGTTTGTCTCTCTGTTCTGGATTTCACTTCAGAGGTCTAAAGTTACTTACTGTGGGATCGGTGGGCAAGTCTGCATGCCTTTCTTGGATATAGCCTTTACTACTAAGGTACTGCTGCTCATAAGGGTAGCATATCCCTCAAGTTCATCAGGTATACTCCAGAGAAACACCTGTTGCTCAGAGTGATGAAAGTTCTCATTTAATAAAAATATCCAACTATCAGCCAAAAAAAATTCTGATTTAAATGTCCTGCCCTAGTGCCTCCAGCAGCTACTTGCTTCATGACCTCATTTACGTCTGTAGCCAAGTCTCCCTGTTAGAACTATTTCTGTCATGAGGTTCTTGGAGAGAAAAAAGGTGTTTGGTTTTTTTTTTCCCCATGGGGGTTCCTGACCCAAGGAGGGGCTGCTGTGTTAGGAAGAGGAGTTTCTAACAACCACCATGAGAAGCACAGTGACTAGGCAAGGAAAAATATTCAACATGCTGGAGAAAGCAAACAGAGTTCATACAAACTTTGAAGTCGATAGAAAATTAGAGGATGTGATTAAAGACTTTTTTTTTTTTTTTTTTTTACTTATTCCATATGTATCACTGTGATTTATTTAAAAAAAAAAAATGTTTTAGGAAACAGATTTTTCAGGGGTTGTGAATAACAAGTGAATTAGTGGGTTTTATTCAAGTGAATGTTTGTAGTGCTGCTTTATTGTGTAGATACTGCTGCATCTAAGCATTACTCTTCAATTTAATTTTAGTATAAATTAACTTATCTTCATGCAAGTGGCTTTAAAGCTAATAATCCTAAAAGAATTAAGATTAGAAAGTAATGCCACTAGTGACAAAGCTCATTAATGGCTTTTTATCACTGCAAACTGGTGAACTATAACCAGGATAATTGGCATAAATGGAATATACCATTTCTTCAGCCAGGTATCCTTTACTCTAATTACTTCAAGGTTTTGTTCTAGTCAAATAAAATTTGGATGGCTTGTCCACCTCTTTTCTGAAAGGCTGAGCAAATGTCAGGTGTGCTGCTTTGAGAAGTCAGAAAGGGTAAACCTGCAGCAGGCAAGATAAGGACAGGCAGAGGAGGTAAATACAGAGACTGGAACAATTGCCACTGCTGATCATTTTCAGCTGGTGGCAGGGAGATTCAGGCAGGATATTCCCACAGAAAAAGGAACTTGGCTTTCCAGAAGGAAAAGATGCTCAGGTTGGAAATCATACTCGTATTTTGCTAGTGGATCAGCTCAGGTTTGCTGGGGGAATAGGGATTTTTTTTTTAAACCCTTTGTAAGAAGTATGTTACTATTTTAAAGGTGTTTTGAAGTCCAGTAAAGGCTGGTCTGCTCCAGGCTTCTCTGAGAAAGCACCTGAACAAAACAGATGTTTTTTGATTGTGGACCTTAAAAGTCCTTACCAGAGGGATAGCCTTCTCTAGTAATTCCACATAGAGAAATTAAAGTGTAACATGTATCAGCATGCTTGGATACCCTTATTAAAGCACTTAAGAGGCCCTCTTAGGGGCCTGACCTAACGAAGAAGGAGTATTCAAGTAAGAGATCTCTGGTGTCTCTCTGCAGGGAAATACTGGTTTCTCACACGCAGACAGAGGCAGGTTGGTGGACTGCACCCTCTGTTTTCCTGCGAGCTCTTGCTGAAATTGCTCCGTTATAGCTCAGAGTGCAGCAAATTTGTGTCCTGTAACACCTGCTGCATTGTCTTTCCTTATGTTATCCAGCTTCACGAGGCAAGAAGAGCTCGTCTTTTTTGTCCAGTTAGTTGAAATGTTGGTTGTTGGTATATGGAAAATGGAATTGCATTCAAAAGGGAGCAAACAGAAGTATCAGGGCAACCTTTTCTTCCCTCCTCTGCCTCTCCAGTCTGGATTAGTTAAGGTGAGGGAAACTACTCTGCCATCCTCCCGCATGGTTTTGTGCCCCACAGGACAAGCAGGAAGGATGCTATGGGTTTAGGTTTTGAAGGCATAAGAATAAATGGTCGTATACTACTGCTCTATGGCAAAAAGTGGGAGAAAGGAGATTTTAACAGTTTGAGAGGCTGGTACAATACACTCTTATTTCTTCTTCCTTTTGACCCACTACAAAAAAAAGGAAAAATTAAGCTGGGTGGGAGGGAAGGGGAAGTTCTGCTAAACGTCTTCTGAAAGTGAGCACAAACTTTTCCTTTCTTCTTTTTTTTTCTTCTCCAGTTTATTTGGGGAAAAAAAACATGTTTGCAGGGCTCGGAGCATAGTACACTCACCCAAATTCAGCCAGCTTTTACTTTGTATTCTTGTGGCATTTCTGATGAGCAATAACTCAAAGGGTCTATTTCTTCCCTGTTCTGCACCTTGTTTACTGAGCAGATCCTGCACCTGGCAGACAAATCAATTCTAAACCAACAGATTTCAGGGAGGTTTGGTGCCATGGTCTATGCATTTTTCAGCAATTCAAATGGAAAGAGCTACTTTACCCGTCCTAAAAGTTTGCTGCATTAGTGCAGTACCTCAGTGAGCACTCTGGTACTCAGGACATGTGCAACTAAATGGAATGAAATAGGTACTTAAAGATTCATATAATGTATTAACCATTTTTGTAACTTAATTCAAGGCATGATATATACAGCTGACATCAAAAGCCTTTCATAGCTGTTCTTTAATTTCAGTTTCAGTAATGAATATAGATCCAATTAGAAGGGAGCTGATACACGTTGAAAAGAATTAACAATACCCCTAATTTCCATGTTGAAGTAATGGCTGCTATTATAGACTTCTTGATTTTAATCAGATATTCTCAAAAATGACAGCGGATGTGGATTCATAATGCTCAGCTGATTGTACAAGTCACACTCTCTCATGCTCTCTCTCTCTGTATTTTTAAAAATAAATTCTTACAAGCATAGAACAAAAGCTTCTTCCACGTGCTACATATTTTTATGATACGTTAATGTTTACCTAAGCAGCCAAGAAGTAGATCACAAACACCATGTCACTGGCTGGGGGGGTTGCAGTAGCTGACCCTGAGCTCTAGCTATGTTAGACAAAAGTTTAGTCAGGCTTATTTTGAGCCTGTCCGATATGGTTTACAAGGGCTGTGTGGCACTATCTCCAGATCAGATCTGAGGCTCTTGGTTCAAAGCATTTTGTCTTCGTGGTATCGAAAGGGATATTGGAGCAGTTGTCACAACTTAAATTGGATAAACCATCGTGACATTTACGTTACCATCTACGGTGACTGTGGGGAAAAATGCCCCTCTGAACGGACTCGTTCAGTAAGTGGTAATGTACCTCTTTTCAGAAATATATGGTAAGCTAAACTGGATGAGAGCCTGCCAGTGACACAGGATTGCTTTATGTCCCCTACGTGAGGCTTCATGCTAGAAATTGATCTGTCTTTAGGGTTGCTCCAATTTCTATGGCTTGTGCCAGTTTAAGAGGGAAGAAAGACATTTGTGTAGATGCAATACACAGGGAATGAATCTACTTACGCACGTTTTCGTCTCATCCATCCACCCTTGTGATAAAATCTGAGTATACTTCTTCTGCTGTGTCTTTATGACTGTCCTTTACCTGTACCTTTATATAACCATTAGGATTTGGTGTTGCAGGGAAGCGTATGCCACATGAATAATTGCATGTGCACTTTTTTGATATGGGCAACATCTAAGGCTGTGATGTGAGGTCTCTTCAGTTTGACTTGCTTTTCTGACATTTTTGAGTTGGTCTGTATGCCAGCTTCAGTATGTGTGGGAGAAGGTGGGGTAGGTGGCATCTCAGTTAGAGACAGTGGAGAATATTACACTTTCTGAAGCAATAAAGCCAGGCAGTTTAACTGGGCAAATAAACCTATTTAGAGAAATTGAAAGTGTACTGTTTTGTTGTCACTGAAGAAAAATTCCCCAAACAGTCTCACCTTTTAATAAGTGCTTGACTGACGCACAAGCTCAAAATGGAAGCTATTGGTAGTGCCTGGCTACAACAGCTGTAACGCAATATGGGAAAAATCTATCTGAATCTGTATTGGAGGATACCTTGCATGCAGTTGAGCTGTTCATCTAAGCATATATTAGTCACAGAATTTTAATCAAGTAGCTTGAATTAGAAAATTTCATCAGCAGGGCCGCAACCCTTAAATTGAAAGTGATATTGCATGCTGCTGAATGGGTGTACTTTTGTGTTCAGATTTGGCTCCGTTTACAAATAGCTTTTAGATGTGCTGTGTTTATTGCAGTTATGAAGCTTATGGGGGCTCTCTCTGGGATGTGCTTGCTTCCTCTCGGCAGGTGTTGTACCCCATCATTAATGCTGCCTACCCCAGTGCTGGGAGTATTCTTGCTTCTTTCTCTTCCCATGCTGTTGTAGGAGAAACTAAGATAAAGAAGCCTTTGTTTATTATATAAGATAGTGGAGAGATGGCCTGGCATGTGTCTTTCTCAAGAGCCAGCCCTGAAACTGTATTAAACATGGGTAGAAGAGAGGGTAGTAGAGATACATGGATATAGTGTCAGTAGAAAACAAAGTTGGGAAGTGGCAGCTGCATTCTGCAGTAGTGTTAGGAAAGGAAGTATTAAAACATTGTTTCCATTTAATAATACTAATGCATGATGCTGCATGTCTGATACTTAGCAGCAATGATATTTCTATATGTAGTATGTTTGCTGTACGAGACATATGTAACTTGATCATATCTAGTGTTGCATCAGACATGTATGACGAGAGAGAAAATATTAAGCTAAGTGTTTTTGGAGCAGGGTGGTGGGTTTTTTCATACCAAGCAGCGTGAATATGCTTGAAAGCAAAATTTCTGAAGGAAGATAAATACTTGCTATGTGCTGATATGAGCCTGTAATGGAAACTCCTAATTCCTTAATATGCTTCCTTTCTCTGTCCCTTATTTCATGCTGCATTGTGCACACCATCAATTCAACTGTGTTTCAGTAAATTTCTACTCTAACCATTTCTCAGCTGTTACAAATTCAAAACTTTTTCTTTCTTTCCAGGAGCTATTCTCCATTTCAAAACTGCTTCATTGTTACTTAAACCGTTTACCTTGAATATATTAAAATTAAATCTGGTTTGGGTTTTTGTGTTTTGGTTTGGTTTTTTTTTTTTTTTAAATTCTTTGAAGAAGCAAGAATGTTTGGGTATTAATATCTTCGGGGTTTTTATTTGGCATTCTGGCAAATTCTTTTAATTTGTATTCCACTACCCTATTTAAAAATGTAAAAATCAGTACTGGTTTAGAGGTGCCTCTTTATGCTAAACAAATATTTGAAAAGAGTTAATAAATTATTAATTCATGTTTAGATGCATGAAAACTTAATCAATTGTTGCTGTTAAAGGTTTGCATCTCGGGTCTTGTTTATAGCATGACTTATAAATGTCTATTTACAACGTGCAAAATGATCTCCTGTCCCTCCTGATGTTGTGGCTGTAATGTGTGGGTAGATCATCTATTACAACTGTATCAACTATTTAAAAACATGCCTTACGTATAAGAGGAGATTCTTTAGCCATCAAGCTTTAGTAATTGTTCCTGTTCAACATCGGTCCTTCCATTCTCACCATATTAATATTTTCAGTAACCCAAGACTGCAGGAGAAAAAAGCAGTCACAGATGAAAGCCCCAAGATCACAGATGAAAAAGCAGCATTAAAATGTTGGCTTAGCCAGGAAGGCTGGGAAGACTGAAGAGAAAAATCTGTCTGTGGATCTACTGAAATTGGTCTACGCACAGAATTCAAGAACATTAACCTCTGTTGCCAATCCATTTCATTCCTAACCCTCTGGCCCTTCCTTTCTTAGGCATCTCTTCTAGTGTTGGGCTATGATGGGCATTGCCTGTGCATTCCTTTTCATATCCACTGTATCTATTGAAATAGCACATCCAACGTTTGCCAGACTCGCCAGAGACAAAACCTATACTTACTAAAAGTTGAAGTCACAGTTTACAGCAAAATTCAAGGCCAGGCTTTCCTTTAGTAGATTGGAAACAAAAGGTAATGGGTAACATGATGAATCTTCATCTTAATCCAGTCTTCACAGCTGTATGCCTCCCTAGTTGCACAGCCTCTCAGGTTTCCTTTAGCTGGATTCATGCTATGCAGCCATCTAAGAAACTCTGTTAATGTTACCTTTGCGTTTTCACCATCAGATGATGCATCTCTTCTGTCAGGTCTCTCTACCTAATGTGCACAGAAGAAAATAGCTGCAGTCATGTAAGATGTTACCACTTCCATCCTGTCTGGCCGTTCAGTGAGAGCACCCCTATGTCAGAGCCAGCAGCGGGGAACAAACTGCACCTCAGCCACTGCAATTCAGTCTGGTGTTGCAGACCAAACCCATCTTTGCTGGGAGTTTAAGCTGGTGTAGTGAACTGAATCACTGTTCTGAGGGGCAGAACGTGTGGCCTTTTCCATAGTCCTCACTATGGTTCCTCTCTCTGAGAGGCTGGCTGGGTCATAGACTACTGTGGCTAGATTTGCCAAGCCCCTAGGTCAAGACCCAGCCTTCCCAGCTGAGCCCACGTGTCATATCATCTGAAGCACCAGCAGATGTACAGTGTACATTGTCAGAAGGATTATATTCAGCCTGCTCTCTGTATTCACTTGGAGCAAACTCCTTGCTTGAAAAATTCTGCAGAAGGAATTTTCTCAAAAAATCCAGATTTGGAGTGGATATAAGCAGAAAGAAATGTGAATGCACAGATTTAAATAGTTGTACTGGAAACCAGACTCTAGAAGCTGCAGGTGGCCATTGTGTGTACACAAATACCAGGATTCAGGTTAACTTTAGGCATTTAACTTCGGGACTCATGTAAGAAGGCTCATTGTCCTGGCCTCCCTCCAAAGAAAGGGAACTGAGACAAAAATGGGATGAGTCCAGGCCTACCAGATCTATTAGGTCAATCTATGCCAACCTATTCAACTTGAAAATATCCTGATCACTAGACTGTTAATATTTGTGTAATTGATCTGGTGATAGTGTCTTCTCTTCCTCCTCAGCCAGAGAGAAAAGCAAGACCTTTGTCAGAGAAGTTTTCTAATGATTTTTTTTTTCTTCTTTTCTCTCCTCTGCTCAGCAAATAGAGTGGAGACTGTAGATGGTTATTTATTTCAGAACTGTGCCTTTGAAATGATGATACATGGTTTAATTTTACTATTATGCAAAGTCTCATTGAATCCTAAGGATTACTCACGGTAGGGAAGTGCAGGACAATAAATGCTTGCAGGATCAGGGGCTGTCTCTGTTCTGTAGTCTGAAGTGTTGTCATTACATTGTGCGTTACTGATAATTGGTTTGCCTCAAAAGTTTCTTCACCTGCTTTTTACATATCATAGTTCTATGCAAGACCTAATTGCTGTGCTTTTCTCTGCTAATGCATGGGAGTCCTGGACATAAAGTTGTGCTGTATTAAATGCTGTAACCGAGCAAATCTGCATTCTGATGGTGTTGCACAATAAGCAATTAAGCTTTGCTGCTGGGCCCGAGCAGGCAGCTCAATTCAAACCTAGTAGGCTCTGTGCTTTCCTGGGTCAAGGGCTCCCTGTGAGTGCTCCTAGTGCAAGTTCCCCTCCTATACATGCTGGGCTACCTATATCATTCATTAACTACTCTCGCCAGCTTTCTTGGTCTTTGGCATGTATTCTTTATCTACACGGTATCCTGTCTCGGGCACTGTTGAGTATCTTCAAGGTGGAAAGAGGATATTTTCCCCAAGTGGAAACCTCTCTGCTCTTTCCTCAATAAAGAGAAATGAGGGTCAGCTTTAAATACGAGTATTAAAATGTACTTTCTCTGACTTAGTGTTGTGTTTAAAGGCAATGAAGAAAGATATGATCAGCTGATCTCTAAAGAGAGGAAATGCTGAAACTGCCAGCAGGCAAATTATGTCAAATGATGATAATCAAGAGGCTGGGAGGTAAAAAGACTGATTTCTTTTGGGCGTAGTGATATTAGGTATTACAGCAGCAATAACAAGCTGGTTTTGTTTTGTTTTTTTTTTTTTTTCAATGAGTAGTCTTAGTCTTAAATTCATCTCCTCTCTAAATCAACTGTGTCTAGCTGCAGATTTACTGTTTCGGCTCGGATCATAGTAATGAGAATGTAGGTATACTGTTACTTGAATTTTTGGAGGGGGAAAATACTTTGGGCAACAAGTAGTTCAGAACTCTTGGATTTGGGTGTCTTCCTCTAGAGTTTTTTGTTTGGGTTTGTTGTGTGGTGTGGGTTTGTGTGGGTGTTTTTTCGTTTGGTTTTTTTTTTTTAGATTAGCTTTAGAATATGCTTCTCTTAATATTAGTGGTACTGTAACTGTCAGATATATGGTACAATTATTGCAATGTCCTATAGATAATACAGAATAATTTCACAGAGCCAAGAAAGCAGTAATTTTTTATGCAGACGAATTGCCAGCTAAGAAGAATTTCTTATGAGGATTTTTAGTTTTTCATGTCATGTAAATTATTCCTACACTAACATAAATAGGAAAGCAGGCTATGATTTTCAGACCCTTTTGAGTAACATTTGTTCACATTTCTTTCATTCATTCTGCATTTTTATTGTACCACCCAATAACAGTTTCCCTCCCTTTACCACCCCATTCATCCATTAACGCATAGATAATGACCTCATTGCGTTGCTGCGAAATACACTTATCTCTGGGATTCATTATTCTGTCATGGCAAGGCTATTTTTAGTCCAGACTCCAGCTGGCAACTGAGAAGAAACATAGGAAAGGAAATTGCCTCAGGTGCTATTAGTGCTATCTAGTTGCCTGTAGTGTCTACCGTTTAATGTGAAGTGCCCTGGAGTGCATGGCTCCAAAATTAATTTTATTTTATTTCTTTAGCCTAAGAAGCAATAGGCCAGCCTGGAAGGGAAAAAAAAAAAAAAATGAAAAATCCAAATAAAAAATGAATACATGGCCCTGCTTTGAGGAGGAGTACTTCAAAGCTGATCAATAAGGGCAGGTAGAAAAATGTATAGCAGCCAGAGTTGTGATGAAATTTGTTCCCTTTGCATTATGCACCTTGAGCCTTAGCTGTGCTGGGCACAAGCTTGCCTCATGTTGGCATCTCCAGATGGTTGGGAGATGTTTATCTAGACACTTGTGCTTGGGAGTGCCAGGTAAATTTTACATTTTGGCTTTTGCACCACACTCAAATTTGGTTTTTTAAGGACTCGCCTGAAAAAAACCTCCTCTGGAGGTTTTCCTGCTGGTTTCACTGAGTTGCTAATATTTTTAACATGGTGTCCTATCTGTGGAAAAGAATTTGGAGAAATTTTCCAACTTGTCTGATCTCTCTCTCTAGGTGTAAGTTTCAAATGGGCCCATTGGCTGTACTGTTTCCCTAACAAAAGATTTCAAGAGGTACTAACTCTTGGAGTAGAAAACTTGCAACTGTGACCTGCCTTTAGTCAGAAGAGAGTGAAACTAGCTGCCCTGTGCCTGGCAGCCTTGCCTTGGGGAATGGGAGTTTAAAGGCCACAATCCAACTCACAGTACACAGATTTATGCATCAAAATTTACCAGTTTTGATAGAGAAGCTAAATGAGTGTGAAACTTGAACTACACTGGACAGATCTCGTGTGGATTTAGGCAAATATTCTGGAGTATGGACAGTTTTTCATTGCTCCAGCATGTAGCCTGGCTCACCTCAGGCCAGGACTCCTTCTCCTGTGGGAGCAGACTTGCATGTTTAAGGTGCTCTAATTGAGAATTTAAGGTTTTTACTCTGATTCCTTACATTGTTAAAAACATTAATAAAATTGAATTTGAGACAAATTTAAAATCTCCATTGGAAGAAGTACCTAATCTCCCTCCACATCAAACTGTGGTGTATAGTTTCTCTGTAGAATACTCATTAAAATTAATTATTTTACTACAGTCCAAATACCCTTTATGAAAGCACGATTTAAATGGAAAATATGTATGTCGGAAACCTTTACTATAAAGCTGTGCATATCAAAAATAATTCCCCTTTCAGCCTCAGTAGAGCCTGAGGGGTGGGGGGAAGGCAGGGACTATATAACAGAAGAACAAGCTTGGACAAAACACCCATGTGCAAACCTGTCACCAGGACCTGCAAACCGTGCCAATGCTAGCCAGGGAGTGCAACTTGATAGTGGCAGTATCCTTATTTCAGTTTCTGCATATCACAGCATGGTCTGACGGCTATGCTTGTGGCTGAGTAACAACCCTACCCTGGTCTTCCTCAACACCAGACTGAGGTGGTGAGAGCTCTTTCTTTTGAAAACCCATAAAACTGCAGTGATTCTTCATGGAAATTAGCTGGTTGATTCCTGGATGAAATTCACCTCTAGATCTTTATTTAGCATAAGCGGCTATCATGCTTCTGCGATCCACATGACTAACTTGATAGATGCGGCATACAACCTGCAATAGGAGTTACGTGCCTCTGGGAAGAAAACTTTATGCCAACATAAAATGATTTCAAGGCATGCTGTTTAATAAGGGAGAAAGATAAGCTTTTACAAAACGCAACTTTATGCTGCTGAGAGGCATGGCACCCAAGAAATTAAAAAGTACAGTTATTAGGAAGCGGGGGAAAGGGAACTGCAAATCATTTCTAAAAATTGTGATAGCAATAGGGTCCATTTGTAAAGGCCATTGCCAACACTTGTATGTTGAGTTAAATAGAACTCCATGCTTTGCCTCAGGCATCATTACTTCCAAATTACTCTAAAATGACTATAATATTCTCCATTATATCCTTAATTAAGCATCGCAGGACAAAGAACAAAGAAGCTTTGCAAACAAAGAACAATTCTGTGCGAATTGTTGTGAGGAGGGAATTGTTGTTCGTGGCATCTCTTCATTGTTCTGGTAAAGCATGATGGAAAAAAACCCCTTTCAATATTTTTGTAATACATTTAATCAAATTATGTGTTAGGAACCTCTGACTGGATAATGGCTTGACAGTGACTGTTGAACACTAAGGCGATTATGAAAAAACAAAGTTTAAGGCGATAAATATAAAATGATCACTATATGTATAAATCCATTGTCGTTATTCCAGGGATACTAAATAATTGGATTTAAACAATAGGCAGTAAAACATTGTTGAACCAACAGCCTTTTTCTGGATTTGTAAGCTACTAGAAATCTCATTTGGCAGCAGTTGGAGAAGGGGACAAACGAATTTTAAAATTAAGAGCATTTAAGAATGGCAAAATATTAACCCAGCAAAGAAAACATGAATTAAAGTGATGAATGGAAATATTCCGACTGGCTTGGAAAATAATCTTTTTCTTTCAGACACTTGGAAACTAGTATATTCATTTAAAAAAAAAAATCCAATTAAATAAGCTAAAAATATGTTGGTTTCCAAGTAGCAACAATGCCACCGTATTCTCTGTGCTCTTCAGAAGTTCTGCTCTAAATGAGACTGGTTGCACTTCTGCATCCGTGTGCGTTTGGGTGGTGTATGTGGCAGTAACACCTTGAGATGCCAGCTGAGTTGGTTCCTCGGTGTATCAGGCAAGAGGCTCATGCCCAAGAGGAGAGGCAGCCTGTGCTGAAGAGCTCGTGGAGTAATGGGACTGGAGGGGCAAGGGACTGAGAAATGTATATGAATGTATGAGAAAGTATAAAGGAAAAGGGGAAATAACAGCAGCTCCTTAACCTGGAGTGGATGAAACTCATCTGAAAATAGAAAAACATCTTATTTTGCAACTGTGATTGTGTGGTCCAAAGGACTCCCGATATAGGAGCTGCTAGGATATTTGTGGAATGACTCGGGAGCTAGCTAAAGAAATAGAGGCTGCTAAAAAACAGTCGAAATGCGGCAAACCCCAGAGCAATTCCTCCTTCATTTAGAGATTCAAATACTTTTTAGAAATTTAAATAGGAGAGAGAAAAACAGCTGCACAGTGCTTCAGGGATTATATGCTAGTCATTAAGAAAACATTCAGTGGCCTTTGCTAATTCAGAGCAGAGATATATTATTGAAAAATGTTGTGACAAAAAAAAGCAATTGCAGCTAATAGCCAGTTATGTTTAACTATTAGATTTCAACTAGATGAGTGGAATATTACTGATCAAAACCCAACATTTCTCAGGAGTTTTTTTTTTCTCAAAGAGTATTAGAACTGCTTTACACTATTTCTTTGGTTTAAAGTGGGTAAACTGAGGTATTTGAAGACTGTGTTACATGTAAACACTTGAGGTGAAGGCTGTATGGCCTTGGGCACAGCTGGTGAGAGGGGCTGCAGTGTGCAGGGTACCTGTATTATTCCCAGGCTGCCACAAAGTGGTTGTTGAGGAGAGCAGAAGAGGCAGAATGACTCTGGGGCTCTTCCAAGAGCTTATATGAGAGGAGAAACTAGCTGGTTTAATTCATGAAAACTGGGGAACAGTTTAAGCTGTATATATATTGCAAAGTCCAGGGTAGTTGCAAATATTGAGATGAAATTAATTATACAAGATTAATTTTCACTGACTGTAACTTCCTGTTTTGACCCAAGAATTAAGCTAGAAATGGCCATAGCTTACTGATGGTTTTCTAGCTCATTTTAGCCTGGTTTTACAATAGCACTGTTGGGCTTTTCCTGAACCTGTCTGCTAGTTTTCCCTAGCGTTAATAAACGCATGGATGTCTCAAAAATATAGATTCCTATGTATTGAGTGAAACTTGATGGCAAGGGAGGAGAAAAGGTCTTATTAGTGCCTAAAAAAAGGGAAAAAAAACCCAAAACCCAAACCATTATGCCTGCCATCCACAAGCAAAGTCCAAATCTGGTCATAACATGATATATTGAAGTGTAATCAATAGCTGGGGGATGTAGGAGAGAACTGGGGAACAACAGAGGGATTAGAGGACACGGAGGAAAGGAAGGAGGAATGGCAGCATAGCCCAGGAGCAGGAAACACTGAAGACAAGTCACAACCATTAAGATAAATACAGCAGCAGAACATGCGAATGTATGGCACAAACCCTTAAGAAAATGGACATCGTTAATTCTGAGGTGTGCAGAATAGTTTGTTCTGCATCACGTTTCCAGCGTTAGCAGCTGGTATCTTTATTACAAAGAAGGTCTTTTGCACTGTGATGATCTGCAATTTATATTATGTTGGTAAGCTCTGACTGGACTTGTGCGTCACGTGCTGTTTTTTCTATCTCAAACCAGATAAAAATAACTCTTTGACTGTCTGTGAGCTTGTCCCGGAATGAGCTTCCTGTGGTGCCTACTTAAATGCATCCCAATTGAGTTTTCTCCAGTGTTTGCCTAAAATGATTAGCAAGCAGGTTTTCAGAACTAATATATTTGCTGGCACCACTGAGAAAAACAAATGCAACATGCAGCTAGAATGAACTGCCTCTCATTTCAGTGACTGTTCTGTGCATACATATTTTTTCCAAATATTTGGAGTGCATAATGTAGCTATTGTGCTTGTTTAATTTCATCACCTAGCAGTTTGTACAGTATGGGCATGTTTCAGGAAACCAGTAACTCAGATCACAAAGAATAAATATATTTTTTTTTTCCTCCTCCATCTTTCATTTTCCTCCAGTTGATTGAAAAGTTCCTGTATGTGAATCTCCCTGGTTCTTCGTCATTGCAGCAAACATCAGATGAGCAAGTCATTGTCTGCTTTTCTTTCCTGGCATTTCTAGCATTTCCTTTCTTTCCCCTGTTTTGAATGATATCCTGAGGTGTTATAACTGAATTTTTAATATCTAATTATTTCCTTTAGAAAGTTGTCCACAGCAACTTGTCTTGATTTGGGATTTATTTAGGCCATTATATTTGAGGGCAGGTTAGGATTGAAAGGTCAGATTTGAGCAAAAGTCATGCTGCAGACAAATCTGCTCATTTCAAATCATTTCCAGTATACTTCGGTGTAGTTTAGAAGTCTTGTCCCCTTAATAAACCCTCTGCTATTTTTTTTTTGGTCTTACCATTGCTTTTCAAATTGCCTAAATCTGTCATGCTGAATTGAAATGGTGATGCAGTGTTTACTGGAGAGGTGGGATTTTTTGTTTTGGGGTTGGGTTTTTTTCGTCAGGGTTAAAATATTTGAAAGTACTACCAAAAAAAAAAAGAAAATACCTACCCCCATAATATTAAATTTTGCAAATCTTAGTGATGAGTGAGGTTACTTATTGTTGTGTTCAACTGTGGGATGAGGAGAACTGTCATATTAGTGCCTAATGTACTGAATGATGGGCCTTCTACATTAAGTGCATTTGCTTTGTTCCTATAGTGACAGATGCAAGGAATTAATTTCTCTTAGCAAGAAATGTTCATTGAAGATAAGGCCTGAAATAAACACTGACACACAACTGTGAAACACCCTGAAACTGTTTCTTGGTGACAAATTACTGCTGAGGTATATAGACCCTTCCACAAAAGTGACACCTATTGAATTTATTAGACAGATTATATAGAGAGGACTGAATCATTTTTTTGTCCTGTTCGTAGAGCTGACATTTACCAGCTTCTCCTAATGAATTGGATATAGGCTGCTGAAAACAAAAGTCAGATGGTTATGAAATCTCTTGGACTAACCGCCATGGATCATGCAGCTGCCGACAGTGTTTGTGCAGTACCATTTTTTGCGCGGAGGTGGACAGACCCTGAGTTTAAGGCTTAAGTCATTCATCTTTTCCTGGGAAATTGTGCGAGAGTTGCAATCAGAGCTGTGAAGCCTCAATGAATACAGCGAAGCATGCAAACAGTTTGTACATTGCACAAGCTAAGGCTGGATGCGCTGACCGGGTTGCAGCAAAGGAGGAACCTGAAGGGCTGAAAATCACGCAGTGGAGCTAGTGGTAAAAATCAAATTTCCCAAGTGAAAGAGCCAATGCAGTCAGCGAAGTGTAAGCAAGCGTTTCAAAGTCAGCTTTTTGTAGAGGAATATATGCTGCAATAAATGTCTTCTGTGGGTGTTTATCTTTGGAGACTTTTGTTAAAACACTGCCTTTGGTCACAAGTCAGCCTGAATGTGGGCTAATTTTAAATTCTGTCTCTTATTTACATATAGTCAGAAAAGATTTTACGTGGCGCTTCTTATCAGTACTTTGCAAAGGAGACTAATATCATGAGCTCCAGTTTACAGAGAGGGAAACTGAGATTCAGGAAAGTGACTGAGAGTCATTCCCCCCCCCCCCCAACCTGTTGACAAAATCAGCAACAAAACCAAATCTGTTGATCACAACTCTGTATTGCTTTCTCCGGCCCAGTTTATATAGCTACAGCTCATTTTAGTCCCCTAATCTTGTTATTTTGGGATTTGAGTCCAGGTTGCTGTGGCATGGAGAACAAAGGCTGTATGTCCTGTATCGTCAGATCACCAGTCACTCGAGAATTCAGGAGCGTGGCAGGCCACGTGGCTCAGTGTGCAAAGGCACCAGTTCACTGAGTTGGTGTGCATTTAATCCTGTACTTAAAATGCAAGCGAGCAAGCTCCTAATTAAAAGGCTTCTTTATAATTTGCAGAAGCACAAAGAATTTCCCTGTTGCACCTCCATCCAAATTATTATCAATGATCTTTTAAAAGGTAAACAGAGAAGTAATCCTCCCTCAAGGTATTCTGAAGGAAAGGAGAATAAAGTATCCTTCAGCAGCTTAGGATCAAAGCATCCATGAGACAAACGACTTCTGGTGAAGCCAGATTTGTGAAGGTATATCTGCTTTATCGTCAACAACTTTGTGGGTTTTTTCCCTTGCTTCATATTCCCCTTTCCTACAACATCCCCGCTGTAAGACGTATCATACTGATAGCTGGGCATGTATGCTATATGGAACAAACAACAAAAAAAGGCCCTGCTACTGAACACATACTATAGGTGAGCATTGCATGACATGGCTCATGGTAGTCATTTCACAAGGGTTAAATCGACCCTTGCACAGAATGCTATATAAACCCAATCCACTGCTTTGATCCTGCTCTCCTCCCTGGTTTGCTGGATGCCAATACATGGGTGACTTTGCCCCAAGGGTAGGCATGGAAGGAGATGCAGTGAATAAAACATTACAAAGAAGTGTTAAACAGCACTTTCTTTCTGTTTACCTGACACAGGGCCACCTCTGCAAATAAATAATCTGCTGACTTTGGTTCAGCTTGCTAGTATGGAAAGGTTTATCTCACTTGCAGACTTCTTCATGAGTTCTCCACAAACGCGTAAATGGAGCAAATATATCTGAGTAGCAGATCCCAGAGGCTTTGGGTCTGTTTGGCCTGATGTATGTGAAGACAACCCAAGGCTATCTTGTTTCCACAGTGAAGTGTTAAAAGAAGCTCTCCATCACGTTAGCCAAAAAAGAGAAAACCATAACTCTGATCCCTATTTTATTTCCCCCAATCCTTCCTTCTCTAGCATCAGGGATGAGCTAGAATTTGATACTCTCTGCCAGTCCTTTCTCTCTTTTTGCCTACTCCAAAATATCACCTGCATCAGGGAGTGGCAGAAACCTTTCTCCGTTTCACATAAAAACCTTCTGAACCCCAGACCTCTCTGCCTTAGAGGGACTATGGGGCTGCAGTGAATCTAACCAATGCAATCTGCACCATCACACTTGAGCAAGACTGTGCACATACAATGCAATGTGAAAAAGAAGATTTCAGCCTAGCAATGACAAGCCCCTAAGTGCTTTGGATCTTGGAAAAAGATTGTTTTGATTTCTGCCATATGTGTAATTTTAGTATTATTTTTTTCTCCCCAGTGATTTAAATTAATTTGAATCAAATCATGAGGCCCCAGACTGGTACTGAACATAATGACTCATCCCTAAATTAATATTGTCTATCCTGAACTACTCCTGTCTAAATGACTGGAAGATTCATGCTCCTCACAAAGTCAGCTACATTCAAATGAGTTCTGCAACAGTTCATTAGGTAATGATGTAATTTATATGTCTGGGTCAGCAAATGTTTTCCTGCTCTGACTTAAAATGGACAAAGTGTGGGTAACTAAACAGATGTTCTGTAAACTTTTGACATCTCCCTGAGTGGGAAAAAGAGGGTAAAAAGAAAAAAAAAAAAAAAAGAATAGCAAGTAGAGCTTGAATCAGGACAAAACGCAGCATACAGTACTGCAGGAATTTCCAGTTCGAGCCTCACTACTTCGTCGTACAGTGTGGCATTGTATAATAAACCTGCCTCTCTTTCAGCAAATTCTGTCTTATAAATGATGTGCTTGACACCAGCACTTGAAAGGGGCTATACTAAAGGGATCTGTTAGCATGAAGAATAAATGCACATAATTAGACTGAGTTCAGTGGTCTAAGTGAAACCTTTGTATAACTGAAGTCAATCATTTTAGACGCTTGCTGTACATTGGACCTCTTTCATCCCTACATCATTGTGCCATGCGCTGTATTTCAATCACGGCTATATGACAGGAGAGACTGGCAACAACACAGCAAGAGTGTCCTACAAATGCTTTTCTGTGGCTATAGAGCCCACACGCTAAACGGTCTGCAAGCTATGCATAAGGCAATTTATCTTCTGAAGGTCTTAAGTAGTATAGCCCCAGTGAAACAAATGGAGAATTATTAACTTTTTATAAGCCGAGCATCAAACCTTTTTGGTTGGTTTTAATTGGTTTTTTTTTTTTTTCTGATTATCAACTTTGGACAGTGGCTATTTTTATGTATTACTAAGCCTGTCAGTAAATGAGCTTCTTTCCTGTACACCTGTGTTGACAGGGTATGGCATTTCAGACTTAAGTAGTCTTGGCCTCCTTAGGGGAAGAAGCTGTCAGTTGTTCCCTATAATGAATGGTAGGTTTATGGTATGAGGCACTGCCTGTAGTATTAAGCAGCAAAGAAAGCATGGCTGTCCTAGATTGTAAAGTGCTGACTTCTGGTTGTGGTAGCTGCAATAATGAATAACTGAATGATACGACTTGACAACTGCTCCATTTTAGAAAATATGACACTATTTTTGCTTAATTTCTGTGTTTCCATGAACAGCTAGAACTTCCTATCTTCCTTCCACAAATAAGAGAGAAGAAGTGGTGATGGAAAAAGAAATAATATAATTATTTCCTTCTCTCTTCCCTTTGCTGGCATAAGGCGATTATTGAAGCTATTGAATCCTTTAGTAAAGGTCTCTTCCAAAGCAATCTCGCGGTGAATTTATACGACCAGCCTTGCTAGCGTCAGTTACTTTTGTAACCTGAATACACTGGATGCAGCACATTTATTTCATTGTGTTGTTCCGTTCGGAGGAAGTGAAGGAATAATGCTAAAAATGAGTGACTGAGCTGACAGAAGTGACATTCGAGACGGCAGTTCGGAAGGGCTCGGAATAATTCAAGTATAATGAATGTGAATCATACCCATATCAGCAGATTTGATATCTGGAAGCCAGTTTACTGAAACTCTTATCAAGTTGCGTCTCTGTAGCTTCTGGGTGGTTGGTGATTGCTCAGTCCCCAGGGTGTCTGGGGATGGGCTTATGGACCACTTTTCATCTGGCTGCTCTTCTCTAACTGCTCACCATCAGTGGTCCTATCTTCCTGCCATCCTTTTCAGGGTATTGAAACATAGAAATTTCTTACCATACCAAGGCACAGTCCTGGGGCTATTAGTAACAGTTATTTTTATAATAGATGGAATCTGTAAGGATCCTAAATCCTTCAAAAATATTCAAAGTAGTTTTTACACTTTTGATTCTACTTTTTCCTAAGGCTTCCTCCATTTCCTCCTTGTGTCTGGGCTAAGACACTGTATGGGATGGGTCTTGTGGTTTTTTTCCCAGATCAGATGTATTACAGAACTCAAAATGATGAGAAAATACTTAAAAGAAAATTTTAAAACATTCAGTAAAATGCTTTGTGTATTAGGCCTAGAAAATGAGCAATGACTTTTTTTCATTTGTTCTTTACTTAACGGGAATTTCTAAACTATATGTGGTTGGACAAATTGTTGGGTAGATCAGAATAAATTCACCGATTAAATCTTTAAACAAAACACTAAACAAATTCATTAGTGAAATATTTTATTTTGATTCTATAAAAGCTGTTGTTCAATCATGTAATTTTCTCCTTTGGCAGATTTTTAAAGTTTTCAAAATATCGATTGTTCTGTTATTTTAGTCCCCACAGCTGTGGCATAGAGTTAATTTCCTTACAAGTGAGGCCAATCTGCATAATCGAGATCTGAAACAATGGTATGTTTTCTGCTTTTCCTACTGAACGTCTGCCTAAAGTAATTCTTGTCCTATCATAAACTACTTGCAGGAATATAGGGTATAATGTGCAACAGAGAAGTTTCACATGAAAAATAATATAGTGAATGATTTAATGTTCCTGCAAACTGATTGTATGCATAAATGTATGTACTTCTAGTGCCACTGGATGAATAGTTTGTAGCGTTCCCATCTCCCAGAGTGCTGTTCTTTGCACGTAGACTTCTCTTCTGCTTGCAATCCCATGCACCCTTCGTTTCCCACAGATGGCCCAAGGAAGACTCCCACTTTCCCAGAGGTGAGGAAAGAATTATATTTATCCAGATGCCTACATAAAGTCTCTCTTAGAATATGTCAAAAAAAATGACAGGCTAGAGAGTTGACAGGTGCATGCTGCAGTGAGCCTCTGCGAGGTCTCAAACACTTCAGCTGTTGAAATCAAAGTAGTAACCGGGCAAGAAAAAACAGTGACAATAAAAGAACTTGGATAATAAATATTCCTGTGTATGTGAGTTGCCGTGCAACAGCAGTGGGGACCAGCAAGATGCAAAGGGATGAAAAAGCAAGAGCGAGCTTCTGGAATGCTGATGATTGCCAGGCAGTCTCTTTTGCAACAGAGGTCCAGGAATCAAATGGCTTCCCATGCTCAAGTCAATGGGTTTTGCTGACTTAAAGATTTCATGCCAAGGCTGTCTCTATTGTGAGGATCTAATCACCTCCATCCAAGGAGCTCACCACCAGTTCGATATAGGTACCTTTTCAAGGTAAAGAGAGAAAACGCTTTGCAGATAGGCTTTTTGTCCACCATTTGCCCCATGGTCAAAACTGAGATCTGCGCCTGTGAGAAGCATTGAATTTAGGAACATTTTAAGACATCTCTCATGTCTTAAAGAATAGACAACTAAGCTTCCTCTCGTTTATACGTGTGCCTAGTGTCACACATCTAATGACATCTGCAAGGATGACTGGAGTTACTCAGCTGTATCCTCAATAACCACTTTGAACGGTTCCCCATACCCTTTTGTTTTCTCTTTAAATACTGGAGGTATTTAATAGAAAAGATATTTGGGTTTCTCTTTCAGGCTGAGATTTGCCCGGCAGTATTTGACAGAATATGTTTGTTGCAACCTGTGTCAGGGAGCAGCTGCTCTGTGAGGGCTGTGTGCCCATCGTGTCTTTCATTGCTGCGCTGGGATGGATGGCTCGGTCTATGAGAACCTGGCAGCCAAGTGGGTCCTGTTTTTTAAGATAGTCAAGAATAGAGAGGTTCATCACAGGTCCCGCTTAGCTGTGCTTTAAAGGACCTCTATGACCCATTCACCCTTTGCTGAATACCACTATGAAGAATTCTAGTTTAGACAATATATGGATGGTGGTAGATACATATATATATGCGCATATATGTCTGTGTATGCATACATATATACATGAAAGCCTTGACAGATGTGACCAGTAGGTGTTATAGATGGTTGTAGCACATTGAAGAGATAGCATTACAAGTTGTGATAAGCTACATGGCTGATCTGCATTTTGATTCCACAACAAGCTGCAGTAGTCAAACCGCCGTTTTCAAAGCTGTGGTTAAGAGGAGCAAACTGCATCTAATTCGCACCACACATGGCAAGCTAAATCTCCAAAGCAGAAGAGGACCAAGGAGCTGGTTCCTATAAGGGAAAGTTACTAGCTCTTTCGGGGGGGAATTACTTGAGAAATATGAGTAATCTCTGTTTATGAAATACAAGTCAGAGGTAGCTTGCACCGTGGTTACCTGAGCAGAGGGTGCTTGAAAACTGAATGTGAGCTCACACTGGTCTTTCAGAGCCCAGTGCTACTCTTCCCACACACCAACAGCTTCCACTTTGGAAAGCAGAAGCTATTTGTGTTCAGGAAGTGCTGAGCTTAACATTAAAATATGCATTCATAAGCCTGAGCACTTCACAGAATCAAAGTTTTATCTTTCCTACTGTACAGCTGGGGAAACTGAGGCACAAAGAATATGCCCTATTTAAGGTCACACGAGGAGTCTGTGATAGAGCCAAGAGTATAATTCAGCTTCTTCCTTATCATGATGCTTTACACTCTGGATTATTACTTCTTCCCAAAATACAATTGGTTCAGAGTCACCCTGACACCCTGGCCCAGTTTCTTCCATTTGTTGTTAATTGTTGAATTATTTTAACTATGAAACAGCTATGTTTTAATTTGTTTTTTCTTTCACAAAGATTGAGACATGCTTATTTAATTTAAGAAACCAAGCAAAACAGTCTTCTAACTATTATTACTTTTTCAAATAGACATTAAATCCCAGGATCTCTTTTTAGTTTTCAGTTGTGTATGTTTTTCTTAGTCTAACTTCACTGCAGAATATTCTATTTACTTTTATTAAAGTTTAGGCTTTTGCTTGATGAAGCTCTGCTGCTCCCTTTTCAAGTTATTTTAATATATTATTTTAATTGCCTTAAATAATTGAACTGTTTTGCACATAAAAATACCATTTCATTGTTTCATTTCTGTGCAGATTTTTTAAAAATTTCTATCATAACTAAGATGCAGAAGTGACTAGATAAAACAGTGTTAGTTACAGATGATAAAAGTTGAAGTCTGTCTCTTCTTTCCAAGCCTAATGTGGTTGCAGCACTACTCATTAATTTCAGATTGCCGGTGAATTTAAATATTGAGTGTCATTATTTTATCTGTGTCTCCTGCTACTCTCTGCTGTCCCATTTCTTGAGACAGCAACAGGAATCTGATAGTGCCGCCATCTTCAGCGATACGATGTGTTTCGCTCAGTGAGACACCTTAGCTGTTCCTGTGAACAAACAAGCAAACAAGTGCCGCTAAAGGACTTGGGAATGACTTTGCTGCTCAGGAAAACATTCTCTATCCTGCTCGCACTATTTTTTTTCAAGACTGTAACTCTAAATGGTCTTGCAAGGTTCTCTTTCTCTTATCATTGCTTTGTGATTATATTGACTATATCTGTCACATTCACAGGCAACACTAAAGGGCTTAGCATCTCCTGAAAGGCCAGGAAACCTTCTGGAGGCTTTACTTCTGATGGAAAATTGATGTCAAAATACAATGCTTGGAAAAGAAAGCAAAGCCCATTTTGTCATAAGAGCAAGGAGGGGGCTGCTGTCCACCCTCTTTCAGTAAGAAATGACATTTGATGAGTTCATGTCAGGATTCCTGCCTGCTGCGCTAACCCTCTGACACAGGCACGGGAGTCGTATGACAGTATCTTTAACCTCATCTGCAGAAACCTATGCCTTCACTGAATGTCTATATACCTCCTGGTCTTTATATGTGGTTTCTCAGTATTGGGTATACATGAGAAATGGTTACTGATATATACAGATGCATACATTAATACTTAAGGGTAAATTTTTGAAGCCTGAGTGAGTGTGTGTGTGTAAGACTGGGGATGGAGAGGG
The DNA here is from genome assembly GCF_018139145.2 of Gymnogyps californianus. Classification (NCBI taxonomy): domain Eukaryota; kingdom Metazoa; phylum Chordata; class Aves; order Accipitriformes; family Cathartidae; genus Gymnogyps; species Gymnogyps californianus. The sequence goes on along the minus strand of NC_059472.1, from coordinate 116,180,255 downwards.
ACATGGACCCCTGCTGATGTCACCAAGAAGTCTTAGCATGTGGGGGAAAGGAGGTAAACAGTGGTGGGACCTATTGGGCCAACCAGAAAAACTGAGCTTAGCTGTGATTCTTAAACTGATACTCATGAGTTTTAGGTGCTAAACAGATTTGCTACTGCATAGGGCATTGCTGATTTAAAAGAAGAGTATGGCAAAGCTTTAGGCCTATCTAGCTAAAGGTTGACCCTGAGCACTGTTTCTTGGCATCTATGAGCAGCATACTTTCTGGAAGTGATGTGCTCCACACATCACTGGTGATTTTGCACACCAGTGCAATCTAGGAAGGAGAGTGCACCAGGGCTGGACATCTGTCAGCCCTGGAGCAGGGTTTTGTCTTCAGAGTATAACCTCGAAGACTGTAGAGAATCTTAGACTACAGAGATGGGTACAAAACCCTAGGGATTAAATAGGTATTGCACAGTAGGTTCTGGTGCCATGTGCAGTTCCCTGAACAGGAGTCCCTGCATGCAGGTCCCCAGCTCAGGAGCTCAGTTCCCTGTGGAAGAGCCTGCACTAGGGCTCACCAAGTCACAGAACCTCCTCCTCCAGCTCCTTCTGGCCATGCCCACACTGGCCATCCATGGCACCAGGAGGAGGCAGCCTGAGAGGGAGACCCCAAGCACCATAAGCCCTGCTTTTGCTCCCTCCTCGCCCCATGCACAGCACTGCTGGGCAGGGTCCACCAATTCCCTGGAGACCAGCGTGGGACATGCTTAGGGTGCTCTCCTCACTGTCATCCACAGGCTCTCTCCATCCATTTTTCAACCCTAGACACTTTCCCTTTCCTCATTAGTTCTCTAGTCTCTGTTTTCACCTAGCCTTTTCTCATCCAATGAGGGCTTTGGTTAGGAGGGAGTGAGACCCTCGAAGGGCCATGGTGAAGGATCTGTGCAGATTGCCGGCGTAAAGCCTTTGGTCTCGTTAAAAGCACAGCTAAATCCCAAGTGTGCTTTCTGCGTGAGGCTGAGTTTTCCTACTTTTCTCCTTTCCCAGCCCCTACCTGTGATATGGGATGCTCAACTCCTCTGCTTTTCAGCATCGCTGTAGGACCGTCAGGACTTCTTATCATCCACGACCTTCACCCTGCCCCACTCCACACATCCCGGGGAGCCTCAGACCACCACTGTACCACTGCAGCTTTGAGTCGTGCTGTTTCCCTCATCCTCCGCTGCCTGGCTGGCTGCGAAGGCATATTAACGAGTCCCGCAGCCTCCAAGTGCAGCAGGATGGGCAGAGCTACTGGCGGAGTTTGCTTTCAGCTCTCGGGGCTGAAGTGGTTGACAGATGTTTGGAGGATTTCTTGTCTCTGGACCAGCGCTTCGTCTGTTCTGAGTTATTCAAAACACAAATAGTGGGTTGGCAGGAGTGAAATATGCTCAGAACCGGGACGTCAAAACAGAAATATATTTTTAAAAAGTGTCAAAAAAAAAAAAAGGAAAAGGTGTTCATGCAGTTTATAGCAAGATGCATTTAAATAGTTGAGATTTTCTTCTTTTAACCCCTTGGGCTCCCACCTAACATGCTATTCTGCTATATCTATAGCAGGTTTCATGCTTAAATGTTATCAAGGGCGTTTTGGGTCCTGGGTCCCTGCTCTGCTGATGGATGGATTGGCCACATTTCCAGAGTGTTTGGAATACTAGCTAACAATGTAATTTGGGACTATCCTGTCAAGTGTACTGTTGTAAAATTGTAATGGGATCGCGCAAATGCAGTGAGTGATACTGTTGAACGGAGCAGTGGAGGGAGCATTTAGTGAGAAATATAATTACTCAAAAAAAGAGAGAGGAGTGGGGGAGAGATAGGGAGGAGAGGATAGCAGAAGTAAAAGAAGGCTTGGATTTAGAGGAGAAGAGAGGCAGCTCTGCATATTTCAAAATCGTAATCAGTATGGGAAGAAGAATTTCAGGGTTCTGCAGCAGATACAGCTTGCCTGCAACCTCCTTTGGCTGCATGTGCATAGTAAGGCAGGGGTGGTAGCTGATACCAAAATCAATCACCACCAGAGCCCTCTGAAAAGGGCTGTGCTCCTTTGGCTGAGTTACTGCCAGCGGGCTGGGTGTTAGTAACTCCAGTCGCAGGTAGAAGAGTAAGTATTCCTCCGTGAGATCTTTGGAAAATAATCATAATAAAATTCAAGAGAAAACATAGGAAGCAAGTGTTTAAATAAGCAATGGAAACAAAGTCCAAAACCAGAGGATAAAAGTAAAATTATTTCAATTATATTTATGCTTTCTCTTCTTTTTTGAGTGCGATGATTATTTGGGGAAAAAAAAAACAAAACAAAAAACAAACATTCCCAGAATGTTGAAAGTTGTCATGTCCTATCCAAATGTTATTTGGTCAGCATAAGAGCTGTTTCTATTAGAATAAGGGTAGGATAGGATAAGGATATAATCCCGTTATTGCTCTGCACTAATAAATCAGCAGAGTATTGCTTTGTTGGCTTTCACCAGTTGCAGAAATAATTCTTTCTTCAGCTGTTGATGCTGTTCATGTGGGTATCATCCATGTAATTTTCTGTTCTGGTTATAATCCTTGTCATCAGGACAGAGTCATGCAGTAATATTACCTTATCTCATGAGTCTTTGACCTGCAAATTAATCTGTTGCTATGCTTTATTTTGAGAACGCTTTTGGTGACAGTGGATTCTTGCTGTGTTGTCACTGCTCATTGTCATGACAATGTGCTTGGTAGGAACACTTATTTTTTTCAGAAGCTTTCTGTTCTCATGGCAAATGAGATGCTCTGGCATTTTTCCGTTTTTGTTGAGATCTGATGTGAAACTGAAAGCTCCAAATGTACATGCATGGTGGATTTATGAATTCTAGTTTTGAGCTTGCAGCACTTTTATTACCTTTACAACAGTCTGGACCGTGACTGAGTGCCCATTCCTTTTTCTTTCCAATAGATGGATGACTGTGCGACCAGGGCCCAAGTTAAAAGTGATGGGACTGCTTTTATTTTTACATTAGCGTAACTCAGCTGACTTCAGCCCAAATGAACTTGACTTATATTAATGCCAATGAAGAATTGAGCAAAATCTGCCTGCATTCAGTGGATGGTTTACGTATTTCTTTTACATCCTCATTTTTTTATGTTAATGTAAGCAGATTTTATGAATTCTTACTATTCATAAAGAGAGCACGTAGCCAGGGAAGATACTGCAATTTTTTCTGAAATGAAAGCGGTGATATTTACCCATGTTCGATTCATAATGAATGTCAGTTTTGATCTGTTTGTGTGTATTTGGGGGTGGACAATACTTAAACATTCATACTTAAAGCATTAAAACACTTTGGAAACTATTGTAGCCGAGGGCATAGCTACGCCTACGCAGCTAGCGTAAGAATCGGTGAGTGGGTGTGGAGAGGGCAAGGACAGAAAAAGATAAAAAAGCAAACCTGGCCGATCTGTATTTCACATAATTGGATCCAAACAATGAGATGCCTTTATTCTCACTAACCCCCAGGTTTAAGGTGTAATTGCCTTCTGTCATTGGAGGCATTTTGGCCTGATGTGTGGTAAACCCGACGGAGAGATGGTCTGTAACTGCCCGTGTTGCCTGTCTGCTGAGTGATCCTAAAAGCATCCTGCTGCCTCTGGCTGTTCCCGCTTGTGTTGCTGTACAGTTTTTGAGGCAGACCTAGCAGGCCGAAGCCTTGATCTGAGTCCGAATATGGAATATGAACCCATAATGCTAGGCACGGACTGTTAATATGGGAAGTTAGAAGACGTGTTTACTGTGAGAGGGCACTTAGGAGAGCCCAGATACATAACCACTGCTCTGCCACGGAGCTGGAAACTGGGGGCACTTTTAATTTCTGTCTTGGTGGCCAGCAGTACCCAGCTGAAATGTCATGGTCTACACTTAAAGAGCATTCTGATTTTTTTGTTCCCTCTTCATTCATCTTTCTCTTAGGAACACTTTATTTTAAATTGATTTTGTTATTAGTGGATCTGCTCAGAGGCAGTGCACCTGTTACATATATTGAGAACCTGACTCCTGACTTTAGCAGGAGCAAGTGACAATGTTTTAAATTAAGCTGTCCTCCCTGCAACTATCCTTCTTTCCTTTATCTCCCCACCCAGCCATAAATAACCAGGCAGCAGAAGGCAGGTAGTGTTATAAATTGTCAGGCTACACAATTGCCTCATGTTCTGCATTCTGTTCTCTTTCCCCACTATCATCCATTTTAAACTAAAAGTTCATCCATTTGTGGCTCTGCCATGAGAAGATGTCAAATAAATTGATATTGTAGTGTTTAAAAAGTATTAAAGAATAAAAATATATACCAATACATTGATAATGCTCAGCAACCAAAAAACCTACTACTAACTGGTCAGTAGTGCTTTATTACTGTCATTTTGAAGACCAAGAGGAGTGAAACATAATATGGAGAAGAGTGATTATTGCTCATAGTCTCTCATTTAAGAAGATGAGTGCTGGTTTCACTCGCCGTAGTGGCCCATGATCTATTAGCCCTCTGTTTCCCTTATACAGTAGGTGTTCTTCTAATAAAGAGCTTGCTATTTACTTCTAAAACGTCAGTATATCATCCATCCCGGGTCTTCGTGGTGGTTCTACTAAACAGTTGCAGGCAGGAATTGTAATGAGATATGGCCCTCTTGCTTTCCTAAATGCTCAGCCAGAAACGCATGGCACAGTATCCACCAGGCAGTCGAGGCGGCTGGCAGCGGCAGGGGCAGCATCCTTGGCCGGCCCCGTTTTGCTTTTGGGTTTGTGCTCCATCTCTGTTTTTTATCATGGCATTTCAGACTCCCCCCTCATTTCACTTTATTCCACTCCCCCTTGGCTGGCGCTTTGCTGTATTTCCAGAGGTGCTATAACAAGCGTAACCTGTTTTGCATTGCAGTTACTTTCTTAAACATGGCTTCACTGTCATGTAATGTACGTGGATTAGGTCCGAGTTGCAGAAATGTGTTCACACTTGTACCTAAAGCTTGTTCCCTACACTGGGGCTGTGAGGCAAGTGTGACCTCCCAGGGGCACTGCTCCCCACACCACTCCAGGCTGCCACATACACATAAAAAGGACAATCCCAATTCCTCACACCAACCCTAAGTTTCATCTTTATTTATTAAAAAATGTGAGGGTGTGCTTCAGTGCAACTCACAGACTTCTTGAAAGAAAGAGACAGAACAACATCTATCCTTGTCAGAAAACTTTCCACACTTTTGCTCTCCAGACTATGACTGGCATCTTTCATTCATGTCTCAATAAGTGTAAGAAGACAAGGGGGTCAGAACCTGCTGTCGACTGTCCACTGTTTGCCCTAAACAGTCCCTTTCCCTGACACAGCAAATGCACGGGTGAGCCAGCTTCTAGGGGAAGGGAACTTAAGGGGGAGAGGTAGGTGGAGTTCTTTGGGGGGTTTTTTTGTTCGCTTTTCTTTAATCCCTAGCAGCTTCTAAAATGTCTAGTCATGCATTAGGATACAAAAAATTCTTATCTGTGCTGCCAGTTTCCTTGTAGATTTGTCTGAATGTTTCCCATTTTGGATAACCTTCAGGCATTATGCAGAACCCCACAGACCATATCCCGCTATCAGTTTTAGAGCTGAACTCTCCTCCCATTGCCACTGAAATTTAGATGGAGGGGGATGGTTTGCATAAAAAGCGATAACACAATATGGTCCATGATCTTGTTTTAACAAATCAGGCTGACTTGCCAGATGGGTTTCTACTGTTGAGAGCAGACAATGCAATGCTTGTTGTGTCTGATTTTTGGAACTCCGGGGATGCAGACCAAAAGTGCTGTCATTGAAAGTAGTCCGGCATTGGTCAACCTCCCTCCCCTTTTCACTCTTCTGAAAATCGTTAGTACTGTGTTTTTGAAAGTGAGCATTTTTGCATAAATATTTTGTTATACAAACTTGAGGATGCAAAAAAAAAAAAAAAATCTGCTTCTACATACTTGAGCCAAGCTTTCAGGATATCTTTCGTGCCGTGCTTTTTGTGCAGTGCCAATCTCAAAAAAATTATACAGAGCTGTTGAGAAAGAAAGCTGTAATACAGTGCTGCTGCTGTACAAACTAATAACATCTGAGAGAGAGCATGATCAGTTGGGCAGCACGACACTCTTCATGTTTCTCCTTTTTCTTATGATTTCAGTGGTTAAATCACAGCCTTCAGAAGTGACTTTCACAGAAATAGTCACTAATAAAACCAGCTTCAGCAGGATGATGACAATAAACTTTATTATATTTGTGCTGCCCACTTCCAGGAGAATACAGGACTATTTAAATAATGCTCTGATTCCAGGTAAGGAATCACTGGCCATGAGATATGAATACCAGAATGACAGCAATGATGTATTCCAGGCTGGAGACTAATCAGGAGATTAATATGTGTTTGTCCAGTTCAGTGTTAGTCTTGCTAGTTAAGCTGACTAGTGACCAATATAGATGGGGGTAGGGCAATGATTTGTTATCCATTATAACAAACCAATCTATAAATAAACATGTGACAGAATAAGCACCATGAGTTGGGGAAACTGATTTTTTCAGAGACAAAGATGTCTTATTCTATCCTAAACTGGAGGCAGTCACGCTAATGAGTGGGAGATGATTGTGATAGATCAGAAACAGCAATTGGAGTTAGTAATAATCTTTGTTTGCTCTGTTTCTTGCTTGCAAGTAGGAAGCTTTCTGAGAGGGGAACTCAGTGGTAAAATGTGAGTTGGCCCTGGTAAGTGATGCTAAGGGTGGATCTGGCAGCAGCATGGGATGAGCCTCACACATAATTTAGGGGTGGAAGGGGAGCTGTGAGTGAAATGTAATTATGGCTTGCCTGGCTGGTAATGCTGCCTTGAAGTTGCTCTCCTCCCTGTATTGTGAAGACATTTTCAGTGCAGCTGGAAATGCTGTTGCTAACCAACACGCGAATGTGAACACTAAGAATATAAAACCACTTGCATTTTTAAAGAGAAAATGTAAAGGCTCTTCATCTGGAAGATATTTGTACTTGCTAATAGCTTCTGACACTGATAAACTTGTGGGTAGTATCATTTCACAAATGAGAGGTTAAAAATTCCAAAGAATTCCTCCAAACATGAGCCCAGGGTGTTTTTAAGGTTCCTGGCAGTGAAGAGGTCTAGCCCAGCCTGCCTTGCCATCCAAAGATGGACTTGTTCATTTCATTCTAGATCTTCCTTTTCTGCTGGTTAGGAATAAGGAGAAAAAAAATAAATTGGAAGTGGTTATATTTCAGGAAAATACATCTTGCTTATAAATAGAGGAATTGCTGTACTAACCATAATGATGCATCTAGTCAAGCATCCTTAATAAGCTCCTGATGCTCTGCTTCATTTGTGCCAGACGGCAGCCCAACACAGGCATTGGAAATTAAAGTTGCCCTTCAAAGCTGGACCTCTGACGACTGGCATTTCACCTGCACGTTCTGCCAAGTGATCGTGCTGAGCAGGGGCCCACCTCTGCAGAGGAACTGACTTCTTGCTACCCTGCTAGTCTTCAGTGTCATCTCTCCCCTCATGACTTATGGAAACTCATTCTGTGTTACCAAAAGAGGAATGAAGAAAGAGATTATTGCAGTATATGGACGTATGAAGAGCAATTGGAGAGAGATGTATTCCTTTTTTTAGAGTTGTTTTCAAGTCCATGTTCTTTTAAGAAGAGACAGAAAAGTCTCAAGGTTCCCCCAAATCATCCTTGAAACCATTCAAACATGTTTTTCTGAGAGACTGAGAATTAACTAGGATTGAACTAAGTTTGGCTTGAAGTATTTTTTAACTCACTCAGAATAGCTTCTTTTTGCACGTGTTCCCTTGTGTCAAGCAGAGCAACGTATATGTAAAAGCAACCAGAACACAGCTAAACATACTCATATAACAATGATACAATCCTGTTTCCTACCAGGCATATTTCAGATGTACCTTTTCCTGTTAATCTCCAATCGTTAGTGCCTCATCCTTTTACCCTTTGGCTTTGCTGGCAGGTGTATCAGTCAAGTGTTGAGGCCAGCAGCTCGCATTGAGCTCTTGTGCCGCACTTGTGCTTCCTACTCCCTCTGCTTGTCTCTGCTGCCTCTTCTTCTCTTCAGCTGGTGCAATTCAACACACTTCCTCCTCCTCCTGGCAGGAGTGCAGCACTCACTAAATCCAGGTCTAAATGGCAATCTAGGATAGCATCACGGTGCCTGTAGTGAGTTAAACCAAGTGGTCTTTCCCAAAACCTCTGCCACAGCAGCCTGCCTGCCTGTTTTCTGGGCAAGCTGCTTTGTGAATGGGCCAGTGCAGAGCAGGCAGGCTGGATGGGAGCATTCCTCGGGCTGCGGGGGGACATGGGCAAGGCTGCTTAGGGGCTATGTGTGCCCTGATCTCGGCTCATTAGGACTTCTTAATTGTCCCTCTTGCTTCAGCTAGGCTCTTGCATCATTCAAGGGCATTTTTAGGTACCTGTCTAATGCCGAGCTGCCATCTGATTCTTATTTTTTATTTTTGGGAGCAATCTTTTCTGTTTGGGGTGAAAACAAGCTGTGCTCAAGCACTGCTTCACGTCTCTAAAAATAAAAGTTGGCTTTCTGAGTGCACAGCACACTCCCTCTCTTTCTGCCTCTCCGTCTCCCCCCGCTTCCCTCTCTCTGCTTGCTTCTTTCTGCTGGAGAGAATGGGAGGGGGGCATTCTTGGCAACTACCGAAGATGGATCCTAAGTGGTGCACAAGCGCACACATAGCAATTTGGCACACAGCAGGGGCTGGGGGCGGGAGGCATTTTGGATTTGTCAGCTCATCGGCACAGCTAGGTTCTTGTCAAACAGCAGAAGTTGCACAAGTCCCTGGTGGCTGAGATGCAATCGGCGAACCTGTGTTGGTCTGGAAAAGCAAAGATGTGAGGCCACAGGATCATTTCTCCCCCCAATGCTGCATCACAATCTACAAATCGGGTCGCAATCCGGTGTCACCTCCTCAACACCCGTTCTCTTTCTTGTCTTGTGTGCCCCAAATTTGATGTCAATTTTGATATCTATTCTCTGCCTGTGTATCTTCGTTTCCCTGCCTTCACATATCAGCAATTCTGTTAATCATGATTCTGTGATATCAGTTGCTAGGAAATTTTAGAGACCTTATTGTGGCCAGCACAAGCTTGTGCCTAGGAAAGCTTTTTGTCAAGCACAGGGATTTCCAAAAGGTGATACAGGTACCATGGGAGTTACACTGTGAAGCAGTACCCAATACAGGGCTGAACCAGGAGTTGCCTTTGCCAATAATGCTGCTGCCATTGATGCAATGTTGATGACCTGTCAAAAAGTACATAAAAATTAAAAGTGTATTGCATTCCTGGTCTAGGATCTGAATATACTCTGCATAGCATGATATGAATTTCCTCTGATGAGATGCCTTACACTTTCCTAAACTCCTTTTCTGACTTAAAATATTTTTTTCACTGTATTTTTGCATGAATCAGAGATGCCTTTTCTATTTGGGCTTGCAAGCAAAAAGCATTGGAGCTTTTTACCTCTGTGCTGTTTGGGAGATGTGCTTTCATCTGCAGGTAAAATATACAGTGTAGTTTTGAATATGCTTGTCTGCCTTCCATGACTCTGTTAGTTGCTTCAATTCATGCTATATAAATTTCTTTAAGATATCTCAGTAACAGGCCCGTGTAACTGTGTGATTATGTTCTTGCCTTGACCTCCGCTGTTGTAGATGTTGAATCCTAATGAAGGGAGCGTGAGGATGCTGACAGATCCCTGCTTTTGTGTGTACACAACTACTACCCCCAGTGCAGCACTGCACTCTGATATAGTGAGGGGCTGCTTCTGTGAGAGTAGGTGCAGCGAAGTCCTGAGGAGTTATTTTAGAAACCATTAAGCCAATCTATCACATAGGGCTTGGCCTGGAATTAATTTTGCGCTAACCTTGATGATCAATCCAGCCTTCCCCAGAGTGGTAGAGATGGGGTAATTACAGACTTCTGTAGGAATGGAGCTAGGACATTCTGGAAATCTCGCTTCGGGACTCAAGCAGTTCAGAGGAGCTACTGCTCAGCCTTATCTCCCACAACACAGCCCTGCACATCACACACACCGTTCTCCACACCAGATCAAGAACTGCATGTTTTGCTATTTTTCAGATGAACTGATATACTTAAAAAACTGAAACAGAACAAAAACTTAATGATTATTAGTAACCAAAGATGAGAATAGATCCATGTGCATCAAAACATTCAGATTTTTGTTCGGGTAGTTAAAGGGTGGCTGACAGAGAGTTCAAAAATAAGCCTCTAGTCTAGTGATTAAGGCATTCTGCCAAGTTAAAGTCCTGTTGCAGAAATATGTGAATATTCCCTTGTATATACGGACTGGCTGGAAACTTGCATATTGCTTTTGTCTTATTCATAAGAATTTATTCTACCTATTCTACTAAAATAGCAACAGTTTGAAATTGCAGACATCTCCCTCAGAGTGCTTTGTAGCTGTAGCTTGGTGGGTAGGGCCTTTTGTTGGGTTCAGTTCCCTTTAGACAGGGAAAGGAACCTAACTTATTTTTTTCATATACTGGGTCACAGATCTAACCACCAGGTGTTTTGGGGAAAAAAAAAAAAAAAAGAGAGAAGAGAGACATAAGCTGTGACCTTGATTGGCCTAATCTTCAATATAAACTACAATCCCAGCTGTTTAGTACTGCTGTGACGAAGCACAACCAAGTACACCCAGTTACAGATATTTGGACCAGTTGTAGTGAAAACTGGAGGCACCGCCACAATGAGGCAGAAGCCAAGTCTGGCTTTTGAGTGCCCAACTCCTGTGGATCTGATCGTATCTATTTTTGTCCTCTCATATCCTTGGGTGTATGTTTCAAAGTACAAGGGTTGGAGGGGCTGGACTAAAAAATGCTTTTCCTCTCATTATTGTAATATTGATTCTTGTGAAAGTGCATAGCAAGCTAGGTCAACAACATCAAGGGAGACCATACACTCACTAAAAAAATCTGTGATACCATTAAAAAAAAATCAACATATACATGAGAAAACTCAATAGTAGGGTAAAATCTCTTGTGGGAATTGCACGCAGGCACATCCAGATCCAACGCTAGCCTCATGCCAAAGTCTGAGCAGCTTGTTTCATGTTGTAAGTGCTTGCGCAATATTGAGTGATGATACCAGCTGTGCTCAGGTTCTTGAATTACAGCTAGATGGTGGCCGTAAGGGGACACACCGTGCCTGCAGGAATGGTTGGCTTGCTGCTAGACCGAAAAGCAGAGGGCTGGAAGCTGAGTCTGAAAAAGAAATAAGTAGTTTCCTGAATTTCTCTGTTGTTTATTATAACTCTCTTGGAGAATATGGCTTTGCATGTCAAATTTTTGTTCTGATAAGCTTACCTTCTAATGGCATATGGTGGCATATTGTCCCATATATAATACAAGCTTAAAGCAGACAGCTAAATCCCAATACGCTCAGAGGTGAGAGAGTCTCTTACCGGTACTCAAGCTTTGCAGCTAGATTTGGTCTTCACTTGATCTTGAATTATTTGTGATGAGAAGTCTAGCTAAGGACACACATTTCCTGAAATGGATATGCAACCCATGCCTCAGCCACAGACATCCCTCCCTAAACTGATGTCTGGTGCTTTCCTCTTTTGAGGAAAGCTGTAATTTTCTTCCTCAGTAAGCTTAATGCCTTTGACAGAAACTGAACAAAGCAAAGAACAATTAAAGTTACTTGTTTATATAGGTGGCTGCACATGGTCACTTAACAGATTGTGTCACATCAGGACAAAGCAGGCTTCCCAAGTTCCAGTTTGGTATGTATTATAAGGGTTGGAAGAAGTGGATCTGAATCCACATTCCTTAAGAGAAACGTTCCTTTATCTAGTGGGCTGGATTATGTAGCTTTCATCACCTGACATCTTTTCTCTGAAAGACTGTAAAGTACAAATCTACCAAAAATGCTATTTGAAAGGTTTAGATGTTAAATATTTGTTTTAAAGATTTAGTTTAAAGATAGATGTTCTGGCTAAACCGAAGTATTTTTTTTAAACTGAATGACTTGTATGGTTAGTCAGGGAATGAGTAGAGAATATTTGGCTGTTGCAGTCTGGCGAGCCCATCTTGATTTGGTCGGGTAAAGAAACAATACAGCTAGTAGGGAAGGAGAGAACCTGCCCAGATCTTGGCCTGATCTATATATTAGTATCAAAAGAGAGACTTGGCTGTGGAAATTAATCCAGTTTCTTTTCCCCAAGGATCAAAGAGGTTACTCAGAGGATGCAAGGGGAATGTAGGGATTCAGCTGTGTCACATTTTCTCTCTAATTTAGCTGTCTAGGGAGCCTCCCACGTTTTGCAGAAGTGGAAACATTCAGTTTCATTTTATCTTTCTCAGACTGCAGCAGCTTTCTTCTTGAGAAGCCAAGGTCTCTCTACATTTACTTTTGGTGTTTGTCCCTTTAATTCTCTTACAGTTTCACAAATGCTTCTGGTGTATTTTTAAATTTTAACTTATAATCACGTTTTTTTAAAAGGCACCATCTGGTCCCTGACACGGTTTAAAATAACAATCCAGCCAGCACAAAGCCAGCAGCGAGACTTTACACCTTTCACAACCCAGTATGAGAGTTTCCCCACCTATATTTCTCCACAAACACTGCCACTGTTGGGTCCTGTTTCCTCCAGATAGGTCTTGCAGAAAGCAGGGCCTTGCAGCTCTTGCTTTCCATCCCTTTCATCTTTAACATAGTTGTTTTATGGAAACAAAATGGATGCATCAAAGAAGCTTACAGCTAGGACTGTGGAAGATCTGCTGTAAACTGCTCGGTCAGAGAATTTGGAGTTGGAGCTCACGTTCGTATTTAAGCTGCCCTCTGGTGCTTATTGCTGCTGCAGTGCATGTCTTCATCACGTCCCCTGGTGCTTGGAGACCCCTGCAATATCCAGGGAGCAGAGGAAATCAAGCACTGCAAAAATTCCTTAAAAAAAAGAAAAAAAGGCCCAATTCTGTGGGTGTTTTATTTTAAGCAGCACGTTAACATGCTATGTTATCATTGCAGGTTATGCTGGGCGGGAAGGTTTTCTTGATTTTGGTTTTTATGAGTCACTTACAGCACTAGCTTATTTTACCTTCTTGCTGTATGCAACAGCACTGTCTGTCATGGTGCTTTCCCAGTAGCCATAAATCAAAGCATGCCACTAAGTAGTACGATCGTGCGACCGTCACCCTTGGCACGGCTGAGGCTCAGCCTGGCGTTTCTCTTCCGGCTGTTGGAGGACCTGAGGTTGTCGGTTCCGAGGTAGCAGAGACAGTAAATACGAATATATCCTTTCCTGTTTGCAGCCAGCAATTTTGGAAGGACTAAAACCACTGCTGGAGAGAAAAGCAGGCTAATGTGATGAACGGGAAAGGACCGTGCGGGGCTTTGGGACTTCTGTGCAGGTTATCCATCTGGTGGGATAGTCACTCTTTTTTTGTTTGTTTGTTTTCCTTTTATCTAAAGGCCGAGCTGGACAATTATTTCCCTACAAGCTGCTCTGTGCCTGAATCATGCTCCTGTCCCCGCCACACTTCCCTGGTGCCGGCAGCGCTGGTGGTTAATATTAGCCGCGCAGCTGATTGTCCCGGTTGGTGCCCTGCGACAGGTGCGGGACGGCCGCCGTGCTGGAATCCCGCCCGGACCGATGCCGGCGCTGGCACCAGCCTTCCCATTATATCAGGAAGGGCCGCGTCCCATCGCTGCGATGCTCCGGCCCCCCGAGCTGGCCCCAGCTGTCCGTGGGACGTGGAGCAGGGCGGCGGGCACCCAGGGAGGCTGCTGCGGGGAGAAGCAAACCGTGACTCCTCTGGAGTGGAAAGCTGGGAGACTCCTGGATGGGACTACTCCTGCTGTGTGGACGGGGTAAGGAGAAGGTCTCAGCAGAGCCCCGGGCTGGCAGTTTTGTGGCGCTGCTCTTAGAGGAGGGGAACACACACACACAAAATATTAAAAATCAAGTATCAGCACTGTGAAATTAGCAGATGTGGGTTTTCTCATCTGTTGGCCGTAGTTTCTTTACAGCACAGCACTTCGGGTTTGCATTAATTTTAATCGGTGTTCTCTAATTTTAGAATGCTCCTGTGCAAAGTTACTTTCAATTCCAGTGGTGATCAGATGGTGATGACGTGTTTTAATAATAAACATGGGAGAGATATAGAAAAAGAAATCAAATGTGCTGACTGCACTTGTGGGGAGGGGAAGAACTGCTATTGCTCTGCTCTAAAAGTATCTGATCTGTCTGCTCAGGGGTAATATCTTAAGGTCTCCCATCTCTTTTTTTTTTCTTTTTTTTTTTTTTTTCCTAAACCATAATAGCTTCTTTTGGTAAGAACAACAAAATGTCTAGGTGGTGTTTACTTAGCATAAAGGCTGGAGAGAGGAAGGGGGGAGCTGAAAGGCTTGTAATGCTTCACAGGATCATTTCTAGTGTCCTGTTCCCTTTATGTGACCCCTCTCTGTTGACTGTGTCAGGCAGATCAGAAGAGATCTGTGTGCCGCAGTGTGACTTCTGCTGAACAACGTGTGTGTGTGCCCGTGTGGTGCCTACGTGCACGCTCACGGATGGAGCGAGGCAGGTTTGCTTAGGGAATCGAGCAGGCTCTGTCTGCAGTGTGACAGTCTGCGGTGTGCTGGAAGCCAGATACTGCTGCTGCTTCTGAAGGAAAAAAAGCAAAAATAAAAAAGGAGACTCATCTCTTGAAATTCAGTGATTTCTCCTCTGAATTGGTCCACTACCAAGGGCAGAAGGTCGGCCCCAGCAGTGCTCCTGGAGAGTTAGATTGATGCAAAAGACACTGAAATCAGTGGGAATCTCTCCCTTGACTGTGGTAGGCTTTGGATCAGCACAATCCTCACTATTTCCATCTATGGGTAGCGGTGAAACAATTTTTTCAGAGTTGTGGAATAAATAAGCGCTATCTGGGCCAAATAAATACAATATGGAACTGACGAGAAAGGTCCAACTTCACAAGTGTCAGGTGTCTTTAGGCGCAGTCTAGGTCTACGTTTCTTCCAGGAGAGGTTTTTGGTTGAGGCCATTAAAATTTGAACATGGTCTTGACGAGAAAGAGAGAAAATGCCTTTTCTCAGTGCTACATGTGACAAATTGCACGTGGGGTCATGCCTCAAAGTGCACCGGAGGCTCTTTGCTGCAGGAACCGTAATGTCTTGGGGGGTTGCGAGATCCTTCCCGGGCCGGCATCTCTGACTGAGGACACTGTGCTACTGTAACACTACTACTGTCCTGCTGCTCATGACCTCTCTGCAGCCAGCACTGCGCTGGGGACTTGACGTGGTTGTTTGGCAATGAGGACACTATGTAAACTATGATAATCCCATACATCTCGTAATGCCCTGACTCATGCTTCCAGCCAAACCTTTCTCCAGCTCCCTCTCTGCTTCCCACCGCCCACCCACCCCAGTTTCTATCCCTCTTATTTTGATATGTGAAGCAGAATTTGCTGAACCTCAAACCAGTGCTTCAGCCATGCCTGAGCAGGAGCTCCCACGCAGGGATGGGCCAGCGCTGAGGGCTGGTGTTTTGCTGAAGGGAGACGTGCAAAGGCACAGGGAAAATACATGGCCATCTCCCTTTGAAAGTCATTTATTTGCGACTTTGAAAGTGCCTCTCTAAGCAGCTCACAGAGAAGCCGTTTGCAAATTTGATGCCAATTTTTAAATACAAGATGAAAGTGGATTTCACTGCCACTAAACTCGGCAGCTAAGAGTCCCTCAGGAGAGGTGCAGCAGTCTGCGTCCCTGGAGAGCCAGATCTGTCGCCTTGCAAAGGATCTTGCATCCAGGTAGGAAAGCATAAATGAGCATGTGGATCTCCAGCGGTGCTGGGGACAGGACAGCATGTTAATAAAAAGTTTTATTTATTTTTTTAACCATTATGAGAAAATGCTCAGAGTTACAAAAGCTTGAGAAGAATAAAATGTTTCTCCCACTTTGTACACAAATCACTGATCTTGGATAGGAGTTAGAGGGCATATCCAATTAAGTTTTACAATTGACCCTTCATAACTAAGCAGGTCATGCAATCATTGCTATATCTGCACAATTATTTTTTTTTTAAATTAAAATTATGTATCAGTTTCATAGAAAACTGATGTTATGAGTTTATGGGCTCCTGTATTACATTACATAGCACATCATACTCATAAATTACCCTCCCATCATTCTAGTAATTTCTTGGGCCTTTAGCTTGTAATGTCACTGCAATGTATTATGAGAAAATCCAGTTACATTTCTAAGCAGTATGGGAATCCCCTCTGTTACTGCAAACATATTACCTGGTCAGAGTTATTTTAATTTGGTGTTAAGGAAATAGAAGAATATACTCTAATGATGTACACATCTAGCTAGTGAGGAAAACAATCCCTTTTGCTTCTTCAACTGTTACAAACATCTGCCTTTTCCTATGCCCTAGGAGTATATATACATGTATGCATTTGAGAATATGATTTCTATAACATGCAAAAGCATGGGCTAGCTACTCATAAAATCGACCCTGTTAGGATCCTGACACCGCTGCTGGTGAAGCTGGTGATAACCAAGCATGCAAGCAAGGTGTCCCTCGGTCATATATTGACAATCCAGCACGTCTGTGAATTTGTAAAGGAACAATTCTTTCCCTTTCTGGCACAGAAAATCTGATGATGGCCTGTTCCCTCCTCACCAAGGTCTAGAGACAAAGAGCAAGGGAGAAAGGCTGTTTGGCAGAGAGACTAGGAAGAGAAGACTGGGACAGATTTTCTACCAGATGCTCCCCAGACCAAAGGCAATTTCCAGACAAGTTTGTTTACAGCTACAGTTGTGTATTGTTCACAAACTCTCACCTCCTAAAAAACAAGAGAGAGAGGGGAAATTATTGGAAACACAGAAAAAGAATGCATGAACAATCATACCAGAGGCTACAGAGGTACTTAAGCAGACTACATGACCCATCCTTTGGGGAGATCTGAGGAGGACATACCCACATGGAGCTGAGTCTGTTGCTGTCCAGGTACCTCCTGTTCTTGCCTCACTTCTTATTGACTTCACTGGCAAACTAGGGTAATGTTAACATGTTCTCACTATAAGTGATTACATTTAGATGTCTTTGTCTTGAATCTAGATCTGTCTTAGATCTATCTAATACTGGGTTTCTCTTGTTACTTTCCTGCCAAGTTCAGCCATCTCTCCCTTGCTGCTACGATGGCAACTGCACCTTTGCTTACACTCCCACCTCTTCCCTGCAGTGATTAAGAAAGGTTAGGTAAAATCTACATATCCCAGTCTTCAGGCTAAAGGTGTTCATATGTGTGCATGGAGGGGAGGGTGGGAAAGCAGCACAATTATTCACGGGGAAGGAAACCTCCATCCGTTTCTTAAAGGAAGAACGAGGTGAGGTGTTCATAAAACAGGCAGGTTGACATCTCCTATATTAAGAGGATGTTGGTAGGGAAGGCTCATAAAGAAGGTGTCCCGTTCAACCCTTAGCAACACATTGGCAGCTCCAGGCAGGTCAAGTGGTAATGGAAGAGTGATGAAATGGAAAACAGCAGCAGCCCAGGCCCCTGGCGTCCGCACTGGAGGATCGCCGTGCAGTGCAAAGGCCCGGAGCGGGAGCAGGGTAGGTGACTACTGGTGATGGATGATGTTGAGACCTCAGAGAGAAATGATATAATAAATGGGTGATCTGACACAGTAGGAAATGTTTATGTAGAAGTGACGGGTAATAAATAAGATAGTGTTGCTATAGATCCTCCAGGCAGTGCTGGAGCAAAAATACTTTCTGATTTTCTTTCTCTAAGAGAAAAAGGTAGGGAGGCAGGAACTCTTATTTCTAATAGCCAGGCATGAGTAAAACTGTGTTTGCTGCATACAGTCAGTGTAATCTAAGGCTGATCCAGATCCAAGTCAAGTACTGCTGCAGCTGTAGGTTCTCAGTTGTCATAGCTAAGGTTACAAAACAACTTCCCTTGCGGCTTGTCTAATGTCACTGTCTGGAGCTGAGGCCCCACCACTGTATCCATGGTTAAAACACTGTCTTTTCTTGCATTTGTTATCAGGGCTGCCACAAAGATGGGGACAACCAGACAGTTTGCCCCAGGCATTCACTCATTATATGTGATACACGGTAATAAATAGAGGGCCACAGACTCAACTTCTGCCCTGGAGTTTCCAAGTGTTCCTGTTTATCATTTTCTA
Source organism: Gymnogyps californianus (assembly GCF_018139145.2). Lineage (NCBI taxonomy): Eukaryota > Metazoa > Chordata > Aves > Accipitriformes > Cathartidae > Gymnogyps > Gymnogyps californianus. Next base: position 116,162,013 of record NC_059472.1, on the reverse strand, counting down.
TAGTATTTTACTTCCCCCCCCCCCCCATTTTTGTATGAATTTTCCTCTCTTGCTCATTTTTATTTGAATACCAGAAAACAGACCTCTGTTGCTGCTGCTGCAATGGTCAATTAGGTAAGCTCTCCATGCTAGTTTTTGCTGGGTAGATAAATATTACCTGGATGTAGCATTACAAAATTAATAAAGACTTTGATTAAGAAATCTATTAATTGATTTAGCAATTTAGAAGAGATTGTTCAAGAAACAGGTTAGCATCTCTTTAAAAAAAAAAAAGTGGGGAGAATACACTGGCTATATTTTTAACATTTTGAGGTAGCTTCAGAAGTCTTATGCACAACCCCCTGAAATCAGTGAAACAATGTCCTCTCCTTTTTATTTTCCTTATAAACACCTAAGGAATGCATAAAAAATTTCATACTGAAAATTTGTTTTTCCAGTATGTGTCTGAGGGTTAGTGAGCAGCCAGGGAATGAGAGTACTAAAATTATCTGTCTAGCCTCAATGTTTAAGGTCTTGTACAATGCATTTCAGAATACTTTCTGTGGGGGTCTTTTTGGTGACTTTTTCCCCCTCAAGAATCCCACTCCATGTAATGACAGCTATCCTGCTGTCCATGTTTAAAGGACAACTATCCTGCAGGAAAAACAAAACCCCCCAAAATTCCCTCTTACACAATCGAGCTCTAGTTTCCAAAGATTACACTGCTAAAACTGCGAGTTTTTGTGGGCCGCTGGTAATTAGGACGGGTGGTGTTAGTGAATAAGGGAGGGGCCAGAAGAGCATTTAATGTCCCCTCCCAGATGGGGTGCTGGCATCTACAGTGGGACTACTAGGACTGTCCAAGACAGTTAGTGTTTATAAAATCAGCATTGAAGTTAAATGGCATAGTACGTGTGTTTTCATACATTTGTAATTTTAGAAGCTTTGTCATTTCAATGCCTTCTTGTGCACCTGATTGCATATCTCCCATTTTCTCATCCATGATAAGGGTTTCTGGGACTTAGGACTTGGCAGGGAGGGACAACTATTTTGGAATAGGCATGTAGTGACCTATGATTTGACTTACAATATTAGGCAATGGCCCAACAGTTGCTATACAGACCTACTGAGTACCAGCATTTGGAAAGTGAGGTCTGCAAAACAAAGCATTTTTTCCTGAACATGTCCCATAACTATGGTAGCTCAATGTAACTGGATAGATTCTTGCTATTTCCTGTGCTTCTGCAGTACACTAAGCCAAAGCTAACTGGATTTTACTTGCTGTTCAGTACAGCATTGGCATCACAGGATTATAATGCAGGACTTTCCGACCACTGGAGTGTACAATATTAAATCCTACAATATAGTTTCCATAGTATTGCATTACATTCCCTCCTCATTAATCCATTGTTCCCTAAACCCTGTATTTTTTAATGATCAAACAGTGGTTCTATTACACATAACCTTAATAGGGCTAAATCTAGTTGGTAAGCAAGACTACCCAGTTTTACATAGGAGAAAAATAGGGGTGGAGGAAGTATGTGGGAGGGGAGTAGATAATTATATACAACATATATTGGTTCCAACATCATATTTATCTTAACTATAAGAATCTGTTTGAGAGAGAAGGTTTCCTGAGAAGACAGCTAACTAATAGCAGTGGTTTTATCTGGTTTGCTACTGTTATTTTTATTTGTAGATTTGATATGCTTGACAGAGTGGTGGTGAATACAGTTATCCCCACTTTACAGATGAGGGATCCAATTTCTTGAAGATCAGAGAAGATGTTAGAGGGGAGCACCAGGTCTGCTGCCACCCATGCTATGTCCTCTTTGACTTTCCAAAGAACATTTTTACAGTCACCCATAACACTGCTCCCCATTGCAGGCTCCAAACAGCGCACACGTATCTGGGGGTTGAATTTCAGCCCTACTGCTCTCCTTTTGCTGACAGTGCAGTAATGAGCTGAAACAACAACACGCTGTTCCTAAGGCTGCATGGACATTGCTAATGCCAATGAATAAGTAAAGCTTACTTGTCATGACAAGGTGATACTTGTATATTATGCCAGATCTTATGCTGTTAAACAAGAAAATCTCTACTGATTCTCATTTCACTTATGAAAAAAAATACTGAGGAGGAAAAAATCAATATTTTCAAACTGGGAACGTATGTTTATCAGGTTTCTGAGAGAGACTGGAGGCTAAACACAAAGCCTCACATAACAATTAAGTTTGAGGAATTTTGCCTTGAAATTAAAATCCTTTCCCTTTTCACACTTCTAGACACCAGGTGTCTAAGAGCAGTGTCAAGCCAATAAGCTGGAGAAGGGCAGGGAGCTGAGCTGGTTATTACCTTCCCAACTGTTTGTCAAGCCCTCAACAACACCTTGAATTTAAAGACCCATTTGGTTGTGGTGGGGCGACACGTGGAGGGGCAAGACCAAGAGCCATCGCTTTGGTTGGCACTGGTTATTTGTGGTGGTGGTGCTGACAGGAGACAATGCCAAGAGTTTCAGGCCCCATCTTGCTGAGATGACTGCACAGACGTGAAAAGCATCATTGGCTTCAATGTGGCCCAGGCAATATGACCATAGTCCCAATGTCCTTTGGTAAGCCAGACTGCCAACAGGTGGGAAGTGTAGCTGAGATGATTTTTTAGAGAAGGATGTATCTAAGTAAGCTTATACTAGATGAAGTCTCAGGAAAGCTCAGGCTCCCTCTGTAGAGGTTTGAGCTGTGTTTGGTTACAGGAGAGAGGAGGTCTTGGTGTGGACCCTCCTTCTCCTTTGCTAGCCCAGGGGATAAACAAGGGAGCCAAGAAACTGCAGTATTTCAACCATGTGCCGTTAGAGCCTGAACTGAAATCTCAGGATCATATAGCATATTTGGATTATTAGTATTTCTATTACTATTTCTACTTTTGTAGCAGTATTTATATCAGGGGGGTCCATATGCTTGACAATTTGCAGAAGAGATTGGTATGTTTGTTTTACAGGACAGGGAAACAGGGAGGGCTCCTGCTTCCTCAGGCAGGCTGGTCACTGAGGCAGCCTGCTTAAAGTCTTGGTCTGACGACTCCTTGTAAAACCACCTTCTGCATTGCGAGGAGGCTTCAGTGAACATCACAGCTGAGACGGGAATGGTTTTGGGTGGCAGGTTATGGGACAAAATCTTCCAGCCAGAGCTTTCATGAGCAACACTAGCCAGAGTAGACATCCTCATGTCTGGCCCCTGGAAAGGGAGATAAATCAGTCTTAAATGAGCAATTTTATTGACAAATAACTCAATCTGTGATGTGTGAAAGATCTGATGCTTTTCACTGAGTGAAAAATGATCTGTGCCATAGTAGCCAGATGATTCACCACACAGAAAAAATCAAAAATCACAAAATTCCTTGTGACAAATGGTCAAATGCAGCACAGGGCTGATCCCGTTGGTGTCCTGGGTGTTCCCCTCCAGATCATTAACTAAGGTCAGAGGCATCTCTGCACTGCTCGGATTCAGAGCCATCAGCTCCACAGTTCATCCCAATTTTTTTGTTTGTTATGCAGAGTGAGGAGGTGGGAGACTACATGTTCATCTAGGTTGGGATCCTGGGGAACAGCAGGGACTCTGGGAAAGAAATAGGGCATAAGTACCACAAACTCCTCTCCCTTCTACAGCTCCTCGCCTTCAGACATTGAGAGGTTTAGGATGGGCTTCCTGAATGGTGTGGCATCCCAACCATCCTGTTTGTTAGACATGTCCCTCATGAATTTGTCTAGTCCCCTTTTAGGCTTGTTTTATACTTTTTGGCCTCTGCAGCATCCTGTGGCAGTGAGTCACAACTTAATTACACCTTGTGCGAACAGGTTCAATGCCGCACTGGAACAGGCAATTAGTACTTGCAGTGGCGATGCAAAGAGACATTTTCCGTGTGAAATGTACTTTTCATCAGCGCTACCCCATGAGGGGAGCTGCCTGTTGAAGCTCGCAGGAGATAACAGTTTCGAGGGGGGAAGGGGCCAGTGCCAGCCATCACGTCGCCGATGAGCAAGAGGAGATAGATAGGTACTGTCAGCATGGTGCCACACACCTCGTGCTACCTGGCACTGGAACAATTAAAAAACCCACATTGCTCGCTGAACCCCAACTGCTTATTTGGTTCACTGTGGCCATGGAAACACCTGACCTATTTACACCTTCAGCGGAGTGAGTGGCAGTTGGTGGAAGCAAGGTGGGAAAAGGGGGAATGCTTTGAATCTGGATTTTGGAGACTTTTAATTAAGGTGATGTATGTGAATGAGCGTGCATGTGTGCTTGTGAGGGAGAGCCAGAGGAACATGGCCCGAGCAGGCCAGGAGTTCCTGCATCAGCGCAGCTACGGCATTGGGTGCTCCTTGAGCAAACATGATTTGCCCAGAGCCTGTGTTTTGCATATGTAAAATAACATTTACCTTCTCACCCACCATTTCCGAAGGTTTGTCCATGGCTTTCTCAGGTCTGATGGGAATCCATTCTCCTGTCACTTTGACAGCAAACTGCTTCACACTCTCTCTGCAGCGTTCATCCCTGAAAAGGCTCCTGTACCTGGGAATCAGCTTGCTACCCAGGAAGGAATGGAGAGGAGTCTCATTCTGCACAAGGGTTGCCCGTGTACCTTACAACTCTCATCTGCTCCTTGCCATCTCTCAATACAGCTGGGAAGATGGGAATGAGCAACATAAAGTCATTTGGCCACATCAAATGGAGCAGGAGATTTCACTTAATTGCAGCTGGGGCTTTCACGTAGGCTGCAGATTCCCATGACAGGATAATGCCAAGTTAGCAGAGCATGGGCACAGGAGATGTCAGACTGAGCTTTCAAATTCTGTTCTTCTGAGGGCACGTATTAATATATATAGGCAAATTAGGTTTTAGAATAGCAGTTACCTGAAATGGAGCCCTAGCTAAAAGAAGAGGAGACCTGCTGGAGACGGGAAGATATTAAACTCTAGGTGTAAAGAAGACCTCTGCAGATACAAGATAATCACGGTGCATATTACGAATGAAAGGAACTCCAAGGCTTTAAAGATCTGTTGGGAAATCTTGAGGAAGAAAGGACATTCGCATTTGATATTAGTGAGAGAGAGTCTTTAATATCCCCAAAGCATTTGATTAATAACCATAGCATCAGACCTCAGGAATGCAAATTTGGTAGCTCTTTAAGATGAAAGCTCCCCCTCCGCATGCTTTTTAATTTTTTTTTTTTTTTTAATTGCAATTTTCAAAACCATTCATGTTCTGGCAGGTAACAGGTTTTTTTATCCTGAAAGTAAGGGTTGACTGAGGAACAAACTGTGCGAATTCTGTTCTCAAACACCAAAATTAGAGAGAAAATACCATCTGTCTCCTCTCCAGCCTACTCTCCCTGGTCCCAGTAATGCCTTCTAGTGGAAAAACAGTCGTGAAGCTACTAACATGTCACACAGCAATGCACCATAACACAGTGGTTTGTGTGTGCAGAGGGACCGCTGCTCCTCCCAGAGGAGGCAGGTGGAAGCCCTGTTCCTAGCTGGATGGGGAAGACGTTCATGCTGCTCTGTGCTGCTGGGCCCCTGCATGGGCTTGTTGGGACTCCTCTTCCACGGCAAAGGCTTTCAGGTGGCATTCCTGAGAGCTTTCTCCTCACCCTGCTACAGCAATCAAATTGATGGAGCTTTGACAGCAGCTGTGACTCATTTCAGGAAGAAATCCACTTGAGTGCTCATTATCACTTCAGCATCATTTACATTTTTCCCAGTCGGGGTGAATATTTTGTCATGACAGGGCACAGGTTGTTTCCTTTGCCCTGGGAAGCCCGTGCAAACAGAGTTTCTACTTGGAAGCTCCTGCCAGAGGCTTTGCAGCTGGCTGTCTTTTGTTTCTGACTTCTTTTTTTTCTCTTTCTTATCCTTAATGGCTATCTGGATTTTGGAGACTAGTTACACAACACTGTTTTTTCTTTCCTCCAGCATCACTGAGCAAATTTCAAGGCCACAGAGGAGGGGGAGGAGAGACTGATGCGCTGAGCCACCTTTGCCCATCCACTTGTGACTGGGGTATAATAGGTACAGTTGATCTGAGACTGCCAAGAGTTTGCTGCCAAATTGAATTTTTCATAAACTGATTATTGCAAAGTGCTCTTGGCAGAGGAAAGTTTAACACCTTTCTGACAAGCTCAGCTCAGCATAGCTCTTAAGAGGGATACTGTAATAATAATCCCCTTCTGGATCTGTGGCCAGAATTTTGGATTTACCAAGAAACTGTTTCCACCCCCATTCCCTCACCCATGAGTAAACCCACTTAAGGTTTTTTTCATAGCTATTATTGGTGCAGGCATAGGAAGACTTCTTCTCCGCTGGTGTAAAGCAACCTACCTCCATTGATTTCAGTACCCTGAGTTACTTTAGTACTGTGGGGGTGATCATATGATTCAGACACAGTCGATAAAGTTGATGGTAATCTACCCTCAATAACTTAATCTTAGCATTTTCCTCCAAAGAGAGCTATGTAGCCAGGGAAAGGGGCTGGCTGAACTACTCAAACAATTTATCTGACAATTTCTGCCTTGTGTTTTCTGCTTGGAAAATACTCGTCCAAAAAGTTTTTGGTTTATAAGGCATTTATTCTTCATTTTGTGTCAGTGGGTTATAAAATAGGTAGGTAAATTTGGTTCCTCAAGATGCAATGTTGTCCTTGTTACCTGATGACTGTCACCCTACAAGCAGAGAGAGACCACTTGAGAGGAAGCAGGACAACCTCCTACCTACAGGCGAGTACCTTGTCTCATTCAGAGACACGTGCTAAGTGGACAGAGTCCCCAGAATATACTTAACTTGCATGAGCGTTCAGGAAAGGAAAAACAGAAAACAGATTGCAGTTGAAGCAAAGCTGCTATTTGCAATTAGCCCAAATCATGTTTAGAGCTCAAAAAAGTACACATCAAGAGTAGTATTTTGGACAAACTACATCCCTTCAGTTTAGCTACTGGAGGCTGTGCCCACTCAGACACTGTGGAGGACCTGGTTCGCGGTGGTGCCTTGATGTGAACTCCAGCCGGATAGTCCAGGGGGTGGGCAGGGATCCCACGGTGTGAACACATCTGCTTGGCAAACCTGGCAGAACAGATGCTGGGTGTAAGCGATGCTTTAAAAAAATAATAATTCATCATTTTAAACCCCCCACCCCTCAGATCACCTTTCTAGCAGGTGCTCCTGGCTTAAAATAAATAGTACCTTAGCAATAGCAACAGGGGGAGAGCGTGTCCTTCTTTATTATTCTGTTTGTTTTGCCTTTCCTTCATATTTATACCATTAAAACATGGCAGGGCTTCACACATGCCGCTGACATAGATGCAACAGGAAGCCCACACTACTCCAAAGGGGAGACATTTATGGAAGCGCCAAGGAGCAGAACAAAGGCACAACGTGCCACTGGGTCCGCCACCAGCAAGCTCTTGTGTGGAATAATCCGTACGGTATATGGGACACACACGGACAATGCGGTCACAATTTAAAACGATGCCATCTGTTTAGGAAATCTGAATGTTTTTGATCTGCCCCTGAAACGAAAAAAGAAGTAGGAGTACTGGGGCTTTGATTCTCTTTGGTGGTGCAAACAAGCAAGACGTTTCCAAATGTCCGAGCAGATCCTCTTCTGCTTGGGAGACGGTGGCTGTGCTGGTCTGTGGAGCAGGCAGGGGAACTGGATACACGTTGACAAGAATTGTGAATTAGTTAAGGCAATGTTGATATTTATAATTCAAATGTTTCCACAATAATTTTTTACAAACATTGCATAACTTTGAAAAATTTTGTGGACCAAAAATCTACAAAAGCTAGGGGGAAAAAAAAACTGTGTGAGGTCAAGTCACAGATTCTTTTTGTTTTCATTTTACTCCAGGAAAATTTCTTTTTGCTGTCCATTAGCATCCATTTTAAAATGAAAAGTCATTTTGATTTGAAAAATGAACCCTTGTAATTAAAAGTGAATTTCAGGGAGACATTTTAAATGATGCGGGATGTTCACTGAAAATGACCTAAAACCAATGCCAAATCCGCTCAAAAAAATGCTTTATCGAATACTTTCAGCCAGCTCTTCTCTGCATATAGACATTATCTATAGCAGTAGGAGTTCTGGTGTTAAAACAGAAAGTGCATATCATGAAAAACTGTCGTTTCAGTCAGATAATTCATAAATATTAAGGATAGTTGTTTGACATGATAAATGATATTGAAAATCACTGTGTGGTAGGAGAGAGAAAATGGCAGCTGTGAACGTGCTATAGTTAAGTGGCAAAAGACTTCGGCAATAAAAATTCATGTATTTGTTGTTTTAACAGGAAAAACCATGTTTTATTCTGGTTTTAACATTTCAGACATTGAATAATATGCCAGTAATGAAGAGTTTGAAACAAACAAGAAAGCCAGAATAATTAACCACTAATGTTTTTCTGTCATTCCAGGGCCTAAAATATCAGCAAAGATGGGTGAATGTAGGTTTCCTCTTCTGGGGCTTGGGAAATAAAAAAAAAAAAAAAAATCAAAAGCAAGCAGTGTAGGTTTTTTTACAAAAATATGAAAAAAAAGTTCATTTTATTCTAGAAAAAAGTTTAGGATTTTTTTTCTGATTTTCTCTTTTAATCAAGTAAGATGGAGAGGGAAAGAGAAGCTGCAGTTGCAAAGTTTGACAGTTTCATTTAAAAAAATAATTTAAAAAGCTCTTTCATTTCTTCAAAAAATGTAAACTACTCCTGAACAGCAGTATATGAAGATGGCCCAGAATAACTAAGCCTTCTGTTGCTTCTCTGCAAAAACACTTGTATCTACAATGTAGCTTTAGAGAGATGCATCTGTGCATCCACCTCTTTGAATTGGGAGTCTGTTTCTTTTGGTGAGAGCTGGGCGAGGAAGATTATGGCATGTTTCACTTCTTGTCATACCTCCCTCCTAACCCTTGTGTGCATATATATATATATAAAATGCGTTTTGAATCAGCCTCTAGAAGGAGGGTGGCTTTTAAGATTCAGATGTCAGCATCTGCCCTGTCTGGTACCCACACGCCGTGCAGTTCTCGCACTGAACCTCAAAGACTAAGATGCTCTTTCTCTTCATCCACGAACCTCCTTACAATGAGTGCATTGCTGGAGCAGAGGACAACAGGTTTGTGAAAGGGAGTGCGATTGCATTGGTTTCCATAATCTGTTATTAATCCTCGCCACTTTCTCCCAGCCTTCTCCCTGTCCCCTCACTGTCCCCAGCAGGACTGGGGACACGGTGCCTGTCCAGAGTTGCCCAGGCACAGGTCAGGTGAAGCAGGGACCATAACATTTTGGGTTTTCCCACCCTGCCTCCACTAGGTCTGGGAGAGAAGACAGACAGTGATTTGGTTCTTCAGGTTCATTCTGGTCTTTTTGCCTTTGTTAACACAGATACCAGATTTGGGGGAAAAAAAAGCTCCACATTTGTTTCAGAGAAAAAAGCTGAAGTGTTGTTTTCATTCTGAACTGGGAACAAAAATGCTCTTGACTTTCTCAAGGCACAGAATTCTAAAAATTCACTTAATGTCCTATTTTACTGGCTTTTCAGTTCTGAATTTGTTTTCTGTATTCTCCTCTGGTATGTCAATAGCACACAGTGCTGGTTTTCATCTTTCATTTGGTCTTTTTTGCAATAGCTGAAATACTTAATCGATTCTTTTTTTAAACCTTAAGAGCAGCTGTTACTTGGTGTTGACTAGCACATTTTAACATTGCTTGTAGATCAGAGTTTCTTTTTTACATTCTAGTTGAAAGTGTTTTCCACTTAGCTTAACCTTTTCTATAGGTATCTATTTAGATACCATTCATTTAGATTTATGGGGGAAAAAAAAAAATGAAGCAAGCTCTCTATTTTAATTTGCGTGGCATTATTCTGTTAGACCATATAATCCAGCATCAAACATTTCTTTAGACACATGCCTTGCCTAGTTTCATTCAAAGCGTTCCTCTGCTTGGAGGCATCAGGCAGACCCCTTGGGCAATTTGTTCCCAGTCGAGAGATATTAATGTTTCTATGTGATAAAGTGTTGTTGTTTTCTTCAGTTTCATCTTTCTGTGGCATTAAGATTGTAAATGCAACAAGTGTTGATGAACGAGGCACTTGCAGAGCCAAACAGCAAACCCACATCAGTGAAAGCGGAGTGACATGATGTAGAGACAAGAGTCATCTTTTGATCCATTAATATATACTTTATGTGTACATATAGGTTGCTGTACAGTGCAGTCTCATTTACTAGCTGGCTATATGACAAATGTGGTGCCCGTGTCATCTCTGACCTGTGCCTATGGAAAATGAGCTTTTAAAGCCATGATCTTATATATATATATATACACTGCCCAGTTTGCTGCCAGAGGATGTTGCATGTATGTATGGTATCATCATCTGGTAAACAAATTGTTTTTGCAGTTTGGCCAGCATCATTAGTTAATTAGACCGTGGCTGTTTAGGCACCTGGAACAAGCCGTGAGAATTTAAATTCTTCTGATAAAAGGATTTATTTGTAATGAGTCTCGCCCCATAATGAGTTCCAACCGGGGGAGACTGACCATTAGCGGATGACTCACAGCATTACTGTAAAGATCAGAGTCACATATTCAATTTTATAAGGCTTACATACACTCGGTGAGAGCACGGATTCTAGAAACAATTCTTTTGGCTCCAGTTTTTTCACCGTGTTAAATTTGATACAGTCCTCCTATGCCTGAGAGTAAACAGGCAGGACACAGCAGACTATTTATTTTATTTCATTTTTTTTATTGCTCTTCCTCTCTACAGTTTCAAGCGGAAAAGAAGCTGAGTTTTTAATATTGTGAGAATGCTCAGCCCTTTTCAGCTGGGAGATGTCAGAAGCAGCTGCAGACCTAAATGAAAGGAGCTCATCTCTGAAAATTTGCTATGCTGTAATAAATGCAGGGTTCTGCTGGTGAGCTGCTGATGGCCCTTTAATGTCTTTATACTTCAGCAGTACTCAGAGGCACTGCGGTTCCTCCCCCTCCCTCCCCGGCCTCAGCAGCTCCCTTCCCCCCTTCCCTGCCCACCCAGGCTCAGGATTTCATCATGTGAAGGCGAGAGTTCACTGTAACATTCAAGGGCTGTGCTGAGTTTGAAGAAAAGGGCCGTGCCTGGTTTTATCATCTAGCCAGCAGCTTCCCTTCAGCTCAGATTGATGTTCTCCTTTACTGGCATATTTGCTTAAAACATTTGGCTCCCTGAGTCACATTTGTATACTGTGCGTTGTTGGTATGCAACACAGGGGTTGTTATCTATTTATTTTATTTAAGTAGCATATGCTATGCAAGGAAGAATGCGTTTTCCCAGTATCCTTGTGATGTATTTTCCCAATTAGAGGTACACAGCACGTTAGGATGAAATCCAAGAACTACCTTCCAGCCTTCAGGTCTCTCCTCTTTTTGCGCTAATCTGTGAGCATCGGCATCTGCCAGTCTGGAGACTGGCAAAGTGTTAAGAGCATGACAGATTCCCAAAAAACGCATTTACAGCTGGGGAGGTGAGGATAGCGTATGTGGAGCTCGGTAAAAGGATCTCAGAGTTTGAAGGAGGCTCTGGGAAACCATCTGGATGTAGTGTAACCTGCAGTTTAGAAACCTTAGAAAGCCTTTTCTCCCTGAAGTTTGAGAGATATTGAGTCTAGTCACGCTGTACTTCATCATGAGGTACATGAGGCGTAGTATTGTGGGCTGGCGGGTGAGACCCCGAGGAAAGCGGGGAGTGTGACTGATGGGCAAACCAAATGCTACCTGGAGCAGCTCTGGGTAACGTGGAAGAGCTTGGGCTACCAGACACTTGTAATGGCCAAGAGAATCATTTTGAGGCAAATGGACATATGCAGACAGATGATAAAACCACAGGATAGTTTGGATTATTTGGAGATTATCACAGCTGAAAGGCAAGAGTACTGTTCACTGCTGGGTAGCAACGGGACTAAACTCAGCGTAAAACCCAAAATCTCTCTGACAGAGGAGGAAAGAGACCAATTGTTGGCATCCTTCTCAGCCTAACAGAATACAGGGACATTTCTAGGCATTGATGAAAATACGGTTAGAAAAAGAGCCGTATGGGGTTTATGAGACTGTAATGAATGTGGCACTTGGAGCCCTGCGGGAGGCACTGAAGCTGGCAGGGCTGCGGTCATGAGCTGTCACCATATTCGCTAAAGCTCAGTGGTTAAAGGCAACAGTCCCAGTTGCAGCGGGATACTGGTCGTTTGGAAAAGCTATGGTTTCAGGGACAGCAAAGGATATGGTACCAAAAGCAACTGTAGATTTACAGCAGTCTCCATCAGTTGAGCTGACTCGAGAGGGCATGAGTGAGAACATGCGTGGTGAGAAGGAGTCCCACATGAAGGCATGCAGGCTATAGTAAAAAAGAAGCATCAGATGACCCGATGGTGATAAAACCCATTTCCCTAAGGCAAGTAATGCTCTGGTAACCTCTGACCCTGCAGGTCAGCCCATGCCTGCATGTGAGACCAAGCAACAACCGCTGAAGACAGAAGTAGTCTCTGGAGTCTGGAGGAAAGGACGTAAGTGGTGGGAAGACCGCCCACGTGCCCATGGTCAGCAGGTGTAAGGCAGTCTCTACCTCATGGAAAAAGATCTCCTGGTAAAAAGCTCATTTTATTTTACAAGCTCAGGGTCCTCACCTGAGCTCACCCAGCACTCAGCTGGCAGGTGTAGTGCTATAAAGAAAAGAATCGGCAATCATCGTTATAATGAAACTTCAGTTTTTCCATAGCTTGGAATATTGCAGTAAAATACCACCAAAAAGCAAGTTGCTCTGACTGACATGGCAAGTATTAACATTGGGAAATCATTTTCTGTCTTAAATTTCCCTCACATTTTTTATTTCAGATGCTGTTTTTTACATCAGTTTGATTTTTTCAGACATGAATAGTCCCTTATATAAGACTTTAGCTGTCCATTTTCTTCTGAAGTTGCTCATTTGTTCTTCTTCTATTGTAGGAAACCTGTTTGTAGCTAGGATATGCCAAGAAAATAAAATGGTCCTTTTGCTCCTTTTGCCCAGCATGCTACCCAGCTGTCCCAAAATCTCATTGCTCTTTAATACTGAAGACTTCAAGGCAGAGAGAGATAAATAGAAAGAGACTAAAAGTACCTTTATATGGGGCAGTTTGCCATTTGGCACAAGCCTCAGTCTGAGTCAGTGTTTAATTGTGTTTGCTGATCATAGTTCTGGCCTGGATATTTTAAAATAGATGTTATATATTAAAAAAAAAAAAAAGAAGAGGGGGAAAAAAGAGGAAAATTCACACTGTAAGGTGCCTGAATGCTTTCAAATTTTATTTTTCCTTTTAAAATAAAGAGCCTGGGAAGCTGAAAACATCCACATTCTGGTAAATGCAAGTAGAGACTTCGAAGTGCCAGTTTACCAAATATGTGCAAAATCCAGATGTAATTAATCCCTGATGTTGCAGCCAGGATGAATTTATTCCAAGATCTATACAGAAACCTTTAATTCCCTGGTTTGACAAAGAACGGCAAACAGTCAGGCTGTGTTAGATGTGCCAAGCATTGTAGGCTGTGGTTACTTTTTGCCTGAAGTGCCCTCAGTGACCTCATTGTTGTCAAGTATTTTCTATGGTATTGTACGCATCAACAGCCAACGTAGTTCATTCAGCCTAAAATATCATAGCCATTAGCTAATGGTGACAAGCTTTGGGTTTTTTTTTTCCATTTGTTTTGGGTTTTTTTATACTCCCTTAGCCTGTGATCCTGCAATGTGAAATTCCCCTGCTAACCATGTTGTGAGAATGGGGTATATGTCTGTAAATTGGAAGCTGAACTATAGAAAAAAGAAATCTTTCTGAGGTCTCTTTCTCTATATAGCTTATTAAAGGAGTAATGCAGTATTACTCAACCTGGATGGAAGGCAGCCTGTGAGTGAAGAACTGCAGTGGAGCGCAGGAGAAGAGGCAGGCGTGGAGGCTGATGCTCCCACCTCCGCGCTGCATGGAGAGCAGGCACAACTCTCCCAAAAGTTTGGCAGGCGAAGCATGGCTCCCAGCAGCCTGAAGTTTCTTACTGGAGCGGTTCGTCTGCTCCCCCATCGGGGGTCCCATGCAGGTGTATCACACTTCAGCAGAACAAGAATCCAGCTCTTTGTGGCTAAACTGTTTCCAGGTGCAGGTGGCAAACTCCACGTTTGGCTCCTCATACTCCACCTTCCCCAGAGCAGCCTGCAGCAGCTGTGGCAACACTGCCAAAAACCAAGAACAGTTAAAAAAAAAAAAAGCTGTCTGTTTTCCGTAGCTTGTTTTCTTTTAGAATTAATGACAGTTGTTAAAAAAAAAAAAAACAAACAAAAAAACAAAAACCAAACCAAACCAAAACAAAAAAAAAAACAACAAAAGAAAATGCCCCCCAAAAACCCACCCTGACCACCATTAGGAATTTGGTGTAGAGTTTGGCACAGCTGTGGGCAGGGAGGGGGGGGAAGAACATCAGGCTCCATATCGTGTGCATGGATTTGATAGGACAGCTTTTCCCTGTAAGAGTGATTCCCGGCTTTGTTTTTTTATTTTCAAAGTTATTCTCCAAAGGACGTATGAGAACTAGAATAGATCACATATAAAATACCCAGGTGGAGCGTCGCTGGTTTAGGTCTTTCATCCTTAAATTGACAAGAATCTTGTGAGTTTCATAAAACCTGAAGGATACATCTGTGTTCCTCCGGCAGTGCAATAATAAAATCAGCAAAGGCTGATGCTACTGCGCAGATACATCGCTCACAATAAACATTTGAAAGGCATTATGTCTCTACAGTAAATGAGGCTGTCAAAGAAGGCCACTTTCAACAAATCATACTAAATTATGGCATGTGAAAAGTATTGCAGATTAGCTGCTCTTAGTTCATTCAGCGCTTAATGGCCAGTCTTGAATGGCAGGCAAGAAGAGGGAAGCTGGTGGTATTCAGCAATGTATTAGCTATGTAAATACAGGGGAGATGTCGTGAACCCAATTCTGCTGCTGCCTGCCCTGCACCTTTGAAATGTAAGGGAGCTTCAGTGCGTCTCCAAGGAGGTTGGCAGCAAGTGCTGGAGCAGACTCACGGTGGCTGCGGCACATTGTGCTACTCACTGCGCTCCCCTTTGTGGAGACATGTTGAGCATTTTCCTTTTCCCTGATCTCATTGAAGCCATTCAGGCTGAAAACGTGTTTTGCTCTTTGTGTATCAGTGCGACAACCAGCGTAAATGCCTCTTCACTCTCGGCATTAGCAGCTGACTAGCAGCCATCCATCCCTGCCTGCGCTGCCTGCCCCTGCCCCCTCCCTGCTCTGCCACCAGCTCTCCTTGGAGCCTGGGTCAAATCAGCTCCCTCTCTGCTTGCAGCATTTACCAAATGGTGCTCCCAACGCATGTTTCCATTTGTGTGTGGATCAGATGGGTGAAAACCTCAATAGAAAGGAATTATTAGTATTTATAGTGCCTCTGGCAAACTCTGCCTTTTTAAAGGAAGTGCCAATAATTAGTTATGGTGTTTTAATTAAAGAGAGCAATCTGTAATTAACAAAGGGATGTTGTATTTTATATCTGATTTTTATTATTTTTATTAATCAGCAGTACTTCACAGATGTTATATTTTCAGTTACTTGTAATGCTCTTTTGCATATTTTTTCCACTTCAAGGTGGAATAATTGAGTGAAATATTTTTATCATGTTTTAAGATACAGTCAACCTGATGGGGAGACTCTGTTCATGTCATATTGGTGCTTGTGGCAGTGTTGTACAAGTTACTTTGGATGCTCTTGAGAGGAAGTAAATTTTAGTTCTCGTGCTTTAAGGTTCAATGCTTTGCTGCTTCTATGGTGTAAGTCACCTGCTGAACTTAAAGCATATAGGCTACATAGAAACTTAGTTTACTATCCAATTTCTTCTCTTCACATAAGTGGTTATTTCTATTAACTGATTGTTTAGACATCATTGTGCAATAATTAGTCTAATCAAAATATCTCATGTGTAATCGACCACAAAAAAAATATTTTTCAGTTGTTCTTTTTACTTCTTTTCTGATAAAAAAAAGAATTCACCTAAAATTTAGTTTTGTGGTGAACTCAGATATTCTTCATGATGGCAACTGTATGTCCCAAATGACCAGTTTGAATGTGAAATATATTTTGGTCTAGTAAATGGTTGTTCTTCATGTGGTTTTATCTTAGTCTGGATAGCTGAAATGGGTATTAAAACCTGGTAAGGACCCAGTGACAATACCTGAGCAACTTTCAAAGAGCCTATATTTTTCTATATTTTGCTTTGGAGATGTATGTATTCAATTGCAAGTGTCCAGCTCAGAATGACCATGGGGACATTAATTTCCTACAGATGTGTATGACCATTCATCTGTTTGCCTGTACTTTAGAGACAGCAAGAGACATGGTCTTGAGGATTGTATGCTCCTTAAATAGGTTGCTTTGCTGCAAAAGCTGGCAGAAAAATTCCTGAACAGCTTCACACTGTTGGCATTAGCAGTTAACACCCTTCTCGTATATGACAGGGCATGTGAAAGAGGTGTATGGCCACCTAGGCTCACTGTGAAAAGCAGAGTAAAATGGTTCAGAGCTGTCAGTACTACAAGATTTATATTTGTTCCTTGCTGTTATGTCCTGCACGCACCGTGCAACCTCTAAGCTGATAGCCCCCAGATTTTAATTTTCAGGCTAAGTCCCTCGACACTTTTGCAGTCCTCACAGCTTTGGTGGTAGAGCTGTTCCTGCAAAGTGTAGCCTGATGGAGAGGTTGTAGCTGCAGATTTAGTCTGAATGTTAATGGGATGTGGAATTGATGTAGATGGTAAGGGGGAGGAAGATATTTTCTCTCCAACAAGAGATGCCTCTAGCTAGGTGAAATTGGTGTGATCCCACCAGTCTCCTGCTTAAAAGGCTCCTGCTGGGGCTGGCAGAAACAGTGACAGAGCCTCTGCCTTGGAGTGAGAGGCACACATACATGCACTGTGTATCCATCCAGGCTTCACAGTGGGGGCCAAAAAGCCTTTAGCTTTTTTCTCCTGTCTGTCTCTCTCTTTCTGCCTTTCCTCCCTCCCACAACTCTACATCTGGATGTAATAGCTGTTGTTTGTTTTGAAATCATTTGGGAAACTTTTAAAACAAAAGAGGTTGGCATATCACTATTTTGCATCAGCCTTAATTTCCTTATTTATCCTTCAAGATAGCTTTTTGAAAGAGTAGCCAGAATTTAGGATGCCCACATCGACTATAAGCTGAACCTTCTTAGATATCCTAGTCACCTTCCCTCCTACCTCCCCTCCTACCTAGTGATTCAAAATAAGAGAGACCTTCCTTGAGGGGAGTGCTTACCTGTGCTTAATTAGAGATTTAACTATAGCCTTAAATGCTTTCCCAAATAGGAATCATCAAGTGAATCACAGCCTTGTGAAAATCCCTGGCAGGGAAACGTTAGTTCTGAGGCTTCCAGATGGTTAACCATGCCCTTGTTTTGAGCTTCACTGAAGAGTGCATGAAAAGACTCACAGCTAGAAATACTAGCACTTGCATTTATTTATTTATTTTATTTTGGCTATACTCCTGTGCATGCAGGTTCATGATTCTCTCGAAATGAGAGTTAGTGAATACTGGCATTTACTAAAAAGGAAATGCTTTATTGCGTCAATGTGTGTATAAGCTAATGCAGATTTCTAGGGTAGTGGAGAGAAGGTCCTGGAGGTCCCTCTTACTTATTGTTGCTGAAGGGAAGAATGGAAAGGTAGAGGGAAGACAGCAACAGATAGAAAGAAAAAAAAAAAAAAAGAATTAAGAAGCTAATAACGGTGAAAGCTCACTGCCCGGGCTATGTCTCTTGCTGTGTTTGAATGATTTTTCTTTGTAGACAGCTTTGCATGGCACTATTTTTAGAATCTCTTTAATAATTGAGCTGTAGCGATTGTGCTCAGCAGTTAGAACAGGCAGGGAAAATAGCATCTCAAAGAAACCATGCACCAGGGTAATAATTTAAATCAAACGGCATTATACTGCGCTTCCCTTTCCCCCCTCCCCCGGAAAGGTGAAATGCTGCAGAACACTGAACACAGGGGGAAAATGAAAATTGGGCAAGTTTACAGCACGTAATAAAATCCATCAAGAGAGTTTATGTTTTAGAGGTGGAGCACAGGAAGAGGAGATCTGGTCAGCTGTTAACGAATTACTGTTACTAGGTGGTTTACGAGGGGAGCGCCTCAACTTCCCACCATCAGCAGTGAATTAGGAGAGAGCAGCCTGCCTCCACCTTGCCATAAGAGAATTGTCACAGAGGAAAAACATTTGTCAAACCACGCTGAAACAAGTGCAAAGCAGCAGTCCAGTGAAATACAGGAAGCTCCAGTGGTACTGTCACTGTTCGATGAGTTTGGCTGTTGCCAGGCTGTACAATCAAGTCCATGGCAGTCACCGGCACGGAGCTGAGTGCCCGCTCTGCTCCTACCCAGCTGCACCATACGGGCAGGTTTGCCCATGCTGACTGCAACATATTGTCCCTAACATCTCTCCTTACAAGCAGCAAACTTGGGGCTCTCACAGGAAAATGACTGAGGTGTGGACAGTAAATCCAGGATAAATCAATCACTGTCTAACATCTCTTGAAAATACAGGGACAGCAGCTACATGGCAATTTGTAGATTAATACTACACTATTTTGATTTTTAGTGAACTCTATGCATCATAATACTGTTATTTAAAACACAATTTGATAATATTTTTATTTTTCATTATATTGTGATAATATTTTTATTAATGATATGTCCAAGCCTGATGGCATGGTTAAGTCCTCTTTAAGGATTTCAGGCATTTACTTTGCAATTCCAAGTTGGTTATCTTGTCTTATATTAACAAGTTTCATTACTATACAGACAGAAAATACTTTGAAACAGAAAAAGAATATAAAGTAGTATGATTAGCACTAAGTAGTGGCTGGCTTTAAAGATATAAAAATAGGAAAATTTCAGTTATCATCTCACAATGTAATATTACAACACAGTAATAATTAGAATCCATTTCTGAACAAAACCATGGGAACTTTTAACAAATTCAGAATTTCAAAAATGAAAATTTTACAAGCTCCTATTCTCTAGAAGTTTCTTCTAACATAAAACTCTTCCTCTTAAGAAGACTGAAACGAAGATATTGAGAATTTCTTATCAACCAAAGAGTCTGAGTGTTGACCTGGTCTGCTCAGGATGTCTGAAAACTGGGTGTAAGCTTGAAAATACACAATGATCCACTGGGAGTGGGACCGTTACAGATGATGACTATAAAGAAGCTGTACTTGTCTCTTAGGAAGTATGATTTTCCTATCAGCACATCGAAGATTCGGCTTAGCATTCCTTTATTCAAACTTTTTACAAATACTAGAATTTATTCATTAATATTTGAACTCAGATTCTTCTCTCATAACACCACCTTCTTCCACTTCTGTGACAGTTTGTATAAAATAATAATATTGACAGTGTGATATGAGAACTATCCCTACGATAAGAAGCTGATGTCAAAGTTATTGGCTTCCCTTCAAGTTTCAACAACTTGTCTGTCAGGGTGAAAAGGCTCTTTTTCAAAAACAATTATAATATCCGAAGTCATAAAGGTCTACTAAAAATATTAGAAATACAATTATACGGCATTAGCCTTCTCTCTTGTTCTGACCTAATTTGGAAAGGAGTTCCTTCTTTGAAATTCAAGAAGAATATTAAAATGAACTTACTTCTATGTGTTGTCTTTGTTAGTTGGGCTTTTATTTCCTTTTTTAAAATATTGTATACTTTTTGCCTTGCTTGTAATAAGACTGATTTTTAAAGATATTCACTTGCAACTAAATTTTAAGCTCCTGGATTTTGACCAAATTGAAGTTGTTGTATCCTAGTTCATGCACTGTATGTTGACCTGGTTCCCAGAATATTTAGTTTAA
This sequence comes from Gymnogyps californianus, assembly GCF_018139145.2. Classification (NCBI taxonomy): domain Eukaryota; kingdom Metazoa; phylum Chordata; class Aves; order Accipitriformes; family Cathartidae; genus Gymnogyps; species Gymnogyps californianus. The sequence goes on along the minus strand of NC_059472.1, from coordinate 116,142,044 downwards.
ATTGGGAGCTGTCAAGAAAAACAAAAAGTAAAGAAGACTATGTCTCAGGATAAGTTGCTCCTCAGTAAACATGTAGATAGCATCCAAATTGTTAGCGCTGAAGTGTCTATTGCCTGTCTGCAGGCAAACTAATTTGAAAATTAAAAACAAGAATGTCACATTCATAAATAATAAAGTAATCCTAGCAGGCTTGTGCAAGGGGTTGTGTCAAGAACTGGTAGTCTGGAGACTAGGCTGAAACCATGATCGCTGGATCCAACTGGTACAGGCTTGCCTGGGCTATTAGAAGGCAGGAGGAGGCACTGAAGTAAGACCGATGTGTACTTGAAGACAGATTGCATGTTTTACAGATATTTGTAACTGTCTGGTTGCTTTAAGACTGCGATGTGACTGAAGGACTCTTTGTTAAGCCTGTGATCCATACTTTTCTGACATGTCACCATGGGAAGATTAGCCTGAGAAACCCTAAGTCCTGCACCCTGGCGGTTTCTGGAGACTGGATGTGAGCAAGATGAGGTGCAGAAAATGTCTAGGACGTGTCTGCTGCAGCCTAGAGGATACACACAGAGAAAGTGGATGAGGGGTGTGGGCTGTACTTGACAGGTGTCCAAGAGGTCTAGTCCCAGGGCTGAGACCCATGATCGATGATTGCAGACACGATGGAACAGCATGGGGGAAAGGCAGAAGTGCATGGGGCCAGTACTCTGATCTCCTTCCTGAGAAGAGATCGGGGTTAGACTATAGCACGCCCCACACTTGCAAAATACGGACTAATTTCTAATTTATTTTGTTTTATATTTAAAAGTACTCTATGCTTTCCAACAGCACCTGTACTAGCTCGGAAATTAAAAGATTGAGCCTAAAGTGTTTGGTATTACGGCAAATTCATTAGTCCCTGAAGAGCAGAATGGCTTTGCTCTGGATTTCTTCTTTTATGCTCTGTCTGCTTGCCTCATCCCCAAAGTGCCCTCTCTGTCCTCCCTGGTGCTCCCAGCAGGTAAGGAAGAGATGTGTTTGGGGCTAGCTGAGAGCGCTGCATGCACTGCTCGGCTGCTTGGCCACTACCCGAAAGAACAGACAACAGCTGACTTGTACCCGTGTTTTCCTCAATACGAGCAGTGGCTTGGGCTCTACCTACCTGCCCTTGTCTATGAAACTTGTAGGACCCTAAAAGTTTGAGAGCTCTGTCCCAGTGGCCAGGAGGAATTTGTCAGTTCTGTGGGGAGCAGAGGGAAGAAAGAGAATGACACTAGGCAGCGTGCAGGCAACACAATCACATGATCAAATTGGTCTCAAAAGTACACTGAAAGATAAATTTGGCCTTCAGTTTTAAAAGAGAACTTTTTAAACTTGTTAACGTCATATATAACAGAATATTTATAGCACTCTCTAAATGTTAAGCAGAGGGAAATATCATTTCTAGACAGTGGGCTTTTATATGAATAAAAAAAAAAGTTCAACTTTTCTTTGGAGACTTATCAGCTGATAAGGAAAATTTACCGATGTAGTAACTGAGGGATAGAGGAGTATGAATAGGCAATAAAAAATTAATTGTATTCTTTTCTTTTCAGTCTTATATTTCATTTTATGCTTACTGAATGTTGGCTTCTATTTCTTGTAGAGCATAAGTGCTGGAGATATATCTAAATATAAAAATATATTTTTTAAAAAACAGTAGCATGCATTCCTTGGCACAAAAAATTCATTGTTTATGGTTTACAGGTTGGCTGATATGCAAAGAATATGTGTGAGTAACATCTCTCTGCAGAAAGATAGAAATATACATATATCGTTATACTTGCAGGCATTCAGCAGAATGGCAATTTTCAACTTCACAGACTTTCCTAAAGCTCAGCCGCATGAGCCAATTGGACCCATGAAATTGAAAATGAGCTCAGATTGGTTTGGAAGGATTAGAGCTACAAAGAGCATCTGCAGAATGGTGAACTTGGCCTCTCCGAATTATCCGAATCCAGCCTCAGAAATTCTAGTTGGAAACTTCATTTGATGGAATTTGCAGCGTGCTGGAGACAGTCAAGTGGACCTGTGGTCCCAGAGACAGCTTTGTGGCTTAAATGTTGTGAGCTCTCAGCTCAAGCCTGTCTCCTCTGAAGCTTGAACAGATCTATTTAGTATTTGGGGGTATTTAGGTGGATTATATGTCAGCTGGAAAGCCCATGAGTCCTAACTGCTCATGTAAGCTTGTAACTCTTCTTTTTCTGAATTATGAGTGATGGGAATTAGTGTTTAATTTATTAATTTTGTTTTCAGTGGAGGGAGAAAAGGAGGAATTTAACATTTAATTTCTCCTAACTTTTTTTAAAAAGGAAGAAACAGAGCTAATAATCAAATATCTGGAAAATCCTTCATGTTTGACCTTGTTAGCATCTCCAGTGTTCTCTGTGTAAATACAAAGACATCTTCCACCACAGATTTCTAAAATAACAGTAATTCCTGCTTTTGCTACATCCCAGTGTCCCAGCTTTATGGAAATTAAAGTAAGAAAATATCTTCAGTAAGAAAATATCTTCAGTAAGAAATATGGTGGCTGAAATACCTCTGTCTTGGTGACAGAAATAGAAGCTACCTGCTGTTGGGAAGGCACCCATTGCCTTTTACAGAATATGACATTCTCATCTCTTCAGCATTCAGCCATTAAGGTGTAATGAACTTCTTAATGTCCATTTGTTTACGGAAGCAACTGACAGAGGGATCTTAATCAGGTCTTCAGTGTATTTTTTCAAAAGTGAAAGCCTACCACTCTTCCTACTGAGATCTTTTCTTTGTGCAACTAGCAAAGGCTACTGTTCTAGAGAGAAAAAAACCTTTTACAGATTTTAAGATCACTGGATGCACTAGTTAGTTTTTAAATTGTGACTGCCAGCAATTGTATCAAAGCAGAACTCCAGTCACAGCCTCATTGCACCATCTGTGCATTTGATAAAAGACATGTTCATTTAAGGATATGCTGAAAGGGAGATAGGTAAGAAATTAAAGACTTCTATATTCATGGACACTAGACTGCAGTACAGTGCAATGGTGTCTTTGTACGTAATTTCTACACTGGATCTTGTCATCAGTAGTTTTATTTTTATGACAAAGATTAAGAATTAACAATAAAATATATAGTAATCTTTTTCACATGTAGCTGAATATCTATCTTTCTGCAGAGGCTGATGCTTTTTTTTTTTTTCTTCCTCTGGAGCTTGAGAGAAGCTCCTGTTTTCATAACAGCATCTTTCTGCTATTGTTTTTAATCAGATTGGCCTTAGCTAACATACAATCATTATCTTCTCTTAAGATTCCCATTACAAAGTGACCATTGCTTTCTGTGTCAATCTAGAGAGACTGAAATTATTGTTAGTCTGATTTTTAGTAGTCCCATAGTGAAAAATAAACCTTTAGAAATAGAGAGTAATGGAAAGAAAATGACCACTTCATTCTAGCCAGGTAGACACAGCAGAAGGCATCTGAGTGTTAATTGTATAGGAAATACAAAGTCTATTCATTGTTATGTTATCAAAATCACTTGGGACAAGGCAACAGGTGATTGTGAGATGCTAAATTTACTGAAGGAACCATTTCAAATTATATTTTAATTTAGAAACTAATTAACAAATTTACTTGTAAACACATGGAAATATCAATTATGTTCTGAAAGTGTAAGTGCATCAATATTAGGAGCCTGAGCAGTGTTCTTCATACACGGCAATGTAGTTAAATCCGGCTTGAAGTGCAAAAGTCAGTTCAAACTTATCAAGGGGACATACACATAATCTATACATATAAATATATATTTGCAGAGTATATACAAATGGATATTCTGGTGCTTTATATGTATTCATTCTTCTATTCTAAAATGTTTCTTTGAAATAAGAGGGTTTTATCAGACTAGTAAGTAATTTAAGACTTTGTATTACATTTGGGCAAATACGTACTTCTTGCTAATTTATTTTCATTAGATGCTCAGGTGTATAAATGCACTTACAGCAAACTTACAAGCTCTCAGGAAGCAAAAATTGCCTCATGTTGAAGAAATTTTATGGTACCATTAAGGCTGACCCTAGATAACTGGTTAGGAAGGTTTTATGCTATCACTGCACCATTCAAGGTAAAGTGCTAACCCGGCATTGTTATGGCTTCTGAAGTTAAATGGAGTTCCTGATAGGTCTTTGCAGTTATTTTACAGTTGTTATTCATTAATATGTAATGGTCAGCTCTTGTATGCTTTACTATCATGACTTCAAACAGGAACAAAAATAAGGGATTTAAGAGCACTATAAATATCCAGCGCTGACATATTACAGTGCTAATACACTGTGAGCCAAATTTTCAATAATATTTGACGTTCAGGCTAAATTCTCAAATGAACTAGATCCCAGTTCTGCACTTCAGTCAGACAGCAAAGCTGCAGGGGAAAATCTTGCTCCAGTGACTATTTTGGGGAGGAAACCAGTTAGTTTGACTGGAGCCAGCATGCCAGCCCAGTGCAGTGACCAGCAGCATCACCTTCCAGCCTGGGGAGGAAGGAGGAACCGTGCAATCATGTAGCACAAAGGCTGCTGATGTTTCTTCATTCTGCTAAGATTAGAAGCACTTACTTACAACCTTCAAGGTTGAAGAGCAAGGCTGGATTATTAAGTATTAAATATAATATTAAGTATTAAGGAGCAATTACTTCCTAATTCAGCAAATTCAGGAACTTTGCAGAATTATGAGGCTTTAGACCTAACTGGCTTTTTGAAACAAATTTATCTTTAGACTGTGCTTGAGATGGATCTGTATATAGATGCAGATCATGAATATGGCAAGATGGAAGCAAGGCTTGTAGAAAGACCTCTAGATTTCTACACTAGATTGTTGTCTCTACACATATTCATGGAATATAAAGGGTGTGCATGCTTATATTTGCATCGTCTTTATCTGATGACTAACAGAAAAAGAAAGCAGAAATCAAACTTCTAATATCTGCAACACCTTCTCTAGTACAACCCTCAAAACACCAGCCTAAACTGTCTAAAGACTAAACAGCCTAAAACTGTCACAGCATTTCTTCAGAAATTATATTTCTTGTACCATGAGGAAGACAACCCTGAAAGTTGATGCGCAGCCACTGTCATCCACTCAGATACTGCTATAGGTGGAGCAGGTAGCACAGCCAGACAATACCCTTTAAAAAACAACACCACCTAAATAAAACCCTCTCTTATTTCAGTTATTAATAGATCTGCCTAACCCTCTGACATTCTCTGGATAGAAATGTTCCAAAGTGTATGCTTTGGGCTAAATTTCATTGAAATTTCATCCAATGCCATCTGGCTGTTTCTAAGAACAAAGCTAGGCAAAAAAATGGCTGTTTTTCCCTTACTGAAACCAAGCAAACAGAAGAACCATTCTGACAGACTTTCCTGAAAAGCCCCATTTCCCCAAAGACCTCAATCAGATCTTTGAAAATAGCAGTTGTTTTGGAGATGTGCATTTTTGCTCTTCCCATGAGTATCCACTAAAATTACAAGTTTTGTAACTACTGCTCAGACACATGCAGTAGACATTTCTTTTAATTCTAGTAGCTAATTTTCCTCATGCTTTCATTTTGTAAGCTAAATCTCTAAATAATTTAGCTGTCCGAAGCTGCAGCTATAGAGTGAGTTTAAGCAGCCAGTCTTGGCACTGCTGTGGATCTGTTTAGGAAATACCAATGGACTATTGATTTTCTGCCCCTCTCAGTCTTTTTTGGGTCATAATATGTAGCACAGAGGTTTTGGCTTACACTGTTAATATCTGAAACTATCTGACATGCACAGATCATATATGCCACATTTCTCACGAGGGTCTGTTGTGGTTTGACCCCAGCCAGCAACTAAGTACCATGCAGCCGCTCATTCACTCCTCCCCCCTCCCAATGGGATGGGGAGGAGAATTGAAAAAAGGTAAAACTCGTGGGTTGAGATAAGAACAGTTTAATAAGTAAAGTAAAATAAAATATAATACTAACAATAATAAAAAATATAATAATAATAATAGTAATGAAAAGGAATATAACAACAAAAAAGGGGAAAAAAAAAAAACCCAAGGGAAAAAAAACAGTGATGCAGAATGCAGTTGCTCACCACCCGCTGACCAATGCCCGAGCAGCGATCCACCCCTCCTGGCCAACTTCCCCCCCGTCTATATACTGGGCATGATGTTCTATGGTATGGAATATCCCTTTGGCTAGTTCGAGTCAGCTGTCCTGGCTGTGCTCCCTCCCAGGTTCTTGCACACCTGCTTGCTGGCAGAGCATGGGAAACTGAAAAACCCGTAACTTAGGATAAGCGCTACTTAGCAACAACTAAAACATCAGTTATCAACAGTATTCTCACACTAAATCCAAAACACAGCACTGTACCAGCTACAAGGAAGAAAATTAACTCTATCCCAGCCAAAACTGGGACAGGGTCTTTTCCAGGTCATGGCTTTCTCAAGAATATGATATGTGTGTTTTATAAGCTCTTTAGCATGTGTTGCTGCCTATAACATGTTTAATTATCTGCACAGATTTTCAGTTGGTCTTCATTTCCTTGAAATGGTTGATCAGTCAAGTCACTGACAACCGAACAGCTGTGTTTACTTCTGTTGGTACTTTGTTTGACCAATTTGCTTTGATCCCTCTAACAAAGAAAAAGCCATTTTGATTCTGTTTTTGGCTCAGAAAAATTGAGTTTGGTGTATACAGGCCTCTACCCTAACTGGAGTTCTGTCCTCCAGGCATATTTCAAATGATGAGGAAGGTGGGTCTCAGGCCCCATCCCACTCAAAAAGGTGTTACAGGAGCTGAGTGGGACTCTCTGGATCACTAGCAGTGACAGAAGGAGAGCCAGTGGGGGTACAGTCTGGGTGACTAGAAATCAGTCTGCAGGAAAAGCTGAAAAAGGTATCTGAAGAGAGAGGGAAAAGACCGGGAATAACTATATAAATGGCATTGGTCTGTGTACTCTAAGGGGTGTTAGGATAAGCTTGCTACACTTGGAATTTGATGAAGATTAGGATACTAAGGAAGAGGAAAGGATCTATATAAGTCTTAGGTTTGGAGGCTGTGATTAGTTATGCAGGGAGAATGATCATGGGACGAGGAGTCTAGCTGGATGAGAAGCAAGTCAAGGTCACAATCAGGAGCTTTCAACAAAGCATCACACTTGAATCCATGCAAATGCACTATTTCCAGAACCTGAAGTGGTTCTTCAAGGACCTTGGATACAAGCTTTGCTTTGCTTTTAGAAACTTCCGTGAAGTTCCCGCCACCCCAGCAAAGTATGTGTTTAAGTCCTTTTTAGTGTTGTTGCACCTGAACAACACTAACCTGCTAGATCTCCACCAGGAAACGACAGAATTAGTTTTGCCTGTGTCACTTTAATTAGACCCTCCCTGCTCTGCGCATAAATAATTTACTCTTTGCAAAAAAGACTTGATCTGCATGATCAAATTCTTCCCTCTTGACTCATGCTTCTTTCATTGCAAAATAGCTCTGATACAGCGACAAAAACATACTGTGCAGAAAAGGATGCTGTTTGTCTACAGATCCCCTGCCTCACCTGTTGCAGAAATTAGGGATTGTATAGAGGAGCTGAAAATGGAGAAAGAAAATTACCATAGTGAAATGCTTTCCTGAAGGCTTTTTTTCTTGCTTCTGCCATGTTGTTCTGATGCAATATTTATTAACACAAGACAAAGGCTGAGAAGCTTTTACAAGTCCCATTTGAATAGTTCCACAAACTGTTGCCTTAAAACAGAAAATGTTCACCCCTTAACTGAGATTCAGTCACTGACCATGTGAAAGCTACAGTACTGTTTCACTGGTTGCTTCTGTAATGGATCCAATGAGTCTTTTCTACATTACACTGAACAGGAGCTATAGTGCTCATGTGGTCACCTACTCCATCTCAGCTGAAGGCATAGTAACTTCCATGGAAGCTGCAGTAACATCAGAAAGACTTTCAAATTCAACTGCAGCATCACCTCACTGAAACCAGTCTTTCAACTGGGAGTGAGAGGTCTTCATTTTAACAGAAACCGAAGGGTCTCATCTCTGTGAGCATGTGAGGGTTCACAGCATCAAATGAAATCAGTGGGAGATGTACTTTGGACATAAAAGATGCCATTGAATGCTAGGTACATTTAAACTCTCTAAGCAAGTTGAATGCGTCTTTAGCCTCTGTTTTTAAAACCTAAGCCTCAATTCCTGTAATTTAAAATGGAATTAGTACTACCTTTTAATCCCACAGACTTCTGAAAAGAAAAATTAGTATTTTCAAAACTGCTTGAATGCTATAGTGGTATGTGCCAAAGAAAAGTCTGTAAGCAAATTGTTATATTCAGAGCAAGGAGTAAAGTACAAAGCTGAACCACCAACACTGATGAGAAACAAAATACTGAACAGCTTCTCATAAAGCAAGTACCATCCATCCAGTGTGTTGTGTCGTGCAAGGAATCTGCAAAGCAGTAGTATGTGACCATATGATTAAAAACTCTTTGTTAATGCATTCTCATAAAGGGAGTAAACTGAAGTTGCACAGGCCATTTGAAGCTGCTTAAGAAAGCAGGAGGTTAGGAGTAGCCTTGAGAGTGAAGTAATCAATAAGGTGGAGTTCAACATGCTATTTATAATACTCTGCAGTTTATCACATGGCTGCCATCACTGCACATGCAGACTTACCTGTAGTTGCAGAAAACTTTTGCATAAGATCAAGTTTCTTTCCTTATAAGAATGACTGCAATTTGCCTTGTTTATTGGTTTTTGCTAATTGTGACTCTTCATGGAGAGTTTTTAATAAGTGCTTCTTCTCAGCATCACTCAAAAGAATTTTTCTAAATGAAATTCACTGTTATATTTGGAAAAGAAAAAAAGTAGTACAAATTTACCCTTTATTCTAAGCATGAATACTAGAACCTGCTGCATCTCTGCTGCAAGCTGTTTTGTAATAAACTGTTTTAATTACAAGTAGTCTTGCTGTCCATGATAAAATTGCATAATTGTGCTGCGTTGTGAGCTGTGACTGATACCTCTGTCTCTTTCTTTCCCTGACTTTTTCCTTCCCTGAACCACACTTTTGGCAAACATCATATACTTGTATTTAGTCACTTGGATGTGCTGAGCAGCTGGTGCTAATGATTAGACATAGTGAAGTAGATTATCCAGTGAGTGGATTTATTCATGTGATTTTGGAGTTCAGTTTGTGGTGTAACACAAAGGAACACGAGGTACACGAGGGGAAAGAAAATTTCACAGCATCAAATAAAAGCATAAAAAGGAGCAGATGTGCAAAAGTGGAGGTTCTCCTTTACCTCCTGTGTCAAGTCAGAGTTAAGGAGACAGTCTTGAATGGTCTGTTACTGGCTAGAGTGCAGCAGAAAAGATTAATAAATTTATGAAGTGGTTAAACTTGCCTCCCAGCCTAGACTCAAAATCTTGTTTAGCTCCTTTGAACTATGAAGGGCCTTCTACTTTTATTAAACAACAGAAAGCATATTGGTACTTATAATGTTGAGTTCTTATAACCAGATGTGTCCAGATTACTCAATTTATTGAGTAATCTAAAGTTTTTGGTTTCTCAAGGAAACACTAATCCAAATACAATATAAAACAGCAAACGAAGTTCTTCTGCATTTTTTTCTGGAGCTTCTGAATCCTCTCTTCCTTTTACACAGCTCTAATTTCTTTTGTGGGAATGCGTCAGAATGTAATAAAAAGGCTAGGAGCATTACAATTTCGTTTGTGATCTAGGGAGACAAGCAAAGCAGGGTTTGATATGCCAGGAGTGATAATGGCCTGTCCCTTTCAGTGAAAGAGCCTTGAGTAATATTGTCCTGCAAGTAAGATACAAGTTTGTTTTAATTCCCAGTCAGGATCACCTGAGTATTTTCTGCCACTGGGTCTAGCGATAACAGGGAAAAATAAACAAGGCAGCAAGAAACAGCAGGCACTATATGGGAATCATTGGTAAGCCAAAGCTTCCTCTAGGTCATTTTTTTTCCCTCTAATAACTGTTTTTTCCCTTCTAATAACTGTCTTTTCTCATGATATAGAAAGCTGTCTCTGGTCACATGAAGAATGTTTGAGAAGCCAAGTCAAAGAAAAGCAGAGCCAGGGTTTTACAATGAAATTTGTTGACAACTGAAAACACTTAAGAGAAAAAAGGGTCTCATAAGGAATATATTAAAAAAGTACTTTTTTTTCAATTAAATTGTTTTATTTTCAGTTGGCACCTCTTCTGAGAAACTATTTCTTTGCATAAGACCTGATAGCGTAGAAGGCTTAGGTATCTGACGTGCTCTCTGATGGTCTCGTATTGCCCATAGTACAATTGTTCATTAATATGGTTGCATTTTAATTATGTTTTAAGAGTTTATTGTAATCATAGGATCATAGAGTCATAGAATATCTCAAGTTGGAAGGGACCCATAAGGATCATCAAGTCCAACTCCCTGCTCCTCACAGGACTACCTAAAACTAAACCATATGACTAAGAGCATTGTCCAGATGCTCTTTGAACTCTGTAGTACACATTTACCTTGGGACTAAGGAAGAATGCATGCAAAAGACTAGAAATGACCAGTTTGCAAGATACACTGAACCTTCTTGATTTCTTTCTAGAGAATTTTTGTATCTTAATGATATTAAGATTAGTAAAGTAAAAAAAAGAAATGAACAAACCTCGTTATTTTTCTGTTATAGTTAAATTTCTGAACAATTTAGACAACAAGACCTAGTTTCAGTTAACCTGAATTGTTCAACATCGTAACAGGATCCAGCATTTCTCATCAGGGGGTTGTATACTTTCGTAGGCAAGCCTAGTTTTAATATGGTCTTTCATCCCTTCTCTGAGAGACTCCACATGTGACAGAAGCAGTGCTGTTTAACAGTGGGAATCACATAAGGCAAAGGATGTAATAGTATTTGGATTTTCTGTTAAAGATCTTAAAAAACTGGCCTGTAGTAATGAGTCTTTGCCACAACCTCAGGATACTCTAGGATCTCTCATTTCTCTGACTTCACAGCTCTAGAGGTTGCTATCAACAGCAGACCACAAAATTTGGCTCATTCCCTCTCCTTTTGAGTTGACCAACTCTTCTCAGTCAGCCCCAGGTTAGACTTCTGTACAGCGGTACTTAGGGACTGCACTGGAAAATCTAGCCTATATACAACACAGCTGTGGCTTCCCTAGTAGTGTGAGACAGAGCAAGCAATTATGATCTATCACTGAGTTTCTGTAGGGCTTCCTTGGAAATTGCAGATTGTATTTAGGCAGTCAATGGTGTTCTGCAATGCATGGGGCCATTTTAGATCCAGAACTTACGTGAAACCACCTTTCACCCTTTATTTTGTCACAATTCAGGTAATTTGTAACTTTCTTGGACACCCTCTGACACTTGGCAGTGAAATTCATGTGTAGCAATTTTTTTTTCCCCTCTTCTTTTCTGCTGGAACAGCATTCAGGGAGGCTGTTGTTCTGTCCCAGAGCATCTCTAAGGCTTCCTGTCCACTGGTATCATACTCCTTTCCCTTGGAGCTTACTTTTCTTGGCAAGACTGGTGAGCTACATCAAGTAACCTTTAGATCACCATTCAAGGCACATCATCTGCTGTTTCTGTCTTTTTCTTTGAGGTTTTGAAAACAGCATACATAATTCATGTACCAGGTGCAATTTCTTGTTCTCATTGTGCTACAATATAGTGTGTAGTAGTAATCAGTAAATTAAAAAAAAAACATTGGAAATGAAGAGGCCATGATAGGAAGTCAAAACGTGTATATTCTTAGTAGGTAAGCTGGAAATGAAATGCTGCAGTTGTATGCTACTACTGCCATTCACAGTGTTTTCTATGCTTTATTTTTCCTGTGTATCATGCTTTGAGGGCCACCTCCATCAATCAGGAGTTTAATTGGAACTGGAAGGATCATGTAATGGAGTTGCAAGCTTAAGTTAGCCACAAATGTAGAGATACATGCTTAAAAGTAAAAACAAGAAAGTAAAAAAATGGATCACAGCTTAAGATGTTTTTCAGTTGCTCAGGGAGGCAAACCAGTTTTACAGTATTAATTAACATTTTAGGACATGCTATATCTAAATAGCAGGAGACCGTGTGTATGTGTGTGTGTGGGAGGTGTCATTTCACTGCAGAAAGATAGAAATAAATAAAAAAGCGGTCATTTTCTGAAAAGTAAGATTTTACTTATGTGGTACAATAAAAAGGTGAAAAGCATGTTTTTACTATCAAATGAAGAATTTGGGTATTTTGGCAAATGGCATTAGAAAAGTGCAGGACTAAAACAGTTGAGGAAGAACATGAGGTGTATGTGCATCTTGCTCTCTCTTCTGTTGTTAATTGCCTCTCCGTGTCTCTGGCAATAAAGCTGTCCCTCCTCCATTTCATATGCAATGAAGATGCCAAGAAAAGTTGCCTGGCCCTTTCCCCCTCACTCCACAGATACAAACACTGAAGCCCACAGTGGGGCTCCTCTTTCGGCACAGCGAGTTTAGGATTCTCGGTGAAGCCTACCTCGCGCAGATCTTTATTGCCTTGTTTGTTGCCGGTGTCTTTCGCATGTTCTCCCTCGCATCCCAACCGCATGGCCATGGATGCCAACCTCAGCCCTTCCATGCTGAGATTCCTCTTTCCAGTGCCTCCCCGGACACATGGCACCTACGTAACAGCGGGGTTCACACAACTGCTCCCCTCTTCCTGGTGTCTTGCTTCATAGGTCTCTTCTAGATGCAACATCTGTTTTCTGGAAAGGTTGTGGATAGATGAAGAAGTATATCTGTGATGGAAAAATACCATGAAATCTTTAAAATACTTGATTACCATTTAATGTACAGTTACCATCTCGCCACATTTGTTTGTGTGCATCTTGTGTGTGTGCGCACGTGCTTTTGAGCCCTAAACTTGTGTTTCGCTATGCTAGGATAGTGATTTACAACATAAAAAATATTTTGTAGGTGTTCCTAATGGAGGGGGTTGATATTTTAGCATCTGGCCATTGTAATGATCCCACTTAGGCAAATAAAAGGAATTTGGCATGAACTGAAAAAAAGCTGTGACTAAGAAAACATCAGTAACAATGAGCAATTGAAAGCAGTGGATTGTAAACACCAGGAAGGAAATTTGTCTTGCTGGAAAAAGAGAAAAAAAAGAAGCTAACTTTCCAAGGAGGCTTAGGTAAATAATAAAACTAAATGGTGGACAGAATAAGTACTAAATAAAATGCCTGAAGAGAAATCCTGATATGAGCAGCAAATACACATTTTAATATGTTATTTGTAAGATAATGGAGATGATTAGGACAGGTGTCCGATTATATATTCTGTTTATAATTAAGCCTTTGACATCATTTTTAAACCAGACAATAACAGAAATTGCAGAACACAGCAGCAGTTTTTTGTAGAAGTCTATTCTTTGTGAATCTCTGTGGTCAACTGTTTATTGATGTCTACAGTTTTGTTGTTAAAGAAATCATCCATCAGTCATTATGATACAACACTGGATGTACTTCAGCCTTACCTTCTGACTACTGCAGGCCAAAATATTGATATGATTTATTTTCTAAGGTTATGTGTTACAGAAGTTAACTGACAATTCAGTAAATCAGCAGCCTCCTTGAACATAGCTTTTTTATATTGTCTTGCTCTCATGAAGCAAAATGGAAGGAGAAAAACCTAGCTGAGATGCACAGTTCCAGATATCTTTTCTGCATTTTTCAGGAAATATCCAGTGAAGTGTGTTATAAAGTTAAATGATAGAAAATCTCATCAACTCACGCTCTTGGCTCTGCCATTGTTTGTGGCAGATTTGGGTATAAAGTGAATTTTCCAGCTTCTTGCAATCCTGCAAAAAAAAGAAATAAATACTTATAATTTAACTGAAAATGTATGCATACAGCTATCTACTATATATCTCTGCATTGGACAGATTATGGGACAATAGAAGTTTCAAGTCAGATTGCATGTTTTGAATTCAGAAATCTGAACACATTTTAATTCTGAAAAGTACAAGAAATGTTTTTGAGCAAAGATTGTTTAAAGACAAAGCAGTTAATTTAAAAGATATGAAAAACTGTTCATAATTATCTTTAACATTTCTGATGTGTTGGACTTTTTAAGACTGATGAAAGCTAAAGCTCTTGTAAAGTTTTCACAAAAGGTAAATTTTTTCTTTAAAAGATAAATAATAAAAGAGGTGGCTATTATAAAGCAGGTCCAGAGGTACATCCCAACAGCATGACTCATGCTCCTAAAACTCATTCTGTGCCTGATACATCAACACGTGCCACCCTACATAAGCCTGTAGCTTGCTTTCTATTGGAAGAGGAAATAAGACTTTTAAAGCAGGAGATAGGAGACCAGACTTTTGCGACATGTATGGCAAGACCTCCAGCTGACAGTGTTAGCAAAGATCTACCAAGAGTTTAGGAGGACTGCTGCCTGCCTGTTAGCACCACTAAGCACAGTGTGTTCCTTGTCTCAGAGACGACACTGCACAGCCGTGTGTTGGAAGCACCAGCCATGAATAGTAATCCCGGTTCTGTGCTTAGGGTGCTCAGGGATCCACAGAACCAGGGCTTCTTTCTGGATGGAAAAGATAATGTAGGGAGGCAGCTGCGCTGTGGTGCCAAATGTTTGCATGATGCCTCAGATTATATGATTAAGCAAGAAAAGGAGAGGGAGTTTCTAACTTGTGCTTGTGCATGTGTTTGTGGGTACATATTCACGCACATATGTGCATATAAGCCTTTAAATGCGCTCCTGTGCCAAAAGGTTTGAAAATCAGAAAGTAAACAAAGATGCACTCCTTTATCTGAAACATAATGAGGTGGTTTGAAATACTCTCATTTTGGAGCTCTGAACATCTCTTCAGGAGGCTGTAGCCTTCAGGCATATCCATAAGCACTCCACTGAGTTGCTACTCGTATTACTAACTGCCTTTGGTGAAGAATATGTTTCAGTAAATCATAAAAAGGATAAAATAAATTAGTATAGATTCACACCAATTTTTTTTCCTAAGCTGTTTCACATGTTCCTCCAGCCTTAAATGAAGATTACCTAATACATACACCATGATTATACACACAAGATTTTAAAGTGTCATTTAGCAATAATTAGTTTTCATTAAACAATTGAAAGCTAGCAGAGTTTTCTCAATAACTCTCTCTGGAGACAATCAACTGCTTCACTAGAGCTCAGTCTTTGCTGTGAGTTCATTTTCCTTTCATCTTTTGCCTCACAGAATGAAACAAAAAATTGAAAAATACAGAAAACTGTAATGTGAAAATGTTACGAAGTGAAGAACACTTAGCGTACAATCAGATTAATGAAAGGGTATTGGCTTTATGTTAAGAATGTCACTGATTTCTAATTATCTAAACCAAACTGTTTTAAAAGGCCATTTTGACTATTTCACTTAAAATTGTGGTTTGTATGAAGGTTAAACTCAAATCTTTCTGCATTATCAACTTCCCTATATTCAATATTAATGTATATACATGAGTATATAGACAAAGAAAACATTTGTTCCAAATACTTGAGTCGAAATTATAATATACACCACATAATAAAATAGTAGGAAGTCTGCGAAAGGATCTAAACAACTGTTATTGAAAAAGAAAATTGCATCTCAATGATCTGTTAGTCTTTATCACAGAAGAGAGAGAAGGGAAGTTGGATGGCTTTGCCTGATTCAGGCTATGATCCTCTACAGCTGAGCTACTGGTGGCTTCACGGTCACTGGGAGACCGTGAAGAGCCTAGGAAGAGCATTCAAGCTTTTGTGTGTGGTTTGTGCACACTTTCTCTCATGTTTTTTCCTTGAAACATTTGAGAGCCTTGTTTTGAAGTGGAATGTTGAAATCTTGGCAATCTTTCAAAAAATATCTCGTTTACTAGCCAGCCCTTACCAGATTTTTGCATTAACAGTAGTAAGATGGGAAAATGGACATCAAAATGCAGGCTTATTGGCAATATGCATTTGTGGCTAAAAAAATTAATTAGGAATGTGATGAATTAGAAGTCATTAGGAAGGTGATTGGGAACAGTAAAGATAAATGTTGACACGTTGTTACATAACTCATAAATACATCTTCACCTGGAGTAACCTGTATAGAACAGGTCATTTTATCTTAGAGAGGATTCCGTGGGGTTAGAGGATATTTCAGAAAAGAACGACAACAATGAACAAAGGCATAGGAAAGTGCTCATATGAAGTGAAAAACTTGACTACCTTAGAAATAAGAAGACTCAGAAGTGACACAGAAGTACATAAAGCAGTGAATGGTCACAAACAGGTAGATGAGGAGCCTCTGTATTGCAACACTGGTGGAATTTATAAATGGGGATGTTTAACATTAGAAAAGAAATACTCTTCGCCATGACATCAAAGTTCTATGGGGTATTGTTAGCAAAATTCCTACACTTGAATCTTGGTCATTTGTATGGATAAAGAAAAATATCTCAAGTTTAGTGCTAGGAAAGAGCTTGGGAAGAGTTATTTAAGTATTTCTTTTAGTTCACTTCAGGATCAGAGGTAGGATTCTGGTAGGATCAGATCCACTGTGGTGATTTCTATCTGTGTGTATGTGTGCACATCTCACAAATGCCCCCTCCTTTACAGGACATATAAGTGCAGTAAAAACAAAACAAATTTTTTTTTTTCCTCCCTAACCCTAGCACAGGAGACACCTTATTTTTGTAGGCTTTTACCTAGAGGGAGAAGAAATTTCTCCGTTGAAATTGTTCCTGAAACTAGGATATAGCATGCTATAGGGACTGAAGTTATTTGCTGGCTGTAGAAGAGGCTGGACAAGAAGAGCAGTATAACTTACTTCACTTACGAAATCCTTTAATCCTCCTGAGTTGGTAGACCTTGGGAGTGTGACTGATTGCATCTACATAACACACAGAACTTGGTTTGAATCTTCACAGACCTTCTACGGCACCTCAGTGGCAGAGATGTACTTTTTTCTTCTCTCTCTCTCTCTCTCTCTTTTTTTTTTTTTTTTTTTTGAGGTAGAATGGATCACCTGAAATGACTAAAATAACAAGAAGGCAAAGTCACAGCTAACCAGAAAGGTGATTTTATGGCTTGATGCTGTGTGTGCACAGTGTGCCCTGGCATGTGGCGTGACGGTATGATGAGTCTGTGGAGCACAAGAACAGCTGAGATAGTTTTGGAGCTTTTCACCACTCAAATTCAGTGCAGCATAGGTTCACGTTCTCTGTCTGGAGCAGGCACGGGCTCCGACATGAATCCCGTAAAGGGAACCCATAGCTGGGTTTTGTCCTGGAGGGAAGCAGTTAATTCACTCCAGGATAAAGCCATCCTTTCTTCCAGCCAGCAGAGAAGGCTTTCCTGGTTTTAGTGGTAGAAATAGAGTATGTTTCCTTCTATTTCACAGTCCCTTTGGACAGAACAATAGAGAGAGAAAAAAGGAGATGTAAGTTCATAGCAGACCCTTTGCAAAAATGAACAGATTGGGGGAAAACTTTCTTATGGCAACTGATATCAAATAATAACAACAAACGCTATCAGGAAGGCCTGAGATGCATGAGAAAAATGAACCCGTTTGCCTTCTCAATGAAAATTTATAGTCTGTATTATAACCCATGAATATTACAACCCTCTTAGAATACGAGAAAGGGGAAGGTGAGACACAAGTAACTAAATGTTTCTTTTTCTGCGGAATTACATGGAAAATGCTAGGATTTCCCACAAGCTGCAACAACAAAAAATACAGGTTTTTTTTCTTTGGTGCATTAATTGCATGGACTGTATTTATATTGTGTGCATGACATTCCAGCACATTGTTCTTTTTTGTTCTCAGATGGGTTTGTTTTCTCAGCAAAGCTTGGATTGTTAACCATGACTTGTCATTCATCTGAAAGTCCTTCCTAACTTCATGACTGATCTTGTCTTCCTTTGACTAAATTATATTTTAAAACATACTTTCACTTGGACTTTTGTAATTTTTCCAGCTGCCGTTTCTCGTCTCACCAGCTTGCTGAGGCTATTTCAAATGTTTTTACTGGAAAATAATTCTCTCGAGATATATCACGTAGCTAAAAAGCAAAACAAAAACGAATTTAATTTACCTGAGGGAATAATCCTAGAACACCTACTGCTGAGTATCAAGTAATAGTTTAGTAGTACTCCAGAACAACAAATGAATGTATTCGTCTGTTCCTGGGACTCCTATGTGCAGGACATCACTGGGAGAGCTGGAACTTGAAGTTTCTGATTCCATCAGAAACTGGGGTTTGTTTGCAAAACAGATAGTTCCTCTATTGCAAAAATAGTATCACCTTCTATTGCAGGTGCAATAAAAGCAGTTGAGTACTGACCTGAAAAAAATTAGTTATTGTGCCTCCGAAGTAAGCAGCTATAAAATATTTTTACCTCACAGTCCACCTCCATGGACACAGTTTTTT
This sequence comes from Gymnogyps californianus, assembly GCF_018139145.2. Lineage (NCBI taxonomy): Eukaryota > Metazoa > Chordata > Aves > Accipitriformes > Cathartidae > Gymnogyps > Gymnogyps californianus. Next base: position 116,123,593 of record NC_059472.1, on the reverse strand, counting down.
ACTGTTGGAATCAAGCAATTGTTTTGGCCTGTAATCCATTGCTTTTCTTTCTTTTATTTTTCCTTCCGGCTCTCAAAGAGGCCAGTAGTGACATCTGTTAGAGTTAAGATACACTGCAACGACTGTTCTGATACTGGAGCCCTGTAGCATATTGGCTATGCAGAAGCAAGGAGATAGGCTTTTCTGTCTACATGATCTATCACATTATGCTGCTAATTCAAGAAGAGTGAACTATTTTTAGAGGTTACCAAACGACTCAGAATAAAGAAGCAATTGTATAACAGATGCAAAACCGAACATTCAGATTATCTGGCTGTTAAAAAACTGGAAGAAATCAACCTAATTTCAGTTCAGCTGGAGGGAGTAGGCTTCTTTAACAGCACCCCAAGTTAATTTAAAGCATGTTCCTGAATATAGAACCTTTGCTATCATGAGCTACAGATGCTTTAAAAAACAAACAACCCCTTTCCCCCCCTTCTGATGACAAATATGAATTTTAGTGCAAGAGATTTATGCCAGTGTTTGATGTTGACTGCATTGCACCTAGAGTTTGAAATCCCATTAGAAACTGCTTATCTTATTAAATGAGGAGTTTAATAGTATGCTTGGATAGTCGACAGCCAAAACAAAATCATCAGTGTTTTCACAGAGTAGGAAAAATGATTAAAATGATGATGACTGAGTACGTACTAAGTGTCAGCTCTGTCAGGACCATGGGCTTGAGATTTAAGTTTTAATATAATATTTCTCAAACCTTATTGATTGTCACTACTTAAAATTCACAAGTTCCCCTCATAATGCTTCAGGAACATTGAAAATGTCACTACAAACTCAACACCTGGAAAGCTTTGCATTTGAGTTAAAAAAATAAAAATGACTGCAGTGTTTACTCTTAAAAACTGAGACAACTTAATAGCCTCAATATTTCAGCAGTTTTCTATGGCAGTTTATTAGGTGCACTGCATGAGGTTAAGATAGAAGTTTTTCATTACATAACAGGAAATGGCTAAGTTTTAAAACTTAGCCAATATTGTATAACACTCCTGTAAAGATGGGTGGTAAAAATTAGGCTCAGGTAAAATCAGTGGCATGAATTCAGCAGGGTTTTTATTTCACCCCAGCTGCCAAACTTCTACTTTCTTCTACCAGATGCTGGCTTTAGAGGAAATATTGGTAGTGAAGTGACTCTTATTGTATTGTAAGATAGGGTAACCTGATGTGAGCATGCTAAGGTGGAACCACAGGATGGAGTCAGCAGTGGTTACCTTTGCATATTCAGCTTTGGGAAAAAAAACACATACATAGAATGAACTAGAAACACTGGGAGACTGAAGGAAGGCATACCCTATTTTGTTTGAGATGAGGCCTGACAGCAAATTCGTGCTGGTTGAGTAAAGAGGTGGAAATTTTCCTGCTGTGTTGGATTTTTCAGGTTAATATGGTGGAGCTCCTTACTGCTTCTATGCTAGAGGCTAGGTGTTAGAGAAGCTAAAGCTTGCAGGGCTGTGGGGAAGGAACAGAGCTGTGACAGCTACTACAGCTGGTCTCGGTGTGTGTCTCAGATTTGTGATACCTAAGTACAGAGAAAACTCTGCTAGTGAAAGGGAAACAAATTCAGTTCCACTGCATTTTTTTCTACTTGGCTTTCCAGCTCTAATGAATGAAAATTCATCTGGAGAAACACTAATTGGGTTTGACACCACAAACACAGCAGTAATGAAAGCAGGTTTCTCAGCTAGGCAGTCTGATGATCTAACAAGCTGTCTCAGTGAGATTAGCTAGTTTAAGGTCTTGTGACATTATTCATTAGTTTTCTAACACACTAATCTTTACAGTACACTTCCCAATTTGATGTTGTATCTCCTTCTCTAGCTGTAGGCTCTGTTCTTTTATACCCAAGATAATGCTTCTTGTTAATTCACTGACAATCAGCAGCAAAAAAATAGCACTCCCTGGCACTTTACCCTTCTCACAGTATCTCTGAGGGTGTTTGTTTCACATCGATGTCATTTTACCGTCAGTGGCAAGGTGACCAGATGAGTTGATCAAGAAAGCATCAGTAAGTATTTATAAATGGATGTCTGGGAAATTTGTCAATGCTGAAATCAGTTTTGTGCAAGAGAACTGGTCGAATATTATTGTATTTTCAGGAATGGTCAAAGTGCAGGAGTGTAACAGTTGATTGCCCAGAGGAAGTATCAACATCCTGTGATTAGCAAGTTCTTTGTTCATGCCAGTGCAGGAATTTGAAAAAGGCAAAAGGGTGAGAATGTCTGCAGTTCCATGCTATATACATGAAGGTGGCAAGAAAAGAATAACAGAACTAATGTATGTGTCTGTAAATAATACTGGACATGTTTAAGCATCATTAGGATTGCAGCAAAGCATCCTCTGTATATTGTCAGATTTTAAAATCATCTACAGTTCTCCTTGTGATTATTCTTACTGCTTTTTGTGATAATTACTTGATCAGTGTGAAAAATTCTTATTATTGAAAGTAAGTATGTTGCTTTCACGTCAATCTAAAGTAAAACTAAGTTGCTATCATAGAATAACTGTATTTAACTGAAAGGGCAAATATTAGCTTCAGTTGCAGGGACATAGGAGTTGCTGAGAGAAAATGTCCTGTGCTACTCCTTTGCTCATCACAAAATTGTAATGTGGAGGAAAAGTGTTTGGTATGCATAAATAAAAATCAACAAATGCAATGCATCTAACTATTTGTCTTGGCAGTTTCACACATTTCTTCTTTTATAATGAATCATAATATGAATGTAAATATCAATTGCCATCTTTCAAGAATTAGAAAGTTTCAACCACTATTTTTTGTCTTTCACTGTGCAAATGAACACTTTGAGTATCATAGGAAAAGCTGTTCACAAATGGAGCATTTCTCAGTTTGGAAATACTTTGTCCTATACTGTTTTATTTAGGCTATACCTATAAATAGAAATCAGCTGCTAAGAAAAGAGTTTACTGGGCTAAATCATACTGTTTTATTTTGCTACCCAGCTAATCTTGGTAAGGCTAAAGAATAGTTAATAGGCAGTCTGTAAGATTTTATAAGATGACATTTGGAAATCCTGCAGTCATACTAGTCATTAGCCATGGCAATATTCTGCCATAAGGCAATGAGTCAGACAATTGATTAGAGAACCTCATCATGATATACCCTCCGGCATGAATATGGAGAGAGGGAAAAGGAGAAAGGAGAGTGCATGGGACCAGAGGACAGGAACATGGAGGAATAGAAGGGCAAAGAAAGTCTGAAAGAGCCTATTTTTGAGGTGAAGGGTAATCGAGGCAATGGAGAAGAGGCAGACAGCATAAATCATGAAGCTTGACGATCTACAAGATGTGCTACCCTCACACTTTGTGCGTGGAGTCCAACATCACTGGAAAATCTAATTTTTCTTGCACTCTTAGCATGGCATCTTGCTCTAGACATGAGGCAGCTGATGGCCACCTTCCTTACAAGTGTTCAATAAAAGTTGTGGAGAAGACTGGCATTGAAACACTGTTTTTAATTCTGCCCATTTGCTCAAATGGATGTGTGGATATGCATGGCTTTACCAGCTAACATCATGTTTGCTGAGGAGCATCAGCAAAACAACCAAGAGTGCGCAGAAGCTGACAAAAGGCCTACAGGGGACACTGGAGAAATGCTCACCCTTGAAAAAAATGCTGGGCACTGCAATTAAAAGGAAAGAGCTCTGCTATTTAGGGGTTTGTGATGCTTTTACTTGTGGCCGTGCTATGACTCCCCTGCTGCTGTTTTGGAAATAAGCACACCACTTTTGGCTGTGATGCTCAGGTATGCAAGGCTGGGTGCCTGCCCCATCCCTGCGGTCAATCTTAAAAGCTGCCAGCTCCTGGCAGGAGAAAGGCAGGACACAGAAAATACAAGTATCGTACAAATAGTAAGAATGATAAACACAAGAAGAAAGCACTTGTACAGCTAAGATTTTACTGCAGCACCTATTTTTTTTCCAAAATTCATCTCCCTAATGTGTGCTTTTCTCCATAGCAGGGTATGATGACTTAAGGACCTTATTTGCAGTATTTCCAAATATCTTGATTTGTCCTGAATCAAATTCATCTAGGTCCTCAAGTGATACACAGTTCTATCAAAAATTGGTGAGCTTTGTAATTTTACTCCTGCAGATTTAGTACCATTTGTCCAATATATTTGTATTATAAACACAGGTGCTTGTGCCTTTAATGCAGGGGAGCTATTAGTAAGATATTCTCCATGAAAGCACTATCTTTTATGGGGTTCACTGGCTTTCTTGGTTTGCAAGGTTCATCTCTTTTCTGAGGCATTTCAGGAAAGAGGTTCCCAGTTTTGTTTATGTTTATAGGAAAGTGATTACAGTTATAGTACAGGGAAAAGCTGATCTGTTGGGGGGGGGTTGGCTTATTTTCTAAGTATTCTGACTTGTATGAAAATGCTCTGCCTGTGATAAACATTTACTATAACTACTTTATAAATCAAAATGAATAATTTATTGTTTGTGCTTTTAAAAACTGTGTTAATCAATACCAAACATTTCAAAAGAATACATACAGATGATATTATTGGCAAACAAGATTGCTGCCGAGATCAATGTAAAATTCCCATTGTCTTCAATGAGACTATTTTCAGACTGGGATGTAGAATGTTACATTTTTGCAGACTGCCATTATGTAAACTCATAATGATGGTTAGTCCTTTCCCCAGAATTACAACAGCCATAAGAAAGATCAGAAGAAACAGGTGTGAAGAATAAACAAAGGCACCAGGAGATGGGTTGAATTGCTCAAAATTATCCATTAAATAAAAGGTAGAATCAGGATCAGAGCCCTGATATTTGAAGTCAAGACCTGGCTCCTGCTTAATAATGTTGCTTCACATGCAGCTTTCTCAGGTGATGCATGGCTCATCTTTCTTGGGCTGTGGAGATCTCATATAGCGTGTAACAACAAAATCAATTGTAAGAACAAGATTCAGCAGATTACTCCCCACCGCCACTAATTACTTTTCATAATGGCATCTCACCTTTCTCTCTGCCCTATCCCCAGGCTTATGAAGCACTTTCCCTCTCCATCATTTACTTTTGCGAGCCACGAAGCTCTCCCGACATTGACAGAAAAGGCAAGATAGCATGCCTCATGCTCATATAAGCAGTGGATCACAGGGCCATGTAATAGAGTCACAGATTTGAAACAAGGCTGCTGTTCACCATACATATCTCACTTTCAAATTGTTTAATAAATCTTTTCTTCTTCATAAGGAATCTTGGAGGGCCTGTGTCTAACTCTTCTTTGGGGGAATGTGGTGATATAAACCCATTTAATTATCTTAACTAGAATTTCATGACATAAATATTACAATAAACAAAAATGTTGTTGAAAGCTACATAGCATAAGGATAATGCCATATGTCATTAAAATACATTTCTCTTTTAATTGTCATATTAATCAATTGATCCTGTAGGCTATAAACTTATCACGAGTTTGGTCTGCATCAGGAATGAGCCATAAAATTGTAACTGTGAACCCTCATGTCACTTACTAAACTGTGACTAATTTTACCTATTCTGACATTATTATCAACCTTCTCCAGTTGCTTTAATATCTTTGTATAAAGATTAGTTAGACTGTTTTATTATGTTTGTGTCTTACTCTGTGATGTCTCATTTCTTTTGTGTAAGTGCTATTACTAATAGTCAAGTACATGAAGAAGTCCAAGGACTACACCGTTTTCTTTAGAGTACAATTATTCCTGGATAACATTGGAAAATGATGAATGTGTCTAAACACAGAAACTATTTTACATGGAAATAATCGTGAAGATTAACAGCTACTATGGTTCATTATTCACTGTATTTTAAGGAAGATTATCTGCAACATAAACCATCAACAAATAAAACAGAGGTTGGGGTCATGGTCCAATCTTTCAAGAGCATATAGGACGTCTCTTATGCTGCTCAAAGGACTTTTTGTGTGCGTGCATTCAATTGACTCTCAACAGGATTGTTCTGAAATTTCTTGATCGGCATGTAAATGTGACTGAGAAGCATAATCTGGCCCTCTATGAAAGCCTGACACTCTCTGCCCAAAATGTCAGGAGGCTTTGAATGTAAACTTATATATCCTATAGATATCTTAGTCCATTGCTCTTGACCCTAGAGTCAGCAACAAAAGATGAACAACTGCAATAGCCACAGAAAGCAGATGAATCTTGAGAAAAATGGATTTCAGGAGCACTCTATCTATTTACACAGAGCAGTTATACAATATCTAAGGGCAAATGGTGAATCCCTGAATCACATGTTGATTAAAGCTGGAAGAGCACAGAAGTTGCCAGTTTTTTTGAATGCCGAGCAAAGGAACGTTATTAGAATCAGAAAAGTAATGTTATTCTGAGACTTACTCTCTTTCTGCATCTGTCTTTCTTTCTTCCACCTCTGCTATTTGTTAAATTTCTGCCAAGAGCCTGCCTGCCCTCTAAAGCCTGGCTTCTAGCTACGGATTTAAAGAAATAATAGAAGTGTTTTATACTTTTTGCTTCATAATGTACTCCTAATAACTTTTTGTAAGATACACAGCATGCAAGACAACATTAAAGAGAATGGAAGGAATGATTTTCAATTCCTTCAAGTTGGTTTTTTTTTTAAACTACAGAATGTTCTCTGATGTTAGGGAGTTTCATAATTCAGATAACTGAAATGCTGATGAGTAGCAGCCTTGGAATGAGATCTTAACTGAAGATAGTAGGATGATCATACAGTTTACTCTGTGGGCCTTGGATCAGGCCCTGAGAAAATTTTTAAGTTGTTTGCTCTGTAGGACCACATAGTTGCCATACTCATCAAGAGGTGTTGCCATACTCATCAAGCAGACCAAAGTATGGTTATCGTCTCTCAGAATTTTCACAAGGCTGAAGCTACGCTGTATTGTTGTGTTGTACTGAACTTTCAGGGAATTATTTAATTTAATATGCCTCCAGGGTTTTCTGTGACACTGGAAACTGATTAGAAATTTAAAGCATATAGTATTAAGAAGAAAACAAACTGAATTAGAAAGAGAACAGGCTTTTCTCACAACAAAGCCAATTTCCTATCTGTTCCAGCAGCAAATCAGCAGTAAGAGTTAATATGAAGGCAACACATAGGTAAATGGCTCTGGCAAATGAATCTTCATCTTTCTAGGTGTTCCATGCTTGGTTTAAGTGAATATGTCATTCATAGCTGGCTATCCATCGATTCAGTCATGACAGGATGTGCTTTTGTCCCATTTGGGACTATATCCCTATTTGGATTATGTATATATTTGCATAGATATTGGCTCCTCCTTTACTAACAGGGGAGAGGTATGAAAGGGAACTTCCCTTGGAATGGCAGGAAATAAATTTTTTATATGCTCAGGTTCCCCGTAAACTTAAGGTCAAGTTTACTAGCCAGCAAATTGGGTTAAGAGTAGCCACACTTTTTAATTAACCCATTTTTTTTCCCCGTGGCTGTCAGTAAATTTACATTTGGCTGCAGGAATCCAATTTCTGTTGGCAGCACAGGCGTTGAGACATGTACAGCTTGTGCAGATTGCAGCCTGTATCAGTGCTTAAATACTGAGCTCTGAATTTCATTGCTAGGCTGTTCAGTGCCCCCACAATGTCTTTCAAAGTCTTCTAGGCTCTGGTTTATTGTATTACCTTTGTCAGTCTGAAGTGCAGTAATTTATATTTGTCATGACTGCCCTTCCTCTGGTGTGGTGCAACCTTGGGCTTTTTTGTCTTGTCTTTTTTATCAGTGGAGGAGTCCAGTATTTTGAATAATTAAAACCACATAAATAGTTGATCTTGGTGATACAGCATACAACACTAAGATGTCTTATGTAAAAGCGATGTATTTTTACTTGTACTGTCTCATTTGCTTGAACTAGATTAAAAAATTGTTGTCATGAAAAATTAAAGATGATAATAATAGGCATTATTATCCTGTTTACTACATGCTGCTAATATAGAGAGATTTAGCTTTCTCCTGAGGAATGGTTTGATGTATATTTGTTTTCAATTAAATTTGCATATGCTGCTTTAAAGAGAAAGATACTCCATTTATCTCTCTATTTGCTTTCACTGAGGAGGGAATAAAAGTTGCATACTTCTCCCCCTTTGCTGCATCGCTGCAGGAGAGCCCTGTATTGTGCATCATAAAGAGATTGGGAAGCTGGGTAATTAATCATGAGCTTTTATGTAATAGAAAGTTTAAAATTCATTAGCTTTATATCAGAGTGAGTGTTATGAGGGAGAACATGTTGTGAATGAGAGGGAGAGCCTTATAATTAAGGAAGTGTGTAAATAATAATGAAAGTCATTAGTGCCATTCAGTTTGTAAGAATGTCATAATGTAATTGGAGCATTAAAGTGAAATTTGCGATGACAAACATTAACGATACAAAAGAGAGAAAATGTGGTTATCTTTAGTTTGACAGATAATGTCAGCTTTCTTGCAAGGCCCAGATGGTGCACAGGAAAATGTTATGAACAGTTTTATTTTAATATTTTTATGATGTGATATTTGGGAATACAATGTCACAAACACACAAGGAGGTTTGCATTTGTGAATCAATAGTGCCTTGCAGAGTCCAGAGTCCAGTGCTGAGCGACTGAAGCAATAGATAGGGAAAGTCTTGTCATTGATGCAAGATTGTTGTTGCAATAAAGGTGAGGTGCAGCGTCGCACAGTATTACGAGGCTGTTAAGTCTGTCTCTCTCTCTGGATATGCACTTTGAATCTTTCTTGCCTTTAAAAAAAAAAAGAAGAAGAGAGGGGGAGGGAGAAAAGGGAGAAAATGATTTAACAATTATGCGGGAAATTATATGATGCTAAAATTGTACCGTGTTCTGCTCTTTCAATGAAGGGACTTTCTACAGTATCGTGCATTGCAAAGGCTATAATTTTAGGGCGTGAAAAAATGTAGATTCCAAACAAAGGAAAATTTAAATATGTCTAGTGGATAAGGCAAGGCGAAACAAAAAGAAGGCAGCTGGAGAAAATTTGGGGGAACTGTATTATTTTAAGGGCAGTGACTGAGAAATAACTATGCTCAAGACTCCAAGACCTGAAAGGTCCAAGACCTCAAAGTGCTAGAAGCTTAAGTATCTGTCTTTGCGTTCTGGGATTTCATACTGCCCCCATCACTTCGTGTTGAATGGACCTAATTTTTACAGAAGCAATCATTCATTCTTTACTGTCTCTTTTCTGCAGCTCACTAGCCAACACAAAAGTTGACTCCAAAGTGTTCAAGAGAAACATTGCAAATTGCTAAATTGATGCTAATCAAACTCATATTCTGCTAAGAGTCTTAGGAAATGAACAGTGGTCCCAAATGAGTGAAAGCAGAGAGCTGAGGGTGTGCTGGAAAGCAGTATGCTCTGCTCACAGGTAAGGGGCACATGCTAAGGTTGTAACAGCAGTCAAATGGGGGAAAAAAAACCCATTGGGCTAGTGCAACATGGCAATCCCCACGCCTTATTAAATGATTACCTCAGTAGGATTTTAACCCATAGCTCCTTGAAAAACCTCTAAGACTCCCCAATCGCATGACAAAGGCCGCATTTTTGCTAGTTTTATCACCACTGACAGAACTTGAGAAGGTTTTCAAATGACACATAGCAGGAATTATTCTCTGCTTACTGTAGGGCTGCTGCTACTGTTGGGATCTCTGGGTAGGATGGTCCACAGTAGAGTCACACTGACTGTGCTAAATTATGGTTACATCTGTGTTTTTTCTGGTCATTTTTACTGAGCATAAACAAAACTAATGTGATGATACATAAGCTGTAAAAAGAGGCTGTCAGATACATTGCCTCCAGTAGTTTGTAAAGGGCTGTTTTTGGAAAGCATGATTTAGCACAGGTTGGGGTCTTTGGTTTGGTTCGGTTCGGTTCGGTTTGGTTCGGTTTGGTTTGGTTTGTTTTCACGTTGCTCCTGTTGCTTGGCGCATCTGCACGCCGTGGCCTTAAAGGCGGCAACTACTTCATCTCACATGGATTGTGAGGGGAACTGATCTGCCAGCAAATTATGTTATGCTCTTAACTCCCTCTATTGTGGAGGGTGTCCTCATCTCCTCTTGAGCAGCGTTCATGACCAATGTTTGTTGTTTGCTGCTTCTCTAACTGAAGAGGTTAATAAAGCTGGGGGAAGTGGAGTAAGCACAGATGGTCACCATTTTACAGAATAAGAACTAGCCTTTCTTTTCTTTACCTTTAGTGCAATTCCAACCTTTATATCAACTTGTGTATAGATTACAGATTTTGAGAATTAGTCTGTGATCTGGCAGGTTCATCCCTGTTTAGGTAAGACATATTTTTTGCAGACTTCTCTTTTAATTATTCCAGTACAACAGTGTTTAAGATGTGACTATCCACAATACTAGCAGCCACCTCTTGAAGCCATTACACTGTTTTTACACTCTTTAGACTCAGACAATATCTCTATTAACTTGAGTGGGAGTGACCTTAGCAAAGATAAAGCCCACCTTCTTCTACAAGTAGACTTTGGATTAGGGATCCTAAAAGAGCAATAATTTCTGAGCCTCTTTATAGTGATGTACTGAACTCCATCACTTCATATTTATGGTCCTGAGTTAGCAACCCAGCCTTGCAGTTGCGTCCACAGGTCTGAGGTAGGAGCAGCTCTACAGAAGTCAAGGCCAGTGCCACTCTCTCTGGGAGGTCCCCAGTTGGCTTCCTCTATATCATAGTTCAAAGGCAAGTCAACATTTAGGCATTGTGAGCGACAGGAAAGCTTGAAGTCCCAGGGTTGATATATGTCTGTATTCTGCTCATTGGAGGTCAGTGCTGTGGCTTCCTGGCCAGTGTGAGCCTCAGAGCACACTGCAGTGAGGTAGGGTGGGCAGCAGGAAAGCAACACATCCAACTTACACAGATGCTGTGGCCAGGATCCTTTCTAGAGATTCTGATGAGAGAAGTTAAACATTATTCTTACAAAATTTTAAAGGAAAACTGAAAAATGGCATCTGGTTGAAGAATATCAACATACTAGTGTAGTATCAAGTTATTTGTGAAAAACACCAGCAAGGTAGGTCTGGGCCTGATGTCAATGGGAGCCTTCTCTTAAACTGTTATGTTCAAAATACGCATTTCAGAGAAGACTAGATGTTCTAGAAGCAAAAGTTAAGAGGGCAATGTGTTCAGGGGAATTTCAAAGGGAGAAATTTGTAGTTGGTGAGTACTCTGGGTTACAGGGGCTGATTGGGACAGCAAGTCTTCTTTTCTTTACCTCCAAATCATTTGCCAACTTCATTCTCTAGGTTTTCATATGGTATCCGATCTACACAGCGGCACTGCTTATTTAACAGACATTGCATTGGGTTGCATCTATGTGCCCTGACCAAAACACAGAACAGAGGTGCGGTGAACATTACCAAGACCCAGCCTCCTCACTACATGAAATAAATAGCTGAACTGAAATACCTCACGATCTCTATGATTGTTTCCTGTCTACTTACAGCTGGGATGATGGTCATCCCTAAAATATACTGGTGTTGCTTTTGAGTGTTAAACTGAGCCTACAACTCCATAAGCATGTTGTAGTCCTAGTCTTAATATTGCTCTGGCAGGATTTCTAGAAGGTAAATGGGGGTTCCTCTTGAGATTGCTTTTTTCTTTTTTCCTCTCTCTGTCATTTCCTGGATCCACTTGCTCACCCATGAAGTTCCCTAGTCCCCCGGCTTCCCTTCTGCCAGGACACCTTAAGGGCAGACACAGGTCTAGTGATGGTTTAGCAGTGAGAGAGGCACCATGTACTTTTGAAAGCCTGTATTACCCACATCTTCTTGTGGTAGCTGAAAATTGTCACCAAAGCTTGTCTGCTCTCTAGGTGTGCTGGGAGGAAAGCTACGCTTTTATACTCTGCTTTAGACAAAGGGCTGCAATAAAGACTTTTCTTGGTAAGATCTTGACAGGAAACTGCTTTGTGCTAGTGAAATTGTTTGTGGTTCTTATGGCTCCTATGCTGAGGACTGTAACTAACCTCCTGCAGATGCTGTGTTTGTCATATGTCTCCTTAGAGCCACTCATACTTGTGAGCCAAGCAGTTCCTGGGCTCTCAGGTGACCCTGAGCCATTGGATTATTAAAGCTCATAAATCCTATTGAAAGACTTCAGAATTTCCTCAGCCTGATTTCTTCCCTACAGTACTCTAATATGTGTAGGTAGTGCACATTCCCCACAATGAATCACAGATCTCAAGATAACCAACTCACTGCCTTCCCTGCCTGGGACTCTCCCTCCTCCTCTTTTTCTCACCATTTTCTCTCTGGCCCATCCTAACACCACAGCTCACAACATTCTTGCTGACTCTCTCTTCTTACTGCTCTTTCTCTTACTCACCACTGCTTGTTTTGTCTCTTTGCCCTAACGTGCATGCCACACATACATATTATAAAAAATACCATGATGCTAAGTTCCTACATCAGAGATGTGCTTCTGTCCGGACCAACTGAGAGCTGCAACCTGCCTGAATTTTTCAACCTGTCATAGCTCTTTGAATGTTGTCTGCAATATGGCTGAGTCAGAAGGATACCAGGCTGAGCCCTCTGTGTGGCCTCTGGCTTACTTTGGAACATCCTTTTTTGAGCTGCCAGCCACCCTTTTAGCCTATGGAACTTTAGCCACTGTCCCTCCAACGCTGTGACCTGAAAGTCCCCCAGTCCTCCTGCCTATAAACATAAATTAAGGAAAAGGCTACAACAGGAGAGACCATTTGCACCAATGCTAGTTGTCAAAGCTAGAGTTCAAATTCCTGCTCATCTTCTTTTGAGAGTCACAGCTGAGCAGGAGCTACAGTTTCTGGTCTTAGGGGGGATCAGAAAACTTTTTTTTTGTGGGGTAAGGAACTCCGCACTGGAATATCCTTTTCAAGATACACAGATATGGCACATCAAACACTTTGGGATTTCTAAAAGAAACTAAGAGGGGATTTGAAATGTCAAACACAAAGAAATGATGCTTTGCTTTTAGTGGGAAAAAATACCTTCCTCAGCCCCTCTAGCAACAGATTATATTTTTAAAGGGTTGTTCATTGATCTTCCTCCAAAGAGAGAGTCTTAGATTTAGGTACCTGATCTTAATCCTAATGAAGTCCATTGCAAAATTCTCACTGACTTCAGTGGGAATAGCATAAAGCTTCAATTTTTTATCAAATCTGAGCTACCAGTACAAGCTATACGCAAATTGCTTGGTTAATTTTCCTTTACTTCTAATGTTGTAGCTGGAATAAATATTTCAGCTCTTCCTGAGAAGTGTTTGAAACTAGAGCAATTTGGCTATATTTACATATTGTAAAGTGCCATTTTAAATAGAAACACAGTATTTTTAAGTCCATCTGCAAATTATGCATGATTAATTTGTTTGTAACACATAGGACATAAAATGGAAAAAAGTTTAAAAATCAAAAAAAACCAACTAAGACTGATCTGTTTTACAGGACATTATGATAAAATACATCAAGTTAGCTTATCATACTGTTGTGCCTCAATCTGAATCGTTCCATAACTCCAAAACACAATAGACTTTATATACTAGCTTTGTTCACTGAAAAATGGCTAGAGGCAGAAGAAATGTGCAACCAGTCATGCAAGCTTTTATTAATGTATTAAGTAACACTGCATGCCTTCTATTACACGAATCTCCTGTGATTGCAGAACTGCATGAAGCTCTGTACGTTTGTCCGACACCACATACTTCCAATCTGATGTTGGTTTTTGAGAGCCCACTAAGGTTTTCTTGATTTCTAAGTGAAATTGAGAGAACATAGTTAGAAAGTGTGGTTGCAGTGAACAAGTAATATAATCTGTTGTCATGCTTCGAAGATATCTTGAGCTGAAGCATTTGGTGTTGCCTATTGGAATTCTGTGTACATATAGCGGATGTATGCTTCACTGTTGTAGGGTGGTCCTATTGCACAAGGGCACTTTCCAAGACTGAAGTCCTAGAAAGCATGCGCTTGAGGGTTAGTTAAGTGCTTTATTAAAAAAAGTATTTGGAGAACTAGGTCTTGTGTCTTTTTTTCTGGCTATGAAACACACTGGAAAGGGTGTCAAAGGTCTGAAAAGTTTATCAGATTCTGCATCTGCTTAAACACACAGCTTCTGCTGACTTCCATGAGGCTTAAATGGACAGTTATCCCTGTGTGTGTTTACAAATCAGCACAGGCAGCAGCAGACCATTGCCATGGTTCCCCACCTCTTACATATTAAGATTATGGAATGATTGTGATTTTTCTTCCTGCTAAGAAAAGTCTTGAAGATGGAATGTAGGATGCATATTCTGTTAGATTCATATCTGACTCCGAGAAGGTCTGAGGTGACTTCTCAACAAAGGGAGGCAATTTCACCTCTTTGCACATGCTGTGTTTGATGCTGCTCACCATTCTGAGCTGAAATACTAGCTTGCATGATACTAGGGTAATACTGGGTTTTTTTCCTGAGTATTTCCTTTGGTGTTGCTGTAGCTGGCATCTTTTAGCATTTGGTAACTTGCCCCAAGCACATCCTGCCACGCAGGAGAGAGCGGAGTGAACTGCCAGGACTACAGCTTGGATGAAATTTTATCTACTTACAGATCTGACGTATAGCTTCGGCGCTTCCCACTCTGAAGACACTCCAGTATCCCAACGGTGGGAGACAAGCTGTGGACACGCGGCTGTTTCACATGTTCATCGTGTCTAGTGACTGGGGTAAAGGTTTTGAAACATTCACTCCCCTCACCCCCTCTCCTCCTTGCAGGTGAGTTGCAAGCCATCTAGTGAAGGCATGAGCGAGTACTGCTTTAATGTCCCGATGCAGCCTGCATTCTCTCCCTTAGCTGGCTACCCTGCTTGGGAGGGAAGGGATGATGATGTGCAGCAGCCAGATGAGGTCCTCTGCATTTCAGCGCACGTTCAAAATAGTTTTGATAGCCATTTTGGAAAATGGACTGTGGTCCACAGTGGAGATGGCTGAAAGAAACACTTCAAAAGCAAAGAACTGGTCCTTCCCCAGTCGCCAGCTATAGCACGCTTCAGCGTAGTGCCATTTATAGCCTTTCTGCCAGTCTTTTTGCTTTCAGATGCAACTTGTAGCACACAGTGTGGGGATATGTTAAATAATGAAATTAAAAGTAGTTGGAGCCACCATCCCAGGAGTAAGCCACATCAGGAGGTGCATTAGCAGAACAGGTTTTGGTGTGCCTGGCTGAACACCTCTGATCACTTGAGGCGTGCACCACGAGCCTGCTAATGCACACCCTGTTGTGGTTCATTGCTCGCTGTATTCTTCCAGCCTGATTCCAGTCAGCGGTCCCTGGTAAAAGCAGGTGTTCGCTTCTGAGGGGAAAGAGGGATTCCAGGGGTGCCAGGATAATACCTACTAAAGCAAATGTTTCCCCCTCAGCCTTCTGTATATTTGTGTTTAACTGGTACACGAGTTGTTCTACATCCGTTAATTGTGGCAAACTGTCTTTTGTAACAAGGACTTTCTGAAAGCACATAATAAAAGGAGTGCATTTTTAATGTTATATTTTAAATAAGAATTGTCTGTCTGTGGGAGTGATCACTATATTTCATAGGACCTTGCTGCTTTGTACTTATTGACTGTTTATTTTTCATCTATAGGATTACTAATTGCAGCTAGTACCAGACGCTTCTGTCTCCTTTCAGGTTATTGTAGTAGAGGGCATTGTACCAGATGCATGGTTATTCACAGAGCATGCATTTCCAGCAGCTGAATTGCTGGATCTGCTCTAAATGATCTATGGCAATTACATTTGGCGTTGTACAGCTATAATTTTACTGCATATTAATAGCCACCTAGCAAAGAGCTAAATGCCCTTTTCTCGGCTGGGTGCAGAATGAATGCCTGGGATGTATTCAATTGGGTAAAACGAGGCTCGGTTTTTAAATGGATAGCAGGGGTTTTATGTATTGGAAATGCGTGTGCTGGTGAAATGTCTGTTTCCCTTTGCCTTGATGGTGTGCAGCGAGGCTCCTGGAGAAATACCATCAAGCCAGATCCTAGACGGAGACGTGCTGGGAAGGGGGAGACGAGGGGGAAGGGGATCATGTGCCCCATTTTAAGTGGCTCATCTGCTACCACCCAAAATCTGCTGCAGTCTTTTTTTTTTTTTTTACCCCTTTCAGCAGCTTGGCTGATCAGTGTGGATGCTGTCAGGTTTCACCAGCAAAAATAATAATTAAAACCACCCTCCCCAGACTTTCACTAAAGCTGTCCTCTGGAGTCAAGGGCCCATTTTCTTCCCTCTGTTTTTGGGGGGGTTGGGGGCGATGGGGAGCGGGTGGGAGCAAATAACAAGGACTCGGAGGAGATGAACGAGCTTTCCCCTTATTAGCGCTCCTCGGGTGCTTTGTCTCTGCTCCTGGCTGGGGATGGGCTGATGGGGAGGGCTTGGGGGTGGGGGGAGCAGTGTGACTGGAGGGGCCGGCGTGCGGGAAGCCACGCACACGGACGGACAGACAGACAAACATACCCACCCTACACAGAGACAGACACAGAGCCCGGCCGGGCAGCTCCGCTCCTCGCCCCGGCCCGGCCGCGCAGTCAGCGGGCGGCGTGTGTCTGGGTGGGGTGGGGGAAAGGCGGGGGGGGGGGGGGGCGTTGGGCGCGCGCAATGGCGGCGGAGCCAACGGCTCCTGTGAGGCGGCCGTTGGCGCGGCCGAGTCAGCACGAGCCGGAGCGGCGGCGCTGAGCGCAGCGAGCGCGGAGCCGGCGAGGAGCGACACGAAGCGCGCCGCTGTCTCCGGTCCGAGGCGCACCACGCTGCGTGGGCGGGGAGAGAGAGAAAGGGAGAGGGAGAGACTCGCAGACAGACAGTACAGCCGGGGAGCGCGGCAGATAAAGGACAGAGGACAGGCAGAGAGAGAGAGGAGCGAGCGAGCGAGCGGGGATCCAGTCAGGCACCGAGGGAGACCCAGGGAGAGGACAGGCAGCGCCAGAGGCAGGGCAGGCGACGGCAGCCCGGCGGCGGACCAGGGCGACGCGAGCGGAGCGGGGAGAGGCGAGGCGAGGCGAGCCGGCCCGAGGCGGGAGGCGGCCGGCGGGTCGGGCGGAGCCGCCGCGGCCACCGCGCCCGGCCACCACCGCGCCGCGGCGGATCTCCTCCCGCGGAGGAGGCGGAGGCGGAGGAAGAGACCATGTCTTTCAGGAAGACAGGCACTGTACTGTAACAGCAGCATATCTGCAGCAAAATAAACAAACCAGCCAACCAAAAATACCAAACAAACAAAAAAATAACCCAAGCCACCAAGACGCTGGGGGCAGATCCCGTTTTCAGGCAAGGTAAAAAGAAAAAAGAAAAAAAAACAAAACCAAAAACCAAAAAAGCCAAAGCAGAATCTGCAGACATTTGCGTGGCGTGATGTTCTTTGTTGTTGCGATTTTTTTTTTCCTTTTTTTTCCTTCCAGCATGTGTTTTCTGTCATTTCGTTGGAGTCATTCGCCCCCATCCCCCCTCCCCCCCCCCCCCCCCCCCCCCCCCCCGTGATCTTTTAATTTTTGAGGTCAGGGCGGCTTGAGCATGTGGAGTGGAGGGAGAGGGAAATAGGAGCTGTGCATGGAGCTGGGGCTTGCGTTTATTACATGCGATGTGCAATTATTTATAGCAACTGCAGGATTCCGAGTCTAAGATGTGGTATTTACCAGAGGGGGAAGGAGGGGGAAAAAAAAAAGGAAAAAAGGATATCATGCATAGTCTAGTGGGGCAGGATGATATCGGTGCTGAAGCTGGAGCCTCGCACGGGATCCCGGAGCGGCAGGGTAGAGGTGGTGAAAGCCAGGTACGGCGTGAAGGGCTTGCCGCGGTTGTCGGCGTGGTCCGTGGGGCCGCCGGCCCCCGCGGAGGGCGGCGGTGGCGCCTTCGCTGTGTTTCCGCCGTCAGCCGGTAATTACCAGAGGCGCTTCTGGCGGGAGCCGCGGCGGAGGAGCGCCGCGCCGCCTCCCCCGGCTCTGAGCGCGGAGGGGCGGCGGTGGGTCGGGCTCGGACGCGGAGGTGAGGTGAGGTGGCCGGAGCTCGGTTTGCGGGTGACGGCGGTGCCCTCGCCTTGGAGCCGGTGTCCGGGAAGCGGGCTAAGGCTGGGGAGGCGAGCGCCAAGGAGGGGAGCTGCGGGAGGAGATCTCCCTTTTCCCAGCGGTCGTTTTAGCTAAAATGTATCAAACTGTAAAAAACCCCAACTTGTACTCGCTGATTTGTGAACAGCATCGAGGGATACGCTTTTAAAAGCCGTGCTTTGCTGGAGGGAAAGCATGGGCTTGTTTGACTAGCATTGTTCTTAAGGGTGGCGATTTGAGGGTAACATATTTACTCGGTGTTTCCTTAGCATCTCTTTTTTTCTTTTTTTTTTTTTTTTGTATGCAGAAGGAGGATCACAGTCCAGGAGTTACAGTCATATTGTTAGGTATATCCTAGCAGTCTGTTTTCATAAACAATAGTTAATGTTACTCCGCTTAGTGTAATTCTGCCTACTTGTATGTGCGTTTCAACGATATCGCTTGCAGATCGAACCAAGACATGCTCATCCAGTGCAGCCATTGCGCAGTCTTGTTTAATTGTTGTTATTTTTTTGCATTCATTTACCGTTTCAGCCAGCGGAGGGAACACACTCAAATTTCGGGTGTATTTTTCCGTGCTAGGTGTGTCTTTGCGCCTCCGCTCTCCTTCCTGTCTTTGCGCTTCCAGGTGTGTGCGGTTTTGCTTAAATTCATCCCGCTGCTGTGTGACATTGCTGTAAATGTGCCGAGAGGGGAAACAAAGGCATTAAAGAGCAGCACAAGTGTTTGTTGATCACCTGTTTGACTTCTCTACCATTGCGCTGAGCTAGATGCATGCCTGGTGTGCATTCTTCTAAATGGCATATGTAAATTTAGGCAAGTACAAAGCAATTGAAGCTGAGGGTGATGGGGAGGGGAAAAAAAAAATACTGTAAACTGACCTGCAACTTTTCAGTCGCATAATTTAACTGCACGCTGATTTTTGTTTTAGCAGTCTTCGTCACGGATCGAGGCAAGTTTGTGTGCACAATTAGGCTTGCAAATTGCTAATCTCGCACTGACTTTGCCTCTCAGTTCCCAGCTGGGCATGGTTACCTTGAGAGCCGTGGTATCAGCACTGTCAGAGCATGCTCCGGTGGGGAGATCGGGTGTGTTCTATTTTTAATACTATTTAATGAAGATGCTTCTCACTCTGCAATATACGAAGCATAATGGAAGAGCAGAGCGATGATTGGTTATGGATACTGGAAAAGGAAAAATGCAAAGGTAAAAACGGAAATCCCTCAAATATTTCTATTACATTAATGAAAGAAAATGCAGCTGTGCAGAAGGGTGATCGATTAGCTGGTCTAAGTCGAACTGGTTTGTGGTGTCTAAGATGATTTTTTAAAACAATTTCTTTTAAAAAGTTGTATGAAACAAGCTAGATAGGAGATGATTTTGTGCTGTTGATAAATCTGTGAGTATGCTTAAGTTGAAGAAGAATATTCTATTTTAATTCTTTTTTTAGTGTTGAAATGTGTTACAATGGAGTAGCGCTAGGGAACATCTTGAAATATTTATTTTTTTCTTATGCTAACCACTTTTAATGATTAACTATTTATGTTCTTATTGGTAGCCTCCTGAAGCAGGAGTTTTGAGTTTTTATTCCTTGCAGTTAAAAGTTAATTCAGTTGATATTAAAAATCATTGTTGCATGTAATCTCGCAGAATGCAAGCAGCTGTAAACCTCTTGCGATATATGTGTAAAGGAAAATACCTATAGATAACTACAGTGTATGCCATTATACAAAATGCGTGTAGATACTTTTGAAAAACTGCCTTGTTTAGTTCCATGTATCTATAGTCGGAAATACATTTATTAGCTATTTGCAACAATCCATGCACTCCGAATAATATAGAGAAACTCGCCTTGATTAAAGATGTCTTCTACAAAACAACTGTATTTTCTCTCTATTGCCTACAGTTTTACAGGATGGTGGTCTGAGGAATGGCTGAGTACCCCTCCTGCAAAATCCCTTTTCAGGCAATTATTTCTTTCTGCTACATTCTAGTCCTTTTGACTGCCCCAGGGCTAAGTGTGCAAGTGAGGGTTGCTCAAATGAGTGTTGCACTGCATCGTACCCATGAAGGAAAAATTACGTAAGGATGATAGAGGAAACACAATGAGATTTTTAACACAGGTGTAATGATAGATCTCAGAGAGAGAGAGAGAAGAACAATGCAACAGTTGCTTTGAAACTTTATCCTGCTGGAGTAAAACTGTGGGCCAAATCATGTTTTCCTGATGGTGCTGCTTTTCCTGTGGGCTTTACTGGGGTTATTTGCATGATTACAGTAAACTGGACTTGGCCTGATAAATCACTGTTACTAGACAGAATTTCTGGGAGTACAGAAAAGAAACCTAAGAAGTTTTAAAATCTGCTGCGCTCTTCGCCTCCTCCAAGGTTATGATTTTAACAACTAACTTTAAACTTGGAATGAAGGGGGGGGGGGGAGAGTACACTAATTCTAGGATGGCTTACTTATAGTCTGTCTTGCCTCCTGGAGGCATTGCTTTCGCTGCAGTCAATGGGAGCTTTAAATTTGGAAGTGCGTCCAGGGTTTGGTTCAATGGTTTTATCAATGCTAAAGACAGACGCAGGGACAAATCTTCAGCAGCTGTAAATTGATGTAGTTCCATTGGTTTTAAGAACAGTATAGATTTACACCAGCTGATGATACGCCCCTCTGCTTGTAACGTACAGGATCTGTAACTTGCATTGAATGGTATCATCAATTTTGATGGCATTAATTTCAGAGTAGGAAAATGATTTTGGCAGACTGGCAAATCCTTGTTTGTAGGGACTACTCACAAATGAGTGGCTTGATCCAGTGAGTGCTCCCAGCTCAATTTATTTGCTCAGTTGTAAAGAGAATTTGTAACTGACGTGATTATTTAAGGAAACGCTATTTGTGTTAAGTAATCTATTTTCAAAAATATCATTAAAGATTGGCCAGTTGAGAAGTAATGTAACTACCATGCAATAAACTTGCAAAATCCGTTTGTCCCTTGCTCATTCATTTATTAGATTTGAAGTTCTGTATTAATGTTCTCAGCAGGTAGTAAGTCAAGCAAATGGGTCACTTTTTCTTCTAGAAGATTGAAATGTTCATCAAACAAGTAATACATGGCAAAGACTCTATACGTTCCAGTGGAGAGCACTTGATTCTGAAGACTTAAAAGTACTGTGTATGAACATCTTCGTATCTGTATGGTAACATGCATTTCTAGGGCGCGTTCTGTTTTGATGACAAACTGCAATCCAGGTAAGTAGGATTTTCCCCATTTTAAGGCTGGGTAAATTGAACTGCAGATAAATTATGCAAGCCATGTGAGGTCACGCATCCAGTTTTTGACAGTCATCAAATGAGACCTATTCCAGTCTCCAACCTTATGCGGGTCACCCCTGGATGATAAAGCTCCCTGATTAATTGCCGGTTTTTGTTTTGTTTCCTAATTTTTCCACTTCATACATGAAATGGTGGCTTTCAGAAACATGTAGATGTAAATAAATTTACATGTTTGTTTATAACGATTACAAATATTTCATTTTTACACAATAATTTAATGATAAGCCCGTCTAGCAAGGAAATACCTTCAGAACAAGTGCAAGGAATGACTCATGTTGGGTCCTGTTTTTTGATTTTTTTTTTTAATTATTTTTTTAAAATATATTAAACATGCCTATAAATTCAGGTAGACATACTGGTTACAGTTTGTAGACAGGTTATGTTTTTCTTGGGTTCTTGTTTAAGAAGGAGATTTAAACCCAAATCAGAATAACAGCCACTATGGTTTACATGAGTATGCCAGTGTGCGTGCACATACAATTTATTAGAAAAATAAAAAAGACATTACACTATAAAACTACAATACTTTGTTTTAATTAAGGCTCATTTTTGATAAATAACATCTATGATGGGTTCTTCAAGTCCTCATTTGTCAGTGAAGGTCCAAACTGCTTAGTTATAGGACTTAAGAGCTAAACTCATCATTTTCTTAGATGTTTGAAGTAACTCCAGTTTTAGACTCCACGTTATCTCATATGGTGGTTTTACAGTAGGTAAACTTGATGATGCATTGCCAATGACCCTATGTAAGAGTGCTCCCTGTAGAGGTCTCTTATGTTTTTCCTTAGCCTATCTTCATTTATAAGAATACATAAATAATCTATATTAATACTTAATGTGTGGCATATGCAATCCAAAGTTATGAATTACATTAATTCCAGGGGAAGAGTATTGGAGCTCCGTGTCACCTTTAGGGAAAAAGCCTCGAGCAAACACTTTCATAATGTCCTACCGCAATTGCCCTCTTCCACCTGTTAATAATGTTGCCAATGTTTACTCCTGCTTCCTTTTTCGCTGTTGTGGTTTCCAGGCTCTCAGGTAATGCATCATCAGTACACTTCTTTAAGGTTCCTTGGAAAAAGGAGTTGGGGAAAAAGTCTCCTTTCATTCAAATGTATCGGTTTTCAGTTGTATGGTGAGATCTTTAAACCATGCTAGATCATTCCAGATTCCTAAATAAGTAATAAGCTGGTATATGAAAATGTTATATCACTCCGCGCCTCCCCCCCCCCCCCCCCCCCCCCCAATTCACTGTTACTGAGAGGAAGAAGCGGACTAAATATGGGGAGAAGTACAGAGAAACGAGAAACAAGGAATTAAAAAAAAATAACATTTTACAGGAATGAGTTCATAAGGGCTATTTAGATGAAGTAATTGCTACTGTGATAAACATGGTGAAAAATACTAAATACTAGACAGCCCACAGGTTTTTTTTGTTAATGTTGAAGAAACTATGAAGTGTGAGAGAGTGATAATGTCATACAGCATGACTTAGCTGAAATGCAGAAGGCGTAGTTAGGCAGTGACAGCTGGGAATTTGAAATTTATGATTTGGATATCCAATGACTTTCTGAAGCAGGGGGTTTAGAGTATTTTCTAGTCACTGGCAATATACGGAGGCAGTAACCACGTAAGACTGTTCTCAGAGCAGACATGTTCACACAGCATATGTTGAAGTATGTAAGGTGAGAAGTGCATTTTTATAAGTGAAAGAAAATGTTGTTCACAGAGAAACTGGGACACTTTTATGCTTCTTTCTCCAAATCAGATGTCTGCTCTTGATTTTTTCAGGCCAAGAGTCACAGTTAACAAGAAGAGCACCATGAGAAAGCAAAGTCCTATGAAAAGTGTTCTTGTAATCGAATGCTTTCTAGTATATTTCTCATTTAGTCTTAGGCAATACTATGATATAAGCGGCTTATACAGCGCCTGTGTTAAAATTATAGAAGCTTAGTAACAATCTTCCAACTGATAAAACTGTCTTTTTCCTAAATTGGATGCCTTCAAGCTTTTGAGTCAAAGGCAAGCTTAAAATGGTCAGCAGGGCAGTGTTAAAAATAATCAGCAATTAAACAAAAAAAACCACCCCCACCCCTTCCCCCACTGTTAAATACTCTGTTTTTAATTTCTCAAAGTTTTTGTCTTCTGTTTGCAAGCTATGCTAAAACATAAAAATCAAATATATACGAATCAACTGTTTTCAGGCTTCTGTTTCATCCCAATTTTTATGGCCACACAGCAGTGATTTTTACGGGATTCATAAAATCATCAGAGCCAGTTTTATGTCCTAGGAATTGAATTCTGTCATCAAAAGCGTGCCCGAACAGCTAATAATTTTGTCATTAATTAATCCTGTTGCAGTATTTGTATTTTTATTGCCTTATGAGTTGAAGTCTCCCTGTGCCTTCAATACAGAAAGTAAATTTTTATTATTAAATATAAGAGTCAGATTGTGGTGCTTTTTTTTGCAGGGAGTGCATGCATCTTGGTTTTGGTGATTTGCAGAGCTTCTCATGGTGTAATGCTCTATTTGCTGTGAAGAAAGTTACCACAATTTGTTCCTGAGTGAAGAGGGATGGCAAGGCTTTTCAGTTGAATGACGCTAGTGCAGATAAACTGCAGTGATTAGAAGCATATTATAAATAGCATTAAATTGTTACATAGTTAAATGCTCCATGCTAATTAATATTGAATTCAATGAGAAGTTTTACTGGAGAGCAGACTTTGGTGTTGATGCTCTCATGTGAAATAGGTACAGCATGATGTGCTTTTGGAGAATACGCCTACTTTGTGCTTTTTGGGTGTTTGTGCTGTTGAACTTAATTTGAAATGCTTTGCCTTCAGTTGCATGAAAGTAAACAGTAACTTGCGGTGGTTCAAACTAAACTTTAAGGTTTTTCCGTTTTCAAGTGCCTATTGCATTTCTAAATACATTGCCATGGGCATAACATTTAGAATAGTTTGAATGAGCTTGCTTAATGTATTATAAAGTATTTGTCATGGAGTCAGAAATGTTTATGGTGTCATAAAAGCTTTAGGAGAAACACATCAAATAAATTGGTCCACTCTAAAGGCTCACTACAGATTTTAATGTAAGCCTGGGAAATGTCTGATAGCTTTATAATTTGTGTACTTTATAAGCCATGAAATCTGAAGTGAGGAGGTCTGACTTTCATGCTTTTATTTTTTGTTCGTTTAAGAAAAATTCAGAGCTTTCTCCTACCAACAAAAAAAAGGAAAATTGTGAGCATAGATCTAAAAGGAAAATATAATGAGTAACTTAGGGCATCTTAAAGTGCCGTATTTCATAACACATACGACCATGAGGAAAATGATAACGAAACCATGTTTGATTCAGGTATGATTTTTGGGGAAGCTTTAATTCATAGAAAACAAGGCTATCTAAATTGGAAAATGCAATGTATTTATCACCTTTATGTATCTCAATTTGCTTTTCCACTATGGTATAGCAATCTGTTCTGCATCTGAGCAGCAAAATGGAGTGGTCTCTAGTGACAAGAACTGTGGCAAGCAGCGTAAGAATCCTGTTAGATACTGAAGACAATAAGTTATTACTGCCGGATAATGCAGCTTTTGTTTAATGTATGTACTGATGAAAATGACAGCATTTGAAAGAAGTCCTTGAATGACCCGCTTCTTGAAGTAACCACCTCAAATCAGAGGCTGAGATAGGGAGTGGAGAGGTAAGGGGTGTAATGGAGGATTAGCGGCACTAGTACTTGTTGTAATGTGAAATCAGGTTCTGGGGTGGCAGAAGTAGGAGGACAGCAAAGGGAAGGAGGACTTTCAGGAGATATTCCCGGAAGATTAAGTAATTGGAGTTTTGGATCACCCAGAGAAAATATATAGATGTGTAGCCTCTTTTCAGTATAATTTGTTTTCTGATATAAAAAAAAAAAAAAAAAAAATCCTTATGTATGCGATGTGGTCCCTGTCTTTGCATGGAGGATCAGGACAAAGTGACTATTCCTCTGCAATCGCACTTGATCTCCTCAAATCTGAGGTTACAGGAATTGTAAATGATCTACGTCTTCTGAATTTTGCTGTTGCAGAATTGCTCCTTTCTGCCACCTACCTGGCAGAAGAGAAAGGAAGATAATGAAATTATTGCCAAGGTCTGGGGGCAGCTACACTGCAGCATGCTCTAGGAAGATACTTCTTAGCCTGGCATAATGTCAGTGCATGAAGCTGGTGGGTGAGTCCTGGGGAGGTGTGCAAGATTGTGGGCTCTGTAGTATGTAGCCAGTTCTTCTATGAGAATAAATTGGTTTCTGTCCTTAATAGCTCTTGTCTCGGCATGCCAGTAACCTCCTAAATTAGTTGGGTATTTACTGAAATAGCATAATGTGCCCTGTGACTACATAAATTCACACCTTTCTGTAAAGGGCTTTGTATTAATGGAGAAGGATTGGTAGAAAAGAGCAGATTGAGACACAAATCTTGATGCAGCATTTTGACTGCCTGTGGTTATGCTACTGGTAAACATATAGCCATAGTTGTGGGGCTGTGGTTTCTGCAGACACCATGTCCACTCATTCTTTCGTTGCGATCATTTCCGCAATGCGGGAGGAAGATGCGGCAAGCACCTACCTCTTTCAAAGCCCACTTATTTCTTTGATGTGTTTGTTACTCCTCAGGGTTGTTTTTTTTTTCAGGAAGGGGAACAGAGAACATAATTTGTACTCGTGAAGGCTAATTATAATTTTTCCTCTACAGATCATTTCTTAGAGAGCTGTATGTTCAAAGAATTGCTGCTGTTTTCTACATTACAGTTATGTTCAATGTCCAGGCAATGAAAGTCAAAATGTAGATTCTTCTGGCACCTATTGCTGTTTGTGTTTATTTAATAACATCCACTGGTGTCACGTCTTTATTAATGTTGTCAGGCACTTCAAAGCCATCTGTAGTAAAACAGCATCAGTATAAGAGCGTGTTAGAAAACAAGACAGTAAAATATTGGCACTTCCTAACAAAACATTTTATTGATTAAACAGAACAATTTCAATATGTGGAAAAATGAAATCAGTTCGGATTACTTCAGTACTTTGAGAGCAACTGCAGTAATACCCGAGTCTTTGACTTGCCTAAAAAATGACAGCAGGCTGAGCAATTCAGTTGTGTATTGTGAATACATGTGTGGCATGGGAATGTGTTTGCTAGATTTGCATTGACTGGAGATCATAACAAAGGAGGAGCATAAGTGACCCAAGTACTTCTGATGCATAGTTAAATGTTCCCCTGGAATGTATCATTTATCATCTATACTCGGTAGTTGGAATGAGGCTGGCAGATGATGGTGTAACATACCAGTGCTCCTCAGAACATCAGCTGCATGTACAAGCAATTTCAATGTCTGTTCACTGCCAGACAGATGATTTTAATAAAAGGAATTCAGAGGCTCCATTTGTGACCTCTGATGGTTTATTTTGGGGCCAGTAACTTGAGGTGCTATTGTTATTAAGCATTGTAAAATTGGAAAATTGAGATAATTTCAAGTAGCCTTACAACCTTAGCAGAGAAAATAAAAAACATGAAGGGGAGCGAATGTTATATTCTTCTGGCAACAGCAGAGCATGTGAAGTAAAGCACACTGAAGTTAGGAGACTTACTGCATCCTTAGGTGTAACATACAAATGAGGGATCTTCCTTAAAACCAGTCCATAGCCCTGACTTAAAGGTTGCTGAAGGTGCAGGAAGTTAAGTATTAGAGGAATTCACTGCAGTCCTAATATAAACTCTTTTCTTGTTTTGTTGATGTGTGTATTTCAAGCAGTCTCTAGCATTTATGTCTCTGCCTCTTTCCTGGCTGTTTCCACGCATGCACCAGTTGTCTGTGTTCTGCTCCTTACATCGTCTGACCATTCTTCATACTGGGCCTTCGCTTTTGTAAGTTGTGCCCTTTGTGTGAACTTCACTTTGTTAAACTGACTCTTCTGACTTTTCTTGGTTTTTCATCATTTGCTCACGTTTCCCAGCTTTTTTTTCTTGCCTGTCTACATCAGTTGCTTGCCCGTGTTTGAAATGGCTGAAAACTTTGATTTATTCATCATATAGTATTGCACTTCTAAAAATAACTTAATTCTGTAGGTATTTGGACAGTCAGTTTATAATAAAACATGTTATGTAAAGCATACTATCATTATTCAAAATATGCCAGTTTCCAGATCTCTTGGACTTTGTTTTGGTATCCCTTAAGAAGGGAGTGCCAAAACAGCTCTGATTGCATCTGTGAAACAAAAGGTTTTGTGGTGGAATCTAGAAGACCTTGTACTTTTGAACTTCTTCATGTATGCAGCTCATATCAGTGTACCTGGGTCCCTTTGGGGCCTCCATTCAAAGTCAACAGCTCCATAGAATCGTGTGTATATTTGATGCTCCTGGAAAATGTTGTGTCCTGAACTCTCCCGTCTATTTATGTAGATTATTTTTTTTTCTTAGATTAGTAATATTTTCAATAAATTTCATATTTGTCAGTTGCTTAGAAAATAAAGCGTAATGGAAATGACACAAAATTAAATGCCTTTGACAGTGTGTTCATTGTCAAAGACGTTTTACATGTTGGCTCTCTGACCTTTCAGATGGATTGCTGTCTGTGGTGTGAGCAGGAGATCCTAACAGCTAGTGTGGCACCTAATGCATTACATTGGATGCAGTTTACTGTGTTACTGGGTTGTACAATGAAAAAGAGGGGAAAATGAGTGGAATTATTATATGGAGAATTACTTCGTATTTCATGTCTGTACACTTGTTGGATAAACTTGGAAACTGCACCAAAAGCTGAAGGTTACATATTCTTCTCGTAACTTTGATTATAATGATTGTGTAGCCACAGATCCTAGTCAGAAGTGGAGGAGACTGATTGATTGTAAAGATAGTTACTGACTAAGACATCTAGCTGTCTGCATTTGAGGACCTGTACTAAATACATAATCCATTTTTGTGAAATGCATATATAGAAGCTCCTTGTAAAGACAGGGAAGTAAAGGAACTGTTGGCTCAAATTTCTGACTGAAGTGGAAGACTGATGTGTTTGAAGGAGCATCGTTTGCTGCCATCATCTGAAAGTTGAAATTTATTTTTTCCTGGAAATCTAATCTATTTTCCTACTTTTTTTTTTGGTTGTTGCTGAGATATAGCAGGAGAAGTGCCTCTATTCAGCTGCCAGTTACAGACTTAATTCAGTTATTTGTTTTTCAGTAATCTCATTGCATTAGTGCCTAGTTCACTAATTGCCTGCTGTACTCTGTCAGTTTATTATGAAAGTAACATTCTGAGTATTCTGAAACCTAATAAAGAAATGATGGCAGCAGTCTGAACAGATGATGTATAGTAGTCATGAACTGTTGGGCTTTTTTAAATGGGTTAATCTCCAGACTGGTGGACAGTCAGCTCAGTTATCTCTCAAGCAGCACTGAATGGAAGAAATCTCTCACCAGTTAAAGACAAAATTCTGTGTTCTGTGGAGTCGTTCCATGTTTTAGAGGGATGTCATACTAACAAGTCGTTTATTCCACAAATAATGGTACCAATACTCTCCTCAATGTACTCAGTGATAATTGAGTTTTTGAGTTGTTTGCTAAGGAGATGATTTGTGATTTTTTTTTTTTTTTTTTTTTTTTTGAAAGCATGTGCGTAAAGTCTGTAGTAGCACAGACTTGGAACACAGTGAGATGGGCTTGTTTTTTCATGTAGCCTAGGTTTAAGTTGACTGAAGGAAAGCTCTTGCTTTTATTGACTTAATTCTGTAGTCTTAATCCTTGCAAATAAAGGCATGAAAATGTTAGTCCATGTAACCCTATTGCTGCAACTCAGAGAAATATGCAACTGGATTCTGTTTCTGTAGCAGGAAGCTGGTATGGCTAGAAGATCCTTCCAAAATGTGCATCCACATATTTTGTGGTCTCTTAAGTTTAAGATACAACATTTGTATTTCTGAGTAAAACTAAGTTGGGATGTTTCCCAAATGACTGTGTTACCGGTCTGCCGCTAAACTGCCTTTCCAATGCAGTGGATAGGAGAACAACTAGATTGCATTTGGAAGATAAGACAGGCAAAACACTTGTTTTCAGCTTTCTGCTAAATTCAGACATTGGAACAGGTGAACTCCTGTTATGTGGTGAGGGAAGCTGCTATAAAAGTAACGTGGCTTTGTGTTCTTCAGCCCACCAGAATGACTGTAGGTGCAAAAATGCAGTCCTGACAATCCCCACTCTTGTGCTCACTAGTGTCAGCTAAATGAAAAGAAGCTTTATTGTTGAAAACTTTTTTTTTTTGCTGGCATTCCAGTAAAGACAAGATGTGGGAAAAACAAACAAACAGGAAAACCCCCAAGCTTGAGGTGAGGAGGATGACACTGGGCTAATACTGTTACTGTGAATAAGAGTACATGGCTCTGTAGAAGAGCTTCCTCCACTGATGCCTAGCTGTGAAGTGTGTGTATGGGGAAGAAGTCTGGCAGCGGTAATGGCCAGTGGAGACCTGTTCCTCTCTGCCCTGCATAGGCTATAGGTGATGGGTGCGATAGTCATAAAACGCCTGTTTACTTCAAGAAACAAAAGGAGACCCTTTTATGAATTGGCTAACTAGTCTGCCAAGAGAGAGGATGCGTTTGCTGAGTCACTAGCGGAAAAATACGGCTGCTGCCTTCTAAAGTATTTTGTGGTACAGGCAGTGAAATACCATGACAGTTTTCTTTTTTCATGAAGGGGACAGATTTTCAGTACTTCCAAATGCCTGTCTGAGGTTATATGGATAATTTTGGGTTCTTCTTTTCCACTGAAGGCTTTTAGAAATATTTATGTCTTTAAAAAGGGGCCTTTCTGACAGTGGGAGTAGCTACAAATTCAAATGCTGCACATAGTATCAGTTGGCGAGCCGTATGCTGTACCAGTATTCTCACAAAAAACAGCTTTCCCAAAAAATGCATTTTCCAAAAAGCAAAGACAGATAGATGGGCGTGTTGTGAGCGAGTAACATGAGACAGTTTCAAGAGAGGAATGGTCTACCATGAGACAGTAACTCGGCGAAAGATATTAGAGCAATAGAAATCCCTATTGTTCAATTTTTTGGGTGGTTTTTTTTTTTTTTTCTTCCTAACACTCTCCAGCACTGAATTTCCCTTCCTCACGCTCCGCTTTAAGAAGTGTGGGTGTCCCTCGGGAGGGAGAACAGGCAGCCAGCCTCTCTCATCAGTGTGAAACTTTTTAACAAAGATTCATTTTGGGGAGTGAATAGAGGAAGAAAACAAAACAAAAGGAATTGTTCTTAAACAAAAAATGCACTTTCGGCATCATTTTCACTCCCCAATGAAAAGTAAGCTGTCCAGCCACTAACTATGGCGATCCCACAGCAAGGCGTGTTCCCAGAAAGGCTTTGAAAAGTGCTAGGAGCAAATTCTAACTCAGGTAATGAAAGCAGGCTTGAAGTGAAATTGAGCTGATTGTCCTTACCAATTGCCTTGTTCAGTTTGCGTTGATGTTCTGTAGTGTACTTTAATGGGTGTACAGCTGATGTACTCAAGCCTTAAGATACCCCAGAGTGTAGGCACTGCTAATCAGGCTAGTGGAAGAAATATGAAGAATAGTAGTCCACTTTCAATATTGCATTTGTTGTAAATAACTAAAATGCCATCACTTTAGTATTTAGATGCTGATATGACTACCTATTTTTCCCTGTGTTTATTGTCAGTGTTATGATGCAGGCTTGCATGCTGCTTATTTCTCAGTTCATTTCTCTTACGAAATAAATCTGAGCCATTATGATGAATTACTTGTAAGTGCTGTTGCAGTCTAATTAGATATATAACGAAATGGATCCTGTAGACAGGATTTTGCATAAATAAAAGCATTTCTCTCGCTCTTTCCTACCTACTATCTTGTAGTAGTAGTTCCCAAAACAGTTTGATCCAGAGGCTACAGTTAATTGTAATGTGCTTCAGGAGGTCATACAAAAGAAGCATAGAAGTTTTTTCCTGATTATTATTACTGTTGTTAAAAATGCTGAACTTCCAGGTTTCTTGTTACATGCCCTGTATCTTCATGTATAGACAAAAAATATTTTAAAATATGCTTACAGTTTCATTAGTGGCTCCTTTTTGTACACACACATTCACGACCTGCCACAGAAGTGTCTGGGTTTAAAGGGGGCACTGGAGAATGGAAGATGCTGGAGAATGATGGCCATGTACCTGGGGAAGGGGATGCTGGTTACCCTTCTAGCTCTTGTTTTGACATTCATTACTCGTTTAACCTGTGTATTCCTCAGTGTCCTCATCTGGAAGGAAATACTCACTCTTTGTACTTACATTCCCTGAATGTGTTTTTTCTCCTTAATTAGAGATTATGGCATTTTAGAGTCTTTTATAATAAATGGGCACTACACGAGTATACACTTTGCCTCTGTTGTGCTAATATTGGCAGATACAATCAGGTTATGGTACCTTCACGAGTTAGCTCAGTCACAGTGGTTGGTTGTGCGTAGTCCTTCAATCCACAGCAAATATGAAGACAGTACTTTCCTGTTGCTGCTGTTCCTCTCTGCTGTCAGTGTTGGGTGTTACTGCCTTTATTTAGTGATTCTTTTCCAGACAAATCATGCGATAACATGTTTCTGGTAGTTGTAGCAGGTGATCATGTTGAAGAATTTGAACAGGTATAAGATAAATGGAATTTGAAAAATAAAGTCGCCGTATGTTTAAAAAAAAAAAAAGTCACAACCATGTTAAAATTTAAGAGTTTTAGTACCTGAGGCAAAGCTTGACAGAATTGATAGGTTTCTTTCAGCTGGTTTATTTTGTATTCTAAGTCTAGAAATATGTGCTTATGTATAGCACATATTCAGGGTTAGCCCTTGCCAGGATAGTTTTTCAAACAATTTTTTTTAAAACCTGATGATATGTACAAGTACAAAGAATGCATCCACAAATGCCAGATTTCAGTGTTGCATACAGCTTTCACTTAAGTAGGTAGGTTTTTATTTTGCAGGTCAAAGTTTAATAGACAAAACATTTTGAGGGGGAAGCTTTTGAAAAAGTTCCGAAGTAGACGTGACCTGTTTTGTTATAGGCATGTGAATTCCCCTCTTCTGCCTTTATCTTCACTTTGTGTAGAGTGTTTATAAAAGGTCATCCCCCTTTAATAAACAATATTTATAATTCCCTATGCTAAGTTCCATTCAATGTTTCAAAAATACTAGTTTTCCTGATACAGCTGTGATTCTAAAATAATTACTTTTTAAAATGAATCCTTTATTTATGTGTTTTATTGTTAGAATGTAAATATTTTTCTAAACAGCTTTTTAAGTGTATCATGAAAATGTATGATATTGTAATGATTGTGTAGGTGTATACATAAGAATTTGATTGCCTTTTACATCTCTGTTTTGGACTTTAACTTTTATCTTGAGACTCTTACTTTGCGTTAGAATCTGTTATTTCTCACTTGACAGGGTTTTTCTGGAGGCTGGCATACAGAAGTGACTTAAAACCAGACATTGTCTGGTTTGCTGGGCTTTGTATGTGTGAGAGGTCCTGGCTTTTACCTTTAAAGCTTCCACTGACTTCTGTGGCATCACAGTTTCACTCTTGGATGTGGCCTGGACGTCGCTGAAGTTTGCGTACTGTGATAACCAGTTCTCTTTGTCACTGGCTTGTACACGTAGGTGCTGCTTAAATCGGTGGCTTTTGGATAAAAATATAATTTTGCTTTCTTCTTATTAAAGCACTTACTAGTCCTTGTATAACTGCTCCATGCCATTAGTTTTGGGCTTTTTTACAGTCTTTCTCAGTGCTGCTGTAGGTTCATTTTGAGGAGTGGTTTTGACTGCTGTGCAGGAGGTACTCTCCTTTGTGCCAGAGTTTGCATCCCCTGTTTCCCTGCTTATCCGAGGAGGTACCAGCCATGGATGAGTGGCTGGGACAAGTGTGTTAATTGCTTTTCCAGTTTTGTTCTCAACATAAAAGAAGGGTTTAATTTGAAACAGGAGTTACCCTTTTTCTTTTCCAGCTGCCCTGGAGCATTGTGCCTCTCCTGGTCTCCAAGTTTTCTCTTACTACTGGAAATTTTACAGCTTTCTGCTTGCTGCAGCTAGCTCCAGCCAGTCTTCCTCTTTTTGTTTTTAGTAACACCCTGTTTCTCTGCCCTTGAGTTCCTTTGAATTTTCTGATATTTCTGATATTATGAGATTACCCATTTCGCACGCCTCTGTGAACCAGGGAACACACCTATGCCTGTTCTGTCTTCCCTGCCTGTGCAAGAGCAGCTTCCATGTTATATAGAGTTCTTTGTTCGCTTCTTTAATAGTTTCTTATGTTGTTGAAAATGTGTAATGCATTTTAAATTTTGCAAAAAACAGATGGCTAGAGGCATAAAGTCCAAAGCCAGATTTGGTAATAAAATAAGCCTGTGGCAGCAGTAAAACATTAATGTATTTAGCATTAATTTGCTCTTTGAAAAGTAAGATTGCCTGATAAAACCTTTTATATCGGCCAGTAGAGCCGAAAGACAATGTTTCCCTACTATGGTGAAGTATAGATTGAGTTACAGACTGTTGTGTTGGTTTTCTGATTGTCTGATGAGAATGTGTATCCATTGTCTGAGCAATTAAAAGTACACTTGCATTCAGTAAGTTTATACATAGAGTGTGTCAGAAGCATAAATTGTCTTCCGTGTGCGTCACTATTTAGTCTGTATGTGTGTTTCTTTAGGACTTACTGCTGGAAAAAACTTAGGTCTGATCCGCTAAAACAGTTGTGAATGTTTTAGTGTTAAATAACGTGTGTGTGTCAGTGGTTACAGGACGTCACTATCCATTTGTCCCCGGTACGATGATACTCGGCTGACATCAGCTTCCACAGAACTACGTGAAAATAGATATGACTGCAGTCATTATTCAGTGACTTGTTTTGCCTTGTTTTACTCATGCCCAGATTTCTTGTATATATACAAATGTATGTATATACAATGCTCAGCTGTACTTCGCTGCAATTAAATTTTTGCATTCACTGTGGTCATGAGCAGTAAAATAGAGCGAAGATAGAAGGAAGGAATAAAAACAATTAGGTTAAATTTAACCAGGTAAACTAATGGCATTTCTGGTTCTTAAAAATCACATGTACACACCAGTTACATACATGTGTAATATGCTATTTGCCAAAAAAAGAAAACCAAAAATCAGTATTGTAATATCATTTTTCATTTGAAAAAGAAGGCCCCTAGTCAGGTTCTTGTGTTTCTTTATTTTCTAAAGATAGTCAGTCAAAGGCTCTGAAGTACCACATAAATATTTGGTGATTTCTCCAAACTGGGGCAGTAAGAAGTGTCCACAAACATGCATTTCAGGAGAGAAAGAGGTCTGTAAGTTTAATGGTACGTCCTTGAGATCAGACTTCCCCAAGAGACAGTCCATAGATGAAAAGCAAATTGACTCCCTTCAGTTCCTACAGAGTCTCCTAAAGGACCAAGAAAACAAAAATGTGGTAGTTGTAAAGCTTTTTACCATCCCCAGTTCACATCTGGAACCAATAATCTATAATATAGGAGCAAACCCAGAAACAATGAAAGAAAGCTCCAACCTGAGATACTCTCCTGGGAGGTAATTTTGCGTTTGGAACGTACTCAGAGAAGTGCTTGGCAGAGGAACTAAAGACCATTGAAAGAAGTTTTATGTTGTGTCTCTTGAAACAGAAATAAATTTAATGTACTTAAATTATCCCTTCAGACCTCAGGCTCTATATTACTGTGTAATTCTCTTCTTTTCTCTTTTGTTTTCTCTTCCCCTGCCCCGCCCCCCTCCCCCCCCCCCCCCCCAATTGCCAGAGATTCCAACTAGGTATATGAAATTCGTTCTTGTACAGTACTGGTTCACATACTTGGATTGATACAAATATTTAACATATTAAGTCAACAAGCCTTTCCATAAGAGATTTTAAAAACTGAAGAAGCGGATGTAAAAGAAAGTTATGCGGACATTTTACTGTCGGAGAATTTGAAAAAGTTGTTTAAATGCTTTGTCATATTTTGGTTAGTTTTGTCAGGTTGCTCATGCAAACCATTCAATGTTTGGACTTAAATGAGAAAGAGCTTTGATTGCATTAGAAGAAGGCAGAGTATTTTCAGTATAGAAGAAGGTAAGCTGATCTCGAGGCCCCTGATAGGGTGTGTAATACATGGGTGGAATTACAGCCAGCAGCCACACAGGACTGTGGTGTGGGAGGGTTGGAACAGTAGCTTTGCCAATCACAACTTCAGCTGAAATACTGCTAATTCTGCTGTGGCAAGGAGTCAGTGCAGTCTGATATTTGAATCAATTGTTACAAGATATTAAAAGTTCGTATATTGAGAAAATTACTTCCACTGAAATTGAAACAGGTTTCTCCTATTGCATTTGAACCCTTGGCAACCCCCAAAAAGTGGCTATCCAGAAGTTAAACACTTGAGAGATCTTTGTTACAGTACAGAGGGTAATAGTAAGGCATCTGATAATGAAGGGAAGGGAAAGAATATCCTCTAGAGGAGGTCTTGTAGTAGTGTGTGCACTACCAGCGGTATGCAAGGCATCTTATAATGCTCTATGAATGATGCTTGGACAGCCAAGTGTTTTGTCCTTCTCCAGGGAGTAGCCTGTTAGTTGTTACGATGCCAGTGGTGGTACCCACCAAAAATATGGGAACTGCCTCTCTTTATTATCCCTGCTCTGTCTGAGACTTCATGCTTCAGAAGTTTTTGTATTGAGAAGCCCTTTGAGGAGGAGTCTTACAAATTGTTTTAAAAGACTGATTCTGGCCTCCCTAACTGAATGTCCGTAAGAGTTATATTTTGCAATTGTGCCTAGAGTTTACAGCCAAGATCAAAGGCTTACTAAAATCTTCTCTTTTTAGGCCCACACACTAAAAAAAGGGTCCTTTATATTGAACAGGCATAGGTGGGAGGCAGATGGAGAAACAGAGGCAGAGATCCATGTTCATGCAGCCAAACAGAGCATGGGAGGCAGATGCATTTGTAGCATCAGTGGGTTTTTTTCATTAATTACCTTCATTCTTCCTAACAGTGAATGAGAAACATTCATTGGGAAATGCTGTGTCAACAAATTAATTAACTAAGTTTAGGTTCATCAATATCATAATAAAGGTAATTAATTTGTGGAAAGTTACAGGAGTAAGAATACCTTTGAAACTCTTGATTTACTTTGTGTTTTCTTTCCTGGTTTGGTTTTTTAATACTGCCCAGTATTCTTGTCAATAATCTTAGTTCTGTATATCATAAGATGATGAGTATTTTTAGGCAGCCATGTAAATTGCAAACTAACGTCCCACTTATGCATGTGCAATGTACTGAAATGTCAGATTCTTCATTTCTTGGGCTGTCCTAAGTATGAAAATGGCTATACGCCAGAGCCTCCAGAACAATAATATTCTTGTCATGGTCTGTAGCCAGAACATGGGACATGCAGGATTTTGGGGTAGAAGACAGGATAGCCAAGAATTGGGCCAATGCTGATAAGTATGAAAACTTTTCATCGTGGCACTCTGATCTCACCAACTTCAAGCAGCGTGGATCAGAATCACGCATGGTGGACAGAATATTTACAAGTGTTGGGCTTCTCCTTCAGTGTTGGTTTTAAAAACATCATTGAAAAGATCCATCATTGCCTTTCTTCTGCCATGGCTATGCTTTCTTTGATTTTATAAAATTGGTGACAAGCCACTTGCAGTGAAAGAAGCTTGATTCTGTAAATGTTTGTGGATACGTAGGTAAATATTTTGGGATGAGTTGGTTTTCTGGAAGTAGAAGTTTTATTGGTCAAAGCAAGTATGTTTAAGAGAGGTGTTGGTTTTGGTAGACTAGTATGACTAGACCAGGTTTCATTCAGTTGGCTGAACGAGTCCTGCCTTGTTTCATTCTGAGTCGTCAGGCAACCAGTATGGATGCTGGAGGCTGGTTAGCCTGTCTCAGTATTTTTCTACTCTGTCAGTGCCTTGGTATTTTGATTTTGTGAGGTCTAAATGTTTCCCAGAATGAAGGTTTCCAAGAAAGGAGAAAGACCCTTTGTTGAACCTGACAGTTGAAATTTGGGCAGTTCTATCAGATAATATCTTTTAGGAGACCATTAATCTTTCAAATTCTAACCTTTGGTTGTGTAACAAAAAATGCAACATTAGGCATAAAGTAACATGCCAGCAATTACATTTGGCAGCCTTTGCACCTGTCTTTGGCCACAGTCATATACAAACGTAAAAAGCCTCAGACCTTTTATTCTTAGATCTCCAGTTAGACTAGAGGCAGGCTAAAACTTGTCTGGATTTAAGATGGTAATGATGCGGATAAGGACTGGGAAAAGTCAGATGAAGAAAAAAATGAAAAAGAGCAGTAAAATCCCTCTCTATTCCTTGTTCTTCAAAGACACTTCTGAAAGAAAATCAGGTCTTTCTTAGCCTTTTGTGGATTTGAAATTTGAAATTCCAGAAGGCAATAGTATGTTTGGGTATTTTTGTAGGAGAAAACAGATAAGGGAAGACTCTTCCAGTGGCTAGAATTTTCCACTCTTTAATAATTGCTCTGTATGTAAATGGGTGGGAAACTTGGGGTTGGGGGGGGGAACTGCAAAACTTATGTATAAATGCAAAGCTCTTTGAGCAAGAGATGGTGGGGTTTTGGGGGGTTTACTTGGTTTTTTTGGGTTTGGTTTTGTTTTTGAGAATGATCTCCAAAGCTACAAATGATAACAATTAGTATTCAGAATTGTTGTAGTAGTACTTAAAGGGTTGTTCAGGTCCCACTGATTTAACTATTGTGCAGTCTCACAGGCTTTGTCTATACTACGAAGATGAAAAGGGGATCGGAAAGTAATAAACCTGCAAACTGAATAAACAACATATAGCAGCAAATGTTGTATGAGTTACAAGATAATGTCTTTTCATATGGCTTACGAAGATAGGTTAGGCCATAGACCTTATGTCTCTCTGCTGCGGATAAGGAAAGAGGGAACATTGCTTCCCTTTAGATTGAATTTGTCCATCTTCAGAACTCATTGTCACTTACTATTTTTGGTATCATATTACTGTAGACTGAAGAATTTCCCTTCGACTAGAGAAGATCTTACCATGACCTGTTAATGAAAGATGTAAGGTCTTTAAGTTGACTGAGAGACATAGGTCTTTTCTTGGCTGGCTGCATCATAACTGAGAACACGATAAAGGGGATCTAACTGTGTTGGTGCTAATGCACATTGGACTTGGCATAGCAAAGTAATGTATACAAGGGATAGTGCATTTGCCGCATCGTGTTTTAAAAGTGTATTAGTGTAAGTACTGGTTTTCCTAATACTTGGCGCTCTTGGCTCTTTTTAAATACCAAATTCACCATGGACTTAAATAATTAGAACACATAGAAATGATAATATTCCTCCTCCTTTTTCTTGCCCTATTTCCCTGTATCTTTTCCTTTCTTTTCCTCCCTCATTTTTGAAACAAACAAGGAGATTAAGTACCAAAACTCCATTAGTACAACATTGCAGTTGAGAATGAAATTGTCAGGATGGCTGCTTATGGTTCCCACAACAATCATAACTAGGCTAAATTGCACATATGTATTAAGACATAAAAAATAGAATATAGCAATACAGAATATTCCTTATAACACATTATGCATGCTTTGGGAGCCATCACTTTGAAAAATCTTGACTTCTGTGTTTTTAAAATCTCTTTCGAAATGTAACATCAATGTATTTTTTTTTCCTTTTGCATGTAAATTTTTTTTCTGTGCCCACTGGTGATAAAAATCAGGTCATGAATGCCATCTTGGTATCCCTGTGAATTCTACATAGCAACCAGTCGTTCTCCTTCATTTAATGTTTTTGCAATGAAAACTGATATAAGAAGAAATAAATAACAGCATGCAGTGAAATGAACAGTGTAAAACAGTGAGGTCCCATTACGGCCACATTACATCTCAGTAAGTTCCAAATGATCTCTGATAAATGTTTTTGGAAAAACAGATTGAAGTATTACTTTCTTGGCTTACAGACACACGTAAAGGGATACTTAAATTACATTTCTATTCTGCTGACTGGTAAGCGTCGTACCGTTTTGCAAGCTGGCCAGCCTTTGATTCTTGTACTGCTGTACAATTAACAGTTCCCGTGCCAAGGCTACACCATGTAGATGTCGGGGGGTTACTAAAACCCTGAACTGGACAGAAGTAAACTCACAGTGATTGCTGAAGCTGATATCACCAAGCTGCTATGGCAGCATAGCAAGCCTTGCTCTGTTCACTAGTCCAGCGTTGGTCTCCTGGGCTGTCGTCATCTCCTTTTAGCCTGCTTCCAGTCTCATCCTTCCTTTATCCTGTTCAGTTTGGTTCTGGGGTTTGAATGTTTTAGCTGTCAGCCAAATGAAGACTTCCATATGTAACTTACAGGGCCAGGAAGATTGACCTGAAACCGGTCACGCAAGGGTCTGATTATTTCTGCTCAGTGGAAGAAGATAGCGCCATTTTCAGTGTCAGTGTTACTGTCGTGCTTCAGGCTTTCAACCGTCATCCTTTTCTTACAATTCCCATTGAAATCAAGAGGAGTTTGTATGGAACAGCAGGATAGTTTGTAATCAACAGCAGGGTATTGCATTTACAGTGATTTTGTTTAATTTGCTATAATTGGAGTTGAAGTGCAGAAATCCTGTTTAGTTGTATCTTATTATGATAAGAAGTTGGAATTTTCATGAGAGTCTGTGATATTTTGGTGTCCAACTTTCCTTGGAGGTTAATGGATGTTTAAGAGTCTTTATTGTCCTGCATCTTGAGCAACTGCAGTTTAACACTGATTAACAAGAATGCTGATAGGACTTGTACAGTTTTAACAGAGATTTGTTTTTTGTCCCTAAACTTACATACCACGTTCTTGTCTCATTTTGGCTGATGGACTTGTTTCCTGTATTATGGTAGCTCCAAGCAGCTCCTGTCAAAATGTGGAGGATGGTGGATAGACACAGATTAAACAGTATTTCCCTCATCAAAGAGAATGCAATCCATTTCAT
Source organism: Gymnogyps californianus (assembly GCF_018139145.2). Taxonomy (NCBI): domain Eukaryota; kingdom Metazoa; phylum Chordata; class Aves; order Accipitriformes; family Cathartidae; genus Gymnogyps; species Gymnogyps californianus. Next base: position 116,083,104 of record NC_059472.1, on the reverse strand, counting down.
TCTGTAATTCTAGTTAAAATGACAAATTAAACTTTAAAAGCATGGCGTTATCTGAAATATTTGAAAAGCAGCTACAGCTTTTCATGGTTTCAAGGGTGTTATCTTTGTAGCTGCTGATATAATCTTGCAGTGGTGTTGGAAGATGTACTGTGAGACAGTAGCTCTGACAGCCACAACTTCAAGACTCCTTGCTTATAGGTCAAGATGAGGTTGACTGTTAATAAAACCAAATATTTTTATGGTCATATACTAGCAGGGAGGTCCTAACTTGTATGTTTGTTTTCCATGAGCTGGCTGGCTAACTCAACAGCTCTCTTCAGGAGAACCAAGATTCAGAAGAGGGGTAGAAAGAAGAGAGAAATGTTACTGTTCTTTGGGGTTTTATCTATTTAGTTGTTCTCTGACGCAAAAAGTATCCCTTACATATAACACTGAGATCATAGGCTTGAGTTGGGTTCAGATCTCCATGCATGCAGGAGTTTCTGAGGATTTGGGCTTTTCTGGCACAATTCTCAACTTGAAACAAACCTGGCTTTGCTGGTGGTGTTTAGTTGAGCCTTTAATATATTGGACTGCATGGTGCAGTTACATGAATTGCTGGTGGGCCTGTTCTTGATCCTTCGTAAATTATGGAAATTTCCTAAAGATAAGTTACTTAGATATTTAGAGGACAATCTATACTGTGCGCCTAAGTTTTCTGATTCGTGACAGCTATGGACCTACTTAAAAGTAAATTACAGCACTGAACTTACTGCTAGATACTTTATTTTTTGAGGTATGCATCAGTTTTATTAATTTTCTTTTCTGTTGCACTTTTAGGGGAAGAAAATGAAACTTGTCAGGTTATTCTGTATAGTACATGCATATAAAAGCCAATGCTCATCTGCAAGAGCTGTGAAAAATCACCTGTGCAACATAGAAGCCTAGGCAATAGCAAAAGGAAAAAAACTTCAACCCAGTTAATCCTGCTCAGCAAAAAGAAATCCAGCTGACATTCTGGAGGTCTGAATTTTAAGGAGAAGATAGAGAACATTGCTCAGAGATACAACTATTTTAATTGAAGTATTTTGGAAAATAAGTAAACTCTCTAAGGTAGCTGAAGCTCATTTCAAATATATTCTGTTATGAAATTATTTTTTCAAGTCCTCCCTTAAGTTTGTTTTAAGATATTACCATAACTTTTATACTGTCAGGTGATTACTCAGTCACAAAGAGAAATTTGTTACGGTAAGAAAAGTTTTAGTATTTTAGACTGGAATTTTTTCATTTCTATAACGAGGTGAAAGATTTCACTCAGTCATATGGATTTGTTTGAAAGTCGTGCATTATTGAAAGTCCAGCAGAGTTGCTAGTGTGTAATTATTTACACTTGCTCCTGCTGGTATCTGCTAAAACTTGGAATATCTGTAAGCTTGCTTATAGTTGACACCTATGTATTACAAGTCCCTGGGTGTTCTAACCACATTTTGAAATGGAGCATGTTTACTAGGGATTTTGTGGGGGGTTTTCGTGGTTTTTTTTGTTTTGTTTTGTTTCAATTAATACTTATAAACCAAATTTCGTAATTGTTTTGTGTGATTTTGAGATATTGTAGCACTTACAGTACCATTTGTGGAATAGTTCCTTTGCTTTATTCTTCTGTATGAAACCATGATTCTCCCCTCTTTTCCTCTTCTCAGTGTTTCAAATTGTACAGTAGATAGAGGTTTTTAATTGATATTTGATCAGAAGATTTGTTTTGCTATAGAGTGTGTCATAAATTAAGCAAAACATACAGTAAGCTAGTTTTACTTCTTTTATTGTCTTTTGCAGAAAGCTCTCAGGCAGATAATTTTTAATGTCAGAAGAAAAGACGAGGGCATAAATTCTTGCCATTGCACTTTGACACGTTACAATAAAACATGCAAAGGATAAGGTCTTTTTTATTAGGAAGGATGATTTGCAAGAAGGATCGCAGTTCCTCAGGACTGGACTTACAGTGACAGGAGTGGTTATTGACTTGCCCTTTCTCGTAGTTGTGTCATGTTTCATCAGCCTTTGAAAATCTTGAAGGTATCAAAATAAATCCTGAGGCTCAAATAGCATAGCATTATGTATTAAGAAGTATTGACTTTGTGTAAAACACAAAGTGATGGTTTCAGTTCTTGGAAGGGGAAGGTCAGCCTAGACTCAAAATATGGTTAAATAGGTAAAAAACACTTCATTCACAGGTGGACTTTAAGTGTTTAGAGGGGGAAAAAAAAAAGTCACTGGATTACGTGGTTGAATACCACTAAAATATTCATAACCAGCCAATATGAAATTTTAGTTAAAGAATTTAGGGCAACTGAAGTTCCAAAGAACTCATTAAATTCTGAAATCTTAGAGGTACCTTCTTGAATTTTTATGAAAGCCTTTTGTTTTTCCAAAGACTATTAAATGAAGGTCCCATTTAACAGTCTTGTTTAAGGTCCAGGCAGGGACCCAAGCCTGGAAATACATCTTTACTTTAAAGAATCTGTAGCATAGAGCTGTCTCTGATATATATCAATTTGTCATAGTCAGTAAAGTCCCACCACCTCCATTTTTCTTCTTCAAATTTAATAAAATATATTCTCCTGTCTCTGATATATATCAATTTGTCATAGTCAGTAAAGTCCCACCACCTCCATTTTTCTTCTTCAAATTTCATAAAATATATTCTCCTCTACCATTTCAGTGTTGTGCTTTATAATCATACTTTTGTTTACTCTCTGATACTGAGCAGAGCAATGAAAAAATGTGATGATACGGCCATTCTGCAATGGAAATCGAATATATTACAGGCTATAGAACTTCAGTCCTGCACTTCTCTCCTGTAATTTAAATCTCAGTATTTTTAGATCATTGATGTAGTTAGTGGTTTCTAGTGCCAAGTAAGACAGATTGGTTCACAGCAGGTAAACACAATTTTGGATATTATGAAGTTTTCTTAAAATCATATTTGAACTTGTGGAGACTTCAGTTTGTATAACAAGATTTAAAGTACTCAAACCTCACTTTTTCTGATTGTTTTTTGAATGTACTTTTTGATTAAATATATATTTTTTTCTAGTTTAAATTTAATAGGACATATTCCTTGGAGACATTGGCTTGAATATTTGATTTCTGCTGTGTATTCATTGCTCTCTTTTATTAGTTCGTGTGTCATGAAGCTTTCTGGCTAGGCATATGTGGAGTGGCTGATTAAATTTTTAACAAAACTGCTTAGCTCTCTCTCACACATATGTCATAATTTCTTCCCTGAAAAACACAGACATCAAAACACTTTTTCTGCCTTTTCTTTTGTTCACTGTATCACATGGAGCCTGGAATTACCCACTGGAAAAGGCAAACATAATGCAGAAACCACAGGGTTTCTGGCAAGATATTTTCAGAAGCCAAAGCTTCAAATCTATGAACTGGCACTGCCGGTTCTGTAAACCTGGGTTTCTACCTTTTCTCTCTTGACTGTTGTAACTGCTTTTGAAGAGGATTTCTTGTTCTTGCTGGCCTTTAGGGTGACAGTATAAAATACCTGATTGATATTTTATAGTTGGATTTTTTTGTTTCTTCAGGAATTGATTGCAGCGTGTAGTATATTTCACTGATGCTGCTCATGAGGAAATGTGATGTATATCAGTACGTATCTTAAGATGAGTTTTAACATGCGGCAGATAATATTTTTAGAGATGGCAAGGGAATTGACAAAAGATATAAACGTTGATTTCTTTGTTATTTCTACAAGTGAGCATAAGCTGAGGATATTTGGCACTTAAGTGCTTGGAGCACTGCGCAGAAATGTGTAATGGTTTCATTGGCTTTTATAACATGCATTTAATCATCAGGCATTTTAACTTTGAATTTATAATTGGCATTTTTCTTCATTTTCTTTTGAAACCATGGCAATGTAGAGCATTGAATACAATCCATAGCATACTTAAGGCTTCTTTTTGTAATGTGTGGTATTTACTACTTAACTGCGTTGCCTGAGACCAGCCAAAATGGGACCAACAAAATGGGATTAATGTATTTACGTAAAATATAAATATGCATATATTAAAATGTAAAGATATATAAATTAAATATATAAAATGTACCTTTTTATATAAATATATAGATATTTGTATCTATTGTGTGTTTATAATTTCTCTATAGTATTAGGACAGTAACATAACGTCTCTGCCTTAATTTTCTTTTTCTTCAGAAGGGCTTCAAACGATGATAAAACAGGGGGATGTGGATCTGACAAGAAAAAGTAGTCATTCTTAGGAGATTCAAAGTTAAAAACAGGGAGCATCTCCAGATTTGATTGAAAATTGCCAAAATCTTGTCTATACCTCTTGCAAGATTTTAGACAGAATAGTGGTGTCTAGCAAAATAAGCTTACTTGATGAGATTTTGTCTACATAAACTGTTCTTGCTGGATGTTGCTCTCCTAAGTCTACTAATATCCAAAAGAAGCCATCAACTAAGCATTTATATTCCAATATATTTTCTGATAAACACAATCAAGAAGAAATTTTAGGAGTGTTCCTATGTTGATAAAGATAAATTAATAAAATAATATATTAAAAAATCATAAAATAATCTTGTACGGGGAACTCTCAAAGGGTCTGGCCTTTGTTGCCTTTGGTAGAGGAGGCTTGAACTATATCTATACAAATTGGTTGGAAAAATTACTCTGCATTAAAACAAGCTTGATACCAATTGTCTTTGAATATGGAGAATATAATTGCACAGTTTCTGAGCAGCAAAGTTAAATGGGAGGGGAAATACAATGTGTGATTGGTTTTTTTTGTTTGTTTGTTTTGTTTTTTTTAACCTTATATAGATTTAGAGCTTTTTTTTTTTTTCTGGAAAGAAGAATTTTTCTTTCGCTGCAGGCTAGTTTTCTTTCAGAAAATGGTATTAAGACAAACAGGAATAGCTACCAGGTTTAATTCCAGTAATCAAAAGAGGCTTTTGGAGGGAAATAATGTATTTTTTTTGTTTCAGTTCTTATGTGAAAGCTTTTTGCTGTTTTGCAGTTGGTGTTGGTCTGCTAAGGCAATTCTAGCTGTTAAGCACAGGTCTGTTTCATCAGCATAATGCTGCTTTGCTGTTAGCAATTATTTTCTTTCAGGGTTTGCCAATTAAGCTAGTGCTAGTGAAAATGCACCTAATTTGTCAAGAAATGGCAGGATGAAATATGGGGGCCATTATATAAATTGGGAAATAAAAAAATCAGGAAAAGCATATGTGAACCTCAGTGATACTTGGTCCATTCCTGCGGCATTTTTGTTCTGGTTATGCCTCCATCCACCAGTGATGTTGGAAGAAGTGTACAGCAATTGGTCATAAGTTATGGGCCATCCATGTCCTGAGTATTATGTATTTTAAAATTTTGCTTTGGGAGAAGCTGCCCAGAAAGTTTTGTGCAAAGGCTATGTTAGTAGTGTACAAAATTGTTTTCTTCATTTTGTTTAGGGTTTTTTTGTTTGTTTTCCTCCTTGGACTCAACTGGTTTGTGTTTGGCACAATTGGTTATTAGTGAATGAGGCGTGATGGCTTAGCTGGCTGCATGTTTATTACCTGCCGTCTGCTTAAACTGAATTCTTCAGATATGTGTGCTCAAAATGCAGATGCGTGGTGCTTGGGTTTTCTAGTAAAGTCCTTAAGCTTTAGGAGGAACTGAGTAAAGAAATGGGTTAAGTTGATCTTATAGTTCCTGCATGAAAAGCAAAATAGACTTAATCTGTGGTTACCTGAGAGAATAGAAATGTCAAAGAGAAGGCATCGAGGGAAGAAAGAGTAGGGATAGCTTGACTTCTTGAAACATTTTTTGTTTCTTTAACTTCTGCATTAAACTAAAATATATATTTTGTTCAATTTTGTTCAAATTAAAATTAATGTAAGCTCTATACTCTTCCAGATTTCATTATAACAGCATATCATGGCGTACCACAAACGGCTTTAATTATCTCACCTAGATTGTGCTGGATATCTGTAGTCCCACCATTTCAGTCTGACAGCTCCCAGACTCTGCAGTAGCTTTAATTGCCCTCAGTGCTGCTGAGACCCTTCTGTGGGGAACCCAGGCTTATTTATACTGTGTTCTTGATCAGTGTTTCGTACTGAAATGATAGTATTCCTTCTGGGATATCCTTATGATATTCCCTGTCTTTAAACTGGTTTTAGCATTTGTGAAAACAGAGCTCCTCTAGTGCATTCACCATTGTGCGTCAATGGGTGGAGTAACATCTTTCTCCACAGAGTGCAGTCCTGGTGGACGAAGAACACGAGAGATGTAAGGAAATGTTGAAGCAGACTGTCAAATGATAAAAATTAGACTAGATGTAGATAGTAATGGAAATAGTGTATACCTATTTAACTGGCGATTAAAAGGAATTGGCTTCTTTAAACCTAACAGCAAATAATGAGGTGCCATACAGTTATTTCCTACAGGACAAGAGAACTATTGAGAAATCAGGAAAGCTGTTTAAAATAAAGAACAACTATTGACACAAGAAGAAAAATGTACAAAGTATTTGATGTATACAGTGGGGTAATGGAGAAGGTGTCCTGGCAAGGCAGTGAGGTTCTTGAATGTCCTTACAGTAAGATTACTAGAGCATCCTCCCTAGACCCCCTCTAATCTTAAAATAAAGCTATCGGTCTCTAAAGAGGACTCTGTGATACAATTGTCTTTGATAGCTGAGAAATAGACCTGATTATCTGGGAAGATGAGTTTCAGTCCCCCTTTCCCTTTGAATGGTTTATTTGCCTGTGTTGGCTATTGTTTTCATTACAGTATTTGAGGAAAATGACTTTTGTGTATTGCAAGGAGACTTGTGTGCATTGAAAGGATGGCTGGGAACTACTGTGTCTCTGTGTTTGGAGTCAAGGGAGCTATGCTGTTTTGTACCACCTAACAGTGAGACCAGTTAGTTTAATGACTTTGATTTTAGGGAAATTTGTCAGGTTTATGTCTGGGAATGAGATACAATTTGGCATATGTGTTTGAAATGCACGAGGCGGTGTTGAAGGCTGGGCTAAAGCAAGCAACTCATTCCAAGGGTGCTGATTCGTACAGCTGATTAGCTTGTTAAAAGTTTGGGTGTTACTCAGTTTCTAGTAAACTTGTGTGATTGGCATTTCTTAGCCAGATCACGCAAAGCCTCAAATCTTTTCATGCTGATCCTGGAAGACTTCAAATGGTCATCATGACAGATAAAAGAGCATTTTTTTGAGCCTTTTCTTAAGTATTAAGATAAAACAGGCTCTCCCTATAGGCCATTTATATTTATTTTCCTGGGTAAAGCTTCTAGCTTTGTAGAAAATAACAAGCTAGAGGGAACATCATCATTATTACTTGGCTGGAGATGATGACACTGACATGAGGTCTTCTGACAGGGGATTAAAGTGGAAAATATTGGTGGCAATCCGTTAGGAACAAGAGGATCCCTTTGAAAAAAGGAACCAGGTATAAACCACAAAAAATTGCTTTGTTTCTGGTTTTTTTTGGTTGTTAGACTGTTCTCATCCCTGCTGTTAATGTGTCAATACTGGATTTCATGCACAGGTTGGGAGGAAGGCCAGTGCTATTCCAAGATAGAGGCTTCAGCTGGGATGCTACTCCTCATATCATCTAGTTGCCTCTTTTAAAAGACAACTGGTTGTTGCGTAGGGTCTGAAATCTAATCCGATATATTTCAGTCTGCCCCATTTTCATCAAATTTGACCACTGTTACCACTGATGGTTGTTTGCTGGCCTGCTTAAGGTGGGTCAGTGGCCTCTGCGGTGCTGCTTGTACACAGATGCTCAGGTTTCTGTAACTCCTGGAAAAAAAATTTCATCTGCTGACAGTCTCTGTTAAAGTGCCATCAGTAAGTGAGTCTAAAAATCTTTTACACGCAAAGGTCTGTGGCACGTAGGAGCAGAAAATGTAGGAAATTACTATATCTGGTTTTGTAGTGATGATGGAGAGGGGACAAAGTGAAGACGAGGAGATGGGAAATAAAATAAGGCTTCAAACATTTCCTTTAAAAATATTTTTTGCCCTTGTTTTTTAAGGTTTAGTCTTAAGTCTTTTAACAACCAGTAAACCTGTAAGATTCCATGTATTTCACAGCCTTAATTTTTATTTTATTTTTAATTTTTTTTTTCATAGGAAAGCATTTTAGTGTGAGAGCAGGTGTGGATTATTATCCTGCTATGCTAATACACAGCAGCAAACTTGGCTTCCAAGTGCATACGTGTATTTCTGTGGGAAATGTGGGAAAACAGTGAGGAGTACACAGTACTGCCTGTCTAATGATGTAGGTCCTGAAGACTAGGACTGACAACTGAGTAGTAGTATGTTCAAACTAAAACTCCAGGATTTATTTTACTTGCCTTTTTTGGGTTTGGTGGTGGGGTTGCTTTGTTGTTTGGGTTTTTTTGAACAATAGGATTTATATCTTGAAGATTTTCTTTGAAGCCACCACAGAGAGTTGAAGCTTTTGTTTTCAGTGTGAAATCTGAGATTGTCATAGATTTACTTGATGGTAGGAACTGGAATATTTAAGTAAATGTCAAATAACAGGAAGTTTATGCTTTAAACCACAAGAGTTTGGCAACATTGAGGGCTGTGTGTACTGATAATCTTAAGATAATGCCATAGTCCATTTCCAATGGTTTCCAGGAATCTGATGAGTTAGTTAGCAATAATGAGTCAAAGCTATCTTTATACGTATGGATGAGGTATATATTGCATAGTGGAAATCATGACTGACATCTCTGCTTCCAGCTCATGGCCTCATACCTGCGAGCCATTCATGTGAGTGGAGAATCACTATGGGATGAGAAGGATCCTGACGTGTAGGTACCGCCAACGTCAGCCCATTTTCAGTTACAGGAGCCGTTCAGGCTCAAATGATTTTACATCTATGCTTAGCAGCTTTATTTGGAGAAAAAGCCCTTGGGTTTCACTCTGGCAGGGTTCAATCCTGCCTGCTGCTGTTGCCTGCTCTTGGTTAAGAGTATGCTGTTTGGCCTTAAAGCCTGCTCATCTTCTCTTCTGAGAGAGGACATGTTGATACTTACTGGGAGCATAAAGATCTCAAAATTCCTGCTTCAGTGTGTGATACCTTTGAGACCATCAAAACATTTCCTGATACATAATACAGAAAGGGCTTACTCTCCTGTGGTGGGCTCTTAGGGTTTTGTCAGATGTCTCTCTGTTTAATTTCAGTTGATGGTCAGCTGTCAGATGTTCATTGAGGAGGGCTTTCTATGTCTTTGATCATTTTTCTGTTTTGTGCTTTTTTGACAGCTCTTCTTCTGGGTATAGTTTTTAAACTCTTGCATTAAATTAAGTGTATTCCTTCCCACAGACTTTTCTTGGAATCTGCGTGGTACGTGTTTACGAACGTATGTGACCGTCCGTGCCTTCTTCCATCCCTTTCTTTTCAAGCTCTGGCAGTAGCTGCTCAAGCTTGGTAGTACCCCTCAGCTTCTAAAGTGAAAATCTTGTTAATAAACAAAGCAGTTTAAGAAAAAAACAGCATTTCCATCCCACAGTGTATGCTGATCAGCTGGTGCTTATAAATTCTGTACAAACATTATGTTTCCATTAAAGTGGTTCTACAAATGGCTTGGTGGGCACCTGTATTTTCTGTTGCATTGTGGTGTGCGATACTCAATTTGCTTTAAGCAATTAGAGGCTGAAATTTTGCTGCAAGCTCCTGTAGACTGCTTCTAAGATCCCAACACCCCTATGAAATTTTGCTTGCTTGCAAATAAAGAAGGTGGTTTTTGCCTAGCAACAAGCTTTGCGGTTTCTACCTGAGGATCAAACACACAAGCGCATTTGTTCAGCCTTTTGCATCACTTCGGTACTGAAGGTTTTGACAGTCAAATCATCGCTGACATTTCTGTTTGGAATGTGCAAGAAAGAGAATAATCCAGTATGTTTTTCCATAGCAGTGCTGTCACTGCAGGACTGACAATAGTAAAAAGTGCATTCATCACTGAATAACCAGATATCCTGGAAACGTGTGAGAGAAACATATTTTCAATCAAAATGTCTCACTATTAATGGCTATTTTCTGACTGATTCCTTTTTGCTATTTATACTTTCCCTGAAGTATTTTATAGAAACCTGAGTCCCTTTGAAAACCCACCCAAACAACCAGAAGTGTATTTTACGTATTGTAGTATGTAAATGATTAGTCATCACTTGTAAATTGCCTAATGGAGGAGGAGGAGGAAATTTATATTGAGGGAAGGTGAAGAGCTTGATTGTGACTGCTATATGTCTCAGTTCTTCCTACCTTTTTTTTTTTTCCTCAGAAGATAATTATGAAGGATTTTTTTAAAAAACCATCCTAAGAAACATTGTCATTGCAGGTTTGAAAAATGGTAGCTGCACACTGTAAGCTTGTTTTCCATTTGCTTATGTTTTCTTGGGGAAACTTATGGGATTTTTGTTGTTGTTTTAATTTAAGATTCTATGGTCGTCTTGTACCTTGCCAATGAAAAATGATGTTGGCATCAGAAATCTTAAGTGTAACAATATGGGGAACTCAGTTCATGAAGAACTATGTCTTTGGTAAAGCGTGATAAGATTGTGTTGAGCACCTGTGGCACAAGACCAGAAATGCTGTTTATTAGGGTCTTGGCAGATCTCTTAACTTGCTGGATATGATACCCTTTGTTTGGTTGGTTTGTTGTCTGGTCTTTGTTTTGCTCTGTTTGTCTTATAGTTAATTCACAATACATGGCAACGCTGAAGAATCCTGAAATAATTTTTTGTGTGTTCTAATTTTGGTACGGATACCTATTTCTCAGTTAGTTTTGGAGGGTTTTGATTACAACAGTCTATCCCCTGGCTAGCTGTTTTCCAGGTGAAACTGTAATGCACTGTATTTCCTTGGGTTTTTTGGTTTGTGGTTGGTTTTGGTTGCCCTTCCCCCCCCCCCCCCCCTTTCAGAAGTGTGAGGGAAGGGGTTAATGGAAGATGGTTATGAGGAAAGATTTTTCAGTCAGTGGTTTATTCACTCTTTTCTCTCTGAGTATTGGCTCCATGAAATACATTTGCATGTGCTTGAGTGCTTAGGCATAATTTTCCATATCGTTCCTCCACTCCCATCGCAATCCTGTAAGTATGTTTGTCAATGAGATAAAATTTCTGAAAATGTCCTGTGAGAAATACCAAAAAGCAAGTGGGAAGACTTACTTTGTATTACTCTGTACAGATGTACTCTGTAGAAATTATTAAGTGGTTTGAGGAAAAGAAATACTTTTATGTATATAAATTTGCAGGGTGGTAGTTTATAGAGCTGCCTGCTGGTCTCTGCTGTGCACCTGAGCTCCTGGTGAGAGCAGGACCTGATTTTTGTCAAAGGCTAAATTCCATTTCTGGCGCTTGAAATTCAGCTTTTTTAATGTGGTGAGTTCCAGTGCGCTGCCACATACGGTACAGCAATTGCAACCATGCACAGTTTAAAATGTGCCTCAGAAACAAGGAGTCTAATATTAGAGTGAGATGATTTTCAGTTTTGGTTTGTTGGTTCCGCCCCCCCCCCCCCCCCCCCCCCCCCCCCCCCGAATGATACATTTCCTCCTATTTGCTGTTTTTGTGTATTTGCACTAATTGCTTCAACCGTGATTCATATGCAAGCCTTGAGAAGAGGTGCCTGTTGTATCTAGACAGTTCGGCACACGGCCATGGCTTGTAAATCAGTCCGACTCATCCCAAAATGCTCCTTTTCTGTCAGATCAGCTTTTCAGCTGGCAGACACCATCCTGATGAACAGCATAAATTGCATTGCTGAGGCAACTCTTTCTTCAGGTTTATTTTCCGAAACCTGGAGATCACCTTTTTCCTCCTCACGCAGTGCCTCAGAAGAAAGTTTCCCCCGTTGTTTGGGGAATAGGGATTTCTTCCTTCTCTTCCTCCCATTCTTGATCATTTCAACTTTTATTCGGCTTATTAAATGAACATCTCAATTCACTACCGTGGCAAAGCAGGTCACTTTCTAAAAGCACCCACCTAGCTTCTTTTTCAATAGTGTTTGACTATTGAAATTTTAATTGGAACAGAAGCTGTAGTTAAAAAACAGGCAAGTCCTTTTTCCTCATACCCTCATTGATTTCTGTTGAAGCAAACAGATGAGCTTATATATAAATATGTATATATGCTTTTTTTTTAATGAAAAGTGCTGGAATTCACTAAAAAGGTTAAAATTGAAGTGAGTAATCTTCAGTGCATAATGCAATTGTTAATTTTAGCTCCTTGCGTAGGAGCTGTTATGACTTGAACAGCCGGCTCTAGCCTTCATTAGAGAAGAAGCAGGCAGTTTTGAGACAGGTGGAGCTGGATCAAGCTGTGAAAGTGATTTGCTTGAAGCTGGTCATTAGTCTTAGAAATCTGGTCCTATCTATTGCATCCTTACATTGTACCATGATTGTTACTGTTGTTGTTATTAACTTTCCGTCTTTTTCCAGGTTGACTATGATCCGTCAAACTCTCTGAAGGACCAGCATGGAGATTGGCACTCTGAACTGTTAATGGGGACATGGGACTCACGTTGTCATTGATCATTTGTGTGGACTTAACCAGCGAAGAGCAGCAGAAGACGCTAGAAAGACAGTGGGAATTATAGCAGTTTTTCAGGTAAATGGCTTCTTTGGTGCAGCTGATAAACTATGAGTGTAATTGTTTTTGTGAACACTGTGTAAGCATGTAGATGAGCTGTGGGGTAATATGCCCATGAAGAACTTGTGCATACGTGTGCATTACTTGATGAAAATCCTTAACAAATTAAGGGTTATTTAACAGACCAGTTTCAGATCTTGCTATTCATCATGTTTTGAGTTCTTAGCAAAGCGGTTCAAGTTTCAGTTGTAACTGCAGAATAGCCAATACCATGGGACTTCCTGGGGAGGGCAGTGGGAGGAAGGAGAAAAACTTGAAGCTTGACTTGACTTACTGTGAGCTAATTTGTGAGCTTTATATTCCAGTCGGTTTATTTATTAACTGTGTAGCTTCCTTTCTTGTGAAATCCACAATCCTTCTCAAGCGGGAAGATCATGTAGGAAAGGTTTTATAATTTTGTTTGCTTACAGTGTCAAAACAAAGGCAAAAATTGGAAGAAGAAAGTTTTTAAAACTCTGTATATCTTATTTTTTCACTTAAAACATAGCTTAAAAAAATGAAGGTAAGTGATATCAGATCTGTTGAATGTTAATTACAAGCTGTAAAAAGAAACATGGCAAAGTGTGGTTTTGCTTAATAGCCACTGTTTCATTGTTGAGAAGTGGCAAGGTATTGCAAAAGACCCTTTCTGAAATAACTCCCTTTCTCAACCGCAGTTGTTTTTCCTGAAGATACGTCTTAAGCCAAATGGATGGAGAAAGAAAAGTTAAATTATTCATGAGTCTCATTTGACAACTGATCAGTGGGGGAGGCTTCAAGAGGGAGCTGGGGGGAGAGAGAAAAAGAGAGAGGAAATAATAATAGGCTTTAACTTTGAAAAGCCTTTAAAGCTTCTGTACAACAACCCATTGTCAACTGAGAGTAAATGCAGTTCAGTTAAGATATCTTCATTAGAAATACCTGCCAAGGGCTTCCTGTAAGATTTTCGTAGTGCTGGAGAGTGACATGGGGTTTGGGAAGAGGCTTAGGATTTTAATAATGGAGCTGTCAGTTTGATGCCTGAAAATGTTGACCCTGAGAGCTTTACTGCCAAATTTAGATTTCATATTTATATTGAATTATTACCTCTTCAATTTTTTTTTTTTTTTTTTAAAACTGCTAGTGAGCATCATGGGCTTCTGCTATGTACAAAAACCACAGTTGAGTGCTAAAAACAGTGTTGTTGCTCACGTTTGGTTTTTATTTCTGTTTTGTTTGTTTGGCTATGCTTTTTTATTTGAAAAGAAAAAAAGAGGAAAAAAAAATCTAGAGGAGAGGAACACTGAGATGCCAGGGACCTGGAAGTCTGAATGGGTCCTTCCTGCCTGATGCCGCTGAGCTCTGTAGCGGAGAGTCCCTCACCATCCCTGCCTGCACCTTGGCAGTCCTGGGGGCTGGGCTGGGAGTGACAGGGCTGGGGAGTCACAGCACCTTACCTTAAATCTGCTTTCCACCAAGACTGTTTAGATCGGAGCTCTGCTTGTTTAACCTGACACAATTCTGCTGTTATCCAATATTGTCGATTCGGTACATCTCTTCAGCTGGGACATACATAGCTTTCCACTCCTGAGCTGCATATTTCGGTTTGTTTATCAAAGGAAAATAAATTACTTACTTGGGAATTAAAAAAAAAAAAAAAAAAAAAAATTCACCCCCAGTGTTTTTTGTGTGTGTGTTTGTGTCGTGATATCTTGACCTTTCAGGTCACCAAATCTTGTTATTTTAATTTCTGTCTGGAAGAATGTCTGAGCAAGGTAAATTGAACCAGGAGACAGCAGAGGAAGCTGCAAAAGAGCAGGAGACCACCATCTCTGAAGTGAATCCGGACAACTGTATCCTTAATAAATCTGAAAGCTCGGAAGTAGAGGAGAAGGAGGAAAAGCTGAGCGATGCCAAGACAGAGCTGCAGGTAAGACAGGGATAGTGAATGGGCGCGTTAAATATCAATGTGTTACCATTGCCTTTCCATTTCTATGATCTCTTTCATTGCCTACGCTTCCCATATTTTTTCTCTCATAATTTTGGGACTGTTTCTCTCTCTCTCTCTCCCCTCTCTCTCTTTTTTTAATTTTTTTTTTTTTTTTTAATTTGGGGTCCTTTTATCTCCCTAGAAAATAAATGCTGTTATTTGTTATACCTTTCAAGCTCTTTAGGCTGCTGTCCATGTTATTAATTTTTCTGAGAAGTTAATTTCTAGACGTCTGTGTTAAAGCTTGGTGAAATATTTGACTGTTTTCTCTATTTGGGGATTTAGAAAACTACCTTGATCTCATGAATTTACAGGTAATACTAATGAATAATTACTTAATGTGTGGTTTGGTTTGTAGGTGTTACTGCCAACAAAAAGTTGTTATGCAAAGCCTAAGAAGGTAATTTGATAAGAAGACTTTATCGGATGAGGGGGTTTTAATCCTTTTTGCTCAATCGAATATAAAAATAAAGGGGGAGACTACAATTTAAGAGGAATTTGGAGAGGGGGAGCGTTTACTTAAGTATGCCTTTTCTTACATTTTTATTATATGCAAAATTACAGAACACTGTGCAGTGTATTTTTGTTTTTTGTACCTGTTCTTAAAATGAATAAAGTGAGCAGAGATGATTCTTGGTTTTCCCTGCTTTCCAGACTGGGTTTGGGGAAGTTGTTTTTGCAGTCAGCAACTGATTAAAATATCATTTAGGAGTGATTTAGTCTCTTTATTTATTGGTAATGCTCGTCATGCACATTTTCCACTGAAGTGATAACTGCTTCTCTTTTTTGCTATACCCAGAAACGAGGTGCAAATCAGAACCAGCAGAAAAAGAGATCCAAGGTAAGGGTCTATCTCTGTTTCGAATTGCATGCCATGGTAGGATAAGAATTTAAATCAAATGTCTGTCTGCAATTGAAATGATGGCCTTTCATCACTTGTGTGGTTGTTGGGTTTTTTTTTGTTTCTGGGTGTGTTTTTTTTTTTTTTTTCCCCCTCCTCCCCTTTACCCCATAATCTTGTTGCACAAAGGCAGAGCACTTCCTCTAGATAAAATGTGTCAGGCTCCCCTTTATTTATCCATCACTCTTCTATGCTGCTGGGCTTGCTGTGCGCTTGTGTTAGACAGCATGTGTGCTTCTGTGTGCCGCTGGGGAAGGAAAAAGCTCGTTCCTTTTGCTTTAGTAATTAACGTTTTTGTTTGAATTTTATTTTAATGGACTAATCTTGACATAAAGAAGCAGAGATTGACTAGCTCCCTAAGGGGGGGAAAAAGGAGCTTCTAGGAACAACCCCACAAAACCTTATTTTAATTTTCCAAGTGCAAATCCATAAAACTTGCACATTTTATTGTCCGTGTTCCTTAGATATAATATTACTAGAAGGGCGCGGGGGGGACACCAAACCAAACAACAACAACAAAAAAAACCCCAAAACCGAATGACAGAAAGAACCTTTGAGTTTAACTGTATGTTAAATTACCTTCTGTATTGGATTATCTATTCTTTGCTGTTACGATTTTTGGTGGAATTGAGTGAACTGTAGCAGAAATGATTAAAAGCAAAAAGAAACCTACCACCTCCCCTGTGTGGCAAATGGCTTGTTGCTTAGAATGCTTTTCTGTCCCCATCGAAGGCAGATACAATTTTGCTGGCTGGGTGGGTAGTAGTTGTTTGGGATATTTAGGGACAGCAGATGTTTGCAGCTGATGTGACTTGGGGTCAGTAGTAGCGTTCTCTGTTTTGTTTTCTCTCTCTTTTATTCAGTCAGGAGCTAAAGGAAAACTCGTCCGGAGTCTTGCTGTATGTGAAGAGTCATCCCCTCGCCCAGGAGCAGAAAATCTTCATGATAATCAGGTACACTTGCAATCATTGCTGTTAGCTGCATGGTTGACCTCCATGTTCAGTTGCATGATTATGTTATTTAATTGGGCATTTAACAATGTCTTTCTTGGGGGAAAAATTACATCCAACAATGAACACGTTTTTTATGAAGTTATCTGGTTTAGCGTGAACTTTATTTTGAAATATTAGTTTTATACTATATCACAGGGTGTTGTTTGCTTTTTTTTCCAGACCCCCTGAAAATTTCAGCAAATGGAAAAGAATTCAAAAGAATTCAGATTTTAAAATAAAAAAAAAAATAGTAACAATCAAAAAGAATATTAATATATGTTCTTTTCTCTAAGGCTATCTCTTCCGAGGCTGCACCAGATACAGTTATGAATATGCTCTGGTTTCTGGTTCCTCTGAGACTCCAGTTCATATCAGTGTCCCCCTTCACATAAAATTCACAGGTCCTTCGCTCTCTAAAATACCTTGATAGAGCCAAGGATGCCTCCTGCTGAGTGGCATTTGTTTTCTAAAGTCTTGGTGTAGATTTTCCGGTATCAAAAAGCATGTATTTGAGTTTATCTGTACTGGTAGTGTTGTATTCCCAGCAGCTGGTAGAGTTCTGTCCCCTGCACCCCTCACCTTGGACAGTAACACTGGTGGCAGTCTTTGTAGACTAACTTCAAAAAATACCCCAAAATCCAAAAGTAAAAACCTCAAATACTCTTCTTTGCTTGCCTGGTAAGAGCAAGGCTTAAAAAAACCAAAACCAAAATATCATGAGCACTGCCTATAATTTATGGGATGTTTATGTGCAAATGAGATCAGCCATCGAGAGAGCTTGAGCAAGTGACTTCTTGTAAGCTTAGCACAAAAACAAAAAATCACATTTAAGTGTACTTTCTCACCATTTCCTCTATTGACTTGAAACAAAACAAATCCAGCTCTCCTCTTAGCTCATAAGTATGGAGAGGTTTTTCTATTTTTTTAATTTTTTTTTTTTTTTTTTTGAAAGACCAAAAACCAGGTTGTTTAGCAGGGGGACGTCTACATGTTCTACTGCTCTACAATGATGCTTATGCAGTAGATGGGCAGGTTATTTTATCAGTTGTTCCGTTGTAGGTATACGCTTTCTGCTTAACTTGTGTTACTCAGGATATGTGGCTTTTGTTCTGCTTTCATTTGTATTTTCTATTGTTTAATGGAGAATGAAAAGGAGAATAATATAAAGAGATTGTATTAAGCATCGCATGGTAGTTTATAATGTACTGCACAGGACCTGTATTAAACGTCGGAGAGACTGGCAGGTTTTGAGGCAAAATCCATGTCCGGATTGCACCCTGACGCCAGGCAGAGGAGGGGTTCCTGTTACACACAGCCTCTGGTCTTACCTGACTTTGACTAGCTGCGGCAAGGATTTCTTTGACCATATCGAAACATTTATGGGAGATAAAATGCCTCCCTGGACCCCAGCATCCATTTCCTAAAGACACAATTGGCTTGGTGTAATTGATTAGATAGGAATTGCACTTTTGCTCTCGTTGACGTTTTACTAATGAATGTGGCTCAGCTTTGCTATGGAAAGCTGGACCTGCAGGCTCCTCCTTGGACTGGCTGAAGGATACAGGAAGTTTTGTGCCAACCAAATTGCTTTGCTTTTACTTTAGAGGAGAAAAAGCTTATTTTCTGTTTGGAATTTTTTTTTTTTTAATTATTATTTTATCTTAATGGTTTACAAAGCACAGGGAATTAATTACCAGAGAATGTATGGTACATTGCCAGAACTACTGAGTATGGATTGTACTGCAGACTTGATGTTTGTATTTATATTTGAATACTTGCCTTCATTTTCCTGTATAGGGAAAAAACTTGTTTACCTGTATTACTTGATCTTGAACGCTTACCTGATGGTTCACTATGTCCTTACTTAAAAGGAATGTTGCCTTTACTGTTATACTATTGACCAAGAAGTGTATTATTGCAATTTGAACATTTATTTTGTTGTTCACTATACTTACCTTGTATCAATGTATTTATTAACATTGTATTTTATTATTGAGAAAAATCAATAAAAATGGAAGAAAATATACAGTAGCTTGCTTTCACGACTCTACAGCCCTTTTGTGTGTTTCTTCTAGTGCAAATATATAAGTATTATGTTACACGTAAGACAGTATCTACTGTATGTTCATATGTGTGCTTATGTGTAAAGTCTGTCATTTTTCCTTTTCATAAGTGCATTTTAGCAACCACTGTGAAGGTTAGGATTAATATCCTGGGAACAACATGGCCAGTTACATTTTTCTCCTGTTTTGAAAAGCTAGCAGCACAGTTGCTCTGCTCTGGGCAGTGCAGGGAATCCTTCAGGGTCTTTTGGCAGTGGTTGATCCGAAGTTTGTTGTTTGAATGAGAAATTGAACTACCATTTGAAGTGAAAGAAAGCAGGCATAACGTTAGTCCTCTGAGTGCAACTGCTGAGCAGGTTAGCAAACATTTTTCTACGAATCCTTATGTCAAATGACCAGGAGTTCCCACTCTTTCCCTCTGTACACTCAGTTTTTGGCTAATACTGTCAGCCAAAACTAACAGAAGTAGGGATTAAGGACGGTAGGTCAGGTTAAATTTTGGCTCTAGGGATTTGTTTCTCTTTTACAGTGCTTTTCACCTCAAGTCTTTTGTGCCACATTCGAACTTCACAAAAAGTCAATAATGATTAAGCTGAGAAATTACCAATTTCTGTCTTACTGTGGCATGTTTATGCTGATATCTTGTTCTGTTAGGATCTTGTCTTACGTGTGTTGTGGTGACTGATTTGTAGTTCTTTAAAAAATCCAGAAACCCAAAATTTGTAATAGTTATTGAAAGCATCTTTTGAATTCATAATGGTCTGGTTACTTAAAAACCCCCCACCCTTTACTTTAAAATTTTGTGTTGATCTTTTGGTATGCTAGTATTCTTTGAAAAATTGTGGAGGAAGGGAATTTACTAGCATTCAAGAAACTGATTTTTCTCCAGTATGGGTTAATTTGGTTTTCATTAACATGATGCCAAAAAATTATCAGGCATGCAGGACTCTCTTCTATTAAAGAAAACTGCATTACTAGGGAGTTTTGTGACAGCTTAATTCAAACCTGCATTTTTACACTACTTAAGCATATAGTATTATTTTGGCCATTTTTTCTTCAAAAGAATATGAACACAGAAGTATGCTTCCTTCAGTTTTGTCCAACCAGATTGGTATTTCTTGAAATATTTAAATTATGCCATGGTAACTTCAAAAGAAATCAATTTGTGTTTTGTTAAAACAAAGCCAATATGAAGTAATCTTGTAAGTGGGGAATGACAAGTTCTTAAATCAGAAAATGCAAACCAGCTTGAATTGTCAGTTTTCATTAACTTTTTAAAGTGGAAGGATGCTTTCAAAGCGACTCATAGTTTCTGAAATACTGAATTTTTGAGGGTAAAACTTGTGATGCCTTGGAGAATTTAACTTACCACAACTTGTTTGAAAATCACAGTGCACATTTCACACCTTTTGCTGAAGACATGTTTGCATATGTCTTTAAATATGAAGTACCTGATAAGTTAGTAAGCCCTCTTGTATACAACTGAGTTTATAATTTGCTGGCACTCTTCTACTGTCAGAGCCTGAAAGCTCAGTCTAGCTGATACTGCGCTTACATGTGCAAAACAGCTCATATATAAATCTGCAGGTTTTTTAGTGAGGGGAAGAAAGTTCTATTTTTTCAGACATTTATCCAT
Source organism: Gymnogyps californianus (assembly GCF_018139145.2). Classification (NCBI taxonomy): domain Eukaryota; kingdom Metazoa; phylum Chordata; class Aves; order Accipitriformes; family Cathartidae; genus Gymnogyps; species Gymnogyps californianus. The sequence continues at coordinate 116,062,884 of NC_059472.1, read as the reverse complement.
TGATCATCATTTAACATGTGTAGTATTAATTAAATTATAGAATTACTTAAGAAAGCCCATATAAAATGTATTTCACTGTTCTAATAAGTCTTAAGTGAGATTTAGTAAAGTGTAGAATAATACAGTGCGTTTAATATAGGTAGACTAAAAGTCTATAGTATTCAAATATTAGGGAAGAAATATACTAACCACTAGAATTTGGCCTCTAAGATGTCATTATTGTCCTGGGAAAAAATCATTTTTCAAATAGGAAAGAAATGTATCTGGCTTCAGCTTTTCTAGCTACACAGTTTAACGTAAATCTCTGCAGGTTGGAAGCCATGGGAAGCTTACTGAATCTGGCCCTAAATTTATCTTTCTTTTTTTCCCCAACAGGAATCAATCCAACTACAGCTTTCAAGTTTTCCTAGCTTGCAAGAAGAAGATAAATCCAGTAAAGATGACTCCGAGAAAGAAAAAGAGAAGGATAAAAATAAAGATAAAAACAGTGAAAAAAACAAGATCAGAATGTTATCAAAAGGTGAACTTAAAAATATTTAAATTGCTATAATTACTGTTATAAAAAGGATTGCATGTTTTTATAAGCATGCATTTCTTTATTTGTGTATAAATACACAGTAGAAGTGTTTTCATACATTGAGAAAATTCAGAACCTGAAATGTGTATGCATGAGTGTTTTTCATACAAACATCGGGCTTTGAGAGTGAGGAAACCTTCCAAACTGAGGTTTGGTATTCAAGGTTATTAATTTTCATTAATGTAAAATCATTCTTCTGAATACTTAACTGTGTTGGTATAAACACATATATATGTAAATATATGTGTGATTATATAATAAGTATAAGACTCTAATACACTTTTTTCCCTGTTAATGATAATATATTGTCAAGTCGCTTGTGCAATGTAGGCAGTAGAGAGTAATCCTCTTCACTATTGCTCATCTCATGGAGAATTTCTCTTAAATGCTGTAAGGAAATCCATCCATGACCTTTAACCTGCATTGCAATCTACTATTGTCACCTACTAAGGCTTCTTCAGAAAAGATCTGGTGTCTAAATTTGGTATTTTTTTAAAAAGCTTTTTATTAATCCGTGGTATAAAGTTGCAGTGTACTCTCAAAAATAATCATTGCCTACCTGGGTGTGGATCCGCAGCTGGTGTGAATTGTCAGTTAGCTTCAATGGAGCTCTCACAGTTCATGCCAGCTTGAGGATCTATGTGTACTTTTGAGTCAGGCGATATAGCAATGCTGCAAAATTAATTCTGACTACTGTCACGCATCCCTATTACCCGCCCACTCTCAGGCGTCACTGGATTTCAGTCTGTTAATGCCAATAGAATTCCCACTGGCACGATGCCTCATTTGCCATGTGTATCACATTTATTAAGCAATGCAAAGAGACATTGATGAATAAAACTTCTTTTTTCATTTTTTAAAAATTTTATGTAGTAGTTTAAAGGAAGAACTTGGCAAGGTCTTGAGTGGCATTGGAGGTTTCCCATGATTTTCAAATGACCAGCAGTTTCTGTTGGTGTCTGGTTTTGGTGCCGTGTTCTCAGTAGAACAGTACAGAGGAACCGTGAATGTCCACCCGATGCTTCTGAGCATTTCTTGGCTGACCTCCAAATGAACATTTTTTTTTCAGAGCATATGCTTTCAGATTGTTGCTGAAAAACGGATTTTGATTTATAGCATAGCTTAATTGTGACTGTTGAAATAAATGAGTGGGGAGGTGTTTGTTTTTGTTTTTCAGATTGCAGTCAAGAGTATACGGACTCAACAGGCATAGATTTGCATGAGTTTCTCATTAACACATTAAAGAATAATCCCAGGTAGGTATTTTTTGCATTAGAGCTGGCACTCCTGAAATTATAGCTGGCGGTCTTCGAGTTCCCGTAACTGTACACTGTGTTTTATTAGTTCTGGAGATGGTTATGAGGGAAAATGTAAAGGAGGTAGGCTGTTAACTGAGCAAAAAGCTGTAAAAAGTCAGCAACTTCTACTTCCCCATCCAGTCACCCATTGCTTAATTTCACTTCTAGCGACATCTGGTCTTGGTCCTTACCTTCTTGCATATAGTTCTACATGATGTTAGCAGTAATATATTATAACCATTGCAGTTGGAGGTTTGTATATGAATATAAAGTAGCTTTCTTTTGGCAGTGCTGTGCGCAATTAAAATCCTGTGCACAGTGCCAAATTCTGCTCTCAGTATTCCCATAGTTTTCATTTGGAGCAACAAGCTCATCTCATCTAAATTTGCCTCTAAAAGTTTAAGGAAGGATCTGTAACGTTTTTATACGTTGTGATTTTCAATGTTCATTTCAATTGAATCTGTTAAATAGGTACCACATAGTTCTGCAATTATAGGAGAACTAGGAATAATTGGGTACCTAACAGCTTGCATAACCTCTTGTGTAGATGATGGAAGGTCCCTGAATTGTTTTATCTGCACAAAATGAGAAAGTTGAAAAGAACTGAGGAGTGATGGACTCTGTCAAGCTTAGACAAAAAAAATGTGTGTGTGTAAATATGCTGGGGAAATTTTTGAATGTTTTTGGCAGGAGAGCGGGGGGAAAAGGAACATCCGAGACCTTGCAGTTAAAAACAGCGCATTTTGACTAAGATGCTGCAGCATTGCCTCCTGGGAGCCATAGTTCAAAGGTGTTGTTCTCCACTGTGCTCTCTAGCTAGATTAGATATGCCCAGTCTTCTCATCTGCAGATTGGAAGATCTGTCTCAGACAAAATGTTGAAAATTTCTGTGGGTAGCAGCTCTTCTCATGGAAGAGCAAGGTTAGCTGGAAATCTCATTTTCCATCAAAAAAAGGGTGAAAAAGGACCAAAGCTATCCATAGCAGTGAGAGTCTTTCTATGCAATGCATTGATCCCAGCCTGGTGTGGCTGGAAGCACTCTCAGACCATAGTTGAGCTCAAGGAAGAGCTAAATCTGTCACGTATGTCAGCGAAGGTGCAGCAAAGCAGGCTGCAGTCTTCTCCAGATGCACCAGGGCAAAGCACGTTTCATTTTTAATCAAGATGGCTGACAATGCTTGCAAAACTGCCTTACAAACATTGATATATTCATTTTTTCATCTAAAATGTCTATTGGTAGTTGATGTTACAAATCCTTGCATTTCTTTTTGACAGGGACAGAATGATACTCTTGAAAATGGAACAGGAAATTATTGATTTTATTAGTGACAACAAGTAAGTTGAGTTCCACACTTGGTTATTAAGTCATGTGTGCATGTAGCAGTGTGAGCTGTGCAAGGGATGCGCTCATATGGACCACAGTGCTCCTGAGCACTTACTGGCACACTGCAAGATCAGGCTTTTGTTTCCTGACGCATGGTGGTACTGCTTAAAATACAGTAGATGTAAATGAAAACCTTCTGCTTTTCATTGTGTCATAATTGCACTGGCTCTGCTCATTTAGGTCCAAAAATATAATTAAAGCTTTCAGTGCAGAGGATGATCAAATATGCTACCTCACAGGTTTCCCTGTGTGCTACATTATTCTAATGTGTTGGAAAATAAAATGGAACTTTGGTGGAGGGATTCTTGCTACCACGTGCTCTTTATAATAAAATGTTTCTGCAGCTTTAAAAAATAGAGAGTCAGAACAGAGGCAGAGGAAGAAATTATGCTGATGGGAAATAAGCATTTTGTCAGTAAGAGAGAAAAAAGGAGTATTTGCCAAACTAGATCTTTCCAGCATCACCCTGCATCTGACCTTTGGGAGAAAGGCAGAAAGCTGTTGCCAGTGTCTCAGCAAATCTGCAGGATTGTTTGTGCAGGGAACATGAGTGTGTGTGCAGGGTCGGGGGACGAGTTCTTCCCAATATACAGAAGACTCAGTAGATACTGTGAAGCGTGAGTTTTGTTTGTCCCCGTGTAGCACATGGAAACGTGCTTATTAGAAACTCTAAAAGGAATTCTTTTCTTTTTTCTGCCTTCTTGTTACAAACATTTATATGTAAATGCACAAAGGAGAAGTTTTCAGACTTCCATCCACTGAATTATCGAATGTATTGCTATTTTCATTTAATTATAGCTCAGAGGGAAATGTAATTATCAATGTGATTTGTTTTCTTTTTTTCCAGTAATCACTATAAAAAGTTCCCTCAGATGTCGTCATATCAGAGGATGTTAGTGCACAGAGTGGCAGCTTACTTTGGAATGGATCACAATGTGGATCAGACTGGAAAATCTGTAATTATCAACAAGACCAGCAATACAAGAATGTAAGTAGCTAGCCTGTTGTGTTTTTCTTTGTTCCCTTTCCCAAGAGCTGGCTTGTACCATGACTGCGTGGCATATTTTTTTTTTTTTTAATATGTTTTAAATTTTTGCAGCAAGTGAGTGCTGTTTATCGCTTTCTAGGGTGGGAGGGGAGGACAGGGCTCACATTGTGAGGTTATTTAAGGATATCAAGATGCATAAGGAGAAATCAACCCAATTTGTCTCTCACAAGAAACTTAATACAGTATCTTGGAATGTTACTTTCTCTGACTCCTTAGTGATCACTTTGCTACAGAAATGAGCTCGTTGCTTTACATGTCACCTGATACCATACAGCTATATTCCTAAATAACCCAAACGTATTTGGAAGATTGCCTCTTCCCTTGTTCTGGCTCTCCCTGCTTCAAGAGTCATTTTCTGCCCAACCTGATTATTTAGGATTTGGTTCCCCTCCACCACCTGCCACCATCCATTCCCTTTTCCTCCTCTTCTCCCCTCCTGGTTCCACTTTATTTTCTCTTCAAATCTCATTGTTTGACCACAGAGTTTTTGTGGGATATAAATTCCTTCTGATGGTTCAAATGCATTGCAAAATTCCTGACAGGTTAAACTTGTGCTGGCATGCTTTATGTTCTCCTCCATGAACCTATATAAAGATAGCAAAAGCTTGATACGAAGTTCCCTGCCTAATTCAGCAAAGATGCAGTCATGTGTCCTTGCCTAATCAGCATCACTTGTTCTGCTGAGTGCCACGTGTGTATTAACCATCATGGAACTGTAGCTTTCCTCTCCGTTTTTACCTATGAACTACATAATGAAGAGGAAGTAATTACAACTGGGTAATGAAGTTTTGGTATCTGGTATTGGAACAGGAAAGCCCCATTTGAAAATTGTGTACTTCCTGTATTCAATTAGTAAGAGAAATAAAAACATTTATTTCATTTACATATCCAGTAGTTAGATGACTTACTTAGACGCAGATGCAGAGAGTATTTTTTTTTTTTTTAATGTTATTGGCTTCTCCTGTAGAAGGCTGGAGGGATTACCTAATTTTGCTAGGTCAAAACCTGAGCCAAACACATTGGTATTTGTTATTTCAATGAGCCCTAAAAATCTTCCACGTGTGAAGTAAATTTAAGATCATGGACAATTTCTTTTAGATCCTTTTCATGGGCTATCCCTGAGATACTTGGATATCTGCAAAACAACATTAGACATTGATGTTTTTAAAGGTTTGAATAAAGCGTGCACTAACAGTCGGTCAAGAGGATTACAGTAGCTCGATAAAACTAACTCAGGCTGCTAAGGCTTAGCCTCAGGCTCTGGTAATACCTGCCCCTGTGCAAGGGCTATGTTTGGGTATGAATAAGAAAAAGCTGGGTATGCAGCAAACCGGTGTTCATTTTTGAGCTGTAAATGAGAAAAAAAATTAGTCTCCTCTTAAAACACAATCAATCATATCTGAATGCTTTTTAGGCATTCCTCTCTCTTTACAGTTCTCCTTCTTCCCTTCACATCTGTGTCACTTCTGTAGTGCACCAGCTGCTGCAGATCTTTCCTCACAGCATTGCCTTCTCCTGGTTGACTTGATAATGTGATAATATCACATTAATATCTGATAATGCCTTGCCCAGTTGTGTGGCTGTGCATCGCAGAGATGGGTAGCACTGGAAGCACTGTTGGAAATGCTTGTACAGTGCTTCTGGAGAGGACGCTGAAGTCTTCTTCAACAGTCAAAACTTTGTCTGAGTGCTCTGGTGAAGCTGTGGCTTCTTGCGTGGTGGGAATGAGCAAGCAAGGCTGTTTACCAGGCATGAGCTGGCATCCTTCTGGGCAAGCTCAGCGGGCAGGATGTTGCAGTGGTATAACGGATCGAATGTCCCTTTCAGCTGTGGTCTTGCAAGCTGGAGGTGAGGCATGGAGCCAGACAAATTGGTTCTGACACCATTCCTGTGTAGATCTTCCAGAAATAAACACAGGGCTTTACCCCTCTGTTGACTGTGAATACAGCTGTTTTGTAAGCACCACACAAACTGCAGGTTTTTTCCCTTCTGCGGTGATTTGGTGGTAGGTAACTGGATTATATGAAGCTTGTATTGCATCATGATGTTCCAGTGTGTTATTTACATTATTTTGATACTGCTGTAAAATAAAGCTTTGTAGAAGTAGCTCTTTCTTTTCATAACTGGAGGAGATGGCATGTTTTTTTAAAAAGTCCCTGGCTCTGACAGAAAATAGATTGTTATTATCCAGCTTGAATACGGGCTGATGAGATTTTATTATCTGCAGCAAATATTATGTAAGTTCCACATCTGAAAGCGTCCGATGTGATTTCATGTGTTCTGCATTTCAGTACTCTCAGAGGAGACAATTTTGTGCGGTTCAGAATCAACACCAAATACTGGGAATGTGTTGACTCTATTAATTACCACTTGGACAGTATCCAGAATACTGGAGAATCTGGAGAGCGGCTGAAATGCTGTTCAACGTGGTTATGCTGTGCTGTAAGCCTGAGCCTTGATAGTTTTATGTGAATTTATGGAGAGGCCCCATAGACAGATATTCTGAAGATTTGCATTTTGACAATAAATTATCTCTTTATGGCATATGGTTTGCAAAGTACTTTAGCTGCATACTGTGAAGAGGGAAGAATATTCGTGCGTACTCAAGAATTCATAAATTCTGCACTGGCTGTGACTTCTGTGTGTGTGTGTGTGCCTGTTTGGGAAGAGTGTATGACTCCGCGGAGTTGCCGTGTGGGCTTGAATAAGCACCTTGTGGCTTATTTCTCTGGCCAAGTGAGGGTTCGTGTCGCATCTCTGCTCACACTTGCAGGCAATGAGTTGTTCCCTGGCTCCAGGCAATGAGGTGCATTTATTCTGTTCAGCAGAGACCTCCCGTGCTCGCTGCCCACAGGTGCTTGGAGGCACAAGTGTCAGAAGAGTTAATGGCTTTGAGATGAATGGGCTGATTGCAAAAATCTGGTAACAACACTACCTTAGAGGTGCCACAGCACAGAGTAGGGTCCGTCAAATGGGGGACTAGGGTACGAATGGAGTGGATGGGGGGCATTTAATTTCTTTCATCAATTGGCCATCTTAGGGCAATGTATATCCACTTCTACGTACCTGTGCCTGTAAAGTACCTACTTTTCAGGTGTATGGAATTTGAGAAAGCACTTACTGAAGAGGTTGCAGCTGGAAGGAGGGCTGTGGCTTGTCTGGTCATCCATGCTGCTTTACGAAGGAGGGAAAATGATGGTGAAAATGCATTAGGACTTGAATCTTTCTGGGATTGCAATCCTGCAGCTTTCGTGAACTCTCAGGGAAGTCTCTCTTAAAAATACAGTCAGACCATAATGACAATTTTGCAGTCTGAAGAATATTTATGATGAGGAGCTTAATCTAAGGTGCCTTTTTTTTTTAATTTTATTGGAATGTGAACAAGTCATACTGTTTTTGAAGCTTTTTTTATGAAATGAAATTTTAACACAGAAATGACCTCAACTACCCAAATGTTTATTAACCTTCACAAAGTTAAGTCTCTGTACTCTAGCTCTCATTACAGAATAGTGGATTTTAAAAAAGAAATTATCTTTCCATAGGATTTTTGAAATTAAGACTAGGTTAAAAAAGAGCAGCTTTGAATAATAAATAACATTTTTCATGGTCTCATATCTTACAAAGCCTGCCTAACTAAATTGTCCAACTTTTGAAATCTTCTCAGCAGTATACATGAGAAGTTGATCAGAAAACGAGGGAGGATTTTTTTTGTTGTTGTTTTGTTTTAATAGTCAAAGAGCTCAAATACTACTTAAAATGGGAAGTCTGCTTTGTTCAGTATGAAACTGCTCATGTCACCATTGTAATGTATATTTGTCTGTCATCTGTGTCTGCTTGTCATCTATCTAAAGATATACAGAAATGTACGGGGAACTTAAGACAGTGAAATATGATATAAACAGAAGTTTGGAATTGAGGCAATATGTTAGAGCATCCTAAATTGGAGCCAAAAAAGTGTGTATGTGCCACCTTCTATTCTGTATATTCCTCACAATTCCTATCAAACAACTGCAAGAACTTCAGAGCTTTTTGCAGAACTGCTCATATTATTATACATATCAGTTCAATCAGATTCATTCATTTGATTATCTGTAGATAGGTGGAGAAATGTAGGGGAAGTGTGTTTGGTGTCCTTGGTAAATGAAAAGGGTTTTCATTTGGTTGAGATCATCACCTATGTGACAAGTATGTCTGTACCACAGCCCACACATGCATTCGTGTACATTTTTATATAAGCATGAGTGGCAGGGCTCATCAGAATTGAGAAGGTGGAGTGCTTATGATATATAATAGTTGTATTTAGACATTTTCATACATTCTGAGGGTGTAACGTACCTATTATGAACTTTATACCAATACTCACATCTTCAGTTATGACTGTTTTTTTTTTCCAAGAGCATCATGAGTTACGATCCTTGTAATATTTGGTTTTCTTCCTACTCTGTTAATATGTAAATGTTAATATAATATCAGCCCGGTCAGAAGTTTTTTTTTTGGTGCCTTTGAGATGCATCAAAAACTTTGGGCAATACTAAGATGTTATGTGTATTACAGGGGTTCCTTATAATCTAGGGTTGAACTGTATCAGCAGAAGGAGACATAATGTACAGCATGGACTTCGAATAACCTACAAGACCTTCGTAGTTATGATATACAATCTGTGTTATTCTGTCTCCTCTGCGTAAGGGTGGTTTGAATCACAAGAAAAGAAGAAAAGTTCTCTTTAGGTTTCTGTTGTGTATACACTGAATGACCTTGCTGTAGATAATATCTATGCTAGTGGTGCGCTGTGCCGATTTTGCCATCTTAAGAATCTGAACTTTGATACAGTATCCTGTATGTCAGTAAAATGGCATTCACTGAACATTGGCAATTTCAATGAGGAATATTTCTAGAAATTTTTTTTACCCTAGGCTGAATTGCCAAGAAGACTTCCTTGAGATACCGAATGTTACAGCCTTTGGAGTATGCAGAAAAGTATGCCTTTCCCCTTGACTGAATAAGGTATTCAGTGTAAATGACTTTAATTTCTTTAAGCAGTTGTTTGCTGATGGGAAAGATGGGACATTTTCCACACACAATTTGTAATGGTTCTTTTTTAGTTAGGTATATGGTAGTAGTTACAACTGTGTACCTGAACGCGTATATCTTCTTTAGTAAAATCTCAGTCAAAGCAATTCAATGTTTACCAGAGCATTTGAAGCACAGTTTTGTTGGTCTTTTTTTTTTTCTCCCCCCGTTGTAATATAGAATAGTTATCTGGCAAATGGTTTGCTGTATGGTATTGCATCTGCATTTAAGCATCTTATGCTATCCTTGATTATCATATATGTACACAGAATAATGATCTCATGAGAGCAGAATCGCTTTTATGAGCCACATGATCCAGGAAAACATATGTGGACACCATTATTTCTGGTTTTATTTTTTCACTGGAGTCTTGCATTACTTTTCTTCAAGGGACTATGGAGTCAGCTCCATTCCTCTGTTTCGTATTGTAGTTACCTCTTTCCCGTCTTCACTACAGAACAGTTGCTCCTTGACTACTAAGAAATAAGCAGAAATGGGGGATATCTATACTTTCCCTCTGGTTTACAGTTGCTGTTGCCCAATCAGTATACCAGTGTCATATGTTACAAATGTGTAGAGAAATATAAGGGTGTGTAGTAGATGTATGCAACTAAAATGGAAAAACTGTGTAACTGAGAAATAACACTGTAAGTGGCTGAGACATTTTGTTCCAGTTTAAGATGAACTAATACATTATGCAACTAAGAATTTAGTAAGAACATCAATAAAATAATAATTATGAGTTTATGTAGCTACATAGTAACATATGTAGCATTTAAGTAACAAATTATGTTGGTTTTCATGGATTTTATTTCTTGACTTTTTCATACAAAAATAATCTGTTTATTTCAGTCTGGGATTAAATTGGGAGCATGATTAGAAAAAAACCTTTTTTCAGTGCAATAGTAATCCTGTTCAGGATGCAAGAGCCCAGTGTCCCAGTAGCCATTGCTGTGATGCTTAGGTTTTAGCCTTTAGCTCCTTTCTGGCCTTTCCCACTGTGGCCGGAGCTGCAGCCCAGAGCTGGGCAGTGCATCCTTGCATGCCGAACAGGGGAAGGCTTTCACATCCGAGAAGGAGTGGGGAACTTCCCGAGAAACACTTCAGAAAAGCATTAAGGGGAATTAGACATTTTGCGTTGAGGTTCAGGAAATGTCTGCCTCCAGCAGTGACCTGAGCCTCCTTGTGCACTGCAATGCCTCGGCTTTTTATTGCAGGAGAGAGCCACCTGATGTGGAGGAATTGCTTTTCTTTTATCCAGTCACGTGGTGATTGGAGAAGTAATTCAGGGCATACATATGTTAATAACTGGTAGGGATTTTAGCAATATCTTACTGTTATGCTACAGGCATTTGTTTCAGACATAAAGTTGCCACTGTTGGACTAAATGCATTATTTAAAGTTGTGCACATTCATCGTTTCACTGCTTGATGCTCATCTGGAAGAGATTGAGCTTTTTTTCTCCCAGTCTTTTTTTTTTTTTTTTGAAAATGTTCATTTTCTTTATTTTAATGATACTTGAATTAGGACAGCCTTTTTTCTGAGCAAGCATTCTCTCATTTTAGTCACATGCCTGTTTTACATGAAAGATACAAAAGAAAATAAATAAAATACTTGGTACGCTTGAAGCTGAGCTGAATTTGACCCTTAAATACTGGCTTCATTCTTACTTCAATCAGTGTAAGCCATATACTGGACCCATGGAAATGACTTACTCTGTAAATGAGATGTTAGGGTTAATGAACCCATTCTAATAGCTCCAATATTAAATTTTCATCTAATGTAATTTATCAAAACGAAATTGTTTATAATTAAGGTGGACATGTACTTTACAACTGTTCTATACTGTAATGAAATATTAGTTAAGCATTAATCAGGAGACATCTATGGTATTTCTCTCTCTCTTTTTTTTTTTTTTTTTTTTTTTAATCCTTACAATCACACCACGTAATAGTATAAGTTTTGATAAACCTAGAAGGTTATTGTCACCTGCTCTGTGCAGGGAGATGGGAAGTTACCCAGGAAGAAAGTGCTACGGAATAGCAAGTAGGTAATTTGGTTGAGGGAAACTCTTCCTTGCATGAGTAATTAACTCATGTCTTTATGTGCTTGTCCAAGCTGCAGCAGGAAAGTACCCGTTAATCAAGATACTCTTTGGTCACTTGTACTTTCAAATCACTGGAGAGAGATCTGGAAATCTGAAATGGCTCCTATGCTTTCCTCAGAGGTAACTGTATGTCAGTAGTAGGTGAAATAATGTCTTTAAATCTGGGCATTTCAGAAATGAGGTGCTGATATACGAGCAAGTGAATTTTAGAGGTGGTCCCAATTGTTTTTAGTAATTGCCTTTTAGGCTTCTGTTGCCTGTCTCATGTTTAATGCAGGAAATATGACATGATCACTAGAAATGAAGGAAGTATCGTGAGTTTTGAGAAACCTTTGTCTTTATAAGCAAAGTCCATTGTTTCTGCTCACTATTTCCAAGGTAGCCTTGTGAGTCTCTGACAGTTTATTGAAAACACGCACTCTTCTTCAGGCCAGTGATTGTTCAGGGGATGACTTCTGATCCATGAGTCTTCCTGCTGGAGATGGGGAAAATGTTCACGGCCTGAAGTAGAAGTGAGCACAAGAATTTGTTATGGTATTAATTTGTACATATGGGGCATTTCAAGAGGACTAATAGTTTCTTCATTAGCCTGTTGGCTTTTGGGGTCTTGCCTTCATTGGTAGTCTTCAAATCTTGAATTTGCTTTCTTTTTCTCTCTCTCTTCCTTGTTAATTATTGAAGTTCTAAGATAGAAAAACGTAGTTTTAAATAGATCACAGCAGTTATGCAACACTGTAATTTTCAGCCACTTACAGAGTATGCCACATCCTTAAAATCAAATATTAATGAATTCTGTAATAAACTATGCTACCACTTACAAGCCTCTACTAGCTGGAAATAAATTGGTGCTATGCAAGATGTTCAGTCTCGACAGACATCCTGAATATCAAGAACTAAATCCAATCCAGGAGACTGGGAACAGGAGAAGCAGGTCCCTCAGGTACAGAAATAGTCTTAGTTTGATCACAGGAGGACAGCAGACCATTTTGAAGCTCCTAAAATGGTCCCTGTCTGAGAAAGGGCGTTGCGCTTCAGCCCCATCTAGCAGAAGAGCTGGTATTTCAGTGTGGCCTTGGCCTGCTGGCTTCTCCCCTGAGTTCAGAGCTAGATTCCTGTGTTCTGGCCCCAAAATACTGGGCAAAATATTGAAGCCTGTACTCAGGCAGACTATCGGGGAGTCAAGATGGTTTTTTGCATCTGTGTTTTAAAACAAGATGACTTTCTGGAATTAAACTTTAGGAAAGCTTGTGAGGGTCATGAGTTATGCGATGATACCTCAACATTAGATCAAGTTCTTTAGATGCTGTATACTTTGAAAGCCTTCAGGATCTGGCCCTCTGCTTGGTCCACACACAATAACTTGGCATGGAAGAGATTTGGTGTACATTGACTCTGTCCATCCTGCAGCCTTCAGCTTTACCATGGTTTTCATAATGGGAAACGCTACTGGTGCCAGTCCCACTGAAATTGTGCTGCTGGGGTACTAGGACTGAGCATCTTGAAGGGTGGGCAAGAGTGACAAAATAAACCTCACACTCACTGAATGAAAAACACAGGGAGATGTTGCTTCTGTGTAGTGTTACCGGCTCTTCCTTTCAGTCCTGCCAGACTTATCTGCAACCCCAATTAGAGGGGGAGAATGCCTATCAAAATAACTTGTGACTTTTCACATCCTTGTTTAGTAATAAATACAGAACATATTTAGAGTCCAGATGCTGTTTGGAAAAAAATGTTAAAGAATATACAGTCTTTAACAAGGCAAAATGTAACATTTGGTATTTGAGGGTTTTTTTTCCCCCTGTGCTACAGAGAAGGCAGCACCTTGAAGGAACTGTCTTGTACAGGGTTGATTTTTTTTTGATGGCTTTTAATGTGCTTTTATCATCACAACAGAAGTTCTTAGTGACTCATACTATAAAAGCAGCAATCTGTTAATGAGGCATTTACCTTCAAATGCTTGAAATGCCATCTTGAGTGGTTTTAAGTGTTAAGTTGTGATAATATAACTGCATTGTGCTTTAACAATTATCTGTATTTAAATTCCCACCCTGACTTTTTGAAACTGTGTTTTAGCATCCATCAGCCCCTAAATACACGAAACCTATTTGAAGGCTGTAATTCCAGGCCCTCATTCTTGAAAAACATTGTTCCCAGAGAATTTAATCAAATAATTTAACCTATAGGGCTGGAATTCTGCCTTTTGCCATTAAGTTGGGGCCTTTTGATGATGATATTTGCTTCCAAGTTCTGCAAATTCTCAAACTCTCAGAATATGTTCCCATGCCTCCGTGATCAAAACAGTCATTTGTACTGCAGATAATAGAGTTTTGGCCCGCAAGGTAAAGCAAAGAAACAGTAATGCTTACATAGTTTTACTGTGGCAGTAAGGCAGAGCCCTAGGAGAGCCTCCAGCATAAAACCCAAAAAAGCACAGCGGGCAGATGTAGTAGATATTCACAAACTAGCAAAGCAAGAAAGGCCACCATACTGTGTCACAGCGTGCTTTCAAAATAGAGGCCAACGTGATGTTGGACTGAGCAGTCGGTTTAATTAAAGACAAGTGCAAATAACAAGAAAACACTGTTAAACCATCAGAACACCTGCATAAGAGTGCCCTAAATCTTCACAACTTCTCTGAATCCTGTCAGCAGCCGTGCTTCTCCCCCGTTCTCACTGTCCCATTGCTCTCCTGATGGCATCCTTGTGTAAGAACATTTTGTCAGTTATTCATTTTGTTTGCCAGATGATGATCCTGCGGGTACCCAGGGGTGGTGTTTTGCCTGTTCCTAGCCTCATTACCCTACCTATCTTTCACTTTGTGTTGCTGTTCATTCAGGAGAGGAATATTAACATGCTGTCCCCCATTACGTGCATTAAATGAACATTGCATTGCAAATGCAAAGTTCATTGTTTTTAGACTTGCACACCGCAGTGATCTCCACTTTTGAACTCGCTTTCCTATATTGCATTCCTTCAGACAGCTGCTTTGCTATTACCTGTGAGGCTTTTGCAGATGACACGCGCTACAGCGCTTGCTAGATTTTTTGACTACATCAGGCGCTGTACTGGCAAACCCATCTTTTCCACACATGGTGAGGTTGTTGCTTCTTTTGAAAGACATCTTGCAACAGCCTGTGCGATGTGGTGCTGTCAGAAACATATGCCTCATAATAAAGATTTATGTGCTGTATATAAGTCAGCCCTGACAACACCAGACTGTTTGTGTGCTCTGCTAATAAAGTGACCAAGTCTTCAGAACCGTAATGTTCAAAGCTCGTGCTTGTCTCTTTCTGTTTGTCCTTTTGGTGTGGTATCTGTGTTTCCTGTTTCTTAGCCAGTTATTTCAGAGCTAATTAACTTACTTTAAATGAGTGCAGATTTTTTCCCCCCAGTATTTAATTTCTTATCTCCCATGCAAATAGAGGTCTACGAAACTGCATTTGTTTGCTTCTAAACATGGCAGACGCAAGGAAATGCCCTGTGACTTCCTTAGTCCATGCTATTCCTGATAGCTATTACCACTCTGCAATATGTTTTTAAAACCTGTAATTTGATTAAAGAGTGAATACCTGGCTAAGGTACTTAGGGTTTTGGGGTTTTTTCATTACTACTTACAATGGTTGACTCGGAATCAAAAGCATTAAATGAGCACGTAATGGGGGATTCTCCTTAAAGAGTCCATGTAAAAAATATGCCTGAGGGGCAAACTCTGTTTTCTGTCATACAGAGACAAATTGAGAGGAACTCTACTAAAGTGAATGGAAGTAGCTCACATTAAAATCACCATAATGATAGTAGGAAAAAGTCTTACAACGGATATTGCTATCAAAATCTTAACTTTTTTTTTTCCTTTCTGACACACAGAAATGTTTTGCAGCTTATTCCAGCTTTACCATTTCCAAAATATAGGCTTCATTGTAAGGAATGAGTCCAGAAAAGTGTCTTTGGCGCCTTGCTTAATTAAGGACACAGATGGCTTTTTGGTAACTATAAAATGAGAAAGGTAGATGATAATGGCCAACTTGCGAAAGAAAAAGCAGACACAAAAAACATCTAAAAGAGGTAGTGATGGAGCTTTGTTCTGCTATAGATTTGTTACTATATATCTGACTCAGTGTTTCACAAAATGACAGCATGGTTGAGGTTGGAAGGGACCTCTGGAGGTCAAGCAGGGCCACCTAGAGCCAGTTGCTCAGGACCATCCCAAGGATGGAGGCTGCACCACCTCTCTGGGCAATCTGTGCCAGTGTTCAGTCACCCTCACAGTGAAAGTATTCCAAGCACAGAAATAAGAAACTTGACCCATATCTTGAAGTGACTGTTACAATGATCTCCCAACACAAAAATGAGGCTGAAAGAGTTGAAATGATCATCGGCTGCATGAGAAGGAGCACAGCCACTAGAAATGGGAAAGCAGTATTTCCCTGAGATTTTGGCTGAATAGTCTCCCCAGGTCTGGACCTGATATTGCAGTGAGGTATGCAGAAGTACTCCTGAACCAGGGAAAAACACTGGATAGGAGACTTAATGATGCATGTTACATACTGTGTCTGGCAATTGGGTAAACTGGTCACTCACCAAAAAGTTATTTCATAATCCATTCTCTCCCTCTTTTCACTGTGAAAGAAAATGGATTAGGAAAAGGTTTCCAAAGATTTTGAGTGATGGGAGCAGACTTTGCAGAAGTCCGCAGATGCTCAGAGAGTTTCGGGAAGCTTTTCATGGCGAAAAGTTTGGGTGCTGGAGGACGCCTACTGAAGTTGGTTCCCTGTAGGTATCCTGCTGGTACCTACCTGAATAGCATGGTGCTACTTTGCTAGGCAGGATGGAGAAGAGAGGCTGTCTTGGCTGCTGAAAGCGCCTATGCTTTCTGGCAGATCTGGGGGTGAGAAGCAGGCTGCACAGCTGCCTGAGGATGCGCAGCAAAGAGCACTAACTTACTCTGATATCCAGTTTCTCTTAAACATTTGTAGCACCTGATCAAAAGCTTTACAGGGAAGGAGGAAATACACTGTGTGTTTGGTCTGAAACACATTGCCAGGAAGATGACTGAGCTACCTGACAACTTTTAGGAAATATTAAATGAGTTCATATTCAATTGTGGTTTTGTGAAGTTGTATTTTAGGGCACAGATGTTTTGCTTCCACCCATACTGTCAAGCAATAAAAATTTGGATGATCAAAAGGTTGTATTAAATAAAAGCAAAACAAACAAAAAACCACCCCAAACTTTCCATCTTATTAGCTGGTGTGATTTCCCCCTCCCCGTGTGTTAGTTTCTGAGCCTTTAAGGTGTAATTGGGTCATACTTTCTGTTTTCCTCAGTACAGTCCCCAAATTGCAAAAATCATATAGACTTAAAAGGGAATTGGTGTTTCCTCAGTAAGCGTTTTTGGAGTAATGGGGTTTGAGGTTCTCAAGCGATCCACTGGTTCCAGACATGGGGGCTAAATGAAATACTGAATGTCGTACGGGTGGGCAGCACTCTTTGTAAGCATGCATTTGTGTGTCTGTTTTCTTGCACATGGTTGTTAGCACATAGATGGGTGTACTGTGTGGCCAGGGTCAACCCACCAATATAGGATAGATATTGTAGGTTGTTTTGTTTGGGTATTTTTGCAGAAGATGCCTAAATAGTTAGAGTACTCAAGTTAGTGATAAGGTCTTCAGAAGTACTCAGTGTCTCTTCAAAAAGGCTATGCAAATCCCATTTTTACCACTTAAAATTAAACTTGAGTTGCGGTTAGGATTTGAAGGTGTAAATTAGGTAACCAGTGTCGTAATAGTGAATAAGTTCCTGATTTTACATGGGTTTGTAATAACAATTATAAACCATGCTTTGACTGGCATAAATTAAGATCTTACTCCAGTACTGAAAATAAGCATGATAAATTCACTCCGTTACATGCATGAACACAATTTGGTATATTGTGTAGACTCTACTACTGACAGTATCAGGGCTAAAAAAGCTCAGCAGAGAAGTAAATGTGAGTGTTATTAATTTAGGACTCTCAGTGAATTCATCTCATGTATCTGCTGGATTCCTGTAATTATGTACTGTATTAGTATATTGACAGTATACTGCATCTTACTCAAAAGTACATATTATTTTCTTCCATTTTCAAGCATTCATCTGCAAATTCATAAACTAATGCAACAGATTTCCCCAGAATAACCACAATGTCTCTGCTTCCTTATAGCAAATGCATTATACGGTTACAGGGAACTTTAAAGCTGTGAATGTGGAACTTGCACTGACTTCCATCAGAGGACCAGACCCAAATCTTTGCAGAGTCAACTTCTTCTCTACCCAAATGATTAGAGCATTTGGTTCCGCTTACTGGTTTTAAACATTGTTTGCCATCTGTATCCTACTAATAATACATTTTTGCAACAGATGTTAAAAAAGAAAATGCAGTAAACAGTATTGAAGAAAAAACAAACACACGTATAAATATCATTGGACTCTGGTATCTTCTTTAAAATAGTTCATTTACATTTCTTTCAACTAAATGTCATTTTCTGATTTTTGATGTTTGAGGGAGGCCTGCAGGTTGGCCTGCCTGAAGATATTTCTTGCTGTGGTATCCTATTTCTCACTTGACGGTCTTCCCTCAGGCTTTGCATACTTATTAACTGAGCTGGTCATGCTGTTTGCAACCTCACTGGTAACGGTGACCCAGAGTTGCAGTGACAACTGGGAGGGAAGGACCTTCTCATGGTGCTGGTAGTACTGTGGCGCTCCGTAATGCTCTGCACATTTGCATAGTCTCTCCGCCTGAGGAAATTTCTCTTCAGCTGGAGATTAATCATCTACTGGGCTTGTAGATTAATTTTATTAATAGGCACATACCGGATCATTAGTTTAGGCTCGTGGCTTGACCTCACACTTCTCCTATTCTCTTCTGACAAGTGGAAACATTTTATAAATAGTAAATGAAGTGAAAATGGGATTAAAAAATGAAAATAATGCCATGAAGTATGAAAACCATGTTGTTGTTTAAATAAGTTAGTAGTTGGAGGAGACATTTTCTCAAATTGCTTTTTCAAGCTTTTTTTCCTCTCTAATTTTTGATTACTTTTTTTTTCCTCTGCATTTTAAAATCCCAGTTATTTATTATGCCTGGTACATAGCTTACTAGATGCTCAGCAGATAGTTTACAACTATAAATTTTACACTGATAGTACAATTGCAGAAATTTTGTTTGTGCTTTGGGATGTAAAACCAGAAAAATAACATTCCTCAGCTGGTCCTGTCAAAGCAGAATATTTGAAGGAATGAATCTTCATTTCTGGCTGTGCAGGCACAGTGCTTATTAATGGGAGCAAAGGCAGAACAACTCACCTAGAAATCCATTAACGGGGCTTTGTAGCCTTTCTGTTTATGAGGAAACATCACTAATGACCCATTAGGTTAGAAAACTATACAGAGAGCCATGCACCTCTCGGCTTTCCTAAAAGAAGGCTAGTAGGGCATCTGGAGAGTCTGCTGACTTTCATGTGTTGGGCCCTATATCTGTTAGTGCTAGCACCTATGGATGATGGACAAAGGTTTCTTGAATTCTCAAAATCTGTGGAAATCGGGCCGGTATGTTTTGTCGCTTTGTCACAGAAATGCGAATTGTGAGCAGAAGTGGGAGCCCTTCAAATTCATACAGAAAGAGGCTCAGGAGAGCTGCTGTCTCTTAATATTTTATTTCTAACAGTTCATTACAAATGTTTCCTGCACATCTGACAATGAATTATAATGGACTGTAATTATGGCATGAATATGTGTTGTATTTTGATTTGAAATCCATTGCTAATTAGTTAAGTGCAAATCTGCACAACAAAATAGTGGCTGATTTACATGTCTGGTTTAGTTTTCCATTCTGAAATAAGATGAAGCTGAGGTTTTTATTTTAGTGTTTGTAGAGGACTTTTATTTACAAAGTCACTGACTTCTGTAAATTCTACCTTTTGATTTCTTCACAATTGGTCCATTAATGTCAGTGGAAGCTTCACATCTTGTTTATGTAGGTCTCTAGACATGAGCATCTTCTACCAGTACTGCTGTTAGCAGCTCCTTCAGCACGGAGTATAAGGTTTGCGTTCCCTGATAGAAACCTCACAGCGTGACACAGCATATTACTGCTTTTAAAAAACAGCTTGTGCGTTAGCAGCACCTCAGTTGGGTGATAGCAGTGTATGAATCCTAGGTCAGTTCTCAAGGCCATTGTCACCCTATTGACATCAGTGGGGCTTAAAACATTATGGGTTTGGGTCTGGGAGTGGTGCAGGCTGGAGTGTTATTTATTGACAGCTATGAGGTTTTGGCAGTGACCAGCTCAGTGAAATGAGATGCTTCTTAAAATTTGCTTTTTGCGCAAGGTAAGGTGACATGAGATGCTGCTTTTTGCGCAAGGTGAGAACGTGGAACAGCTTCCTACCAGTTTACAAACCTGAAAATGTCGAACTTTTAACCAGTGGGGTTTGGCTTTAAAAAATAAATAAATAAATGTCTGGATGGGTTTAAATCAGTGAACTAATTGATACTCTTATGATTGTTCTGGAGTATTCTCCCTGCTTAATGGTGATGAGATAGTATTTTCTTTAAGCAAAACACCATCAGTCCCTCCCGTTACTGGTTTTGTTTATTAGGAGTGAGGAAGCTCTTGGTTTTGTTTTTAAGATTTCTATCAGTTTTTTCCTTACTTTTAAAGGTGGATAGGCTTCACTAAGCGGCAGCATTGCCGGAGGTCACAGCTACTGAAGGAAGCAAATTAACATACAGTATGTTAATTTGTTTTCCCTGTCCTTCAGTCACAGTGAGGAGAGTCTAAATATTTCAGTGACTGAGACTTTGGATTCCCGCTCCTTGCTACACAACAACAACAAAAGCTATTTATAGCAATAACAGTTAGCAGCGATACAGCAGCCTCAGACAGCTATAGGCAGTGTCTCACCATGACCACAAATGTTAACTGCTTTTGCACTGAATGCCTCTGTGAAAACAAAGAGCACTAAGAAATAAAGATCAAAGCAAAACCAAAAGAAAGATTTTTTTATTGCTATGTTTTACTTTGCTGGCAGACCAGAGCAAAGGTTTTCTGAACATTTAAAAGATGAAAAAGGTGAAGAATCCCAGAAGCGATTTATCTTGAAGCGAGATAACTCTAGTATTGATAAAGAAGACAATCAGGTTGGTTCTCGGTTCGAGAGTTGCTGAAATTTGTTCTGTTTTTGAAGGTGGGCTGACTGATGTTATTGTTGTTCTTTTGTTGTTGCTCTCCTCCTCCTCCTCCCCT
Organism: Gymnogyps californianus; assembly: GCF_018139145.2. Classification (NCBI taxonomy): domain Eukaryota; kingdom Metazoa; phylum Chordata; class Aves; order Accipitriformes; family Cathartidae; genus Gymnogyps; species Gymnogyps californianus. The sequence goes on along the minus strand of NC_059472.1, from coordinate 116,042,114 downwards.
GCCCTCCTGCCCCCATCCCCACCTCCTTTGGCGTACATACCACTGTGGGTAGCATCAAGCCCCAGCGTGGCCGCTTCAGCCGTGGCAGTGTGTGGGTTTGCATGGGTGGTTTGCTTGGCGCAGGACTTGTTGCATGCCCACGGGAGGGGGAATGCCGGCCGCTCCGGGCTGCGTGGAAGGCTGTCAGTCGCATTTCTCAATGTCTCGCCTAACTATGGCAGTTGTTCCGCTCCCTTACAGCTTCCTCCTTCTGCTGTACCCATTCAGAGTTGAATTTCAGTATGGACTAATGATAAACTGATGTAGCCCAAAAAGGAGAGAGGAAAAAAAAAAAACATTTGAAAAAAAAAAAAATGCCCCAAACAAACGTGATGGTGAGGCCAGGTTGATTTTTTTTTTTTTTAAACCATCCTAAATTAAGTTTTGACCCAAAATAAATCAGTTTCGTCTTTTAGTTCCCTCCCTCCTCCTGTGCCCTCACCACCTTTTACTGTCTGTGTAACTTACTTGCTTGTTGTGCATGTACTGTGGCAGACGTTCCCCCTCTGTGTTGCCTGTGCCATAACACTACCTTACCTTAGGTGAGCCCGATGAGTAGGGGAGCGCCAGGGAAATGTGTGTGTTTGTGCTGCCTTTAAAAGCGGGTGTTGTGCTGTTTCAATCCAGTGCAAGCTGTGTATGTGGAATATATTAACAAAAAAAATCAAAAAGGGTTCTGATGTGAATTGCTTTTATGAGAAAATTCTCACAGGTAAGAAGACAGCGTATGCTTTCTTTGCTTAGGTTATATTTGTGGAGGGACCTGCCAGTGAGTCTCTCATTGCCACTCTCCTTCATGTTTTCAGTAAAGGACTGATTCTTCCTTCCTTTTTTCTCCCCCCCCTTTTTTTTTTTTCCCCTTGACTTTCAGTTGTACATAGCAGCCTTGCCAGTTATGCTGCATCCGAGTTGGCTTTGAAAACAAACCCCAAGCATTTTCGGGGTGTGGTGAACATGGGGAACAGCCAAAGAAAAGCAGCATGACCTACCTCACCAGGTGCTGGGGTGCAGGGGGAGAAGGAGCAGTACTTGAAACCCAGTTGCCAATGAAGCATTTCTTGCTGGGGGTCCTCTTCTCCTGTCCTCCCTCCCACAGCACAGCCATTTCCTGCATTGCGGTTTACTGAGAGGCACAAATGGCCCTTCTTTTCCCAGCAAAACTGAAGTCGAGGGTTTCTTATGGTGTGGAAATGGTTAAAACTGTCGTTCCGAATATTTGGGACTTCTCCTCCTTGTACACATAGACTTTGGTGGGTTTCTTCTAGGGTTTGCAGTTTAGGTCTTGCAGCCTAGTTTCCCTCTTTTCTTCCTTGATTTTGTAGGTGGCGCAGCACTGCCTGCCCTCCTGCTCCTCGCAGCTGGTAGGAGAGTCGAGAAGTTTTAGCAGTCGAGAGCAATGGCACTTAGGCTTGCGGTGAGAACACCCAATTTTAGGACAGCGGGTCCACAGAAGCCGTGCAGAAAGCCTTGTTTCGGCTGCCCGCTCTACAAACCCATGTGCAGTATCTAACTGGAAACCCTCGGGTGCCCGGCCTCGCAGGGCGCTTCATGCAGGAATGACAGCTATCGTTTTCATGCTTCATTTGTTTAAGTGAACATTTATTATTCTCAGCTGACAGTTACTTAACGGCAGTTTTTAACGGCTCAACTTATATAACCCTCCTGGTTTTCTTTCTGCTCAGCAAAACAGAATTCTTCCATTTAGAGATGACAGACGAAGTAAATCAATTGAAGAGAGAGAAGAGGAGTATCAGAGAGTGAGGGAGAGAATATTTGCACAAGATGTGAGTAGTTGTTTTAATTGCCTCTTTAGTGCCATACCTTCGCCGGTAGTCAGACAGTCTTGCCCCCCTCCAACACGAACACCGCAGCTGGACTTGCCCTGTGGAGCTGGAGGCGACAGGGAAGGGCGATTGGCGCAGAGGGTCCGAGAGGAGCTTGAGAGGTGTGGAGGTTGGCTTCTGGAGAAGGAGGTGATGTGAGTTGCAGGGAGAAGGGTAGAGGAGAGATCAGGCCCAGCATGTTGTCTGGGGAGTGGTTATCCTGTTTCTTTGAATGTTCGTGTTCGTGTGGTCTAGGTTTCCTTCTTTTTTCCTTCTCTTTTGCCAACCAAAGAGCAGTGATTTAAATGGACACTCTCAATTTTAGATAGCTGTGTTATTTCATATTTGTTTCGAGCTGGATTAAATTTTATAAGTGTCCTTCTGCAGAGCCTCCTCATGGTTTTGTTTCTTTGGACCAGTGCTGTGTAGCACTAAGATACTAAGAACAAAGAAAAGCCAGAGGTTAAACATGGAGTTGCACGGGTTTTTTGAAATGACTGATTAAGGAGCTGTATTTCTGCCATCAGAAAGAGTCGGTCACATTGTTAATGATTTTATTCTGAAAGGAATAAAATGAAATAGGCATTATAATTCTTGCCTTTACCAAAAAATCAGAACTTCCATAACAAGCTACATTGCTAGAGGAAAACATTTAAATAGGAAACATCTGTGAGCAATACCTCATGTTCCTGAAAAAGGAAGAAAATAATGATTTGCTATAATACTGTAATGACAGGGTCCTAAAAGGAAAAAAAGAAAAAGTCAATGTTTTATTGTTTTATCTCGCATCTCAATGGGAGCTCTGCCACTTAGAGGAATATGGGAATAAACCCAATTAAAACTATTACTGAAAATCATATTTGGCAGTGTCCTTTTAAATTAAAACTGTTCATATGTTGCAGGGCTAATAGTAGTATTTTAGGTATCCTTTTATTTTGCTCTGGTTTTGGAGTTGCACACATCCAAGTTATTTTTCTTTAGCAGAATACATTGTATAGTTTTAAGGTGTGTGTTGTCTCACTTGTGATAAGTAATTTTGCTTTTTAGTAAGTAGCTTGCCACATCTAAATGTTTTTGGCCTCGCTTTTTTTTCTTGACTGAGACAATTCCAGTAAAAGCTGAGGCCCTTCAGTTTACTTTTTGCTTTCAGCGTGTGGGTCTGATGTAACTACTGTCACAGTAGATATGGTGGAGTTACCGAGTCGTTCAAGGGCTGCCAAAGCCTCTTTGCAACCTGTTTCCTATATGAAAGTTGCTGTTGCTGGCTTATTACAAAGGAGCTTGTGCAAAACCAAAAAATCTTTGGGTTTTGAAGCAGACTTCAAATGAGGCAAAATGTTGTTTAAAAATACCATATGGAAAGTTGTTGCCAAAATAATGCAGTTTCTGTCACAAGCAGCAGCTAGAAATGCCAGGCTGGGAAGTGGAGGTGGCTGGAAAAGTGTGCTGAAACTCGCTCCACAACGTGCTGCTGTCTTTATCTTTAGATACTTGAGTTTTAAAGACAGGCAAGCAGTGAGCATTTTAATTGCCCACAGCAGGAGGTTGTTGTGGTCCATTGGGTTAGCATCTCCGAGTGGCAAGACCTAAGTAACAGTGTGGTTTGTGGCAGGCATTTTAAATGGATTGGGAGTGAGCATTTTTAAAGATCAGCAATGTTAGATATCTCTCCCTCTCTCTCTCATATCCACTCATTTGCTCTCTCTCTCTGCTATTGCAGGTGTTAGTGAGCATCGTAGTGCAGTGAATTTCAGCAAGCTGTACTAATAATATTAACAGGAATATATCTTAGCTGAGCTTTTTTGGGTGGAGCACTCCTCACAGATATGAGGTGGTTTTAGGACGATGTCAGTGGTTGTGGTGGTGGTCAATGTAATTTTTTTTCAATTTTAGGAAAGAGAGCAATGGCTTGCTATTATAGGTAGCTACTTACTGCATGTAAGACTTTATAGTTTTAAAGCCCTCTGCAATCGTTAATTAATCCAATTCTCCCCAGGTTTCTCTGAGGTAGGTACCTAAGCCTTGTCATCCTGCAAATTATAGATGTAGAAAGAGAGACAAGGAGGGATTAATCAAGTGGTATTTTTATTATCTCTATACTGTTTACACTGCTGTAGTCAAGCCTTTATCAGTGCCTTGCTTATGGACCTTAGCAAATGGATTATAGATATTTTACTTCTAATTAGAGTATGCATGAAGAGAGCTTGCATGAGAGGTCTCCAAAGGGCAGCTGTGAAGGTCAAGAGTACTGCCGTAACTTGTTGCACCTAGGACCCCCTCTCTAAACGTGTTTGAGGTACCCAAAACTCTTTGGATAACATATCAGCCCAGGAGTCAGAACTTTGAAAGTTAGAAGGAAAAGGCAGTCTGGTTACAGGGGCAAAAAATTCTGTGCATGTTTCAAGTGCTGTGAAAAATGTCTTAACCTGGGCCCCACATACCAGCCAACAGAAAGCTTGCTTGTCGTTCCTTTGATTTTGCAGCACTCCAGTGTGCCAGATATCTTCATTTCCAAGTGGGAAGGTTTTAACAAAATAAATGTGTTCATGAATAATGCCATCATTATGATAGTCCTCATGATGATTAGTCTGATATTAGTCAGTTTAAATTATACTTTCTGGCAAGTTTTTCATCTGCTGTGTTGGCTATCATAAATTTTGACATGGGGAGCTGGAGGTTTTAATGACTCCTGTCATGTGTAGAGTCATAGCAAGTGGCAGGGATTGAGAAGCATGTTAATGTGATATCTTAATAAAAGGATTGGTGAAGAAATAAATAGTTAATAAATGTGATTGTTCCAGCTCACTGAAATAACTACAAAATGCACCTCAAACTTTTCAGGCTGCTAACAGTAAAACAGTGCTGCATGAGCTCTGTTATGCTCAAAGCTATTTTCAAGGTTATTCTTTAATTGCAAAGCCTACAACCTTGTTTTTTAAAACATGTTTTTATTGGAAACTTAGTTTTACAACAATTTGTGAATTTTACAACCAAGTGCACTGGAGCAGAGGACCTGGAGTATCTGGGTCTTGCAAAGAAGTTTTTTTTGTCTGAACTGTTTTAGTTGTTTTTAGCAGGTTGAAAAGTAATTGTCCAAGAAAGATAAAGAACAATCTAAAAGAATAAAAAAAAGTATATGTTGTTCTTTCCTTGTGCATTAATTCACATTGTAGATTTAACTGAGAATCCCAAATGTGTGCGTAAATGGTACACTACGTTTGGCTTTTAAGCATGCAGAAAATTGATTCTAAAGACTAGCAATCAAATTACGTGGGGGAAATTTCATTTTTCAAGGTTAACACAATGTATAACCTCATGAGTTAGAATCACATAAGGACCATCCATTGTTCATAAATGTATTCTCTAGTAATCATTGTGTATTCACTGAGAAATGTAGCTGTTTTATTACCTACACAAATGCTAGAATTGCCCATGGTACACGTGGAACTTATTAAAGGAAATACACTATGCTTTTTATTTTTTGTTGTTAATTGTAATGGCTATTTTTGACTAAGGAGTGTATTCTGAAAAGCCAGATCTTTAGATAAAATAAATCATGATTCCTCTACTTAAGAAAATACTGAGGATCTTTATCGCTCTGATTAAAGCAAGTCACAAAAGAAATAGTTGAAAAGATGGCTTCAGCCTGTCCTATCCTTCTAGTAGGAAAAGATTAGGAAGAAGAGGGTTTAAAATTAATAAAAACAAAACAAAGACACGCCTCGTGTTGGCTACCATAAACCCGTAGGTACTAAAACTCCCGTACTGCTGTACAGAGCCTTTGTTTGTGGCTGCAGATCAAGCAATAAGCATTAGTTGGAAGCCTGAGATCTATCACATCTTGTTAACTGATGTGAAAATGATTACCTGATGGTATCCACTGCAGGATATTGCTGCACGTTAATAGTTATCTGTGTTGGCTAATGTAATTAAAAACGGGAGCAGCAACCCCCAGTGTACCTAGTGCACTGGCAGAGCTGATGCATGTTTTCTAGTTGAGACTTTAAAAGGTTCTGGGAAACTGGAAGAGTGAAATACTCGTTTCATAAATGACAATTAGTCATAGAGAGCACCCTAATGGAAATCTTGCATGCAGAGGTCTCCGAGGAGGCAAATTTGTAGGTAATCTTACATAAGTTTTTTCCTTTTGTAGGTTTGTTGTCAGTGTCTTTGAGTATACAAGAGCCAAGTGTTTTAAGAATGTTTTTGACAACAGCTGTGCTGTGTACTTAAGCTTTCCTGGTGCTTTAAATAGAGCATTATTGATGCTATAGATCAGCAAAGTGAGTCCTGACCTTGTAGTAGCTAAATTGCTATCCAGAGCTGCTTAGCCATCTGATTTTTAACAGTAAGAATAACATAATAAAAAAGTGCCTGTCTTCTCTGCCTCTCAGCCTCTCACCTGTACTGAAAAATAGTTTCCAGGGATTCTGTGGCCCTGTGCCAGCATCATCAGCCAGGAAGACAAATGGAGTTATTACGGACCCTGTCTTTAAGTCTGTAATGCAGTTGATAGTGGTTCCCATCAAGACACTGAAAAGGGAGCAGACCTCTCCACTTGCTTGATAGAATAAATATCTGGGATTTATATTTTACTTTATGCCTCAGTCTCTTTAAAAACTTGAAAAGATAAAATTAAAAAAAAAAAAATCCAGACAGGTACACGCCCCTTTGCTTTTGTAACTTTGTGGGGACACAGACCAGTACTCTGGTCTAAGCAAAGGGTTTTACTCACTTGTTCTGGAAGAGTAGCTATAATGCTGCTTTGGAAATGTGACTGCAGTGAAGTCAATGCACAAATGGCTATCATGAATCTCAAAGTGAACACACAGCCCCACAGTTGAGGCTGTACAAGCCCATGGGGTGATTTCACTGTGCTCATAGGTAGACTATGCTGAAGTCTGCACAGCCACATTTGTTAATGAAACCTTGTGAGTAAGGTACATAAAATGAGAGAAGAGGCAGTGTCGTAGTTGTACAAAGGATCCCAGTGGTTTTAGGTGGAACAGTTTGTGTCTCCTCTCGGCCTGGGGTAAAACCCTAGGTCTGCTGTAGCTGGTGGGAATTTGGTCCCTGGCAATGGAGAACTTGCTCCTGGTATCCTGAGGCTTTGTGCTAAGGAGAGACACACTTGCCACCAATGCAGCCCAGAGCCTTGCGTGTTTGGTTGGAGTGCAGGATGGGAGCTCGCCTGGGAAGCCCATGGAGCTGTCAGAGGTTCCCTGATGTGGATGCTGGGTGGGTGAATTACAGCTTTAACAAGAAACCGCATTGCCTTCTCGGGGCTAAATTCCTTCCTTGTGTAAATTGATGGGGTGGCAGTGGCTGCAGTGCCAAGGGAAAACTTTGCCCATGCATCTGCTGGAGCACTGGGAATGAGCAGGGTGTTGCTTCTGGTGTTGGCCAGCGCTCTTTTGAGTAGATCAGTAGCTCACCCTTTTCAAAACAGAAACATCCCAAATACCCGCATATCCCATACCATTAAAATTTGACACAGCTAATGATGGCATTGCATTATTCTTTGAGCTGAGTCCCATTGTTACAGAAGTAATGGGCATGATCTCTGGTGCCCTCCTCCCTTTGCCTGCCTTTTGTTTAAATTCAGTGCAAGTACTGACTATCTTTTCTTCTGTACCTCATGGAGATATAATCCAGTGACAGCTACAAGGCACTTTGTGTAGTGAACATGAAATAGGAGGGAAATGAAAAAATCAAAGAGGGAGAATTATTCATGGGAAATTGAGCACAGCTTCATTTCTCTGCATAAAAAATTAAGTAATGCTAAAAGAATTATACACTTGCCCATAGGATTTATTTCTTCCAAGCCCTTCACCTTTCTCGTGATCTAAGTCCTCCAGCAGAGACCCTTTTTGCAATAGACTATTATTGTTGTTAATATTATTATTAAGATGATTATCATCATTTTATATCTAAATGCGGGTATGACTGTTTCCTCTCCAACTGTAAAATGTGAAATCACACAGTATTTCTAAGTACTGCAGTATCTTCTCTCCCTTTGAAGAACTTTGTCAATTCTGCATGCTTTCCTCCTGTTTGTCCTTCCTACCTGCAGCTCTGTGCTATTCCGCAATCTTATTGTGAGGCGGTAGGGCAGACCAGTGGAACCTTATATTAAGTAGGAAAAACGTTTTTCCCCTTTGAATTGCCGGTATTTTGCACATACCGCCTTCTTCTGATCTCAGGACTGAGAAGTTTCAGTTTGTTTCCAAACTGAGATGCCTTATTGGCAATGTGTTGTAATGCATGGAATTTATTTTACTGGCCTGACCTTATTCTTGACCTTTTTTCCCTCTTGTCTTCTGCAAATGCAAATGATGCATGAATTGAAATCCCCTTAAGCCTGAACAGGGGAGGTAATTCTAAAATCAAGGAAGGAACTGGAACAGCAGAGCATATCTAGAACGTCTGATACAATGCCTTTTTTATTTTTCAGTCAGTTTGCTCCCAGGAAAACCTTTTTGTGGAAAACAGGTAAAAAATAGCTTGCTTTTTTTTTGTGTTAAACTTAGCTGTTTCTCTTATTATTTTGTCTATCTATAGTTCTATAGTTGTTTATCCTAATGCGAAGACTGTTGAGCAAATTTGTAATCCATATTATCTACAGTGTTTTTGTGCTTTAAGAGGGGGGAAAAGAGATTGCCTTGCAGTGTTGTATCTGAGCAGATAAGGTGTTACTGCTGCTTTCCCAAGACCTTGCATTTCAGCTTAAAAAGCAGATTGTGGGAGGGAGGGGGAGCCCACCTAGGGTTTCATTTCAAATGACCAATCTGTCTCTGGAGTGCCTTTAGAATTTAACTTATTGATCTTTAAAAAGCACTCTAGCAGTGGCTGGATGAAGGTATTTATGAAACACTACACTTGTGTTTCTGTTGTTTAACCTGCTCTCCTGTGGGGCTGAGCAGTGACACTGACTTCACTTGCTGCTTGTGACGGCTCACAAGTCCCCCAGACTAGACCTGCTTTACTGCTGCATTGTGGTAATGAAATGGTGATATCTGAGCCAACTGTTACTTTGCATTACTGCGTGATAGTTCTTATGGATGTTCTTTTTATTATAATAAATCCACTTAAAGCAAAGGGAAGAAGAAACTGTATTTAAGATCTACAAAATATGAAGTGTTAGCTCATAGCAGCCATAAATTAGCTTAACTGTGTTGAAAATCTTAGAAATTGTGCACCTTTATGGCAGATAAGGATTTTAACCAAAATGCTGGGAATTTAACTGGTGAGTGTTTGAGCAGTACTAGCCCAAGTCTGTCCTGTGCAGGTTTAAAAACTGTTTATCCTCCTCTTGATGAAGGGGAGGTTCTTTCACAGTATTTCTATCTCTGTCCATCTTTACGTCTGTCAGATGCATTTATGGGTAAGGCTGTTCCCATAGAAAATGACTCCACAAACCAGCTTTTCCGATGGACAGTCCTGTAAGTGGAATGAGGGAAGGCCCTCAGGAGCTAATGGCCCCTGTCATCTAACCACCTCGTATTCTGAGAGCCAAGGATATTTCCTCAGCTGCTTCTTCTGTATCATGACTATGGAGATATGTTTTATCAAAATAAATCAAAATTGCAACAGAGGAACCTGAAAAGCAAAAAGCAGATGCTCCCATAAACCTACTTTTCCCTCTCTGGAGAGATTGGGACAATAAACATCACGTAGTTGTTCACATTCCCATCAGTATGGAAAGTGCTCAGACACTGTGCTGCTGAGGGTAGGGGGGGCACTTCTATGGGATAAACCATGAACTTCATAGCCTGGCCTCCACTGGTTTATGCATTCAATCCCACACCTGTATGCAGGAGAATGTGGCCAGTTCTGGTGTTTGCACATGGTTCGCTTTGCTTGAACCCGTGAGCTGGCTGACCAGCTTTCCTGGTGTGAGGATGCATACTCAAGTGGAAACCAGTAAAAGGCCAGATTGGAAGTTGGGCTTCTGTTACTGTCAGGAGGGAGACTTCAGTTGCGTTCCTCAGAACCCTGCTTTTTCTTGCTGCATGCCTTACAGCCTTTGATCAGGTGAAGCACTTAAATTTGTACTTAGCTCTGTGCACATGAGCAATCTCGTTGATTTGCTGTGTTGAAAGTTAGGTATGTGTTTAAGTGCTTTGCCTTTCTTTTTCATCAGAGAACCTGAGCATTTCTCTCAGCTGCAGAGATTTCCAAGCGACTTAATGCTTAAAATTATATATGCAGTATTTTTCTGGCTTGCATTTTTTATGTTCTTATTAGGTGATATTTTTATGAATTTTCTTTCGAATGTGGATGTATGGTTTCTTGGCTTCTGAGAATTACCTTGCTTGGTAATAGGAAATGTTAAATGGCCTTCAGCCTCCCTGGCTGACATTTCTTATATTCAGTTGACTGTGCACAGTTGGGGGTGGGGGGTGGGGGGCAATTTTAGCCTTGTTTTTTTTTTAAACTATGAATCTAGCACAAGTCGGAAGGTGTTGCTAGAAATTAAATATAGCTTTACAGATCAGATAAATTTGAATTACCATGTCTGTTACCATAATCTTTCTTTTCATTTTTCAGTAGGCTGTTGGAAGACAGTAGTATATGCAATGATACCCATAAGAAAAGACAGCTGTTTAGGTTTGTATGACTTTATTTAATATTCATTTCCCAGTAACTCTCACTCGTGATTCTATCTGTGTCCTCGCTGAGGGAGACCTTGATGGGTGTGGGTATGTCATTTTTCTGGTTGGCAAGGAGCATGGAGAACAGAGTTCTTACCCCGCTCATCCCACGCTCTCTGAATGGGGAGGTCACAACGGGACCCTTTCCTTTGGTTTTACAGATCATTGGCTCAGGAACCATATGAGATTTTCAGCTGCCCAGCTGCTCGGACTGCCACAATTTGGGGGTGACTGTGACTGGTGGAAGTTCATCTTGCACTAGTATATACGACAGGCACGTTTCACAGACTAGTGCCCAGACTGACCTTTTTTCCTTTCGTTGGTTTATTAAAAGCTGAAGTAAAAGTATGATGAGGTGAAACTGATTGAAGTTCCCTTATCTAAAGCAGCAATGTGTTGAAACTTTTTCTCTGTGAACTTTGTCTTCCAAACTCCAATTCTTTCTGCCCAGAGAACATTCAGATGTATCCCATGTCCCAGGCCATAGGGAATCAGTAGGAGTCAGTCCATATTTTCATGGAGAACTTCTTTGTCAGTTGACACACTGGATCAGTGGAAGACTCAAGCTGGTGGTGACAGCGTTCCTCTGAGAGGCTTAGAAAGGCTCTCTTCCCACACCGTGAGCTCCCACAGGTTCAGTTCAAATCAACTAGAGTTGAGCATGCCAAGCTGCTTTTAAAGTCAATCAGCTGCCACAAGTCTTAAGCAGAGCGGGCAGAAGTAATGGATGCTTTCAGAAGCATGTCCTTCATCCAGTAAGGCATGTGTATAGCTAGGCAGAAGTAGGGTGATCACTGGATGTCTGTATGCATTGGGGTTTGCATATGTAGCAGTGATAGTTCGTGTCACTTCAAACCTATATCATCTATATTACATAATTTTTCATTATGAGGAGAAAAGGATGTGGGATTATTTGACGTGTGGTTGCTGACTGTGCATGTTAGCACAGCAGCCACAGAGGAGATGGCGAGACTGCACCAGATAAGGAGCAGTGCTAGAGCATCTGGAGCTGTGTCCCATGGCCACAGGCAGCAGGCAGAAGAACTTTTCTCCATGCTTTGGGCTAGCCTTGATGATCTAAGAGTCTTGGATTGGGCATGCAGGAGTAAGGAGGCATCTTACACACGGACACTCTTAATAACTAATATCTGTTTGGGTTTGGGGAACAAAAAGCAACTTTGTGTAACCCAAAACTGCAGATAACTGGGATACAAAAACATTCTGTTTCTCTCCCTCTTCCACTAGAATATCAACATAAGAGAATTGTTAATTTCTAAGCACAAGAATGCAAAAGAGTCTGTAAATAATGTACTTTTGTTTTTTTCTTTCCAATTATATCTCAAGGACAATTTCTTTTTAAAATCTTTTTCCTTTTTTTTATGTTGTTGCTTTTGTGCTTTATCTTCATGCTTTCCCACTGGCTGGGTCTAGCAAAGGTCAACAAGTTAATACTGCTCATCACATCTGTGAGAGGCTCTGATCACAGGCAAGGAATGCACTGGCCTGATCCCATCTTTGACACACTGCTCCTTCGCGTCCCCAGTGACACAGCTCAGCAGGTTCTCCAAATAAAAAGCAGGAGCCATGTTCACAAGGAGAAAGGGAACCAAAAAAAAAAGCCCCAGATACACTCCTATCCTTTTGATTGGTAGAAAGAGCTTTGAGCCTGCAAGGTATTACACTGTAAAATAAAACAGAAGGGTGGAAAATGTCTTCCAAAAGCCAGTGGTATTAGCATCACTTGGGATAATGATTGTGGTGCACTAAGCTGTGGTAGGCATGCTGGTTTTTTCATTTTAGCAGCACATTGTAAGCGGTTCGCCATAAATAAGCCAAATTCTCCTCCAAATTCTGCTCACGGTTTACTGTGTTGTTATTCACAGTACACTGGGTGCTCTGCAGCTGTTCAAAGACAGACGGTCTCTACCCAGAGATTTTTGCAATTACTGTATGTGGGGGGGGGGGAAACAACAAAAAAACTGGTGGATCTCTAAGTGCAGCATTAGCACTGAAGAGTTTCAGGTCACACTGGGAGGACATATGTTTAGTGGAAGGCTTTGGATGACTTTACAGAGCAGATGATGAGTAGGGACAAGGTGCAATAGAAATAAGGAGGATGGATATGAAAACAAAGGTAGAGGGCAGGTGAAGTTAGTGAGAAAAACATTACAGGTGATGGACAGCAAAGGGAGAAGTAGTGAGGGGTTTGCTGAGAGAAGAGACCGGTCAACAAGCAACAGAAATGCTACGTCAGTGCTGCGTAATATTGCTACGTCAGCCCTGTCCGGTGAAGTGCTCTTAGGATATATGCGAAAGGGGAGTGGTGGTAAGTGCTGTGCATGTATAAAGATGTATACTCCAAAAAGAGTATAGCAGTATTTACTTGCTGAAGGCAGATGAGTATGGGGTCAAATCCCCTGTTTCAGGCATGTTTTTGTAAATGCAGAGTATTTCCTTTTTCTTTGAGACTCGCTGCAGGGTACCCAAAGATAGACTCTGCCCTGACATGGTTTTGTTTGTGTATAAATCTTTGTTTCCTGATGTCTGTAGGGGTAACAGAGACAGCATGGGGAAGGCATCTGGCAGTCGACAGAGCAGTACAGAGAACGAATTGAAGTGGACAGACCACCAGAGGCCATGGAGCAGCACAGACTCGGACAGCTCAAATCGAAATTTGAAGCCAGCCATAACAAAGACAGCCAGTTTTGGTGGGATAACCGTCCTGACAAGAGGAGATAGCTCGTCAAGTAACAGAAGTACCGGCAAACTGTCTAAAACAGGTAGCTAGTACTGTATTGGGTTTGCAGTACTTGTTGTTGTGCGGTGATAAATGGCTGTACTGGTACTTGCCTGAGTATGGTATATCACAGAAGCACAGAATGGTTTGGGTTGGAAGGGACCTTCAGAGATTATCTAGTCCAACCCCCATGGTTGGACTAGATGATGAATTACGTGAACAGTTGTATTTCCTGTGCATAGCAGATGTGTATGTCTATCTATGTACGCTAGTATCTGGGTACCGATACTGAGTTTTTAGGAATCAAGAAGAAAACCTGGTGCCTGAGGTTTGCAAATCATAGATGAGGTAGGCTTTGTAGAGTATGTGCACGTCCTGTTTAAACACTGTCTGCACTTGTTGTAGCCTGAAAAAGTGGTACTCCTTTCAGACAAAGCACAGATCTTACATTTTTATTAATCTTAATCTTTTTGAATTGTGAAGAATTAGATGTCATATATCTGATGAGAAATCCAAGACCATCTTGAAGTACAGCCTCTCCCTTGCTGCTGGCAGATGAAGCAGTGTGCTGTGGTGGAAGCAGGCAGAAGTGCTGGATTCACAGAGGTCCCACAATCACTCCATTTTCTTGTTTAGTTCCCATTAAATGAAAGCACCACTTAAGGAGACTATGAACCTGGTGGGAATTCTGCATTTATTTGCATTAACTTCATGGGTACATTAACATATGAGTGAGTCACAGGGTCTGGATCTAAGTAATTTCAAGCCATACCATTAAGCTACTCTATTATATTTTTGTGTAAAAGTGCATAATAAATAATGAGCCCATCAGATGATTCCATCAGTTTGGTTCGTTTGATAAATATAGTACAGGACAAGTGGTAATCAATACTTAGCACTTAGTGCTCTTTCAGCTTTAGAGTGTTTTATGGACGGTACTTAATTTAAACCCAGTTTATCAAACCTGGGTTGGTCAGATTTCACTCCTATTCCCAAAACTGTACAGTAGCCTTTTCTGTGATTTAAGATGCTGAGGAATGGAGTTTTCAGAATAAATCGAGAAAACCTTTGACTTGGTAACTACGTTCTGGACCTCCGGATCTTGAACGTAGTTTAAAATTTTATAGAATCATTCAGGTTGGAAAAGACCTTTAAGATCATCAAGTCCAACCATTAAGCTAGTACTGCCAAGTCCACCACTAAACCATGTCCCTAAGCACCACATCTACATGTCTTTTAAATAGCTCCAGGGATGGTGACTCCACCACTTCCCTGGGCAGCCTGTTCCAATGCTTGACAATCCTTTCAGTGAAGAAATTTTTCCTAATATCCAATCTAAGCCTCCCCTGGCACAAGTTGAGGCCATTTCCTCTTGTCCTATTGCTTGTTACTTGGGAGAGGAGACCAACACCCACCTCACTACAACCTCCTTTCAGGTAGTTGTAGAGAGCGATAAGGTCTCCCCTGAGCCTCCTTTTCTCCAGGCTAGACAACCCCAGTTCCCTCAGCCGCTCCTCATAGGACTTGTGCTCTAGACCCTTCACCAGCTTTGTTGCCCTTCTTTGGACACGCTCCAGCACCTCAGTGTCTTTCTTGTAGTGAGGGGCCCAAAACTGAACACAGTATTCGAGGTGTGGCCTCACGAGTGCTGAGTACAGGGGGACAATCACTTCCCTAGTCCTGCTGGCCACACTGTTTCCAATACAAGCCAGGATGCTATTGGCCGCCTTGGCCACCTGGGCACACTGCTGGCTCATATTCAGCCAGCTGTCGACCAACACCCCCAGGTCCTTTTCCAGCAGGCAGCTTTCCAGCCACTCTTCCCCAAGCCTGTAGCATTGCATGGGGTTGTTGTGACCCAAGTGCAGGGCCTGACACCTAGCCTTGTTGAACCTCATACAGTTGGCCTCAGCCCATCGATCCAGCCTGTCCAGATCCCTCTGTAGAGCCTTTCTGCCCTCAAGCAGATCAACACTCCCACCCAACTCGGTGTCATCTGCAAACTTACTGAAGGTGTACTCGATCCCCTCGTCCAGATCATTGATAAAGAGGTTAAACAGAGCTGGTCCCAATATTGAGCCCTGGGGAACACCACTTGTGACCGGCCGCCAACTGGCTTTAACTCCATTCACCACAACTCTTTGGGCCCGGCCATCCAGCCAGTTTTCAACCCAGCGAAGAGTACGCCTGTCCAAGCCATGAGCAGCCCATTTCTCCAGGAGGATGCTGTGGGAAACAGTGTCAAAGGCTTTACTAAAGTCCAGGTAAACAACATCCACAGCCTTTCCCTCATCCGCTAAGCGGGTCACCTTGTCATAGAAGGAGATCAGGTTAGTCAAGTAGGACCTGCCTTTCATAAACTCATGCTGACTGGGCCTGGTTGTCCTGTACATGCCACGTGATGGTACTCAAGATGATCTGCTCCATAACCTTCCCTGGCACTGAGTTCAGACTGATGGGCCTGTAGTTCCCCGGATCCTCCTTCCGGCCCTTCTTGTAGATGGGCATCACATTTGCTAACTTCCAGTCACCTGGGACCTCCCTGGTTAGCCAGGACTGCTGATAAATGATTGAAAGTGGCTTGCATGAGCACTTCCGCCAGCTCCCTCAGTACCCTTGGGTGGATCCCATCTGGCCCCATAGACTTGTGTGTGTCTAAGTGGTGTAGCAGGTCACTAACCATTTCCCCTCAGATTATGGGGGCTTCATTCTGCTCCCCATCCCTGTCTTCCAGCTGAGGGGGCTGGGTCCCCAGAGAACAACTGGTCTTACCATTAAAGACTGAGGCAAAGAAGGCATTAAGTACCTCAGCCTTTTCCTCATCCTTTGTCACTATGTTTCCCCTCGCATCCAATAAAGGATGGAGATTCTCCTTAGCCCTCCTTTTGTCACTAATGTATTTATAGAAACATTTTTACTTGTCTTTTACGGCAGTAGCCAGATTAAGTTCTAGTTGGGCTTTGGCCCTTCTAATTTTCTCCCTGCATAACCTCACGGCATCCTTGTAGTCCTCCTGAGTTGCCTGCCCCTTCTTCCAAAGGTCATGAACTCTCCTTCTTTTTTTCCTGAGTTCCAGCCAAAGCTCTCTGTTCAGCCAGGCCGGTCTTCTTCCCCACCAGCTTGCCTGTTGGCACACGGGAACGGCCTGCTCCTGCGCCTTTAAGATTTCCTTCTTGAGGAATGTCCAGCCTTCCTGGACTCCTTTGCCCTTCAGGACTGCCTCCCAAGGGACTCTGTCAACCAGGCTCCTAAACAGGCCAAAGTCTACCTTCCAGAAGTCCAAGGTGGCAGTTCTGCTGACCTCCCTCCTTACTTCTCCAAGAATCGAAAACTCTTATCATTTTGTGATTGCTATGCCCAAGATGGCCTCCAACCATCACATCACCTACAAGTCCTTCTCTGTTTGCAAACAGCAGGTCCAGCGGGGCACCTTCCCTAGTTGGCTCCCTCACCAGCTGTGCCAGGAAGTTGTCTTCCACACACTCCAGGAGCCTCCTAGACTGTTTCCTCTCTGCTGTGTTGTATTTCCAGCAGACGTCTGGGAAGTTGAAGTCCCCCATGAGAACAAGGGTAGCGATTGTGAGACTTCTCCCAGCTGCTTGTAAAATATTTCGTCTGCCTCTTCATCCTGGTTGGGTGGTCTGTAACAGACTCCCACCATGATATCTGCCTTGTTGGCCTTCCCCCTGATTCTTACCCATAAACACTCAACCCTATCGTCACCATCATCAAGCTCTAGGCAATCAAAACACTCCCTAACATACAGGGCTACCCCACTGCCTCTCCTTCCTTGCCTGTCCCTTCTGAAGAGTTTATAGCCATCCATTGCAGCACTCCAGTTGTGCGAGTCATCCCACCATCTTTCCGTGACGGCAACTATATCATACTTTTCCAGCTGCACAATGGCTTCCAGCTCCTCCTGTTTGTTGCCCATGCTGCATGCATTGGTGTAGATGCAATTCAGTTGGGCTATTGATCCCCCCACCTTTTTGGGGGGAGAAGCCCTAATTCCCCCATGACCATTCTCAGGCGCTTCCATGGTTTCCAGCACATCAGTAACCCTTGTGTCTTTGCTGCTGCATGGATCTCCATCCCCTACCTCCACTGAGATGGCAGACCAAAGGACCTCGCTAGCACACTGTCCCTCAAACATTGGCGTGCTGCCCCCAGGCTTATCTCTAGTGAGCCTGGTTTTCTCTCTTTCCCCCTTCAAATCTAGTTTAAAGCTCTGTCAATGAGCCCTGCTAACTCCTGTGCAAAGATCCTTTTCCCCCTTTGAGACAGGTGTACCCCATCTGTTGCCAGCAGGCCTGGTGGTGTATAGACTGACCCATGATCAAAAAAACCCCAAAATTCTGCCAGTGACACCAGGCTCGGAGCCAGGCATTGATATACTGGCTCTTCCTGTTTCTTCCCTCATCGTTCCCTGCAACTGGAAGGATAGAGGAGAACACTACTAGTGCTCCTGATCCCTTAACCGGTTGTCCCAAGGCCCTGAAGCCTCTCTTGACTGCCCTCGGACTTCTCGTTGCAACTTCATCACTACCTACCTGAAAAATCAATAGTGGATAATAATCAGGGGGCCATACCAGGGTAGGAAGTTTTCTCTTCACGTATTTAACCCGGGCCCCAGGGAGGCAGCAGACTTCCCCAAGAAGTGGGTCCGGTCTGCATATTGGGCCTTCTGTTCCCTTCAGAAGGGAGTCTCCCATGACAATGACCCGTCTTTTTTTCTTTATGGAAGCAGTTTTGACGCAGGGCGTAGGCCAGATTAACCTGGGTGACACCTCCAAGCTAGATGAACCATTGTCCTCGTCATTGTTCGGTTCCACTTGCAGAGCCTCGTACCTATTATGCAAGGGCACCTGGGAAGGTGGGGCAGTCACAGAGGAGACGCGCCTGCTGCGCCGGGCAGGAACTTGTCGCCATTGCCCCCTGCCCCTTAAGTCACCACGTTTAGCGAGGTGGAGAGAGGATAGGGAATCCTCCGTATCGGGCGTCCTGTCTGCCTGTTGGGCCTGTCCCAGGGAAGGTAGGGTGCGATTCCAGCAGTCTGTCTCTCTCTCTCGCACTCCCTGATATCCTCAACCCACTCACCTCCTCCCAGAGCTCTGTCACGAAGCGGAGGAGTTCCTCTACCTGGGGGCACCTCCCACAGGTGTGCTCGCTGCTGCCGGCCGGTACTGGTGTAAGAGCAGGGCACGCCCTGCAGCCTGGCACCTGGGAGGCAGCATGTTCCCACCGGAGCTCTGTCTGGGAAGCTGCCTCAGTCGTGGTGGGTGCAGAGCTTAGAGAGGCCATGGCTTTCTGCTGGGTGGATACCATTGCTCCCCGGTCGAGCTGGCAGGGCTTCAGCGCCCTTCCTGCATGCCCTTCCGTGCCAACGGCCACACCATGCCCTTACTGACGTGCCACGCCCTGTTTGCCTGCCCTGGTCGCTAGCATTCTCTAAGGGCTTCTTTTATACGTGGGGGGCCACCGTTTCTCCTGGCCCCATCCAGGTCCCGTCAGCTGCTGTTGTGCGAGCTGCGGGCTCCTGGCGGCTCTCTCGGCTCCGCCTGAGGTTCCCCCGGTTCAGGAACCCCCCCTGTACGTTTGTTATATTTCACAGCTGTAAAGGAACCCGGCTGGTTGGAAAGCCACTCTTTCAAGCCTT
Organism: Gymnogyps californianus; assembly: GCF_018139145.2. Classification (NCBI taxonomy): domain Eukaryota; kingdom Metazoa; phylum Chordata; class Aves; order Accipitriformes; family Cathartidae; genus Gymnogyps; species Gymnogyps californianus. The sequence goes on along the minus strand of NC_059472.1, from coordinate 116,023,205 downwards.
GCTGGTTATAAAGCTGATGGGAGCTTTTGGAATATCCTGCCTCTTCTTCTTAATGCTTCTATTTTATATTTCTTTTGAGGCCTTAGACAAATATTGGGTTTATTATCTTGTGATTCATAGAATCATGGAATATCTCAAGTTGGAAGGGACTTATAAGGATCCCTTCCTAAGATAAGATTCTCCTTCAGTTTTACTCCATCCTTATGTATGTGAAATCCTATGAAATTAAGACATGAATTTAATTTTGAAAATTAGTACAGAATAGTTATCTCTGGCTTGTTCCTGAGCATATGCAACATAGCAAAAACAGTGTGTATGTAGTTTTGAAACTATACTTCCCTGTATTTTTTATTTGTATAAAGGCTGAATAGGCTATACAGTGGGGCCTGAAGTATGCAGGAGACCATGTTTTTACCTCCAGATTTCTTTGCCTCCTGCGAATCTTTCCATTGCATCAGAATTCAATTTGATATGCTGTTGTGGTTTAACCCCAGCCAGCAACTAAGTACTATGCAGCCGATTGCTCACTCTCTCCCACCCGGTGGGATGGGGGAGAGAATAAAAAAAAAAAAACCCCAAACCACTAACCCCTCCCCACCCCCCCCAAACCAACCAACCAAAAAAAAACCCCCAAAACTTGTGGGTTGAGATAAAGACAGTTTAATAGGACAGAAAGGAAGGAAAATAATGATAATGATAAAATGACAATACTAAAAGAATTAGAATATACAAAACAAGTGATGCACAATGCAATTGCTCGCCATTTGCTGACCGATGCCCAGTTAGTTCCCGAGCAACGATCTGCCCCTCCCAGCCAACTCCCCCCAGTTTATATACTGGGCATGACATGATATGGTATGGAACATTCCTTTGGCCAGTTTGGGTCAGCTGTCCTGGCTGTGTCCCCTCCCAGTTTCTTGTGCCCCTCCAGCCTTCTTGCTGGCTGGGCATGAGAAGCTGAAAAATCCTTGAGTTAGTATAAACACTACTTAACAACAACTAAAAACATCAGTGTGTTATCAACATTATTCTTACACTAAATCGAAAACATAACACTATACCAGCTACTAGGAAGAAAATTAACTCTATTCCAGCTGAAACCAGGACATATGCATGAATTAGGGAGGAGGTACAGGTTCCTGGTATACTTTTTCCATATCATTCACCTTTATTAGAGTGCAGATAAATATATTTCTCTGCAGCATTGTATTGCAGAGGTGCAGAGCATTTAAAATGGTGTCAGGGAAATCCAGTTTGGAGGGTTGAGACATCTAATTGCAAAAGAGTAATACTTTTAATTAGCCGTTTTAGTGTTAAAATCAAGCATATTAAAGGGTGCACTTAGAAAATGTATTAACGGAGAGATCTCTGAAGCATGCCAATACTTGTAAATGCATCTGCACTCCATACGCACCAAACCCAAAATTGCTTTCAAGTAAAAGCTCTTATGATACATTTTTAAAATATCAGTGATATTAAAATTCCATGTTCTTTGCAGAGCCATTACATATTGTAAGTGCTTTGACTTTTTTTAAGCAAAGTGTTTAAATTTGAAAGCTAGTTGAGGCACAAAAAGAGTAAAAAAGAAATGAAATAGATGGAAGAGGTGGGGAAAAAGAGCAAGGCTGAATGTCAAAACAAACTTACCTTCAAAGTCAGGAGACAAAGTCAAACTGTCAGTCAGCCTGAGGAAAGTCATAGGAAATAATATCTGAATTGCTATTTCTATCCTTCTCTCTAAAATGTTACTGAATGGCATTAAAGCAGAAAAGAATTATTATTCAAAAAATAATGGGGAAATATGTCTTGGTAAAGTGTTCTCCCTTCACCAAAAAATGCTGAGCGCATTCATACAGCTGTCAGAGCCCCCACGTGCTATTTGCATATGTTTTCTAAGTTACATTGGGTACCAAGTGACACTTCATTGTGCATGGTTTGTGTTAGATCTTCATTACTCTGTACTCCGGTCATAGGCAGCACTGAGTGTTCCATAGCTCAGTACACATTTAAAGCTTGATCATGTTTTTATTTTGAGAGGTTTTGTTTAGTTTCTGTTGTCTTTACTACAGTGATTGAAATGGGATTGCAGAGGTGTAGCTACATACATTAGGCACACTGCCCTGGTAGTGTGGCAGAGCCTGGTAGGCACCAATTCTGTCCTGGTTCTCCTCTGCAGAAAGTACTAGTCTGTTCTCTGAAGTGCTTTATGATTCACAGTAATAAATTTAAAACATTTTTGTTTTGCATATAGTATGTAAGAAATCAGTCTGAAGTCATTAGTTGGTCAAAATGTTCTTCGTTGGCTAAAGGATGGAAAATGTTTGTGACCATTTTAAATGTGAAAATTATTCTACATATATGACAATGATCCAGAAGCATTGACAAACACAAGAGCAGCATGGGAATATTAAAACTTTCAGGATTTTCACAGATGGCTCACAGCTGCCTTAGAGAGTATATACAGTGATGCAATATTAGCATTGTAGCCTTTCTGGATAATTTTTAATATTGTCACCAAAATTAAATGTTCTGCCATTCACCTTGACTTCTGATAAATCAGTAATTAATGGTACGTAGCAGACAAATAGAAACTGAAGCACAGAAAGATGTTAGCCTCCCCTTAGGCAAAGACAGATCATAGAATGTGCTGTTCTCCGCAGTAGAGTCCAGTAGTGTCAATTAGTCTTAGACTTTAATTGCATTCAGCTGCATGGGAATTAGAGCTTAGCAAAGGAATGATGTTACTTCATTCTTGCAAACTTCACAAAAGGGGCTGTTTGAAACCTGTTACATGGTTATCTTATTGGTTCTGATGGTTATTTTCATGCACCTGTTGATTGTTTAGAAAGCCCTGTTCCACTGAAAAGCACAGATTGTATATTGCAAATAAAATTTTCTTCTCTGTTATTCTGAAGGTTAGTAGATACATAGAGGTGTATTAAGCTATAATTCAATATTGAGTGGGGAGTTAATAATTTAACAAATTGCAATCAGATTGCATTCCTGCAACTTAGGACATCATACAAAAAGTTGGTTAGTTTAGATTTCCAGTAATATAGTGGACTTTCCAGGGTTGACTAAGCATGTAGAGTGGTAAGTGAAATAGATGTCCCTGCAGGCATCAGAGATGTACCTGTTCAGTCTCTAACACAGCCATGAAGAGAAAAATCTAGCTCATCAACTACCATGTTATTTTCACTGACACATTGCAAAAGGTTTTAATATCCATTATTAGGAGAGAAGACAAGATGTGTTTCAAAGAAATGTCCTCTCTGTATCTACATATCTATTTAAATAGTTGTTGGAAGACTTAAAAGATGTAACTATTGCATCTTTAGCTTCTCTTAATGCATTTTCCATTCAGTGGAATGCACATCTGTTGAAGTGTATTTCTTCCCCCCCCCTTTACGAAAAGCTGGCTGCATTGGGGTATCAGCTGTGTTGATACAGATCTGTAGGGATCGTTAACTTCCTTGGCGGGGCTCCAAGTAATTGGAGCCACAGTCTAATCTCTCCTGTTAGGTGTTCATTGCTATTCCTTTTGGGGAAAGAAGATTATACTGCAGGCATTTCAATACATTAACTTTTTTTTTTTTTTTAAATTTTTTATAAAGTGTCCTGTAAATTATAATTTTGTCTCTGAGTTTTGGAACTGGATTTCTGCTTCTTTATGATTTCCTTTAATCGGGCATTAGCCTGATGGATCTTATGAGTCCCAGAGAAACTGTAGGAATGTTGATGTATGAGCGATAAATCACGAGCCAACTGCTTCCAGTCATACTCTTCCTGCCAACTGACTGTGCTGAAACATCAATCTTATTTTTAGAAGTGCAGCTTGTAGAGAAATAATCGTGTTCACATGAACACATACCATTATAATGAAAAAACCTAAATACATTGTAATACACAGAAATGCAAGTGACTTACAAAAGTAGCAAATAAATATTCCTAAGCTAAGAAACTATGTCCAAGACAAAAATACTTCCAGAGGTGATCAGCGCTCTACTGTTCCTGAAAAATTGACCATCTGGAGCAAGTAGTGGGTAGATCTTGAGAGTCCAGTTGATAAGAAAGGAAAAATTTACCTCGAGCTTGGAAGGTGGGATGAGCAGAGATGTTCAAAGTCATCAGATACTGAATGCTGACCCAAAGAAAATAGAGCAATACATGTTGCATTGCTCACTGACGCTCAGAATATTGGAAAATTAATGGTACATCCATGTTCTCCCTCCGCAAACTCTCTAAGCTATTAAGCGTTTGTGGTGATGTTTCTGTCTTTTTCTTTTACCACTCTTTGAACTGCTGTATCTCTCAGAATACTTTAAAAATATATTAGTGGAAAGTGATGAGAATATGAAGGTTATTATTATGTCAACTGTGAAGCAGCAAGAAAATTACAGAAGAATCTAGAAGAAGTAGCCATCATTACATACTGAAAAAAAGAGGTTGGATTGTGTAATGGGGGCAAAAATCTCATTTAGTCAAAGTTCCTTTTAGAAGTCTTTAGCAAGACATCTCTTAATGTGAGTCTGAATAAAGTCAGATAGTTCTTTTTTTTTTTTTTTTTCATTTGCTACAGTACTGAATTCATTATGTGGTGGTTTCTTATTCCAAATTTAGACACCGTGAAAACAGCTAATCAGAGCTACAAAGACAAGATTAATTGGTGTTAATTTCCAAACATTAGTGTTGGAATTTACTTTGCTTAATATGTCTAGACTTAAAATGATAGGAAATAAGTTGTAGTGATGGGAAAAAAATTAAAATAGATCATTCTTATACAGGATAAATGGGGGCAAAATTGGTTAAGTAGTAATTTCTGGGATTTTTTTTTAATATTCAGAAGATTGCTGAAGTGGGTTTGTGTCTTATTTGTGTTTTTTCACAATCACCAATTTGATCTACTGACATAGGAGAGCAGATCTCGGATCTTTTAAGGCAGACATTTCAAAGCTATCATCTTGGCCAATGTGGGGTAATAGTTCCAGAGGTTTTTCCGCTGCTTCTGCCTACCATTTGATGAGTACATGTGAATTCATTGCAGTCCTTTGGCTTTTAACATTCAGAAGCTGGTAAAGATCAATCTGTGATTCTGCCATAAAAACAGCTGAAAGGGGGGGGGGGGAACAATTGAATGTCAGAGCTGCAATCTTCTTTTATGCTAACAGTATTTCTTCAGAATAGCACAAAATGAGGAGAGAGAAGTCTGAACTCAGGCTTGATACTACTTACACGCTTAGAAATAATGGGAGGTTTATGAAATCTCATCACCACTCCTGCATCTCCAGGTAGCTTTCTAACCTGTTGAATTCAATAGGTGATGGAAAAGAGGAGAAAGTAAAGTAAGAACTCAAAGAAGCAACATGAAGCACATGTAGAAGGGCCAGGGAAAGGCAGGAAAGGACCTGGTAACTGCTGTAGAAGGAAAATTAAGCTCCAGCTGTTGCATTTACATTTGCGAGGAAGATGCCAAATATTGCTTGCAGCTTGATGAGGATGATCTCCAGGAGTATCTCTGCAATTTGTAGAAACACTGAAATCTGAAATGATCCAATAAATAAAACTATCCCTGCAGGAATAGTCTTTCTAAATTTCCAACCTCAGTCTGCAAGGAGGGGAAAAAAATGTAGCAACTAATACAACTTTGAAGTGTATTTATAGAAATAAAAAATTTCTTCTGAAGTCTCTATTACTTTCTTGATTAGATACTGGAGAAGCAGATCTAGGGTCCTGCTGATGGCAAGTAGTGCACAGCTTATACAGAGGACTGTCTCTGTAGTAGCTGCCATATGAATATGAAGTTTGAAGAAGATGGGTAAAAATGTGTTTTACACAGTAATCTGCAGTAATCTGGAAAGACCCTCTGTTAAGTAGCAGGATGGTGGTGTGGTTTCTTCAGAGGAAACCTGTTTTGCTCTAATTATGAGGAAATAAATGAATTCCAATAGGGATTTGACTGAAAATGAATCCGAGGCTCTAAGCAGTCTACTGCAGGGTCCTTCTGTAGTATCCCAAATGTGAAGGGATGTAAGAAAGAAGTTTGCTAAAACCTAAGTCTGAGTTCTGTCTTGTCTTTTAGTCTATACCTGCAGGAGGGCACTAAGGGGGTTAGTAATTAATGTAAGATGCATAGACAGTGCACAGAAGTAAAATAAAAGAAGTTGCAATTAAAATATACTTTACTTTTGGGAGGAAGCATCCATGCAGACATTTGCTTTCACACCTCCCTTGTATTTGCCTTAACATCCTGCTTTAAGGAAGCCATTCATCTGAGCCTTACACTCTCAGAGATTCTTGTCATTTTTATGTGAAGCAAATTGAAATCTAATCAAGTAAAATCTCTTAAGTTTGGAAATTATATTTGGTTTTTAAAATAATGCATCTCCCCATTCTTCCAGGCACAAATGTGTTTTAGCACATTTGATTTATCTTGATTGGTCAATTTTAATAGGCTAGGTGCTGAAAAACCAAAGTGGCAAAAGTCTTCGGTAGCATCTTAGGTAGCTTTAAGCTAATACACATAGGGCACATCTACCTTGTTACTTGACTGACAACTCAGTTGCTGGGTTGTTTTTTTTCTTATAGAAAATGTTTGGTTGTTTTTTGTGTTGGTTGGTTTTTTTTTTTTTCTTTTTCATTTACAAACCCCGTGTTTAGTTTTAATACCTTATAAACCAATACTTTGGCATTATAAATACATGCTGAGCATTTTGTGTTCTGTTTGATAAAGCTGTTTACTGGCTATGGGGAAGCAGATGTTGCGGGAGGAAAGTGGTCTTTTGAATTCTAGAAATACCACTGAATACTGAGCTCAGCAGGGAGTGAAAACCCTACTCCTGCCAGCTCGGCATGGACTAGTGCTTGCCTTTGCAGTCTGTGAAGGCTGTCCTTGCGTACGTGCTGTGTTTGATGGGGACTGGGGTCCCTTGTAACCCGCCCCCCCCACTGCGGTTGTGTCTCTCTGTTAGGCTCAGAGTCTTCCAGCAGCGCTGGCTCCTCAGGATCACTGTCGCGAATACATCAGCCTCTCCAAAGTGCATCTCTTGTCCCCGGGGTGACGGCCAGCTCTTCAGGCAGCGTGTCCTACCCTGAGAACGGGATGAGTGGCCAGGTGGCCCCCAGCAACACCAGCTATATCATTCTTCCACTTGAAGCTGCAGGGATACCGCCTGGCAGTATCCTTCTCAACCCGCACACAGGTCAGTACGATGCTTTCCTGCCTGGTACTGCCCTTTAGTGTTTCCAATGTCATCTGGGGAATCGGCAAATTTCTTGTTGCTAGACGTATTTTCCTTGAGGCACTTTATGAGGAAGCAAGTAGCAAATATACATAGCAGTTACATTTGGCAGGTTGTTTTTTCAAATCTGCAGGCAAAGCTGGATTGGCTTTCTGAGGCTGTTGTGGCATAGCCGGTGGGAAGTGATAAAAAACACACTCGTGCGGTCCCAGACAGGATATTCATCTTGTAAAGTCCTGGCACTCCTTGGCTGTGAATCCTCTGAGATCCTGTTAGCTTCAGTAAGGACAGATACTCTTCCATATCGAGCATGCTGAGATACAGTGCAACCAAAATACGATGTTAAAGTCTTAGAGATTGTGCTTAACAGCAGAATTTCAAAAGGCTTAAAGGCTGCATTTGAATTAGCACTTTAGAGTTAATTTTGTGATGTGAGCTGTATGATTAGCAATTGTATTTAAATCGGAAGTTTTGTGATAAGAGAAAGTTGTAATCTCTTCAGTTCCTGGTAGTTAGCAGCACTGCAGCACATAAACAAGGCACTCGCAGTCGCGCAAGTGCTGTGGACACTTCAGAAACCACTCAGCTTGAACTTGAGTGCTTGCTCAACGTTTAAGGCCATTTGTTACCTCCTTGGTCCAGATGAAGTCCAGATCATGTTATGCTATTACTCCCCACAGTATTGTACTGACAGCATTAAAAAGGTTTAGGGAGGTTGAGACTGTGATGCTTCTTCAGTGATTTGGACTATTTCAGTGACCATGACTAGCTGTGTTGTCAACCTTAGCTGAGTTATGCTGGGTTTAGAATAACAAAGCCTACAGTGAAATGTATTTTCCATTATACTGGGAGCTGAGAGTTGAACTCCAAAATATTTTTTCAAAGTCCTTAATAGAGCATTCAGGAGCTTTTTATTTGTGGATTTTTGTTTATAACCAGTATTTTATGTATATTATACCCCTGCGTTCCAATATTTTGGTAAAAATGCGTAAAGCTCATTTATGAGTCTACTGCTAAAAATACTTTTTTTTTGTCAGAATTCAGTCAACAAAAACTGAAACTTGCAGCATTTAAGAAAAACACAGCCTTGACAAACTATTAAACTAAGCTTTCCACAGATATTTAGAGATAGTAGTATCTGGGGCTGATCAATATATATCAGCATATATAAAATCAGGGAGGAGTTCTTGTTTGTTTAGATTCAAATGTGATAAGTTCTTTCCAGAGAGGCAACTTAGTAACTTGCATAAGCTTGTACTTTTCTAAAGCCTTTACTATTTATGTGTACTTTTTTCAAGCTATTACATTATTGACATGAGAGCCTAATACTGTCAGCATAAATGGGGATTTTGGACATTTCTTAAAAACTCAGTTAGGGGAGAGGACAGAATGGGAGGTGGGCATAAGACAAAACCCATTGTTATTAATTTACTCATTTCTGTTGTTCTGGTAGTTGACAGTTCTGTCTGTAACACTGGAATTTCTTGGTCAATACAGAAGAAGGCATTTTGTGTGCTGTCATCCACTTCCATACAAAACTCAGCAGGCCTAGGCAGAAGTCATCCATAATTCAGGTGATATGACTGAGAGAAACAAATGAAAGGAATCGCTGCTGCTTTGAGCCCACCAACAGCTGAGAGGTTGTGCTCGTTCCTGGCCATGGCAAGGATGGAGGCTGGAGCTCACCACATTTGCAAGCCAGAAGAGCTGTTTAAGAGGAACGTCTCCTACATCTGTTTTGTCAATTTAGCCATTTGCAGCAGCTAGCTCATATTTTTCCCTGGTACCTAGGGAGTCTTTTTCTGCTATAGGTATAATGTCTTTCAATACTGACACTAGACCAGAGCACCTCATCTTCCCTCCTAGCATGCTTCATTGTCTGCAGAGGCATCATTAAGAGCTCCATGTGTGTTAGTACATTTAACATTCAGGGAGCAAGTGTTTTTGTGTATATATAGGTTTGTGTTTCTTTCAAACCCTGTGTTTTGTTTCGGTAGCTCCCTTGTAAATACATACATAATAAAGAAAACAGAGGGAGCAGATTCTTTTAAAGACTGAAATTCTTGTCTCAGATGTATAGCTTCACACTGCTACCTGTGCTGGAAGTCAGGCTATACTGCAACATCTGCTGTGTTCTTAACATGCAGCAAAATACATGCTGCAAATTTGCCACTCTTTGGGCTCAGAATCTTTGCATCTTATTAGGGTAATGTTACAAAAGAAGCTCCGTAGGGAGGAGACTTAGATTGCTGGATGCTGTGATCGACTATCAAAGTGATGGATGCTGTCAGCAACATGGATGAAGAGAAGACACTTTAAAGAAAAGGAAAAAGGAGCTTTGTTTCCTGTAATGAATGGATTTTCTTTCCCTATGTAACACCATTCTTTAGCTCTTTCTTTTCCTCTTGCGGGGTGGCTACTTCCAATCTTTTTCTCTCTTTTGATCATAACACCGTGTCCTTTAAAGATCTTTGCTTCCTTTCACACTACATAGTCACTGACTGTGCAAGCCTCTAATGGCATTCACAGATGCTGTCAGTATCTCCCTGCTCTGATTATACCTCTCAGCTCCTTCTCAGGTGTTGGCAATCCACACTTTCTTTTCCATATCTGCAGTTTCATTTGTTTCCTCTCCTCTGCTTTACTCTTCTCCTTCCCCAGATAGAGAAGCTTCTTGCTTGCTTTGGGAAAGGACCATTTATGTGGCTATGCTGTTTTACTCTCCATTTCACCTACTTCACCAGTCTGTTTTACCCTTTAAAGGAGTCCTCTTGACGTGTTCTCTGACTTAACCCCTTTGGCAATTTAAGAGCATTTACGGTTCATTCTTACTCCTTTAAATGACATCACAATCTTTGCCTTTCTATCAGGGCCACAGTTCATAACTTACAAATATCTTCCCTGTTGCCATCTGATCTCTTCTTTTCATTTCTTATTTCAAGATTTCTTCACGAAAGGTCTTCTTTTTCATCTTTAAAAGCATTACTGAACCTTTTCTCTTTCAGTTCTGTCATCCTTCGCTGAGCCACGGGAAATGCTCTTTACAGCTTCCCTTGAGCGTCTGGCACAGGCATCGGGAGCCTGTTATCCGGCTCACCCAGTCTGACTTCCCCAGTCTCCTAAAGTACTTCTGGAGCCTGAGACTCTCAGATCTAGGGAATCCATGCTATTGTCACCCAGAGTGTTCACAGCAAGAAGCAGGAAATCAGCTAGTGGACAGAACTGCCCTGTGCTTCTCTTCTACTCACTCTAATCATGACCTTTCTCACTGTGAGTGTGAGACATGCCCAGTGTAATACGGTGACTTCATCCAGAAAGTCTTGATGCTTTAGAGAGAGAAGGCAAGGTTTCCTTAGCCAGTGCTCCTGATGCATTTCTGACCATGATTAATAAGAGGGAGGAACTGAAAGGCTGAGAAGTAGATAGAACAGGTAGAGATCTTTGTGGTATACAAAAGTATACACACAGAAGTTCATTATTTCACTGTTGCTTTCAGTCACCAAATTCCTCCAGATCTCCGTTTTTATCTCAGATATTCATACGTTAGTTACCTACTTTAAATGTTATCACTTCATTGCTAAAATTCCTTTTTTCTCATGGAAACATCTGTAATTCCTTTGATTTATGAATTTAGGATGGAAGTGAAGAGAGAACTGAGGTCATGGAAAACATTTTCCCTATAGAGAAATACCATTTCTTTTTTGTTTGTAAGACAATGAATTGGGTAAATTTTTTTTTTTTTTTTTAAACAAACATTGCTTTTGCAAGGTTACTTCCCCCAGCTAAAATATCTGAAGCAAAAAGAGTTCAGCAACTTAGTAGAACTTTGGACAGAATTTGTCCTGTATATAAGAGATTTTCAAAGACATCTTAAGTGTTTCTTCCTTGATAACTTCCAGTGCTGCCTCCTCTAATTACATAGGGCACAACTCTCAAAAGTACAGCACTGTGTTACTAGAATGTGTAAATAAATTAGTAACAAGGGTGGGTTTGGGTTTTTTCCTTTCCATACGAACTACAGTGTGTCAGGAGTAGTTGTGTACATTTGACTGCTACTGCGTGGCAATAAAATGTACGTGAATAATCTCTACCTCCACTGTTTGCTCCAGAGTTCAATTTTAGTATTAATTGATTCATCACTGAATGACTTCAAGTAACCATAGTATCTGAATCATCTTATAGCCATGGTAACCTTCCACCCATTCCTTGGAAAGTCATACTGCCAAAACAAATATCTGCTGTCTGCCTTGCCTGCAAAAAAAAAAAAAAAAAAAAAAAAAAAAGATGGCTGATACTGTAATGAGGCATTGAGAGTGACGAGCACTTTACTGTTGTAGCAGGTCAGCTAAAGAGCGATCAGTTAAAGCAAGGTTGTATGATTTCATGCAGAAAACAGTATGTTCTTAAAAGTGTTCAGCAAAGGCAGGATGTTTTGTTTCAGGTCAACCGTTTGTAAATCCTGATGGGACGCCGGCAATATACAATCCTCCCAGTGGCCAGCAGACGATGAGGAGCCAGATGGTGGGACAGTCTCAGCAGCAGCCTTCATCCCAGCAGCCTCAGCAGGTTCAACAGCCACAGCAGCAAATGGCAAGTCACCTTGTCACACAGGTAGGTGTGGTGGCCATTGGAAAAGAGAAGAAGCTCTCAGGGGTACGAAGGATGACCTAAAGGGTAGGAGGGAAGGATGCAGCTAGACAAAATATCAGGATGTTCTTCTTTTCTTTTGAAACAAATGGGGCCCATGATGTGTATTTTCAACATGGATGAAACAGATGGAGAGGGAAGATTCCTTTTTCAGTTCCATCTAACGGATGGTTTCATTTTGAAAAGGACTGTTAAGCGAGCTAGTGTATGTCTACATAAATTTATTTTGCAAAAATCACCCGTAAGTGAAAGCTGAAGCATTCATTCTCAAACTAGTGCAGTCTGTAATTCTGTCCAAAGAGCCGGGGACCTTTCCCTGTCCCTTTCGACAGCAGTGGGGTTGAGTCAAAGAATCAAGTACAACACAGGGCTCTACAAACTTTTCCATGTCCGGTTATATCAGGCCTGAGCTGTGGGTAGCCCGCTCTCCAAGCACCCTTGCCCCAGACCGTGGGTGTTCTGCCTGCACCCCATGTTCTGGCCATGACCCTGCTCTAAGCTAGAAGCTCTGGAGCTACAGCAGGAGAGGGGAGGAGCAGCGTAGTTTGGGCATGCTGCCACGGTATGTCGGCTCTCTGGCCCCTGGGCCAGCCGTGGCGTGTGGCCAGACGTGGCCAAGCATGGGTAGCAGAGTTTGGGTCTGGTTCAAACTTAATTCTGTGGATTGTTTGCCTGCTCTCCCAGAGCAGAGCAGGCAGAGGGAACTACTCAAGCAAGAATCCTACATCCTCCTTACTCGCAGAGCAACCAAGATCTGCTGTGGTTGTGTGGGTTTGTAATTTGGCACAGTTTCATCCCAGGTTACCCAGAAATACAATGTTTAAATTCAGTGAAGTTGCTTTGATTTTACTGAGTTTGGATTTACATGTTTGTGGCTCTTATTTCTTGATTTGGCCTTAGCGGTTTTAGAAGACAGAGGTAGTACCAAACCTGTGTAAGACTCAAGTTAAATGAGAGATTAAAATGAAAGGAATAGTAAAGCTATTCCAAGGTAATAGTGCCATAGAAAATTGTCCTTTCACTTAGATAAACATCTGCTCCAAGCTGATGGGCCTGTCTGTTGATAATTTGCAGCCTGTTCTTTGTCAATTTTTTTTTAGCTATTGTGTTCTGCCAAAGCAGCTTTACAATCATTATTTCTTTGCCTATGACACACTTGGAGTTAAATCAGTCATTATCAGCAAAATTCAAATATACACTTATACTGTGCTGCTCTTCCATTTTATCTCTGTAAATTAAATGTAGAATCATAATTTGGCTTTTCCTCACATCAGTAATAAGAAGGTGTAGCTGTGGCTTTATTTAATCTAACAGCCATCAAATATATGAAAATAGGCAGAAAAATCTGTAATAAAGAATTGTTTGGTATAAGGCTAAAATGAAGACTAAAATCACAGTACCTGACCTCTTGTACTTGGGCTGGCGATGAGTAACCTGCATTTTCAGAGCTGTGTTTGAGACCTTTGTGCTCAGTAACAGAGGTGGCGGTGGTTGTTGTTGTTATCTCTCTCTACGTAGGTTGTATTTATTGTCTTTCACTGTGTTTATTTTGCAGCCTGTTCAGGCAATGCAGCCATCTTCTCAGTCAGTCCAATATCCAGCAGTTTCTTATCCTCCCCAGCATCTCCTGCCAGTCTCTCCAACGCAGCAGTTTTCTGTGGTACTAAAGATTTTTTTTTTTTTTTCCCCTCCCCTTTTCTTGAAGTTGAAGTTGGGTGTGTGAGCATGAGTATGCCCTGGAGCCTCTGGGCAGCGCTGCGAGGGGTGTCCCACATGAGAGCCTCATCTAAATCCCCATTTGCCGTAATGCTTTTGGTACTGACAAGCATTTTGTAAGAGCGTTCCCACTGATTCTGGTTATCTAACCTGGAGGATGATGTTAGGAGCAGGGTTCTCTAACTGGTTAGCGGAGCCTCCAGAAAAATGTTTTGTTGTGCATGTGATAGGAGCTTGTGTCTTCCCACTTTGTCGAGGGAGCTTAAATTGCTAACTTGGCCATTTGAGATTTGGGTTATCTCCCTTTTATGTCCACAAAGACTGGAGAAGAGACCTCTAGAAATCATTATTTTTTATTTTATATTATTTTATCAGTATAATAAATCCACTGCCTGGATTTATTCCCTGATGATACCAGAGCACTTGGAAAACAGAGTAGTGGTGAACCAGCTGCAGAAGGTGTGGTATGCATCATGACAAAGCACCAAAGGACATGTATAGTAAAAATAAATAGAGTGCTTTTCTGGAGTCTGAATCTGGCTTGGTGCTTACAGGGCTAAGATTATACTGTTGTAAAATGAAGCTGACATTTTAAGAGGCACTACAAGATTTTTTTCTGTTATTTTTCTCTCTTGCTCTGGTAGTCTTGTTTATGACTGATTTTTTTCCCAAGGTAGAGATGTCACGTAGTTATAGTAAGAGATGGAAACAAAGCTGAACGGATCCTTGCAGCTAAAATAATGTTATTAATACCTGGTAGATGAGCAGTACCATTTAAAGGACAATAAAAAATGTTCCGTGCTGAACGGAAGTTGCATATCTCAGTGCTAGTTCTCTTGAAAAGTGTCTTGCAAGCATCTCAGGTTGTTCTAGTGATAGTCATAGGAAGGCTGATATTTTTAGTGGCTAATTTAATAGTGAAACTTCACCTGAATTAATGTCTGCAATGTACATTACATTATATGCACAATGTATAAATTACAGGGTTTTGAAGCTCTTGGTCTCTATTGTGCAAATCCAGAGACATTGCAGGCTCAATGAAGTTTCTCGCAGAATCTGTTTGCAGTCATTCGCCATCCAGGTAACCAATATCCTAGCTTTTTAAAGAAACAACATCAGGCAGACAACTTATGTGCCTGAATATGGATGTAGGATGATGGTAAAGTTAATAGTATTACTTTCTTACACCACCTAAAGATCTGCCAGGAGTGTTTAAAACGTTGGCCCATGGTATCTGCTTTCAGAGTGGGACGGTGAGTCTCTGTGCAGTCTTTGGCAGTGATTTCCATAAACAATTTTTTTTTTTTTTCTATTTTGAAGTTTCCTGCCAATAAATACATTGTGCAGGATGGTTTTGGAGAATGAACACCACAGGGATGTGAACAAAATCGAAGAGGCTCCTTTTAAAAAATAGCATGGATGTTCTAAGTGAAAAGCATTTTCATAGTGCTTATTCCCTATCTGTGAAGGGGTATAAGGAAGGGACCGTAATCTGCATATTAGCACATGATGGAGTTTTATGCTGGTTTTATTGCCGTATGGAGTGTGTTTTAATGTTGAGTATTTAAAAGTCTTATGATATGGGCACAAATGAAGATGCATAGCACCACATTTGTAAATCTTCGACCTTCACAGAATAAACTTGAGAGCATTGATTAGTATGGATCTTTTTGCAAGACTGAACAGATACTATCTAGAATCCTTGTATCATTACCAGCATGTAATGAGACTTAGGTCCATTGACTTTTTTTGGTACGTTCATCCTACCATAGAATTTTTTTTTCCCCCTCCAGTCAAATAAAGTACTTGTTTCTTTCCAACACTGAATAAAAAGCCTAGAAATAGCAACTGAAGGCTTAGGTTTTTTACATTCTCTATGTTCACAACCTTGGATTTTCAAAACAGTCCAAAAAGGCGAAGGTCTGCATATGAATCCTACTGAATTCCTCTTGGGATCATTTTGAAACACAGGTGAAATTACCAGCATATGTTTGGCTGAGGAATTCTGTGTTTGAGGGAAGAGGTATTCATAACATTATTTTCATGCCCTTTATATTTAAAATGTCTTCTTTTGAACACTGTAAAGTTCACTTGTCATTTTGGAGTAAAATGGGGGGGGCAAGGTAAAAGCCAAAATAATTGGCTTTTGTGCCAAGCAATGCCATTCACCTTGCAGTCTGGAAGTCTTTGTCAAAGCATTTATAGTGATTTTCATTTTAATTGCCTCCATTTTTGTAGATAACCATGCAAAGTTTGGCACATATTTGAGCTGAGTGATTCCTTTCCCCCTCATGCTCTGTTTGAACCTATTTTGTTTTGCTAATTTGCGTGTCTACTGCAGACGTCATGTCTACATCGTTTTCTACTGCCTTTTGCCCTGCAGCGAGATGACATGACAACACAGTTTAACCAGATGAGCTTAAGTCGTCAATCATCAGGAGACAACCCCGAATCACCTTCTGGTCCTGTCTACCCATCGCCTATCTTGCAGCAGCCTGCCCAGCAGACAGGTTACATTATGGCTTCCCCAAGTCAGCAGCTTCCCCAGGAGGCTTTACAGGTTCAGGTCCACCAGTATCCCAGCAAGTGCTGCAGCCGCCGCCACCGCCCCAGGGCTTTGTGCAACAACCACCGCCACCTGCTCAGGTAGGCAAAACCTTCGCTATCAGTTTGGCATGGTGCTCATTATAACATCAGAAAGAGAATATAAAAAAATTATCCAGATTCTAGATGATTTATTTTTTTTCCCCTGGTAAAAGCTTGGCAGATTTTTAGGCAGCAGGAAACTTGCAAAGCCTCTATCATTTCCTGGGTTTCATCAATTCCTTCCCTATCCTCAAACCATTTTCTGAACATATGTTCGTACTCCAGGACACATCTGCACATGAATATGAAGGAGGAGGGTGAGTAAATATCTGTAGTCCTTTTTCCCCGTATATATACCAAAAGAGCAACATGCACATCAGCCCAGGTAGTCGTTAATCATATTTAATTGACTTGAACATGTGAGATGTCACAGATCGGTAATTTTAACTGTCTTCCTGAAGACTGATTATGTTTTACTGTTCACTACCAAACATCTCTACTTGTCTCCTGGGTACCTTTACAGAATATTGAAAGTGATTACTGTCAAGAAGTAAAATGCACAGATGACTTTCTGGCCCATTTTCAAGGCATACACTTTAAAAAGCCAAATTTCTTTATCCAATTATAGATAACTTCATTTAAACTCTACTTTAGAATAGTATTAATAGTATTTCTCCTGTTTTCATTTTATCCTTTGGAAGAAAATATATAAAAAATAAAGTAAAAAAAATTCACCATTTCTTTTAATGTAAAAGTAGTGTAAACCCTACTGGTTTTTTTTGTTTGCCACTTCTTACTGAAAATCTCCAATTGTGTTTGTTAATGGGATTCTGTATTGCCACAGTAGTGAAGAATTTATACTGTTATAATGTTTCAAGTGGGCTAGAGATCTAGTTAATTAGGTCACTAATTAACAATAAAAGAAATCTGAAGACTACTGGATGCTCACATCCCATAGAGGACTGTGACATCCATAGTTTCTGTAGTTAGAAACTATGCAGCCATTTTTTCTGAGAATAGAAGGCTTGCAAAAAATAATTTTTAAGGAGCTGAAGTTCAATATAATGTGATTTTTTTAAAAAATTGAAAATACTGCTAGAAAAAGATTTCACTGTTTGCCACATGTAGCATTTTTTTAAAAATTTTGGGAGGAAAAAACGACCTAAAGAGCAGAATCCCCTGATGAATCCATCTGCCCGTCTAGACTGTGTCTCCTAAGTGAGTAAGTAGAGGCTGTCCAGGCTTCTCTCCTCAGGTGCAACCCCCCCAGTGCCCTCAGTGTTTTCAAGCATCATTTAATCAAACCTCACAACACTTCTAGTGAACCAGATAAATGCGAGCACCTCCATTTTACAAGCTGTCATCGCAACAGGCGAAGCGATGCTTTTCCCAGCCCCACCAGCTGGGGTTTGCTGTGGGAGCTAAGGGGGCTGCAGCATCGTGCTGCCTGCTGTGGCGGGGGACCCTGCGCCACCTTCTCTCCCCCCTCAGGTGAGATGAGATTTGCAGCCCGCCCTGGGGTCTCTGCTAGACCCTCCCTTCATTGACTTTGCAGAGGCTGCTTCTGCAGGTTTGCCCGCAGCTCCTGCCTGCGTGTGGCTGAGCCTTCATCACTCCGGGCGGGAGTGTTGGATTTCACCCTTTCATGTGCAGCAGGGTGCAGGGTTTTCTCTCAGTCTGGCGTAGTGTTACTTTGTGAAGCTGTTTTCCCTCATTAATACTTGCTCTGGTGCTACTGGAGAGGCAGATGAACTTCTTCAGAGGACAAATGATGAGGAGGTGCCTTTTCATATATAGGTTGCTGTAAGACCAGTACCGTACTGGTGTGTCTAATGGCCACTGTGTCTCTGTCCGTACCCCAAATACGGTATGTACATGCGCTTTCCTGCTATGTTGTAATGAAGTGGAAAGTTACCGAGGGCAGAAAAATATCTTTGGGGTTTGCAGCAGCTTCAGTTATTTCACTGGGGAATGGTTTGTCCTCAGGGGGTGTAGAAAGGTGAGAAATTCAGTGCTGTCAGCTTCCTCTGCATCCACTGCACCGTGCACACCATTCATCTCCAGCTTGTCACTAATCCTTGTCAGATACCTGTGTGGAGCAGGGCGCAGGGAGGGGTCCCTGCTGTCTGCGTCCCTATACCGTGAAAGCGCAGTGGCCTTCATCTGCCGGGAGGGAGAGGGGGGCAGCAGCTCTCTGTGTCTGCATGTGCAGATGGGAACTTCTGATCGCCATTTCAAGTTTTAATTCATTCTCTTCAGCCCTAGAATGTGGCACGGTGGTTTGGATGCTACTTGTAGCACGTGTACGGCAAATAGGGGATCCCTCTTATAATAAGATGAGCGAAGCCTTGGAAAATAGCAGTTCCTCTGCCGTAACAGCTCAGCTTTCTGTGCAGGGCAGCTAGACCCCATCTCCCTGTCCTGCCCGTGGCAAAATTTCACTGTGGCAGTGGCTATCGACAATCTGAATCACCTGTTACTCTTTTGGGCTTAGATGCAATAGTAAGGCTGCTCTCAGATACCAAAGCAGGTGGTCTGAGGCAGGCTTAAAAAAAAAAAAAAAAAAAAGGGGGGCAATAAAGATGGTAATGCATGCAAAACATTATGTGATGCATTAATCAATACAATCAATGTAAAAACACTTTTATATCTTAAATGTTGCTATTGAATTTATACCAGTAAAAAAGAGGCTTGACTCTAATGGCTAATTAGTTCCTGTAGATGCATTGCTGATAAGGTTCTAGTAGGTTGGCTGTGGTGCCCTGTATGCTGTTGGAAAATAGCAGTGAAAACTTGGGTGGAGGTCCTGTGAGTATGATCATTTCCTTTGAGAGCTGAAAGGAGCAGAAAGAAATGCTCTCTAAGCCTACAAACCCAATGGTACTGCATTTAAATTATTAGCTTTTGTATTAAAGTTCAATTAAACATGGCTTTGCAGCTGCTCTCCAAGATTCTCTCTCCCAGACTGTATCAAAGCAGAAGTAGACTGAGTTTGAAATGACATGCCTAAGAAGTGGTGAGAGGACCCCTTACGTTTCTTTTGCTGCTTCTTTCATCGCAGCTATTCCCCAGCTTGACAACAGAGTCATGATTTAATAACCTGAAAATAATGATCTGTCTTTGTTCTGCCAATTGGAAAAAAAAAAACCAAAAAACCCAACCATTAGTCTAGGTTTGCTGAAAGGGACTTTTAGCAGCAAATGCCTGTTTGCTTTCTGTGTCACAAATAGCAAACATACATCTTTACTTTCTCTATTTTCTTCTATTTTCAATTTTTTTCTCTTTCTGATGGTTCTTCTATCGCACTTGTGGGCCCAGGCTTTTCAACAAGGGTCCACATTTGATTTTTGCAGCACTTTCTCAATGGTGCTTGTCATTGCTCTGCCTCTGCAAATGAAGAAATGGGAAAACTGTGAGTATTATGCCAATGGGAAAGGATATACTCCCTTAAAAGTTATTTTCACCTCTGACTCATTCTTTCTGGAAGGTCTACTAGCAAAATGATGTCCAAAAATGAGATGGCATGGATTCTTGGACAGGCTTGGAGAAGTAATACACATGTCAAGGGAGTTTTCACCTGAACTAATTTTGTGTCATCATTAATTTTAGCTATCTCTTTGCAGAAGCCCCCTCCTAGAGAGTCCGTAGCTACCCTAAGACAAAATCTTTATTCATAGCGTGTGTCATCTAGGAAACTTGTTATGAAGAAGGTTGGGGAGTCACTGCAAGTGAGTGGGTCTTTCCTTGATGGTCTCAGAAAATGATATTGGAGGACATCCTACAGCTGTTGTACGCAAGCCATTATTTTTTGTTACTGTTATTGTAATTATTATGGGGGGGGTGGAGGAAGAGAGAAATCCTTGAAGAATGACTGATCCCAGTCAGTTAGATATTCGGAAGAAATGGTACCTCCATGTGTCCATACGTCACTGTGGTTTCTGTTGTCTTCACTCCCATTTATGCAAGTGTAGCTGCCATTAACAATAGTGTCAGCATCACTAATCATCTGGATGAAGGTGTTAATCCAAACCTAACAGGATATCAGCAATGTTATGAGAAGGTAGAATACCTGTCTGATGGTAGAATCAAGCTATAAGTCAGCAGGGAGATAGTTTAGGAAAGTAAGATCAGCCTGAAAGATGTGTGGAATCCTATTCCTACCATGAGGAAATAAACAACATACCTGTGAATTTAAGGGATGCTGCTAGAGAGCAGGGAGACCTGGCCTGGTAATGGGTTTCGAACTGTCTGTGGACAGAACAAAGCAGAAAGCTGTATTGAGTCTCTGCCCATCATCTAGAGACAAAGCCCATTAGAAGCAGGAAAAAGTAATGCCTGTTTGTGCCATTTCATGAGTGTCTCTGAAGTGATGTGCCCAGTCCTGTTACAGTTTAAGTTAAATAAAGAAAATGCTGTATATGAGAGAAAAAACAGAATGCATTGGAATGGTCAGCCTGCAAACAAGGAAGGTATTCACCTTCAAAATAAGAATATCCAAGGGGGTAAGGATCATTTGTCAACTATTTCCATGGTAATTATTAAAGAGGGGAGATTTTTCACAGTGTCAAGGATTAAGATCAAGAAACTCTGCTGTTAGACCAAAGAAGGCAGCATTTATTTAGGTTATTGTCTTAGAAGGGCATTTTTTAAATCTTTTTTTTTTTTTTTTAGGATAACCATATAGCTGTGTTGGCATGCTTGTTAGTGCAGTGAAAACTTCCTGGTTCTGTAAATGAAATATGTTGTACAAGCAAAAGGTCCAAGGTTAGATTGTGCATTCACATGGGAAAGCAATTCAAGTATAATTTGGCATGTCAGTAGGCTGCTACAGAAATGTAATGTTTTTTGTTGAAGAGCACATAAGCAAAGGTGTTAGCAACACTGATGTAATGAGAAACTAAACAATTCAAGAGGGTCAGAGTAGACGATGTAAGTGATACTTGTTATCGCTGATCCCTCTAATTCCACTGTTCACTAAAGTAATATCAGAAAGGACAAATAACATGTTTCAACTACTGACGTAGAGATGTACTCAAGATAAATGAAAATGGATCCATCCCTTAAGCATGAAAGACCTATTTTATCCATGTCTATATTTTACTACCAAGCCCTTCTTTTAATTTCTGATCTCTTAAAAAAAAAAAAACAACAACAACAAAAAACCGCCACCAAAACCAAACCTCTTCTTTGCAAGTCATGTGTGCATGATTACTGGCAAATTCATCCATTAATCTTTCTAAGTGAAATGATTTTTTTTTTTTTTACCCAATACTCCTCCTACTAACATTTTTCAGGCTGATAGATTGCACTCTGATAAGCTTCTAAATGGAGTATATAACAAATGTATTCCAATGAATTGAGAAAATGAGAGAAAGGGAGAAAACACTTTGACTAACTCTGAGGTGCTATCTGTGTGGTAAAAATAAATACGTGTTTCCAAATTACTCTGAATGCTTCAGTGTATGTATATGTTTTTGTGCTAAGCATGTTCAACTATAAACCTCACTTCAAAACCTATATTTTTTAGGCTACATTTTAAAGTTAATACCTACAGAATCTTTCCACAAGAGATAATTCACATTGTTCTCATATGCTTGTGTATTTTCAAATATCTAGGGGCTTGGTGCACAAGGAAAATGAGGAAGTTGAGGGTAAATCAAATAAATTTAAATCCTTTAAGTGAGATTAAGCTGCTGCCAGGAGAAGTGAGAGTATTTCCACAGGGGTTTAATATTCTTTAATTTGTAGAATACGGTAATAGAAAATAAAGAATATTTGAGACGATGTCTACTCTTCCCCTGCTCCAAGGCAGGATCAACTATTCACATTGACTTTACTTAGACTGAGTCTTCTCACTTCTTTCAAGTCTCCTATTGTAGAGTCTTGCTGAGAACAATCAGGTTTCCACAAGATGAGTTTATCACACTAAACTTACCTGATGCACAATTTACACTACTATGATGTTTAAAGAATAATTTTGCACCTTAAATGTCTGGGTCAAGTTTCCTATACCTTGTGGCTTTTCTTTGCAGAGAAACAAATTCATCATGGTTTTTGTCCATTTTACAAAGGTATTTTACTTTTGTTACTTTAGTCTCTAACAAAACAAATGATTTGAGGGCAGGCCGTAGCCATTAGGTGTCACTTGGTATTGTCTGGAGGGAGGATAGCTTGCAACATTTTCCAATCAAAACATTCTTGTTTTTCTGGTATTTGTTTGAATCTGGCTAATATTGGGGGGGGGGGGGGGGGGGGGGGAGATTTCCATTGATTGAAGAGAAAATTAATAACCTTGAAGAATGAATGGGTATTCAGCCTCTTGATTGACAGGTGATATTGACTGTCAGTTGGTCTGGGGGTTTCACTTCACCAACACCACCAAGTCCAGCTTTGTTGATCCTGATACTTTCCCCCCCACAGTTACCCGTTCAGTAATCTTCTACTTGCCCAGTTAGCCATCCATACCCTCTTCTTGCCTAGTCTTTTGTATCTATGCCTGTTCTTTCTCATCGGACATTGTCTCTAGGAAAATTTCTGATCTCTCTTATGATGTCCTAGCAGTATACAAAAAGGTGCAGTTACCTTTACTCAGCTAATACTTTATGGGTGATAAGTTGAATGAGCTGTTCCAGGAACATTTCCTCCATGCAAATAAAAGTGGCAAAAATAGTTCTTATTTTTGTATGAAAAAAACCAAAAGCATTTGGTATGACTCTGTGCATATGTCTGAGTAGGATAAATGCTACACAAAAAGTGAAAAAAAAAATTGTATCATTTATAAAGAAATGCTGACAGATGTGGCAGAAGTCACAAGAGAAGCAATGTTCTCCCAAGCCTGTGTCCCTCTGCAATTTGTCAATACCATACGCTGCTGAACTCTGTCAGGTACCTACAGCATCCACTGCAGCTGAAAATGAAAAATTTTGAGTGCTTTGAACTTGCCAAGGGTCAGTTGAAAACTGTTTAGCTCAAATGTCTCGGTAATGGTGGTATAGCATGTATAGGAAAAATCTTTAGCTCCAGTTACCCTCAAACTTTCATGTTCACCTATGTGGTAAGGTGATGTAGTACACGTTGCTCTATAATGACAATAATAATAGAAAAAAGAAGCCCACCTAGCAGAACTTGCTGACTCAATGCCTACCCTCATCTCCTGCAAGAAAACAACTATGATTGTTTTTTGAGTGGTAATTGTATTCACACCAAGTGCGAGAGAGGCTTTACAGGGAAATGTTCATGTCAGGAAGGATGTGGCTATTAAACAAAAGCCTGAATTTAATAATTGTTTCTTACAAGTGTTAAGGGCACACACACTCCATCTCTCCCTCTGTCTTGCTTCTATATATTTTTACTCCAGGCCATTCTTTGCTTCGAATTGACCGTTTTCTCCAGAGTTCACTTAATGGTTCAACATACTGTCTATATGTGTTATGTTGATACAGAGGGTGTTGTTTGCATCCATTTTTCTGCAGCGTTTGATATTTTACTGTGATTTCTTTGGTATATGCATGTAGCTTTTTATGCATCCTGTATGTTTTTGTCTCTTCCAATTAAAATCATTCTTCTTCTGTTTCTTGAAGTACCTGAGAAGAAATTTGGGCACTGATAGCCCTTTTCCTAGCAAAGCTGAAAGCAAGCAGCAGTTCTTGAAGAGACATAATGCAAACCTCTCCTCTTGATTACTGTTACCACTAATATGCTTGACTTGAATTCTTGCTCCCCTTCCAGTTTTGTTTTATTTTGTGAATCTTTGAGCTTTAGAGTCTGTAGTTAGCTGCTGTTCTCTTTCTTTGCAGATGCCAGTGTATTATTACCCATCTGGTCAGTACCCTACCTCAACAACTCAGCAGTACAGACCCATTGCCTCAGTTCAGTACAATGCACAGCGGAGTCAACAGATCCCACAGACTGCACAGCAAGCAGGTATTTACATCTGTTACTCATTTCTTCAGCTGCTCACAGTGCCTTTGCTGGTGCAACCTATTGGTTGTGTTTTCATTTTGAATTTGAACAGCAGAGGAGAAAGCTGGTCTCTGTTCTGTTTGAAAATATGGTGAAAATGACAAATTGAGAAACCCTTTGCTTGGAGATACCGAGCAATGGAAGAGTGGAGGTTGCGTTCTCCACCACTGCTGTCCTGCACACAGTGCCACGTCCTCAGTGTCTGTGCTCCACGTGACAGGGCACAGAGAGAGCCAGGAGGGAACTAGTGTGAGCAGTCACACTGCATGTTCAAGCCAACCGTTGCAGTTTGTCCTTCATCGTGCAAACTCCCCAAACATTTGTAAGACTCTACACGGTGGGCAGACTTGCCGTGATGCAGAAGGGGCTGGTCGTGCTCCACCACCTTCTGCTCTCCCTGAGCCCAAGGAGCAGTGAGGTGGTCCATGTGGTTGGTGCCCGTTGGGACCAGCTCCCCGCAGCAACATGCGGCTGGAAGGGGGGCCGTTACACTGTAAGAGAGTGAGTAGCAGGTCTCACAGTGAACCGGTCTCTTTTCCTGCTGTGTCATGCCGCTCCTGATGACAGCAGAGTAAGAGGGACATAGGCAGAGTTGGGCTGGTGCGTGTTGGGGGAGGGCAGGGGTTGTGTTTGTGAAGGGGTCCTCGCATTTCAAGGGAATAAACAGTTCTTCTGGTTTTGGAGATTTCTTTTTTTTTTTTAAGTTGTTGATTGTCTGTTTCTTTAGTGCACACCTCCCTTTGTAGTGTGTCTCAAACAGTAACTCCAAGGTGTATGGGGGGGTGTTGTTTCCCAGTAGGGTTTGCAATTACAGACGTGCCAGGTAGGACAAAGCATTCGTCATTCTGTCTGGGTTTGGCAGAAATCCTTCCGAATGGCAAAGCAGGTTCCCTGCAAAGACATTGATCTGAAAGTCTTTTAAGATGCAAGTCAAAAGTCCAGATACGAGACGTGAACAAGACTTATGGGGTCATCCAGCCCGTCAACCTGTCTCTGTAATGTGACTGCTGGCGATTTTGTTCACACTCTCTCAGACGCTCAGGGAAACAAAGAGACAGCAAACACAGCTATAACTAAAGAATTGATTACCTTTTTTTTTTTTTTTTTAAGTTGTTCTATGTTCTAATAAAACTGGTGGCGTTTTGGTCAGTGTCAGTGGTGGCTGACTGTGTCTGCTTTCATACCTTTGTATTTATACATTCCTGAGAGAGAAGAGGGTGAAATATTGCACAAAGGTCATCTGTCTCTTCTAGCTGCTCCTGCCTGACAGTCTGGTACCATGTTTATTACCTCTGTATAGTAGGTCTTTGAACCTAAGTGCAAATCAACTTAGATGACATTATC
This sequence comes from Gymnogyps californianus, assembly GCF_018139145.2. Classification (NCBI taxonomy): domain Eukaryota; kingdom Metazoa; phylum Chordata; class Aves; order Accipitriformes; family Cathartidae; genus Gymnogyps; species Gymnogyps californianus. The sequence goes on along the minus strand of NC_059472.1, from coordinate 115,997,712 downwards.
TGGGTCTACTGTGTTGTTATAAAACTGTATTTATCAGTTTAATGCTACATCCATAGCATAGTGGAGATTATGGTAAATGAAGTGCACAAGAGATGGTCTGAAGCACTTGAGTGATGTTCTGGAGAAGATCCAGCTATTTGATCTTGAGGAAATCAGAGTTTTAAAGATACCTTGTAGCACAGGAGCTGTTATGTTTGAGTACAGACAATGCAGAGATGCAAATACTAATTTTGTTTCTGTGTTTACTGCTTCATTTTCCTTACATGTTTGGAAAACATGAGTCATGGAGTTTGTGTAAAATCTCTAGCGCATCAGTCTTTTCCTGCAATTCGCTCTTTCAGCTGCCTGCTCAGTTGGAAACATTATTCTTATCTCTTGTTTAAGAATGAAAACATTGTGACTACAGTTTAGACTCCCTGCTGTGGTGATGATTTTAAGCATTTAGCTATTCTCAGATCTTAAGACTTGGCTGAGAACAGATTCCTTCAAGCTGGTTCATCCCTTTGGGCTCAGATACATCCTTTCCCATAGCCGTCGTCTGAGCGTGTGATAGGCATGCCAGGAAGCAGCTTGGAATTTCCTACAGGTCCTTTCTTGGAGATGGTTTAAGGATCATTCGAATTTATGTTCCGCTGCATCCCTTGGTATTTGGAAAATAACTAGCTTTCCAAAATGTCACATAATTTATACTAAAATAAAAGAGAAATTAAAGTATAGGAAAGCGTATTATTTATGCTATAGATTTATTGCAGGAGGTTCACTGTAAGCACTGAGACACCAGAAAACCAAATGATTCAATGATGGTTTCAGGTGGTTTTTCATGCCCAGTGTCACTGCATCTGCTTTTCTTACCATCAGCCTCCCCACACACATATATTTTGCTCCTCATGTGCCCTGTGGCCTCAGCCCACCTGCAAAATCCTCATCTCTTTTGGCTCCTCTTCAATGCCCAGTAGCTGCTCGCTGGGCAGGAGATGGTGTTTCGCCACCGCAGCAGATTGACTGGTGGCACCTAAACAGAGCAAATAACTGCTAGCTCGTACCGCAGTCTTTCGACAGTAGGGCAAGTGAGCTGGGGCGTGCCTCTCCTCTTTCAAGCCACTGATTTTTATGAAACTTTAGAAATGCCATATCTTTGCAGCTTTCATCTCTCTGTCAAACGTGATAGAAATTAGACGATGAACTCAAAACGTTACTCTGAGGGTTGTTTGAGGAAAACTGTCAGGGTAATCGCACTCATTTTTCCTTCAGAAACCAGTTTTTAAAAAACAAAACACAAAAACACCAAAAAAACTTTTAAATCTTCCTAGAAACTTGTACATGACTGGAAAATAGCAGTCAACAAGCGAGTGTTTCAGACTGCAGTTTCCCTTCCCATGCAGACTTAGCTTCAAATCAGCACTTGAGCAGGTTGTGCAGGAGTCAGGGATAACTAGGGGCAGGAAAATGAAGACGTGAAGGAGAATAGCGCTGGCGAAACGAGTGCAGGTCAGGAATATTGAGGATGGGAAGGGGGAACAGATAGGAAGGAGGCAGATGAAAAGACAATTTCTGAAATGGTTTCCCCAAAGCACTCGCAGAACTTGCTGCTGCTTTGGATGGAGGACAGCTGCATTGCAGGCAGGCCCGTGGGAGCCCAGGCTGTCTGTCTGTACCTGCTGGCTGGCTCATACGGCAGTGTGAACAGGGAGGCAGCCTCAGTCTGGCAGCTCAGAAAATGTTTTATTAAAATAAAAAAGTTTGCCTGCTTGGAGGAGCTTTTGGAAGCTTTCAAAGCAGCAGCAAGGAGTTCAGATCTTACTTTCCCCTCTTTGGGCTGCAGAGGTCAAAGTTTGATCTAATGCCAGCAATTTGTTTTCATTTTTCTTAGAAAAGGTCTCTTCAGGAGCAGAGCAATATTGATGACTTTTACAGCAAACAGCTAAAGTAAAATGTCAGCACAACATCTGTGATGGCTAAGGGAGTCTGTACTCTCTCATGGCTCTGGAAGGAGAGCAATATTAAGTTAAAATGGCTCCAGGGCAGAAAAAAAGATGAGCTCACCTAAAATTAGATTAGAGCTCTGGCAGCAATAAATCATTTGGAGAGAAGGATGAGAACTTTTTTGTGTGTTTATTTACCTTTTTTATTTTTATTTTTTTTCCTTAAGTGCTGACTTGTATGAGAACATAAGTGACCCATTTCTGGCAGAAGCCTGGTACAAAGAGAGTTGTCCGTGAAGGTTTTATAAAAACCTCTGCCATTTGAATTACGTTCGTTTCTGTTCAAGCCAAAATGTGGTATCTGACAGCGTGACAGCATGGTCTGTAAACAGAAATACTTTTATTTCACTCAGATACATACCATCGTTGCTCTTCTTCATTATGCTGCTTCTGCACGATTCTTGTGTTCAGTCCTGTGCAATGCAAAGTTTTCCAAAGTGTTGCCATTGAGTGGGGCCAGGGTCAAGCCGGTGTCTGTCACACTGTGGCATGCATAGGACATCGTAGGTGGATTCCTAGGGTGTGTTCAGGCAGCTGTTCTCAAGAACAGTATGCTCATTTTTTGAAACTATTTGTGTATGTTGCTATTACTCATTTCTGCACTCTCTAACAGATACTTAAGATACTGTGAAATGCCCAGTTCTGTAACCACACAGAAGAAAATATTATTTCTGTATTCTCATTTAGCAGTACTCTATAAATTGCACGTCTAGCATCATCAGTATTTCATTCTTCAGTAATTATCTCTATATTAATAGTTTCGAAAGCTTTCAATCCTAGTTATTGTGTTTGAATAGAAAAATAGAGATATATTGATGATAAATCAGTAATGATTTGTATTTTATCATGATAGAAGCAATCAGCAATGAGTTATTTTATATCTGTGTGTCTGTATTTTCTTTCATTATAGCAAGTGTTGTGCAATTCGAGGATTTTTCATCTTTAAAGTGCTTCATAAACATGAGCTGGATAAGTACATGCGTCTTACTTTGGGATATGCAACTGTTCTTATTGCCATTCACAAATGAACAAGCTGCAACAAATTACATGATTTTTTTCCTACTTTGGTTCATTGTTGCACGTCTGTCTTGTGTTACAGATAATTTCAGAGCGCAACAGAAATTTTATGGATAAAATAATATTTAGATTCTTGTTAGGGCCTACTTCTAAAAGGCAGTTAGCTTGGTTTATCACACAGTTGTAAGGTAAAAATCTGTGGTGTGTGTTTTGCATTAGTAATGAAGATCTTTTGAGGAGATTAAAGCTAAGACCTATAGTATTTGGTTAAAAAATCTTCCAGCCAAAAGTTTACACTGTAATATTTCCAGAGAAAATAAGATGGTATTTGGCATAATTGGATGGTCTGTAATTCCTGCAATTAATGTAATGATTTTAGGATTTCTTATACATTTGAGAATCAACAAATGTTGCCATTATAACCTGTTTCAGTGCCCAGATAGCACAAGAAGGCTCAGATTGCATAGGAAATCTCTACTTTTTCCTAAAAGCAGTATAGTTGGTTGTGTACAGTAGACAAAGGAAGTCGTTATGTGAGGAAAGTATGTATCTGAAGACTGCCTGGATGTAAAATCCTTTCTTAATAAGTATACGTGGATCTTCTGTAAACAGCAAATGTTTGTCTTGAAGGAAAGGTAATATTTCTGATGGAGTACTGTATTATTAGTCTTTACAGCTTCCAGTAAGGAAAAAGAGGTAATCGTCTCTTTAATGCACCTCTGAAACAAATTTTAAGCAAAGACAAAATGTACCTTAACAGAGTCCATAAATTTGATTAGGTAGAAATCAGAGTCAAATTGACAATGAAATACTGAATTTTTGCTTAATTTAATCATTTAGGTGTCAGCATAATTGAAGAGTGTTATCTTCAAGTCTCTTTCATCCTCTTTGTCTTCTGAAAGCATTTGTCACTATAAACTGATACGGAGAGGGGAAAAAAATGGCGGAAGGGAAATGTGCAGCACTAAAAAAAAAAATTGGTTTGTTATCATGGTCATTAGAGAACCTTATAAAGAAAGATTGCCACTTTCTACCTTCATTAGCATCCTGACAGGAGCTCATGGTCCGTGATAGATTTGTTTGCATAATTCCATCTATAATTTCTGTGCTTATATAAACATAAACAACTTCAATTTTTAAGTATCTAATTATCTGAAGAAACTATTTCTCCAACAGTAATTGCTTACTGCACTATTGAAACAGATTTGTACCGAAGGTGTCCATCTGTGTTTAATGCTGTATTTTCTTTCAGCAGATACTGCTGCTCCTGAAAAGCATTGCAAGGGGTGTGTGCCTCACTTTTACAGGGGCTTGACAGGAATGGGACGGACAGAGCCCTACTGTTTTAGATACTTCAGTGTAGTGCTGCATTCATTAATGTTGATGTAAGGCTTTGAAATTTAAAAGCATTTTATGAAATAGTAGGGCCAGATCAAGAAGGAGTTTGCAGCAATTGCAGTAGGAGGACTAAGTTCAAAATTGTGATCTTGAAGTGATCCACACCGATATTATTAGTTTCTGTCCAAATATTTTATGTTTAAGTTGCCCAGAAACTTAAAGCTTTACCTACAGGCGCTTCCATTTGGACAGTACTTAGTGTCTCAGACCAAGAGCATCTGCAAGGCAGAGCTCAGCGCTCCTCCTGCCAGCTGCCTTAGAGACTTCTGACGGCTGTGCCATGGAAGTGCCTGTAGCAAACCTAGGGGACTGCACTTCAGGCTTGTTCTGTTTTTTTTTTTTTCCCCTAAATCACATCTGGAGAAGAAGGAGCCCTCGTTTTTTTTCATTTAATGTTATGATCTGGTTCCACCTTTAGGCATTCCCATGGTATGAGAAACCCGGATGCCTTGGTCTGAGACGGTTTTAACCCCTGTTGTGCACTGCAGGGGAAATGCTCACCGGGATCTCTGCTGTTCACGGACATTCTCCATCTTTCTTACAGTGCTTTCTTTAAAGGTGTGAAGGAACAGAGAATTAAGTGCATGAAAAAGAAGGGCATAAAGCAAGAAACTCGCTTAGTTCCGATTATATATTTTATGTTCTTTTTTTGCAAGTTTAAAGTCTTGCTTTCATAGTATTTTGCTATTGTATACGGTGTGTGATTAAGATTAGCTCCAAGACCCATCCACCTCCTCAGTGTTTCCTATTAGCTACCCATAGGGAGCTTCTTACCTAGAGTTTTGCACCCTGGATTTCATTCCCCTGCTGCTGGAGGAGGATTCTGTGACTGAATATTGCATTCAAGACTTTTCAGAAGCTTGCTGGGAGAGCCAGGACTGGGGCTTAAAAGTTTTTACATTTCCAGTCTTAGAAACACTAAATCCTGTTGTCCTTCTGACATTAAGCAATAGTACTGCACCAGTACTGAACCAGCGTTCAGCTTTACAGAATATCTGTAATTTAAATAATAGCAGAATTAATACTTTCACACTCCTTGCAGCATACTTGATTCTGAAAATTAAAAGGCAAAATCACTTTTGTTAAAAAGCTTTGTTCTTCCTCAAATGACTTGTTTAATTATTCAGCATTCATACCAAGAGAGAGCAAATATTGAGGGAAGAGAACACCAGTAGGCTTGACAGCCATAAGAGTCTTAAGACAGGCATTTATTTGTGATTTTCTTTCAAGGCGTCTCAAGTTGTGTTCAACTTCTCTAGCACTAATTAAAATCTAAGCCATTTCTGACAGTGTTCCTGGGGTTTCACACTAAAATACAGATTTTTTTTTTAATCCCCCCCCCCCCCCCAGAGAATTAGTATGTGTTAATCTCATGTCAGCTAATGTACAGGAGCAAGCAGAGAGAGAGAAGCTTTCTAACAGCATTGTGCAGTGGATAGGACTTCAAAATAGCCTCTGTAAAAGTTGCAGAGGCCACGCTAAGAGGTAGGGAGCGCTCTAAGGTATTCAACAATGTCCACAAAGAATCTTTGTATTTCTCTCTTTTCTTTGCCAAAAAGAGTCATACATCATCTCTATTGCTGATTCTGTGTTGGATCAATGCACAGTGCTCCCACTTTTTGCGATGGAATTTTCCAGCACTGAATAATTGAGAGGTTTATATTGTAGTCCTTGAGAGCAAAGAAAGATTTAATCTTTTTTTTTTATTTTTTTCTTTCCTGATACCATCCTGCTATTGCTAGAATTAGTGGAGCCCCACTGTCGTGGTTTAACCCCAGTCAGCAACTCAGCACCACGCAGCCGTTTCCCCCTCCCCCTCCCAGTGGGGTGAGGAGGAGGAAAGCAAAGGAAAAAAAGTAAAACTCGTGGGTTGAGATAAGAACAGTTTAATAACTAAAGTAAAATATAATACTAACAATAGTAATAATGAAATATAATAATAATAGTAATGAAAAGGAATACAACAAAAAAAGGAAGGGGGGGGGGAAGGAAAAAAAACAGTGATGCACAATGCAATTGCTCACCACCCGCTGACCGATGCCCAGTTAGTTCCCGAGCTGCGATCCGCGCCTCCCGGCCAACTCCCCCCTGTGTATATGCTGGGCATGACGTTCCATGGTATGGAATACCCCTTTGGCTAGTTCAGGTCAGCTGCCCCGGCTATGCTCCCTCCCAGCTTCTTGCACACCTGCTTGCTGGCAGAGCATGGGAAACTGAAAAGTCCTTGGCTTAAGATAAGCGCTACTTAGCAACACTAAAACATCAGTGTGTTATCAACGTCATTCTCACCCTAAATCCAAAACACAGCACTGTACCATCTACTAGGAAGAAAATTAACTCTGTCCCAGCTGAAACCAGGACACCCACCATCAACAGATATGCTGGAAGGCCTCTCTTGGAGGGGCAGAGGCCATCTCCAGCTCTGCTTCAGGCACGCTGCTCACAGTAGGCTTTGGGGCTCAGTTTTCTGTAACTTTCCTGCAGATGAAAGCATGCAATGGGATGAAGAAGTGCAGGAGGGCTTTTGGGTCTAAGCTAATAATTGAAGAAATACTCCAAATGTACACCAGAGGTCTGCACTGCGGGGGGGGCGCTTTTGCCTTACAGTTGCTATTGATTGAGGATTTAAGAATCGAAGCACACTTTGCGGTTGTAAAACTTAATAGAACAAGACACTTAGATTGGGACGTGGCAGAAGAAATGTGTGTGAGTATGAGCTTCCTGGAAGAAGGGCCACAGCATGTGTTCAGTGTTAGGGCAGAGGAACTCAAGAGCAATGTCCCAGTAACTGAAGTGGTGTTCTGCTGCCCACCTCTGATATGTAAAAAGGTCCCAGTGCTTTTACCTGAATTTTGTTCAACCTTTGTTACAGTCAGTTATTGTTTGCCTAAACCGTCCGCAAGAACAGCACCCCTCTGCAATTGCAAGGACATTTTCATTTGGACTCACCAACATTAGATATATAGAATGTATGCATTTATATAGCAAGTGAGCAATTGTCTTAATTTCTCTTTTGTTTGTTTGCAAGTGAAATAAGGCTGGTAGCGTGGGTGTGTGAAGGAGGCAGCCCTTGAGTCTTCCCAAAGAAAGGAGCTGGTTTCCTTAGCAACAGGCAAGGATATGTGATACCTCTCCAAATAGTTCTTCACCTCTTCCCCAGGTCCTGCTCTCTGTTGCAGCTCACTCATTATGCACCAGAGCAGACAGCATTCCTGCAGCATGAGCTAATTGTAATGCATGATGGCTGGTAGCTGTCATTGGTATTGGACAGAAAATAAAAAAAATTGAATTTGCTGTCTGAGTGTCTGGTACTAACAACAGCTTGATTATTTCTGTTATTACTGGTGATACATAGTCCCTGCTGAGGTTTCACTTTCAGTGGGTGTCACTGGCATTTATCATTATGAACGATAAGGATAAACGCAGGTTTTCTTGCTGCAGACTCTGGTGAGGGTTCCTTCATGGCTGATAGGATGTAGATTGAGAAGGGAAAGAGGTGATTCTTTAGTCAGCCCTTGCTGCCAGTCTAAAGACCTAGCTGTAAATGCGAGTCGTTTTACGTTAATTCACTCCAGAACTGACAAATAGAGGTTCGTTAATACTATTCAGAGCTTCTGTTTCTGCTTCTGTTTATGTGCTGGTGGCAAGACATGACTATATCCTCATCAGGAATGTTATTTTCAGGATGGAGAGACAAATAAGCACGCTACTCAATATGTTGAACTTAAATTCCTTTTTACACAATGCTTTTTTTAGAAGTTTGAATCCCTAACCCAACCATACCTGCATAATGGGAAGTTAGATAAGCTTTTACCCCAGTTTATCTGGAAGGAGCTGAGATTAGTACTTTAACACAGATTTTTCTTCTGTATTTTTATGTATTCAATTTAATTTTTATTGTCAATGCAGTTCCCAGGATCCTAATGTCTTAGTAACAAATACAGTCTTTTGACTGCTGTCATATAAGCGCTTAAGAACAAGGAAAAGAAAAGAGGCCAGTCTGTGCAATAATGATTTTTGTACCATAGTCATAACAAGGAGCCATAGCTAGCTTGAGAGCCCTCTGTGCTAAGAACTGTATATATAAATATGAAGAGATTTTCTTTTTCACTCCGTGGACCCAGCATAGAGCTTGCATCCAGGGCTAAAAGAATATTAAGGTAGGCACCGTCGTGACCGTCCAACTCAGGGCTGTTGTCCATCTCTAAAAAGTTCCTTAGACGGCTTAGGTAAATCAGAAGAAGAAAGAAAAAGCTTTTACTGTGGCAGCTGTTCATTCATTCACTACCTGTAAAACGTTGGGCACTCAAAGTTCCTATTGAGTGCTGAAAACAGTAAGTAGCTTTTGGGATCATACGTGTAGGATCCTTAAGTGTGCTTTCCTAAGTATTACTGTTTGGAATAATTAACGTTTTTGCAAGTGTTTGCATTTCTCATTATCTTCAGTCTTGATGTTCCTTATATTTGCTTATACAATGAAAATCCACAACCATCATGAGAAGTGAGTAGTGGACTTTGCCTGTAAATAACAGCAGTCTTTCGCATGTTGCGAATCATTTCTGAAAGACTATAGCCCTGTGGCATTACTTAAGGAAAAAAAAAAAGCAGCCATTTTTGAGCAAGTAAATATTTAGGTGACATATATGTGTATCCTTGCTCTTTTTGTCAGCCTGTGTTATCAAAACAATTTATTATATGCTTCAGCACTGTCCTCAGGGCTTCCAAGTAGCAGGCTGGTAAAACAGAACATGTTCAATAGCATCTGCTCAAGAATGCTGCATTTCCAGTTTGCTCTTTGTTGAGAGCTACCTTTCATCAGGTACTGAGTCTGCAGGAGTGCAAAAGACTGGATTTTTACAGGTCCTACAAAGGAACCTCCACAAATTAAATTTTTAAGGTTGCCAAGTACCACTTTATAGAATAAGCAAAAGAGGGGAAATGTATTAAATTATAAGAAGCAATGTGCTACTTCAAAATGATTGCTGCGTTAATAGTTTGTATCAAATGGCAATTTTAATTCTGTCTCTATTAGAGAAATAGAAAGCAATTAATCTTTTGTAGCACATTGTGAAAAATAAGGGCTTAAACAGGATCTCAGTGAGGCTGTTCCTTCACTTAACCTTGAGCTGGGCAATAAATAATTATAAATGCAGCTACATCACAAGGCAAAAGTAATTTGGTGAAATAGAATTATCATCTAATGCAGGAATTAGAAATCTGAATTAGGTTTCCTGATGTTCTTTGTTCCAGAAAAGTATGAATTTGCCCATGATTTGTGTGTAAAAGAGTGGAGCCGGGTTTTACAAAGCACCTTTTATACCCAAGCTATCACCAAATGATTTGTATTGCAGTGCTGGCATAGGCAAATGCTCTTGCGCTCTCTCAGCTATAATTCACATAGAGCCTCTGATGATAGGACTTGTTTTATGGAGGGAGAAAGTGATGTCCAAGGTGCACATGTGTATTAACATCTTTTGAATAATTTCCTGCTCTTCACTCAGGGCACCATATAATCAGTGCTGCCTTCCACAAAATTTTTGGTGGTACCACATCATATAAAGTTTCTGCTCTGTTGTGGTGAGCTGCTGAGGATTCTAAAGATACAAGTCAGAGCTGCTTTATCCTGAGCCTGCCTCTCCTGCCCATGCAGCTTCAGGGGACGCCTTTCCCCTCAGTGCCACACTGCTGTTCCTTACAGCTCCCATGCGTGCCTTCAGATCCCAAAGCAGCGTTGCTAACCTCGCTTCACCTTGGGGCTTTTCAGCCAACTCAGTAGAATCTGGTCAGTGAAAGGATCAATGAAGCATCTATGATATGGGTCATCAGTTCATATCATGGAGCAGTGTACAGGACGCTCTGATAAGGAGAGGCAAAGGATGTGGAAAAAAAAAAATAAATGCAGGAGTGAAAAGAGCTGTATTTTTCTACTCCAGAACTGTGTCTCAGCATACTGGCCCACTGGAGCAATAGGCAGGAGCCATTCAAGCCCCTGGTTAGCTCCATAAAAATGGGAAGCCATGAGTTTGTTATGTCAGGGTCATGTTAAGGAAGACAACATTCCTAACTAAAATAAAACAAATATTATTCTGCTTTTCTTTGAATTGCTTATCTCTGTCTCCCAGAAATATGGCCTTGCAATATAAGGAGCAAGAAGCTTGTTCCTAGGAAACATAGTTAGGAATAGCAGTGGGTTTGTAGGGCATTGTTGAGTCTGTACGCTAGTCCCACTAATTTCGTGGAGATACCGTATGTCTGCAGTGAACCATGTTTATAATTCCATGGTGGAAACTTCACAGTGATAAAGACTCATCTGCTTTTATCCATTTTGCCTATGTGTTGATTATGAGCTATGGAGTGTTTACAAACTAAACTGAAGAGATTTCTTAGTTTTATAAAATGTAAAAAATAAATGTAATGTGTAATTGCGCACACACTCTTTGTTTCTTCTATGCAAATTTGAGACTTAATGGCTACAAAGGCTGACATGGTATGCTTCAATTTGACAGAAGTGAAGGAAGTGTAGCTACCTTTTTTTTCCATTTTTTCCCCCCTTTGATGTATTTACTTATTACATTATAAGGAAGAAAGTGGAAGTGCAGAGCTATTCATTTTTATTAAGAGTTGTAGTCAGGTGAGCAGCGTGTGGTAGGACTGAGTCTTTTTAGTCCTCAAACAAATCAGTTTTCTGACCAATTTGAAGCCTGGAGGAGGGCACAGTTAGTTCAGTTTCTGTCTGCTCATTCTACTCTATCCTGATTAATATGTTACATGAGTTTACAGTGGTGTTTGAAATGCATTAGGCAGCTCATTTGTGCTATTATATGGCCCATTGTGTAAATATAGAATGATATGATTTATTGGAGAAACAGGTGTGGGCATGTGGAAATACAATTTGCCTTAGAGAGTTGTTTCTAATTGACTAGTAAAATGCTGTTTCCGAGTAGGCCGTAATTAATCAGCAAGAACTCTTTTCCTGAGTTTCCTTCTGTAAATGAACAGACTCAGCACATCCATCAAGTAGAAACTGAGAAAATGAGAGGGGAAAAAGCCTGAGTCTCCAGTGAGCAAAGTGGTTGTATTTCTGTGAAGCAATCCCAGCAGGGCACTGTGCTGAGTGATCGCAACATTGGCTTTGAAAAGAAACCCTGAATTTCTCATTTCTCATAGGTTTGTTAAAGTTTTAATACACTTGCAGTGGCTACTGCATGCCAAGAAGGTGGCTGAGGTGGGTCAAGAAGAACGATGGCACAAAAAATGGGCTGGTAAACCAAAACCTTTCTCTGATACCCCCTTAAGTGGTCTCACACATTTTCTCTCATCTTCTTTTCATTACATTGTGGTGTGCAAGTACATCGGTGGTTACTGTAATAGCTGTAGTCATGCTGAGCTCACTAAGCACAAAAGTGAATGTCAAAAACTTGTGTTGAATATCCGTTTTACAGCAGCATTGTTACAGTGTTTTCAAAATCTTTAGGTCTGGAGATGTTTAATCTGGAGATCAAACAAGTGATAACCCAGTTTTTATAATATATTGTAGTAATTTGAAAATCTCAGTAAGTTTTGATAATCAGAAATGTGATCTAGCTTGATTTTTGTATGTATTGTGTTGGTGACAGACATGTCATGCTGAGAGGCAGGACTCCACTGTGCACACTGTGCTGGTGATGGAACAGGGGTGGATATTGGTGGATCTGCTGTGCAGGTGTTTGATTTCAGACTCTGCTTTAGTAGGTTCAAGAATAGCTCATTTATCTTCTTGTTCAGCAATTTGGGAATGAGATTTATTTTTTAATACCTGAAAGTCAAAGGACTCCCAGCTATCCGTTGTTTAGTGCAAGGTCCGTAGAGCTTACTGGTTAGAGAAGGGTATTTGCAAGGAAGGCAGGGCTTCCTGGATGTGGAAAAGAGGGGAATGTTTGGGTGTCCATTACAGGTATCAGCCCTCAGAAAACCACCTGCTTAATTTGCAAGGGTTGACTTCTCTTCAAAAATCTTAAGAACTAGCTTGTTGGAGTGAAACCCAAAAATCCAGCAGTTAGGTGGGGTCATGTGTATAATTTCATATATGGGTTGTACTGTAAATGAGGAAAAGCCGTAATGTTCCAAATTGTTGTTCAGTTCCTTAGGTCAAGGTCATGTGTCATGTCTTTCCAGTGGTTTTGAAACTGGGGATAACTTTATATTCATTTTCCAAGAATGCCCATGAGTCACTTAAGAAACTGCCTTAGTCTTGCTGCTGCACAGTGAAGGTACTAAAAACACTCTTTCAGGATTCAGTATATCAGCTGAATTTTTACCTTTGCTCAAAAAGTGGCTATCCAAGCATTTTCTATTGCTTTCTACTGTCTAAAGGAGGACAGAACTAAGAAGAAGATACTGAATCTGTCCTTTTTAAAACCTTGTTTCTCTAAACATCTGCAATTTCTACAACTCATTGTATCTGTCATTCTAGAAACACAGCCTGTGGGCCACTGGGGTCCTTGGGAAGAATTGTGTTGGCCCCGAGAGCTGCCCTTTGTTGCATGAATGTTGGGGACTTCCTAGTACCAGCAGCTCAATCTTCTTTAAAAAGTACTTAAGATTTATTTTTTTTTTCTTGGAAACAATTTTGTGAGGTTAAGAGCAGTCACTGTATGATAGAAGGAAAGGTGAAATAGGCAAGGCTTATTGAAATAGTTCCCCCAATTTGGTTGCTTTTATGTGAAAACCAGCTGCCTCCTTTGACTTGTCCTTTTTTCCCCCTGCAGTGGAGCTGTGGGCCATTGAAGTGCATATTTACATCCATTCCTGTTCAGGTAGTAATTTCAGGGATATGAGCCCCATCTTGCTCAGTAGGACTTGCTTACATGTTTAAAATGCTTTCCTGTATGAGGATTTTTTTTTTCCTCCATATCTGAGGCAAGAGCATGAGCAGAACTGAGCAATACCGCTTCCTAAGGGACAGCGGATTCTGTTCTGATCCCAATTGACCAGCAGTTGATTTCTTAACATCTTCAATACCCACACTTTGGGATGACCCCAAGACCAGATAAGTTTGTATGGAGCTTTTTTGCCCGTTTATTTTTCAGTATGCTTTGTGTCAGTCTGTTTCTTTCCAAAGATGAACATCCTTTATACAATTAACAAAAGCCCCACGTGTGACTTCCGAGTATGAGGAGAACGTGTGTAGACAGGTACGTTCTTCCTCGTATGATTAAACAAGGAGGAAAGAAAACTTGTGGCTTCAAGTGCCAACTCTCCCCAGGGCAGGAGGTTAACATTTGACAAGACAGCTGCCCTTTTGAGGTGTCCCAGCAAAAGCAGATGCAGATTTCATCAAGGCTTGATGTTTTGAAATTCACTTTGCCTACTCAGCATACTTCTCACAGGATTTTTCCCACAGCTCACAAAGGATCCATCTGGAGAAAATTGCTAGCAATGTATACCAATTCATCTGTGCGCTTCAATGTCTAGACCTGTGTAAGTGCTGAAGTAAAGTCTTTATAAGCTGTCACGCTCAAAGCCATTTTGAAGTGCTCCTGTGGTTCACAACATAGGAAATAAGACGATTAGAAATTCTGCTGGGGGGCACTTCAGCGATTTGTAGGGCAAATTCTGTTGCAGTATATATGAATATTAGGTATTTAAATACTGCATCTCATTTATATATGCCTAAGTCACTGGAATTAAGGTTGTAGGGGCTACTTTTGCATTGCCCTTTCCTGATTTCTGAATATTTAAGCATGCCACCCCAGCGCTCTCTGAGGCCATATGGGCACAAATGCATCAACCTGTGTTCCTGTTTTAAAAAGACAGAAGTGTGACCCCTTAAGGCAATGCAGCTGTAGCCAAGCAATGACAATTTTCTCGGAGTTTTGCGTGCTTGACTTTCATTTCAGGGACCTGCTTGTCTCTGTACAGATGTCTATGTGTGGTTTGCTCCAGATTTATTTCTCAAGCTGCTTCTTACAGTTCATGTATCCCTAGCTTTAGGAAGTAACTGCAGCTCCCTGCTGAAGGGTCCTTCAGTAGTGAAACTGCTGTGATCACACTGTGGAAGAGCGAGGCTGGCGTGAAGGGAGCCTTGAGGAGTAGGGGACTTCTCTTTACTTCAGACGTTAACCTTCTGCTGGGTGAGCTGACATTGGGGATAGGTGTGTCTGCACAGACCATCCTGCACCATCAGTTTTCTTATTTGTGTGCAGGGCTTGGGAGAGAATGGTGCTGCATGACTAAAGTGTCTGTAGGTTTTCCATCCTGGCTACTTCAGCCTTTGGTCTGAAAAGCAGATTATTATCTACTGAGTTAGAATTGTATTTCTATTTTGGCAGTACATTAAAATAGAGCCTTAACAAAGAGATACCAGTTGTCCTTGCTTGAGCAATAATATTGATCCCAAGAAGATGGAGAAGCTTTTGTCTGCTTGTTACGAAAGACTGTTATATTGACATAACAGAAACTGAAAAATTGAACATAATATGGGGGGATTTTCCTTTCATTTAAAGGGCAATGCTGCAAAAAGACGCTTTACAGTTACTAGGCTGTAAAAGCAGGTGGTAAAATACTCTCAGCTTTTATATGGTATTTACCTTTTATGGCAGCTTTCCAGAACTACTGTCTTAGGCCTGGGAATCCTGCTACTATTTTCCTCGGAGACCTAAGGAACCTGACACGTATGGAACATTTCCAGTTTTCATGTTAACTTGTTGTTTGTGTTGCCATAGTTGCTAGAGCCCTCAAGTAGAGCCATGGCTGGGTATTATTGAACACCTAGTGAAAAGGAAGGGGCCTGGGGGGGGAGTATGTGCCTCAGCAAGTTTCTGAGCAGTACGGAGAAAATGGGGAAAGGGAGACAGCAGGGAGCAAATGGCAAGAGCAGAGACCACCTTCTCTCCTTTCCTTTTGATGGTGCTCTCTAGTCTTTTTCTTGCAAAGAGGGTCATGAAGTCGTAAGCCCATCACACTCACTGTGTTACAAGATGCTGGGTTTTGTTCTGTAGTGAGATGTTGGAGGCCCAGGAGACCATCCTTGTTTTCCCTTTGGAAGAAAAATGAACTGCCGCTGCAGCAGCTAGGCTGGCTGCTATGGCTGGAGAGGCTGTGCAGCACGGAGAACCTGAGAAGCTGTCAGACAAGATGGAGACAGAGCAATAGTTTTCCAGTAAATTGGGCAGACGAGGTAACATTTGTGCCCGCACGGAGAAGTTAGCCTTCTGGGGGAATGTCCCAAAAGACATTTCGAAGACTGCAACATAGAAATTGGGTGTTTGGGAAGGAGGGAGATTTGGAGTGTATTTAAGAATTAAATTTTCCAGGGAACAGGGGATAAAGTGAATGTTTTCTGGGTTAGAGGGCGTGAGAGGAATAGAAATAAGCATTTTCTGGTCCCTTTTACTGCCCTGATTACTGGAATGCTGTGAGGGTTATTTCATCGCTTCAGGACGACAAACGCGGGCAGGTGATGGGGCAGGGAAGGGTATTCTTATTTCTTCTGTCATTGAAATCAAGTCAGCGGTTGTGGCGATTACTACTGCCTCCTACCCAATTTGCAGCAGAGAGGGGAGAATCCCTCACCTGCTCAGAGGTGAAGTTTAGCAGAATATTTCTGGTCTTTTGGTAAGGTAGAATTTGAAGGATGCTGCAAGCACATTTCTTTAAGTGGCAAATGTAAATCTGAAGGGTATAGACAAGAAAAAGAAAGGGGAGAAGTGACTTCCTTCCTACAGCTTTGATATTCAAGTTGTTGTTACTGAAGAAACAAAAATGCTCCCGTTCTTCTCCCTTGCTTGAATAAATCTATTTCTGCCTTGTATTTCTATTAAGTGCTGTAAAAAAATCATAATTACAGTGTACTAAACTAATTCTTTACACTGCATTAAGTTTAAAATAACGTTGAATCCATATTTCCATTAGCTAGCAATGAAATAACTATTAAGAATAACACTTAACATACAATCAATTCAATTCCTGCAAATGTTTCTAAAGAAGAATGGTGCTGCAGAGCCATAAATAAATGCACTGCACTGTGCTGTAATATCTGTACTACCCAGAATTTCAATTCAAGGAAAAAATGTTCTTTCTTCTAATCATTAGATTAGAGCTACAAAAATAGATAAAGGGGCAGGTTCAAAAAGGTGCTGAGCTCTTCTTTCCCATATGCTTTAGGCATAGGAATAACTACTAAGTGTTGCCACTTTTGCATCTTCGCCAAGTCTCCATCTGTAGAGAAAGTGTTTAGCTAGCTTGCTTTTAAAATATCAATCTGTATATAGGTGTTTTATACCATTTCAGTTACAGTGTTGGGCATTTTTCATATGGAGACTGTAAATACAGAAACACGATTCTCAGGCATTTATTGGCATAAACTCAAGAAATGGGCAACTTCCTCTAAAAAGTTACATGAACTCATTCTATAAGTATGCAATATGTCTGAGGTCTTCAGGTTATACAGTAATGGGTATCATAGAAATAGGTAGATATTCATTATCACTTCCCAAGGGAGTGTTTTGGATTAAATAGAAGTTAAAAATCCCCATCAGAAACAAACTCTTTGTTAAATGTGCTTTATCTTTTGGAGATGAGCCAATGACAGTATAATTGCTGATAAACCTCTTTTGATCCACAGCAAGATGTAACTGCTTTGCTAAGTCATTAATTTCTCTTGTCGCTCTTAATATAGGAGCTGTAAAGACACAAAGATGTGCTTCCTAGTGTGTCAAAATGGCGGGAGGACTATAATAATTGGAGGCAGATACAATTTGTTAAACTTTCCCTGGTAATACGAGGAGAAGAGTCTGCCACATGGCTCTCCATGGCACTATCCAGGACACGTTCTCTTCAAAGGACACCCTCTGAAGTCCAGGTTGACTGTGAAGTCAATCTTGGTCTATGCTAGTATGTCAGAGGGTAGAATTTACCCGAAAGTGTCTTAAAATAAAATAATTTTTCAGTGCTTTTACAGTAGTAAAACCTTGCTGTGGGAGGAGACTTTGACATCATGCTTTTTCTATGCTCCTTTTCCAACGCTACGCTGAGCCATGGGAAGAGCCTGGCTCTTACTGCGGGTTTAAACTGGTGTGCCCAGTAACTTGCTCGCTTCACAGAAGTGGTGATGCAGGTGCCAGCATGGCCATGGTGACCGCAATATGACCAAATCCCCATCCCATTCTGGGGATTAGCACAGCTAAACCACAGCAGTACTTGGGTCACTTTACCAGTCCTGTCGAAGCTGTGCAGCAGGCAGGTGCAGGCAAGGTCTACGGTAGGTTGACAGCCTATAGGTCTGCAGCCTGTGGTTTGCTTCACTGCCTACAGCCTGCAAACAAGAGGCAGTTATTTTCTAGCTTCCACCTAAAAGGTAGCATCTAAACTCTGACCTTCTGTGCCAAACTTTGTTCCAGAGCCAATTTGTAAACACTTTGTATGTCAACTTTAGCTGGGAAGTCCCAGCCACTCTCACCATTGTAATGTTATCTTCCAAAAAGCCAATGAAAATACAGCTTTGATGTGTTTCTTTAGGTGCTCAGATGCTGTTGCATGTAAGGTATTATCATGAAAACCACGTTATCACAGTAATTCAGGGCCTTCGGGCATCTGATGTTGCCAATTGCTTTCACTTCTTGCTGGTACGTAATTTATCACCGGCGTGGCCTACGCTGCTAAAACGCGCCCTTTGTGGGCAGAGGTGAAGCTAATATACTTTCAAAGTGTATTTGAATTGCTTCAATAAATCACAGCTGTCACTGTGAGCAGTTTTATCACTTGCCAGAACAATATGTTATCTTCATGCTTTAAAGTCTTGATACTACTCTGGACTTTTATTTGTGTAAATTGTAATGCATCATAACTTATTTTATCAAACAAATTTGAGCAGCCCTGATTTTTTTTTTTTTTAATGGAAACTTTGCCTTGCCCTGTAAAGACGACAGCATTTTTATGGGATGTGTTTTATAGTTGTAATTATTATTTTTTATTATTAATTAGCTCTAAGAACACTTGCAGTTTGTTTTCAATTTGTTAATTTTCATTCTTTTAAGCAGTTCATGCAGCTGGGATAGCTTTGTTTTGTAGCTCATTTCCTCTCCTGCTCTGCTGTGTAGCAGGAAGAGCAGCTACGCAGTGATCCAGGGCCATGGAGTCTCTGCAGCAAGTAGGACAGTGGGGAGATGCAGGAGTCTCCCCGCCTCATAGAGTTTATTTGCTATCTGTAGAGAATATCCACCAAACTAATCAATTATGTGGATTTAAAATAAAAACCTCCACAAATCCAGAAAGCAGTTGCAGACAAGCCTTCCTACCTGAGACCTGCAGGACAGCATAACAGGGAAGTCACAAGTAGTTAATTGTGCCTAAGGCATAATTAATTCCTTCATCTGGGAGTCCTTCCCCTGAATCATAGAAAACAGCTGGGAGCGCGAGCGGCATGAGGACTCAGAGCTGTGATGTGGTGCCCTGGCTCAGGCATGGACTGGGGAGAGGGAAGGTTGTGTCTCAGCAGCCAGACCCACTCTCCTGGGCAAGGACGAACTGTGGTCACGCCATCTGCCTGCCCTGTCCCTGTCCCTGTCCCAGGCGTGTTGGGTGGGACTGCTCCCATCCGCCAGCTCAGCCTCCCTGCCAGGCAGGTTCCTGGTAACGTCACGGTAAGCTCTGAACAGACACAAACTCATCCATCGTATTTTTCTTCTCCTGCCACAGTGGTAGATCTGTTTATAAGCGTGACCTGTGGCTGCTACAGGGCCTTGCTGTTACTCCTTGCAACAAGAGCCTCTCCTCAGCTCTCCTTTCTCAGGGATGCTCTGACATTAAATGTGCTGTTTCCACGACAGCCAGTAAAATGCCTCCTTTTTATGGCCATGCCTAAAATACCAGTGAATATTTATGAACCAATTTGCCATGGCTTCTCCTATGATGGGAAAAAAAGTGCTTTTCTTTTAATTGATGCAATAGCTCATTCCAGAATATGAGACAAGGTCTATAAAGTAGTCAGTTTTTATAATTAGAAAATTATTTATTTGCAGCAGATATATTTGCTAAAATGTGAAGATTGTATTCATCTGTTTTTTAGTTTGAAGAAGTTATGCTAATTGTTTAAAATTGAACAATGGCTCTACTGTAAGGAAAATTTATAGGTGTAGATTGAGTTCCTTGTCATGAGGAGTCATCTAAAGGTATGACTTACATTTGTCCTTTCTCAGTTACAGAAGTTAGTGTTTATTCTCAAAGTTTGCACTTGGAATGAGCAGTAGTTGCTAAAGAACATTCTGCAGATGTGTTTGCAGATCCTGTGATTGTCTCTTTTCAAAAATTTTAGCTACACAGACATTTTCGGCAGATTGGATAGGCACATCAGCTACCACTTCAGAAATGCATGTTGTAAATTTTACATGGAGAGACATTTCTGGCAGCTGCTTTGCGGTTTGACTTTGAGCAGCCCCAGAAGAAGTATACGTAATCAGTTACCTCATCCAGACCACGTAAGCAAGAAACAAGTATTTTAGCCTAAGGTCAACTTGGATGATGGCGCTGCATTAAATTCAATGATTGCATGTATAGGAATGCATATATACTCCTGCCCACATGCACAGATCATTTCATAGGATTAGAGGAGCTAAGGATGGAGGATACTCATGATTCTGTGAAAAACCACTAAGAAACTTGCTCTTCCCACAGAAGACATCTCTCCCACCTCAGCTGAGCCTGGGGAGCTGGCAGTTGCCATTTAGCAAGCATTGCAAAGCCTCTGCAAACCCTTCCAGGTTGATTTCAAAATACTCATTCGTATTGGTTTGCTGGCAAATCTCTGATTTGCAGAGACCTGTAGTTAAGACTTGTGCTCTGGCAAATTATTCTTACTGTGCCCTCTTCCTCACCTTCCTGCCTGTACTGGCAGACTTTGGGCTCTGGGAATTCGGCCCTGCCCTTGCAGGTGCTGACAGAAAAAAACCCATATTTTTTGGACCAAAGTAGGGCTCTCCATCCAACTGAAAGTTTTGCAAAGCTCTGTATGTGACTCTTAGCAAAGTCAGCACTGAAAGGTCTCTTCATATTATATTGGAGATCAGTTGTTTTTCCATTGACTTTAGCAATTGAATATATAGCATTTCTCAGCACTGCTGGATTTCAAAATGTCTCATGAAGAAGTCACCCCTCAAAACCTTATTTTACAGATGAGAAAACTAATATGCAGAAAGGAGGAGTAATGCACTCAGGGTGTTCTATGTCCCAGGCAAGCAAAAAGCTATCAATATTTATGACGTATGCAAGGAAAAGGTTCTGCTGGCTCTCAAATCTACCTTGACCACACACCCAGGCTGATCTTCAGTATTTATGCTGAGTTGAAGACTCCGTATGTTTATGGTCTTTATAGTGCATTTTCCATAGCTCTGAATGCTTAGCCAGCATTGCTCACGAGTTCAGACTTTGCAAATACCTTCAGCCATGAAGACTGTAAACACAGCTTTGCTGGGGTTGCAAACTATTAAAAGTGTGCCATGTGGCAGCAAATGCTCCATGGCAGCTCTGCCCCAGTGATTTCTGAGAGCAGACATCTCCCTGGAGAGACCCACAGCAGACAAAGCACAAATATTCAGGAGACTTTCCTACATTTAAATTCGTGCTATGCTCCCTTTTTTTGCTAATGGAAGTAAATTTTCCATCATTTACAGTTGCACAGTTGCAGATACCTTGAGGGGAGATAAGGGGGTCAGGACTGATCCTATGGGTTTCGCAGTGCAAGTCTGCATACAATGCTTTTGCGTGACAGATCAGCCTTCTCAGGCTGTTGCACTAGTTGAGTTAACCGAAACATCCTTGTGCAGTAATAACACTGGACCAGCTATAGCGGGAGTTTTCCAACTGACTAACACGCTCTGCAGCGAAAGCTGGGGATGAGCAAGGGCAAAGAGAGGTTTATTTCCATGTAGCTGAATTAAACCATGCTCTGGCTGAACATTTTGACATCTGTTGACCACAGGCCTAATTCCAGGCTTGCTCGAGCCCACAGAAAAACTGCCGCTAGCACGAGCGAGGCAGGGACTGGCGGAGTGACGTCTGCCCGCATCCCAAGCACTGCTGTCAGCCTGTTGGCCAACTCGGCAGAGAGACTCAGGAATCAATGTAGAAACCAAGCAGTCTATTCTGAAGCCACCTCAATCCTCCCTCTCCCTTTTGCCTTTCTCACGCTCTCTTTGGGCCAAGATTTCTTGGCGCAGCTGTGCAGAAAAGCTTGCTGCTTGCTGCTGTCAGTGTCGTATTTATTAATTTCTTTTGTGAATACACAAGAAATTTGTGTCTCCAGGTGTTAATACTCTTGTTTTCAAAAGTGCCACTAAACCCTTTTTAGAAAAGGCAAAAGCGAAAGTTTACATCCACCATGCATTCCCCTTTTTTCTTTTTTTAAAAAAAACTGTAGTTCATATTATTCTGCCCACCCAATGCAAGAGTTGAGAATACATTTGCCTGTGATGTGGAAATAGGCATGCTTTACAGATTTAGCTGCCTGATTTTTCAAAAGAGTTTATAAAACTGCATGAATGAGTTATTTTGCAGATTCCTTGCCCAATTAAAACAAAAAAATTCTGAAATTCCTTTGAAATGAGATGATTCCCCTCCCAAGGCAACCCAAAAGATGAAACAAAAGCTTTAAATTGCCTATGGACAACTCAACTGTTTCATTTCATTTAAAGTATTTTTTAAATGTAAATCGAACAAAATTTTTGAAGTCTTAGAAATTGGTAGTGTTCTATTTGGAATGTCAGAAGGGAATGTTTTTACTTTTTCAGACATTTTTGGCTTTTACTCACTTATTCCCTCCTTTGTAAGATGAATAATTTGGCCACAGGTGAAGCTAACCAGGCATGCACTAGAGTGACTACCGCTGTAGATTTTGCTGTTCACCTCCTTCCAAGAAGAAGGTTTAGCTGGAAGATACAGCCTAGTTTTAGTGCAGTAATATGATGTATTGCTTTTGTACGTATGGCAGAATTGCAATCGGTGTTTGCATTTCTGCGGTGATACAGAATGGAGTGGATGCCTAGAACAGAGACTAACACAAAGTACATGTAGGTACTTCACATGTCTTTTGCCTTGTACTTCAAGGGGTAATGGGAATGGAGGGTCTTAATGACAACAATTGCTTTAGTAGCAGAAAAGGCCTAACCCAATTTCCTTAACAGGTCTTTTTAATTAAGAAAGACAAGAGGAGTAAACTAGAGTCTGCTAGTAAACTAGAAGGGTTTAATTCTAAGATAAACACGACTGGGAGCACTCTGTGCCTGTGCCACAGAAGTGAAGTAGGTTAGACTCATCCCTGGTTGCCATTTGGTTTATTATTTGCTAGTATCTCTTGGTACATAGCCAATTCTTAGTCTAATGGCACTTTCATATATGTACATATATGTGCATTGGGCCATGTGTGAATGCAGGCTCAGTCCCATCTTGCCCCACTTTCCAGCTTGTGGATTAAGCAGGGGCTGTGCAAAAGGGGAGTTAAGAAATTATTTTATTTCATATATTGTAGAACTGAATTTTATTGGAATGGAGCCTCTTTTTCCTTAGGTTGATTGCCACCTGCCTGGTCAAGTTTCTCAGAAGCCTTTTAAAGGATTATAAGAATAAATGTGAATAAATGTGTCAGTATTTCTCCCATTGGAGATCCCTTCCTTCAAGGGGCTAAGTTCCCTGGCCTCAGTCCAGAAGTGTACTCAAGCCTGCAAATCATTGCTCTGAAATCAAGAAATTGGCTTATATGCTTAAAAGTTAAGCAAATGCTTAAGAGCTCTGATGTATAGGGGCCAGAGTAATCACTATGTTGCAGGCAAGTGTTCCTAATATGGTGTAAAGCTGGTTAAAGTTGATTGCTAACCCCAGTAGTCTTTGGATTACATTCTGCATGGGTGCATTTGGAAAAGATGAGATTTTTGCAGTTGGACCCATATGGGCAGACATATGCTCCATCAAAGTCTTGTTGGCTTCGGTATCATCCTTGCGTCTGTTTGCATCTAGCTGGGGGATGTAGCGCATAACTTGCTGTACCCTTATGTTATAGGTAAATAAACAAGCCCAAGTCCTTTTGCTTGGTGATTTGATATGTTAACCTATAGGTGTATGCAGAAGCAGTGGGGAGGAAGAGTGGCATCAGGCAGTGACCGTGCCTTTGTTGCAGATTGTTATTTACTGTTGGTGTTGTGTTTATGAAAACTCTCCTTCAGGCTGAGCCACAAAACAAAGCCCAGCTTGCGAGGGTGAAAAGCATAGATCATTAGTGAGAATTTATGCTGCTAGCAGTAATTTACCCCATTCTGCCCTCAGTAAAATGCAACACAGTATGGTGAACCGTGCATCACCAGCACACTGCAGCCTTTCTCCCCTACAGAGGATGTGGCCAAGGAGTCTGTACCTGAAGCTGCGTGGAAGCAAACAGCATGGCAGAAGCGGTGAGAGCCCATGGACCATCATCTCTGTGACTGTGCTGGTGAGCAGCAGCCTGCCTGAGCACTCCCTGCTCGGGATGGGGCTCTAAGCACTAGTGCTCTCTGAGGCAGTGCACAGAGATGTTGGTGTATTTTCCAGAAATGTTTTGCGCAGTTCTGCTCTTTTTCTCTGGGCAAGTTATTTCTCCTGGATGCTTATTTTTCCATCTCCAGCTGTCTTGTCTATTCAGGAATGCACCATCTTCAGTGCAGGGACTGCAGCTATTCCTTGAAGTTTGCACGGTAGCTGGCATAGTGGAGGTTCATCCTGAGCTTGTGCTTGTAGATATTTCAGCAATACCAAGAGCTAAGTTATAGATCAATACATGGGGGATCAACAGTTTGTTTGCTCAGACCTGCTGTTATTTATTTGAGGGCAATCCAGAAAATCAAACTAGTGTAATGTAGAGCTGAACCTGCTGAAATTCAGTGAATCTGTGGGTTCACAGCTTGCATGGAAAATCTGATCCTGCTGGATTTGTATTTGTTCTGTTTTTGGGATCACACTTAATTTTGCTCGGATGGCTAGCTGTCCTGTTGCACACAGTTCTTACAGATTTGCCAACAAAAACAATGGATATTGCAAATAATTGTTATACTATGGCCAGGAACTGTTTTATATAACAATGCAAACACAGACACAGGTACATATCGGGAGTATTACACAGGCTACTGTTCATCTAATGAGCTACATTGACTTGACCATGTGTGCTTCCAGCCTGCTCTATGCGTGAAGGCTTAACCTACCTCCTGCTTTGCTTTGCATTCAGCACAGAGCAGTTGTGCACAGTCAATTCGCGTAGCCCAGCTGATGATCAGTAACTTGGACATTTATTGTTATCTTCCTATATCTTGAGCCCTGTCACTCATGTCTGCAGGTACTTTTGGCTGGAAATAACAACTGTAAGTCTGCTGTCCTTGGAAAGGCCAGGCTCGTTATACTCAGTGCAGAAAATGATCATATTGCCACCTGACTCAGGTGAAGAAATCATTCCGATGCAATCACAAAGATAAGTCTCTCTAGTGGACTATCTTGAGTTGATGTTACTCGACTGTTTTCATTATTTATGCGAACTCTCCTGGGCAGCCCTGTGCTGGATCGCTGCATCACGCAGTCTGGAGCTGTCACGTGCCCTGCGTCCCACCGTTAAAGCGGGTGGTTAGGTTAGAGCTCAGTGGTTGCAATGAATGGGCTACTATTTAACTTTTTTAGCTCTCCATTTTATCTGATATTTGTTTCCACTGATACAGATACACGTGTGTGTGTATGTGTATGCATACCAAGACTTAAGTTAGTGCCAATTTTTTTTAATAAGGGTTTGAATTTATACCAAGTGTGAGTTTGTACCAGCTACAGTATTGATATTCCTGCCCTGAACTACAGGAAGTTACCGTTTCGCGTAAAAAACATTCCCATGTGAAAATGAATGCATTTGTAACAAAGGTTACATTTTGCAATTCTACAAAGTACAGTTTTCTGGGTAGAGAGATGAGAGAAGAGCAGTTTGTTCTTGCAGTCTTCAGCCAAAGCTATTGTTTTGGGTTTTTTTCTGAAAATAATACTAATAAAATAGTTAATCATATGCTTCATTTCTTCACAGTTCACTGTAACTCTTAGCTTTAAAGAAAATGCAGTTTTTCTGCAAAAATGTGTGGACACTTTGTCTCTGAATTCAGCAGAATCCTGAACATAATGTTATGTAGTCATTCTAAATGAAAACTCTCTATAATGTTTTGCTACCAAGGGCATCTATCTAGATGCCACTTTTCAATGTGAGGCAAGACCTACAGCGTGTCATATGCCAAAGGAATCTTACTGTCAACACTAATGAGTTTTTGCATCGGTGTTTTAGTTGTATGTTAGCTATTCAAAAATCCCATAAAGAGGAATTGCAGCAGACTACAGCAGTGTAACGGTCTATGGCCATAGTAAGGGCTACAGCTAGATTTGCATCTGTTTTGGTCTTTAAGCAGTAAAGCTCTCTTAAGAGCAACCCACAAATTCTCCAGAATGATCTATTGGCCTGCCCATGGGTCTGCGTTAACTCTTGGTAACATCAGCAGGATTGGCAGGCAGGGGCTGAGAGCAGGAGGATTATACTTGGTTTTTCCGTAGCGCTATTCAGGACCTCCCTGATGTCATGAGAACCGCACGCCAGCTTGCAATACATGCCTTCAGTGGCTCAGCTCTGTGGGGATGAGAAGGCCTTCACCCTTCTCAGAATAATGTTTTCCAGGTCCTGTGGTACCCTCCCTGCAGGCACCTCAGCTGGCTTCGGGCATCTGCAGCACTCCAGTGTAAACCCTTGCTCATTGTCCTGGCCAAAGGGAAATGCTTTCCAAAGCCCATCTCCCCAAAGCTGTCGAGCCTGTTCACGTGACGCCATAGATTAACTTAGTTCAAAAGCATAAAATATTTTCCTCATCTCTCTATATATCACCTGTGTCATTTGCTGGCTGAGTGACTTTTTTTTTTTTTTTTTTTTTTTGGTCTCCAATAAAATGCAGAAGCCTCAGATTACCAAAACAGCTGCACATGCTTTGTCTGGGTTAATGCATTTAAGTCAGGCTCCAGGGTCTGGGTAAGTGCCAAGATCCTGGATCAGCTGCTTTACCGGAATTATGCTGCTGTAATAGAGCCCTGCATTATTGTGTTGCAATTATTTTGGCTTGCAGCTGGCTGTTCCCTCTATATTTTTACTGAAGTGAGATAAAAGGATTTTGTCTTAAAAATAGAATTTTCTTTTCTGAATCTTACAGAAGCTTTGAGTTACATATCGTGTCTGTAAGAGGTGCCCCTCCGTTTATCTTCAGATTTATCTTCAAGGAGAAGAGCAAATAATTTTTGTAATAGTTCTTGAAGAACAGGAACAGTGCTAAATGGTCTCAAAACATAAAATAAAAGTATATTGAAAAGGGTATAAAATCAGTGATTAAAGTGTCATGTAATAACATGGTTTTAGGTTCTCAGCAAGAACAGGTTTATTTTCAGCATCAAGCCACTTATCAGTAGCAAGTTGTTCTTAAAGCTGTCCCTATAATTTGGAAATCCTTTGTGTAGACAAATAAAAGAATAGATTCAGATTTTAAACTGAAGAAAAATGTTTCCCCAACCTTGAATCTCCTATATTTGTATCCATTCAAGCTCTTTTTGATGCCTATTTATATACATTTCTTGACAAATAACAGTGGTTTCAGGTTCTCCAGTGACAGCAAAAAGTAAACTGAATGCAATCATTTATCTTTGAACTGTTCAATTGTGCCCTTCTTCATGTTCTTGTTAATAATGCCAGGTCTCCCAGGAGCGCTCTCACGCAATTTTATCACATAAGCTTTTTGTTTGACCTTACCTGCTGTTCCCCTGGAACATAGCGGGGGGGAAGCCAAAATGCCAGCCTGCCTTAATTAAAACTTTAGTCTCAGAAGATGTTACAGTATGTGATTTCATTAGGTATATAATGAAAGTATTTAATCATACCTCTTATTTGTCTGGGCCTTTTTACTTGGTAGTGAGGTCACCGAGTTTTAAAACAACTCTTCTAAGGTGTGGAAAAGTAACTGAGGGGTGGGTATGCATCTTTAAGTGATTCATAAATTCATTGTGTCCATGATTTTGCATGTTTGTCCTAAAGGTAGTTGCTTGGATGATGAAGTAGAAGGCTCTAAATAACAGTTCAGTACTCTTTGCGAAAACATTTTTCCCCCACTGGACAGCGAGCATGCATATAAATGGTTTTTAAAAGATAATGCTATTCCTTGTCTCCAGCAGTTGGAACTTGGCATCATAGAAAAAGAGTAAAAGAAAATGTAATGGATATTTCTTTGACATGTAAGAAGCTCTAAATCTCACATGTGATATGCAGTGTTACTTTCATCATTTCTCATTGGCATAATCTAAACCACCATAACAGGAGGCTTTCTACCACCCAGATGAGGCCATTTGTTTTAAGCAGTGACTATTCTTGAGGAAAAGCCTGTGCACAAAGCACTCTCAGCTTTTGTAAAGATGTACCTTATTCTGGTTTATATAGGACAAGCAGAGTTAAAAAAGATTTGTGAGGCCCTGATCCTGCACATCTTTTGAACTAGGAGGGTTTGCATTGCTAGGGGAGTTGTGTTATTCCCCTGATTTTTTTCCCATTTTGTTAGCAGCCAAGAAGTACCCCCAGTTGGCCGTGTTGTCTCAAGTAGCACATGAAACCATCCATGCTTTGGATGCTCTGTGCTTTGGGTTTCTTCCAGCCCCCAGGGTTGCAAAACAAGTAAAACCAGGATTTCACATAGCTTTCTGAGGAAGAATAAATTAAGAGGACAAGGAGAGGCAGTTCGACAGATAAGACAGATAAGACAGATCCTGCTCTAGCAGTTGGACAGAACTAGCCAGATGGGGGATTTCAGAGCTGTTATCCACAAAAAAATTTCTTGTGTATCAGAGTATTTTCATCAGCAGTTTTTACCAAATCCAACAAATAGGTCGCTCTGAAACAATGCAAAATTGCAGCAAATTTCCAGATTTGATTTCTTCTTCTTCTGAAGCTGGATAAAGATATATTTGCACTATTGATTTTGTGGGATTTGTAGCTTTGTAAACCAGAGAGAGAAAGAGGGGTGGGGAAGAGAGACAAGCTGTCTTCTAACCAGTATTTTTCTTCTTTCTCTTGTGATAATAAATCTTACTGGCTCATATCTTTGATGCATATACATCTTGCTGAGTTCCGTAATGCAGCTGAATACAGCTTCTTCTCTGTGGGTCTGCCAACAAATGTGGCTGTTGATCTGTTACCAGGTTTGGGAAGCATGAATGTGCTGTTAGCAAAGCTACGGCCAATTTAGGGACCAGGGAGCTACGATTCTGGTAGCAATTATGTGTCGAGACTCTAAGTTCAAAATCCTGCTGTTTTATAACCCCAGCTCTGCAGAGAATTGTTTGAGTCACTGTCATTGTAATCAGTTTAGGAATATATTTACCGTGTTACATGTTTTCAGTGAATGTAACTGGAATGCCATTAGCTAAAAATTGTTTTGGTCTCACCCAACTTGAAAGAATCGATGTCATTAGTTTTAAATTTTGAAAACAAAACTAGCATAATACCCCATGCTTTCCCCTGCAAGCTGTACTGCTGGAGTGGGATGTGCTTTTACCTGAAATGAAAGAAGCCAAACTGTAAGTCACTTATGTGAAAAGGCTTCTCTTCTTTTTGAGGGTCTGAGCCTGCGGAGTGCTGTGGGGAAAGGAGTCTGTGTGCTGCTGTGGTTTTTGGCACATGTGCTGTTTTATGTGTGTTATAAGCCACCTCATACCTCCAAGTTATCTGTTGCTTCTTAAGACTCCTTTATTTCAGGCATAGGTATTCTTGTTTTTTCCTTTGTATGTGTGTGAAAACTAAATAAAATAATGGCATGGTCTTACGTTTTGAGGGGAAAGGGATGGAATTTTAGCATTAAGCTATTACATATTTGTCCTTCTAGCTCAAATGGTATCCAGTTCACACCCATAAATTATCTGTGATGTCTTCAGGTGGAACACAAAGCCCAAATATCTTACTAGGTCAAGGCATTTTTATGCGTACTGCAGAGAGAAGGCAGACACAGTAGGAGTGGATTGATCAACTGCAGCAGATTTGGTTTGCAGCATGCCTTGGATTTTAGATCCAAGCTTAAACTACAAAATTGTTTACAAAGTGTTTTGGATTCCAGCTGCACAAGATGCAGTTTAAATCTTCAGACTCACACAGAAAATGACACACCAGCAGGGAGACATTAATTAGTGTGTCTTCTGTGGGAGTCTTCCAAACTGCAGACATTTTTGGGGTGAGGCTAAAATCAAAATCAGCTTAAATTTATAGCTTAATTTTATGTTTTCCATGAGACTTTTAGTCCATCATTTGTGGTGAAACTAGCTAGGTAATGACCAACTGCATACTGAACACCCCCCCCCCCCCCCCCCCCCCCCCCCCCCCCCCCCCCCCCCCCCCCCCCCCCCCCCGCCCCGATTTCCTCAGCAGCCACCCAAATCTAACGCATAACGCCTGGACGTGAGAAGCCAGTCTGAGCACAACGCCTTGGAGCAGCACTCCTCTAGAGTGAGCAGTATATGGGGAGACTTTGTAGCTGGTAATTACAGTGTTCATGTAGGAGGTGAAACATCTGGTTGCAATCCAGTACTTGAGTATCTCTTGCGAGGTAAGGAGCATTGGCAGGAGGGAGTGACGGACCCCTGTAGCAGGGAGGGCTTTGTTCTGGCTGCTAGAAACCCCTTGCCTCAAATTCCTGCTCTCAGTTGTGCTGGGAAGGGATTTTGGTACGCACCTCCCACAGCTTGGCCAACTGTCCTAAACGCAAGGTTCCCCAACCTGGCTTCCTTTCCTCGTATTTTACAGATAACATTTAGGGTCTGTTTGAGAATCAAAAGGTTCTTTGTGTCAAGGCACAGTGTTTGATCTTGCCGAACTGCTTGCTTCATTTTTTTTTCTTCTTTCCAGTTTTGCAAGTACTTTGGGATGGATCAGCTGAAAGCTTTTGGCAAATAAGTGAGTTGCCAAAAACTTTACCAAACTTACTGACGTGTGCATGACTGAATTGTAGTTTTACAATGACATTTTTTCTTCTCTGATTAGTAACTTATCATGGGCGTTGTAAGTTTCGATGATTATAGAGTAAAAACTACATCTAGCCACTTCAATACTTTACCCATAGCTTATTTTAAAAAGTAAAGGAAAACGTAGCCTAGCGAAATTGTGGGAATAGATACTGAACATATTCTTCAGCCTACAAAACCTACTGAGCACTACTCCAGCCAGGGCAAAGTAAACTAAAATAGGCCAGAAATAGCCCTTAGAATATCCACCATACACAGGTGATCTCTCTGCTTGTGGAGTGAATTGGGTGGCATTGCCAGTATGTGATTAAAGGGGGGAGAGACTGGGAAGAGCATCCTGTCTCACATGCAAAAGATTAGTCCTTTTCCTTGGAAGATAGGAAAAGTGTTAAGAGCTAACTGGCTAACATTTTCCTAAGTGTTTCAAGTCTGGAACATGTAATTTAATGCTCTGAATAATACTGGACACAGAGCACACTCTAATCATATCTTTATTCCCAGAACTTCTTATTAAACTGATGAATATCTTCTAGCAAGCTGTCCATCCTCATTTTAGATGTTTCGGGTGATAGCACATGTGCTTCCTCTCTGGGTAAATTGCCCCCTTGTTAATTACAGGGTCTGTTGAAACTTTGAATTTTATTTCTAATCTGAACAGTTCTAGGTTTATCTTCCAACCATGTAATTTTATCATACCGTTTTCTATTCTGTTCAAGAACTATCTACCAGCAGATACCGCTTCATCTTTTGAATAAATTGAGCACAGTGAGTTCATTAGGTCTCCAAGGAAGAGGTGCACTTTCTGACCTCGGATCATTTTTGTAGCTCTCTTCTCAGCCCTTATCAGTTTTGGGGAGTCTTCTGCAAACATAAGCCCCTGCAGCAAGCCTAACACTTGAGACTGGGTGCAGAATCTGCAGTTACACTGTTTTCAATACATCGCAGGGTATTCCCTTGTGTCCGCACCCAGAGGTGGTGCTTGCTCCCCTTGGCTTTTCCATGGGAGCTCAAATTCAATCTCTTCCCGGTGCTCCTGGTGGCAGTTGCGGCAGAGGCTGAGCTGGTCTGTACTGGAGGGGTGTAGGGCACCAGAAAGGCACTGCAGTAGTTGCAGAGCGGGCAGGAGCATGACCATATCTGTGTAGCATTGCAGCCAGCCCAGTTAGCCCTGCTGAGGCTTCCCTTTCAAATTTCTTTTGGGCTTTGCTTGCCTAAGCCGCTGCAGTGTGTTACCAAGGTACCTGCGTTTTGGGTTTGCTGGTGGCAACGGCTTGGCTTCTCCCAGCACTACACTGAGTGAAGCGGGAAGGGAGCAGATGAGCTCTCAAATCACTTCACATCAAAACCACTGTGAATTTAAGCATTTGCATCGGATGGGCTTAGATGCAAGGATGCTGTTCAAGTGGTGAGTACAATAAGATTTGCAGTTCAGGGATTCGTGCCAGACTGCCGCACTCATCAGCCGAAGTGCTGATTACTCTTTACCCGGAGTGCTGATACACGTATTACAAAGCTATCTTGCTAATATATGCTTCAAATCTAAAATGAGCAGTGAAACAGTCCCTCCAAACATGGATGTGCCGTTCATGAAGGATGTATGCTGAGGCCAGCAGAGCACCAAACATGCTTTAATTACAGCTCTGGGTGACGTTACTGGCAGAGGTGTAGGACCACTGCATTTTATCTTTTGAGCTCCATAGCCTCATTAAGAAATTAAAACATTTGTGGGTCTTTCATGCAGTCTTTCTCCCCCTGGGATGTTTAAGTTAGCTGACTGTCAGCATGGTGGTGCAGGCTGTAAAGGTTCAGAGAATTACCTTGATGGTGTGACGGCCTCTTCCATTTCGACTGCAATCCAAGGCTCATTTTTCCTCTGAGGCATTCATTGAAATTCTGTGCACGATTTGTTCCTCTGGTTGTTTAACAATGTCTCTCATGTTTGCCCTGATTT
The DNA here is from genome assembly GCF_018139145.2 of Gymnogyps californianus. Classification (NCBI taxonomy): domain Eukaryota; kingdom Metazoa; phylum Chordata; class Aves; order Accipitriformes; family Cathartidae; genus Gymnogyps; species Gymnogyps californianus. The sequence goes on along the minus strand of NC_059472.1, from coordinate 115,965,315 downwards.
AAAAAATCCTCCTTTGTAGCATAGATAACATAGAGCAGGATGATATAATTGCAGTAAAGAGGCCCTGGAGCTTGCAGTAATAGGATGGTTCATCTGATGTGTACTGCCATTAGAAAATAACCCACGTATGTATGTTCTCAGGGGACAGTAAAGAGGCTTTTAAGGATTACACTTCATGTAGTATGAAAGCTAATGAGCAAAAGAGCAAGTATGAAGAAAACTACTGTTGCAGAAAGCATGGTGCCACTTCCTGTTCTCACTTGTTTCCCGACACCTGTGTAGCTCCAAAACATCCATCGCTGCCCAGCAATGCATGGCTTTTCATGCACTGCAGTCGGTTCCCAAGACTTTTGAGAACACTGTTATTTTCATTTCATTGAAAAATAAACAGCATGTCAAAAGCATGGCAGAGCTGAGTTGAGGATTGAAACTGCTGTGTGTGTACAAAATAAATACTTTTGGGGGAACAGCGCTCTCTGATAGTCTGTGCCCTCAAAAAAAAAAAAAAGATTTGCTAGAATGATATAGTTTCATGAACATTGCTGAAAGGTTGATATATCGAGACTACCAGTTATGCAGAGTCTCAAGTCTCCCATCTCCATTCTTTTCCTGGCCAGTGCGCAAAAACATATGAAGACATCAACACACAGTAAACACTGAAGGATCCATTTAAAATGTTACATGGCATGCAGAGTCAGGGTTGCAGAATTTGGGCTGAGGAGGCAGGAAATTCAGAGAAGCTGGTTTCTGATATTAACAACTTCTTATTCAAATGGATTGCTACGTAGAGTGCCAATTCCTTTCTCTTGCATTTCTGTTGAAACAGAAGCTGTCTAGCAGAACAGACTTGGGCTTCTTTGTTTTTTCACAGCATTTTCCTCTTGCTTGTAGAGCTTGTTGTAGATAAAGAAATTAATTCACCCTTTAATACTCTGTACCCCGTCTGCATTGTTGGAGTACATTTTTGTACCTTGTCAGGTTTTTATGTTCAATGGAATGGATGAACTTGCATCTTTCTTCATATATTTAACATAGTAAAGGGTCAGACTTTGCTATCAGGTAAAGTGAAGTGGCTTTACTTGAGTTGCAGAGCCTTGAAGAGGATCCTGGATTTTCACCAAATGCTGTACTGGGGTTCTGCAGCAAAGTCTGACATCCGTAACTTCATTGTATTCCAAAGGGTACTGATGATAAAAAAGAAGTCCATGAATATTAAGTGAGGAAGAGATGACAGCCAGCGTCTTTGCAAGGATACAAGCAGGCCAGTAACCTTCTTAAACATCCCTGTTTCCACCCGCAAGTCAAGGGAGCAAATGGTCAAGAGACCACAGTACCTCCTTTGGGGCAAAGAAGTGACTTAATTTCCCTTAACGGCAAAGAAGGTTCAGGAAACAATGTGATCAGATTCTTACATTAATACCTCTGCTCCCATCTAATCACATTGGAAGTGTGTTAGAGTGCATGTGAAGTATTTTTCTGGTTGTATTGATGCCCCTCTGTGTGGTCAAAGCATTGTAAAGGGCTCGCAGAGGGAGTAGGAGAGGGGTCTCCTGACTCTCAGGGGTGCAAGCAGGACTCTGCATGTTGGGACAGGGGTGAGGGGTGCACATGCCCTATGGGCAGGAGAAATTGCTGAAGTCCTTGAAGAGTAATAAGATTGTTAAAATAATAATCCATAGCCTAGTGGACCTCAGCTCTTAACCCGTCCCCTTTTTGTATTCCTGCGCCTAAAACATGGGAGTGGTTGTGCCATGTACTAAGCAGTGTTTGCTAATACAGAGGAGATTTTCAGGGCAGAGGTACATGTTATTTTAATACCCCCATGAGATGATGCCTACATGTTCAGCATAAGGGTAGATACTTAGTCATTTCCATAACTTTTTGTTTCAGTTTGATAGTCATGTCTGTATTGGGCAATAAATTAGTTGTATTTGGAGAATATGGAACATAAAGCTGAGGTGAAGAGACAGCTGTATGTTCAAACATACAGCAGAGTATCGGCAGTAGTCTGACTAAAGTAATGGTAATGCAATTATATTTACTAGAGATAACAGAAGGGCTTCTCTCTACTTGACCCCAGTGGTGTCTGTCTATCTCTGCAGAGCACCAGTCCACCACCCTGTGCCAGTGCATCACGGTCCAACTCTGTGAGCCCAGATCTGATGTTTGATTGCATTCCCCAACTTAGCGTCACTTGATCCCTGGTCCACCATCAATCTAGCATTCATTAGAACATCTGGGACTTACTTTGACAACCGCAAGTGACATGAGATGAATTATCTGTTGCTGCTTCTGCTGTCAGTTGACTCCTCTCTGCTTAAACTTCCAGTCTTGCAAATACCAGAATAGTAGTGCTAAATTTTTTATTTCTGTCCTTTCTCCTCCTCCCCCCTCCCCCCCCCCATAATTGGTATACGGGAGCAGAAGAGGACTTGCAGTTTTATTATTGCTGTATAAGCCTTCTGTAAACTCAGTTACAGCACTTCTGATGTTGGTAATTTTTGTGACTAAAAAATATGCTGACACTGTGTTTGTGCATAGGAAAAGAGCAAATTTGAATGTATAATAATCTGGTGCATTTGGGAGATGTTTGATGCTATATCCTAGCCAAGTTAATCACTCATGGAATTAATTTTTTTTTATTTTGCTCAGTTGACTGGAGACATTAATCTCATATCTGTGGAAAGGCATCTTTAATGCCAAAAAATTGATCAGAGATACCTGACATTTCTCTGGCATCAGAGAAGATGTTGAAGGAAAGCTATCAGTGGACAATAGACCGGCAGAAACAGAGACATTCGTTACTTTATTTTTCTTACATAATGAAGAAATACCCAGGTGATGATTTCCAATTCGTGAAGTATATTGAACCGTGTACTGTGTTCATGAATATAAATTGAGCAGACGTGACACACATTTTTTATATAAAAATAACACAGCGTTGCTACTTCTGATAATTCTTCTTTGCCTGAAATATGCTTATTCTGAGAACATCACTACAGAGTTAATAGTGCACTGCATAACTGCATGTTAAAAAATACGAGTGTTAAAGGACACAGAATGTCTTAAGGAGAAATTATTCATAGATTTATAATGACTGTGGCTGGCTGCATTTTTCAAGGACAGGATCTTTCTGCATCTTTCTTTCCTTTCCCACTTTTTCTGCAAAATCCTTCGTCTCTAAATAGTAGCATCACCCAGCCAGCCCGCTTCTATCTAGCAGGGCTCATTCTCAGGCTGGATCGTGTTACTGCCAAGCAGCACACGGCTCGCACTTCACTTCCCATCCACGCTTCTGCCTCATTAGCAGCTTTGCGCTCCAGATCATCCAGACTTTGCCCATTTCTCAGTTAGTCCTAGAGGAGCTGTCCCAGCAGAAAACCTGCAATGTTGTGGTGACTTTGAACACAGAGCCAATCGCAGGTTGAAACAGAAGCATCAACTTCTCATCCCTGTGCGGTCACTTGTGTGTCAGCAGTGTTCCCACCAAGCAACGGGGAGGACCATACACTCCCTAATTTATGATTTTCCTCTTTTGCCAAACATGAGGCTAGTAGGGTGGAATATGACCCTTAATAGGCTCTAATCATATAAAAAGCCTTGCAAGTAGGAGCCAGTGTTTATACAGATCTTCTTCTTAATTAAATAAAGCTGCCTCTGTTTACATCGTGCTAGGGAGCTGCATTACAAGAAAGGTAAGAGGGTAAGATAAGAAACGTGACCTGAAAGAAAACTACCGGATTAGTCTGTGAAGGCCAAACACTGGTGTCCTTGAAGCTGGTGGGGTTTTTGCCTCTGAGGAAGCAGCCAGAAGCTAGTAACACCCTGTGTCTGTTCAGGGCTTTACAATCCTGTGGTGCAGTCAGGCATCCCTCAAGGTGGTCTCTGCCGCAGCGCTGAAGAGCATGAGGAAAGTGTGCTGCCCGCTTATGTTAGCCTGCCAGGGCTGTCAACTCACAGCATTTGTTTATTCCCCTTCAATTTTCACTTCCAGTAATGCTTCTCTAGAAATAGAGCAACTTTTTGATGAATGCAGGGAGAAATGGTGGGATCATTTGCTGTTCCTTAGAACAATTTTCATTTTGCCCCTACAAGCAACAGGGTATTTGAAGACGTCTTTCTTCTTCCAGGTTACCAGCCTGTCCTGCCGAATCAGCAGCAGGGGTTCCAGGGTCTCATGGGAATGCAGCAGCCGCCCCAAAGCCAGAACCTGATGAATAATCAACAGGGAAATCAGGTGCAAGGCATGATGGTGCAGTATCCAGCCATGTCGTCTTATCAGGTACTTGGGAGCCATAAGGAAAGACTGCTTTTGTCGGAGAGTGCTTAAGTGAATTAAGTTTTTGTATCGCAGAATGGTCTTTATTACTTCATTAGGACAGTGTGTGGCAGGAGGCCTCCTGATAAATACGCTTCTAAGTCAAATTGGTTTCTTTGCTTCCTGTTTACATATTCTTAGTATTCCCGATTTTCATTCTGAATTGGGAATACTTCAAATGAACTATTTATTACAGCCTGCAGTGCGGGTAAAATATCACAAAGGATGAAGGAATTATACTTCTTCCTGTGAAGAAAATGAATTTAAAAAAATAAAAGACAGAACATTGTTCATTTTCTTTTGTTTTGCAAGTGCAGTATTGTTTCCTGTAATGAAGTTGGGGGCTTTGCCTGATCCAGTTAAAAATTACTCATCTGTGGAGACTCCTGCTAAGGATCTCACTATGTCTTCTATAACAAGCTGTAGCCAGATAGATTTTTGTTTATTGGGTTTTGGGGAGAGGGAAGGCAGTGGCTGATTTTTACCAAGTCTGTAAGTTACCCAGACTTACTTCCCCAACTTTATACCTGGTTTCTGTGAGATATGCCAAGAGCCTGTGAGAGGTGGCCTGTGCTTGCATTTCCTGCTGGTCCCTCCAGAAAGTTAAGAAACTATATGATATCTAGTTCATTTTAATAGGTTGCACTGATTGAGCAGCCATTCACCTTTTCCCTCAGCTTCTCTGAAAACACTACAGCAACCCAGATGGAAATGGGGGAATTGCTTGTGGGTAAAATTTTCCCCTTATATCTTCAGAATTACTATATTGAAAATGTGTTTTAAAGGTTAATGATCAAGTTAAAGGTTTAGACCTTTTAGATGGCCTAGATATACCAGAGTTGAGTCTTCTGTTTGCACTGATCCCAGAAATTCATATTCATATAGATCATGACAGAGCCACTTACTAGACCCAGGAGCAGAGGGATTTCTCTTTAACCCTTCTCTAACAAAAATCCTCAGGGATGAGAACAGTTCTGAGCAGCAGAAAATGACACATTTTGTCAGAACATGTTGTATACTCAAATTCAGCTAGAAGGAAGATAGGGATACTCGGGACCTACTTTAATTTGTTTAGTAACTACTATTATTTTTCCTACCTATTTCCGTATTCCTGCCTAGGTGCCAATGACCCAGGGTTCTCAAGGAATGCCGCAACAATCATATCAACAACCAATCATGCTACCTAATCAATCAGGTCAAGGAACACTTACAGCCACTGGAATGCCTGTCTACTGTAATGTCATACCTCCTGCCCCACAGAACAACCTACGGTTGATTGCCCCACACTGCCCCTCCAATAACGTTCCAGTTATTTCTGCCAGCTGCAGGACAAACTGTGCGAGCATTAACAATGCAGGGTGGCAGGTCAAGTACTGACACTGTGGCTTAGTGTGGATATACGAGGATAGCGGTGCATTATTTGACAAATAACTCATGGCCTTCAAATGAAGAGGAACACAACAGGATAATCAGTTGAGGACATCAGTACTGACTATGCTCAAGTGATTTGCTGCTGGAAAAATCTGTAAAAAAATAAAAATAAAATAAATTTTGAAAAAAAAAAATGTTTGCTGGTTAATGGTGCATATTTTTGTCATGTCTGCTAGGTATGCCTTTATAGCTTAGCTAGTGACATGAATTCATTGAGGTAAGATTTTTTCCTACCACTGAACACCACTGTGTAGATTGTAATATCCCTGATTCGGATTAGTTTTGTACTTTGTGTTGAGTTTGTGAAGCTAAAAGTATTTAAAAATATAATAAAATCACATTGTACCAAAGCTGTAATGGAAATGAAAAAACGAAAACAAAAAAAGAATTACTGAATGGAAGGAATAATTTATATACACTATAGAGTTTTTTTATGGATATATACTGTATTGTAGTGCTTAATCACAATAAAGCTATTTGACCTCATGGAGAAAGGTCATGTTTCTACTACCTGCTTGGTCTCCTCTCTGTTTCTGAGTGAGTGAACTCCCCTTTGTTTCTGCATTGTCTTGTTTCAGGTGAAGCTAAGGGGGGAATGATGCTTAATAGGCTTATGGGAGTTTGATGAAAAGGCAACATACCTGTGTCTTAGCATGCAGTACCATAACAGCTAAGACCGCTTAGAAATTGTAGCGTAGACACCCAGAAAGTGTTCAATGAATGAGGTACCAGATCATCTTAAACTAAGGTTGTGCTTTTCCAATCCCTAGGACCAGTAATGTCACAAACACAATTTGCCACAGCTACAAGCCTCCATCTACTAACTTATATCTGTTCAAGAGGCCAATGAACAGTTGAATATAAGAAGACATAGGTGTCCCGTGATATCCCATCCACTGGCTGGAAGATCAGTTGCTACTGAGGTAGCAACCACAGTACCCAGCAATTACTATGCTCTGTAGAGATACTCTACCCAATTATTGCTACTCCAGCTATAAAGCTATTTGGCAACAAAAAGATGACAACCCAAGATTCTTGTCCATCATGTTCAAGTAGTGGGGATGAACAATACATTTGGGTTTTTGGCTCTTAAAACATGCAGCACAGTGGTTTGCCAGAAATTCTTAGAACCTTTTTTTGAATTCCTGTGGTGTTTCTCATTATTATGTCCATGTTCACTCAGATTCCCAGCTTGTTCTGATAAATTATTCTTCATTCATAAATGCTGCATGGAGTTCCTCATTCTGCTTCAGTGATGACAAAATTCAAGTAGCAAATGTGTTTACCAGACAAAAGCCTGTGTTGTTTTTCACTTAAGCTGCATTTTTGATCAGTTTTGAACACCTTTAAAAGAGGTAGGAGTTGAGCCCTCCAGAATTATGCATATGCATCATGAAAAAGTCTGAGATCCTTCTGTGCATAAGATCTGCCTGTGTCGTAGTATGATTTAGGTACACTCAGGATGACAGTAGCCTACAACACCCTTGACCATTGTTCATCTGAATGTGAAACAGCTTTTATTTTCCCTTTAAGAGGGGTAGCATTTCCTTTGCACACTTCAGCTGTGGAAGCAGGAACTGGAAGGGCTACAACCTATATTTAAAACAAATATTTTTCTTTTCTATACAATAAATAGATATCTTTCAGGCTTCAGTCTTTTTTTACATATGTGTCTTAAAAGTGTGGAATTTCTACTGAATGCAGTCCTATGGGATCATAAGAAAGCCAAACACTGAATTCTATGTAGTGTAATCACGATTCATTTGCCGAGAGACAGTCAAGAACACGAGCAGGTAAGTAAACACAATTCACTCTTCAATTAGAGGTGAAATGCCTTGGGAGAGCATACTGATTGATTTTTTTTTTCTTTTTTTCTTTTTTAAAATCGAGATACTGCATTTGAATTTTGCCTGTGACCCTGAGCTCTCATTTCAGATGCCCTGCATTGTGTGGCTTATTTCCTTTTAATGTTTTATATACTATGGAAGTTTTTCTCCCAGTGTTACTATAATTACACGTAATTGGATTTGCTGCTGCTAAATGACTGACAGCTGAATGAATGGTTGTCCTTCTCTGTCAAGGCTCTGGAGTCCAGCAGGAAGGACCCACAGGTGACCTTGCGCAGGACAGGTTGTGTGTAGCCAGGCTGAACGAGAGGGGAGGGAGGGTGAATCTCTGTGCATGCAGTGTCTGGAGTGAAGAGACCCTTTTGTAATCCCTATATTTAAGTCCTGTTTCTTCTCTTCTCTGAAGCACTACTGTTACCTTATTGATCTTCCTTCTTGTCAGAGAATTATGAATGAATTGCCTGGTAAAAAAAATCTGCTCTCAACATCATAGATCGATGGCAAGCTGGGCTGTAGATGCCCTCAGTAGCGATGGGGAAGGGAGTCAAAAAGCAAAGCCTAGGAATCTTGCTTCTGTAAAGAGAGAATCTCCTCATGTCCTTACGCCACTCGTGGTCATGCCCCCTTGGCAAACAGCATATCCCATGACTGACCGTGGCCATGAGTTCCCATGATTTACTTGTCTCTGCGCGTTCAATGACCAGCTTGTGTAAAACACGTATATAGCTGTGGGAGCAGGGATCCTGCTGATTGACTTCTCTCAGCCTTGTGGCAGCAGCACCTACCTGCACATTAATGCACCTTCCTGCTGAAATGAGACTTTAAGTTTTTATGTAAAATGGAGCAGTTTCAGGAGGAGGTCACAGCCACCCACCCCAAAATGGCCTACATCCTCTGATTGTCTCACTCTCCAAAGAGTTAGAATCTCCTTAGACGTATGAGGAAACTGAATTTGATCTCCCTCAGCTATGGAGAATGCCCTAATTATTAAGGTACCGTATACATGGGGGAGACATCTCATGTGGTGGTGCACATATTTGCTTTATGCTGGAAGAATTTATATTTGAAGACAAGTAATTCTGTTTCTATATCAAGTGAAGCACAAAAATCATTCTCTAATTTTATTTTTTTAATCATACAATATTTCTAAATCTTTCTCCTAAACCTTTTGTTCATTAACAAAAATATTCTGAGCTAGATTGCTTAGCAGCCTTCTGCTATTAAATCAGAGATGTTTCAGCATTGTCAGAAGGTGAGGAGGAAAAAAGAAGCGACCTGCAAATACATGTAAGAAAAATGGGTAGGTGAAGCTCAGTGCTTTTTTCTCAGTCCTTTGAAATATTTTGTAGGCACTCTCCATAAGAGGAGTGCTATTAGACTCACCTGGCCAAACTTGTTCAAGCAACTTAGCAATTGGTCACCTTGAATTCAGAGTCCAGCTCGTAGTAGTGAAATGATTTACAGGACATGCTCCTCTCCTGTGGGGTTGCTCTGTCACAGTGGGCTGGTTTTTCTCTAGTCTTCCCTTGTGTCCTAGTTTACTGGAAAAGAGAGAAATAAAATCCAAGAAAAGACAAGTGATGCACAATGCAATTTCTCACCACCCACTGACTGATGCCCAAGCAGTGTTTCACGCCTCCTGGCCATCTCCTCCCTGTTTATATACTGAGCATGACGTTCCATGGTATGGAATACCCCTTTGGCCAGTTCAGGTCAGCTGTCCTGGCGAGGCTCCCTCCCAGCTTCTTGCACACCTGCTTGCTGGCAGAGCATGGGAGACTGAAAAGTCCTTGGCTTAAGATAAGCACTACTTAGCAACAACTAAAACACCAGCATGTTATCAACATTATTCTCACACTAAATCCAAAACACAGCACTGTACCAGCTACTAAGAAGAAAATTAACTCTGTCCCAGCCAAAACCAGGACACCTTGGAATTCGGCAGGCTCAGGCAGCTACTCTGTGGCAGCCCTGTTGTGGTGTGAGGCACTGTTCGTTGCATTTTCCCTTTACCTTGCTTTGATAGTTGTATATTGCTTTCTCCTTTTTTATATTCTGAAGCTGATGGAAAGTTCTCCCAAGGCCCCATACATATTTAATTTGCCACTGTTTTTTTAATTTATATTGCACTGAGAAACCAAAGAGGCGTATCCTGAATTAAGCTGACTGCATCAGATGACACTGATCAGCCTTTTGGATGGGTCTAATTCATTTGGGCTGTAATTTGCAGAGGCTGTACATCCTAACAGAAGCCAGATGCCATTTGCTATTGTTTTGCCCTTTGTGCTGCCCGAGAAGTCAATGATTTCCTTCTAAAACTGTATTCCCTCATGTTTCTTTTTAACTCTGTGTGAACAGCTTCCTGTACTGAAGGAAGACTGCATAAATTATCCCAGCAGCAAGGAATGGAAATGCGCAGGGAGGCTGTAGCATGCCCACAGCATCTTGCTCTCTGCTTGTTAGCTGCTCTGTAGCACGGCGACGCGCCCTGGCACGGCCATTGAGTGCTTCAGTGTGATTGTTTCACTGGCGTTCCCAAAAGTGATGCAAAATGCGCGCTGGTCGGTGTCCTTTCAGCCCTCCCGTTCACAAGGCTGTTGAGCTGTGGCATGTGTTACCCCTTTGGGCTAACTGCAGAGAAACCAGTTTCCTCCCTTAACAGTCAGTGGAGAGGCTCTGGTGGAGGGCAATGCCCACTCAGGGCTGGGAGCTTTGGCTTGCTGTCTCCCAGAGCTCCTCTCTTGACTGACAAGGGAGAGGGAGACTAGTTTCCTTAGTCTTCAGGAATATGCCACTCATGCTTAGCCCAGAGACTATGCTTTAGAAATGCTCACAGCTTCCACACGTGCTTAGCTCGTGTTGTCTAAAACCACATTTCTGGTGTAGGACATCACCATCTAGCCTTGGGCAGTGGCCAGCTTAGGGCAAACATTGAGCCAAGCTCTGCCTAGTGCTTCGACAGCAATCATACCAGCCTCAAGCGCTACCCAAAGCTCTGTGGCAGGCAACAGAAATGCCTTGAGAGTTTTGGAAGGGGAAGAAGCCTTGCTGCGTGCACATCACTTGCTCCTACCATAATACGGGTGATGCAGCAGTTTGGGAGATGCCTGCTCCCAAAACAGGGCAAAGGATCCCCATTTCTAAATGAATTTCTGCCCCTGATTTGCTGTAAGAATTGACTCTCTTCTCTGCTGGTTCCTTTCATTCTTCAGAAAAGTGGATATAATAAGCCTTTGAGGCAGTGGACTGATGGTTAAATAATTAATGCCACACAGTGTTTCTGAGGATGGTTGGCCCAGCATTCAGTGAGCGGCATGAACTATTGCTATACTGCTATATGTTTTGCAGAGTTCAGCTTTGGGTTGAATACTGCTAAAAACACTGCTTTCCAGTGCATGTCAGAGGGGGAAATCAAACCTCACTCTTCTGGCTCTTTTTACAATATCCCACCAACCGTGGAAAGGGATGACTCCTCATTACCTCTCCTGATATAAGGACAAGGGGATATAAGAGAAAAAAAATGCTTATTAAAACAGCAGTCTCCAAACAAAGAAAACAGGAGAAGAGCTCTTTTTTCCCCATAGAGTATATAGACAACCTGGGGCATTCCTTGCTGCAGGACGTTAGGTGCGATTTCAGAAATGGGTGGACAAGGTCAGAGAAGAAAGTTGCACTGAAGGTTGTTAAATACAGACAGTCAGTGTCTAGTTCATAGAGGCAGAGAACAGCCTAAAGAAATGTTGACATATCATTGCCCCATTCTTAAACCTTTCCCCGGACACTACTAGAGATGAGTATTGCACTGGGGATGAACCTCTGACCTGACCGAATATGGCAGTTCCGTAAAGCAGTATTTGTTACCCAGGACTTAATAAGCAAATAAAAAAAAAAATTGGTTTCATTTGACAAAGTCCATCCTGTAACAAAACCTGTAAGGATCAGAAGGAGGAGGTGAGGCTAACCTTGGGTTAAATTTCTTCAGTTTGTTTAGCGTCAAATGCCCCTGACTGCATGAGTAACTACGACTGGCCTTACACAGCTGCTCGTTCTGCTATTCAGAGCAGGATGTAATACCTTGTTGAGGATGAAACAAACCTTCCAGTGCAAAGTGCCTCATGATCTTTTCATCATCTTTCATTTCTTCTTTGTAGCATATAATTGTTCATTGTTGTTGTAAAGGTTAATTATGCACAAGCAATGCTTTTGTGCTAAGAGTTGTTTGCTTTAGTTGATAATAATTGAAATATTTTTTTTCAGGTGGCATTTTGTATATAATCGGTTATTTCATGTCAAAAGTCCTGGCTTTTCTGAGCATCAGGTGCAGTTGCTAATAAGAGTGTTTTTTATAGTGTTTTGTCATTGACCTAACAGAGGTTAATTGATGTAGGAATTACAGGAATAAACTGCAAGAGAGCACCTGAGATTAGCTTTTAAGCTGAAGAATAACAGGTGTTCTGGGTAAATTTATGGATGGTTTGTTGAAAAGCAGTATTGAATTCTTCCCTGATTTTCATTTGGAGAGATCAGCTGCAAACCTACACGTGCTTAATGAAGCACTACAGCTCAGTTCATCCTTGTGTTTTTAAGGAATAATTTTGGAGGCTGCAGATTTAGGAAAATAAGTCAAAAAATCTTTGCCTTTTATGTTGCGGGTGCAGTTTTACAAAAGACAGTTGTAAAAAGGAAATGTAAGTAGAAGAAATGTAAGCAAAGATATATGCTCCCCAGTACAGAAATTATCTCCACTGAACTCTACTAAATATATTCCTGGAGGAACGCTTTAAAAAAGTCCTCTCGAAGAGTGCTGTGTATCTTGAGATAAAAAGCAGACTTCACAGTTCCCAAGGCTACATGGGTTTTTTTAACCCTAAGGGTGAATCATATGGGTGTGAATCAAGGCACTTGCCATACCCAGGTTTTGCTTGCAAATCTATACTAGATCATTCCACATCATGAAAAACTGCTTTTATATGCATGGAAAACAGATGTACATTAAATTCTTTGGTAATTTTTTTTTTTAAGATAGTGGCCACTGGGCCACTGAGTGTGATAGGAAGACCAAGTAAATTGATGGTAGACAAGACTGGACATTTTCTGTTTAGCTCCCATTAACTTTGATCTCATCAGGATCAAATCTTATGCCAGGTGGAGCTTGTTGGGGAAAAGGGCTTCTGTGCACGTGTGTGTATGCGAGTAAAAATTTTCGTGATGGAGAAAAAATAATTGTTTTTTTTCTAAAGCCTTTCAATTAAAAACAAAGGTTTTACAAAAATTCTCATGAACCGTGTTCCTGTTTTCCAAGCTAAGTGTTGCTGATTCATTGAGGGCATGATTTAGTCATGGGACACGATGTCAGGAGGTGGGTGGTCACAGTACAATCCTTTGATGTGCAAAATTTCATGCAGTTATTTGCACAACAAGTGATCTTATCTAAGAACCAAGGAGGGAAAAAATTGACATTCAGATCAAACCTTAAATGGTAAATCTGGACCAATTCTGCCTTTGAGATAAAAAGGTCTCAAATACATTAGAGAATATTTCCACAGGGGAAAAAAAAAAAGAAATTACTTTCAATGCCTCAGACTGTGCAACCCATTGTAAAGGTCAGGAGATCAAACCTTGAAGCAAAGTGCTGGATATTTGTAAGCTTCCTATAACTAACAGTTTAGAGCAATTCACACATACACTCTCAGTTAATCGCATTAACAGTAAGTAAAATGGAGGCCAACCAGCATTCAGAATCTCCCTGACCCAAATTTTCAGTGAGGTTCAAGTCTTGACTACACTTAAGCTTGAGGTGAGGTTTCTCTCATGCGGAGCAAGCAGGAATGCACGTGCATGAAGCTCACATGTGGCACTTGAACCAAGCTCCTGTGTGCATTAATGGCCACTCTTTCATTTTGTTTCATCTGTACAGATGAAACACTGAGACATACAGCATGCTGTAATTCAGAACTGCTTCAGGCATCCACAGTCCTGCTTCCTACTGGGTGCATAAGCCTGTTGGGCAACATATTCCCATGACTATGGGCAATGCACAGCTTGATACTTCTTTTATTGGCATGGATATCAGAAAACCACATGTCGTGGGGCTCGCTGCTGTCTTCCACTAGGCTGAAATTATGAGGGAGTGTTTCAGAAACTACAAAGGAGTCCAAATAATATGGAAGACACTCGGGTAAATCTGGATGCTTGGATAAATCTGGATCCTTCCTGCTGCCCTGGGGATAGAGAGGGGGGAAAAAGGTCTGTTTTAAGTATTTCTTGAACAGATTTTATCTTCCCAGCCCACTGGGACTTGAAGATTATATGTAGTTGGCATGTGGTGGAAGGAGTTACTGCTGATGTGCGAATAAAGACGTTGCAGACATCAGAGCTGTCACACAGCAGTGGAATGAGCTCTGGACATGAAGCATTCATACAGCATAGGAAAAATTTTGATCTGAGCGTTGTTCTATTATTTATTCATGTGCTTCTATGCTCCCCTGGACTGGGGCTGTATTTTTTAGAAAGCTGCCTTGCTCTGCAGCAGATGTTCTGTGGTACAGAACCAGAAGCATTGCCCCTCTTTGCTTAAGAAATAATTGGGTTTTGGATCACTTTTTTTTTTTTTTGAGTGGGAAGGCTAATTGTCTGAACAGATGTATGTATCTATTTAGCAAAAATGTCTGTTAGTGAGCGTAACTAACATTGTCCAAGTACAAGTGTGTAAAGGGAAGCTGCAATTTTTTCAAACCACTCATCCAACACAAGAGCCTTCTGGTATAACTGTAGTTTATGACCATTCTTCTCATCAATAAAGCATGGGTTTTTTTAAAACCAGGGAGTGAGGTTTAACTACAAAGGTACCAGTGGCTCTTTTAAAACATTTTTGTGCAAAGAAATATGCCTTTTTTGTGAGAACCAAAAATTTCTTCTGCATTCAAAAGCAGCAGAAATACCTGAAAGCAAGCTCCAGTGGCAAGGCCTTTTTGCTCAGCTCTGTTGTGATGAGATCTGTGGACGCTGCGAGACAGGTGCAAGTGGCTAAAAGAGAAATTTTACTGCATTTTTTTCCCCTTTTCCCTTCCTCTTTGTGCTGCCCAGTTTTGTTCCATGTAAATAAGCCTGTACTGCTGGGAGCTGGGGTTAAAGGGGCTCTGAAACATCGTACACAGAAAACAAATGGCTTCCAGATTCAATGAGAGAGGTGTGATGGCGGCTAGTTTTTGGGAGCACACGAGGAGGTTCAGAGCAGATAAAATGCTGCTGTATGCTTTGGGCATGTGTGCTGAGCCCCTGGAGATCAGCATGGCAAAGTCTCTGAAGCTGCTGGCTAAAGTGAGGAGCCTGCACTCGTGCTTGCTTGTGAAGGTGTGCCAGCTCCAGCGTGAGAGATGTGTGACCTGATGCCAACGTGGCTTGCAAATGAAGTCATACCCTGGCTGCCTGTTCTCTGTGCCTATTATGGACAGTGTTGTAGAGCTCTGTACAGCGGAAGCATGAAAAAGCCAGCTGTGGCCATACACAAGGTGCCAGGGAGGGCATTTCAAATATCAGTGATACATATAAGATCACTAGAAAAAGGATGCCTAATGCTCTGGCACCCTTGAGATCCAGAAGGGAGATGAAACAGATGCTAATAACCACACTATGGGACTGGTTCTGTGGGAGAGGACCGATCTTTTGAGCTCATGCAGAAACACAGGCAGAACAGGCACCATTAAAGATTCTCAACGTGTGCTACCAACAAAGAATATTTCCTTTTGCTGCTGCTGCTTTCATTAGAAGAAGAGCTATTATCCTCAGTTATTCTGAGCTGTGGGAAGACCAAGGGGAAGTGCTGGGATGTGATCTTTGCCGCCGACAGATAACGGAGCAAGGGCTTTCAATTCAGTGCACTGTGTCTGTGAATCCCAGAAAAGCAAGGGTCACAACCGTTCTGTGTTTCAGCCTATTACCCACTGTATTTCTTCTCAACAGTCATTTATCTGTGTCTGGCTTCTCAGCTGGTCTGTTTCAGAGTGAAATGGTGGCTGGCAGCTTGTAAGAGAATCTGGGTCCCACGCCAGCCTATGTAGAAGTTAAGACCCTGACAGCAGAGACCCACATTGTTGGTGGCTTTCAGATAGCAACGAATGTCATCTGCGGGCCCAACTGCCTCAACAGATGCACATTCCTGTCAGTCAGCTTTGGTTCACATCCACACTTAGCTTGCAAATAGTGCCTAACGCCGACGGCCCTAGACACGCAGCTATGTGACCTCCTGGTCACTTGTGTGGACCGAGCCATCCTGGCATCTGTGAAGCTCAGAGTCACGATAAAGCAGGCATCCCGCTCAGTAATCTGCTGTGACACTTAATCCTGCATTTGTTTCTTGCTTACTTAGAGCAGCCGAACCGGGCATTAAGAGCCTGCCGTGCCTGCAGCGCTGGAATCCAGAGCTGCGCTTCAGCAGGCGGCGTTGCCTCCCCCCAGCCAGCACCGATAACTGCCTGGCAAAGTCCAGCGCTGAAGTAAGCTGATACGGCCAGTATAAATACTGCACGTGCTCGGCTTTTAGAAGAAGCAGAGCCCTCTAGGGAATGGACAGAACAACTTTGCCAGCGTTATTTTTCCAGTCTCAGTCAGAGTAGGCATGTTCTGCCCAAAGATGCGTGCTCTCCTGCAAACCGGAGCGGTGTCCTGATGGGCCCAGCTCAGCTGGGGGTTGGTGGCAAGGCAGGCCCGAGCGGCTCCTGCACAGGCACGCTGCTGGGCTCCGGTCATGCCTCCCTTTGCTTTTAAACATAAGCTCGCTCCACCTTTCAGAGAGCACTAACTTTAGCTCCCCTCAGAAATGTTAGACTGCAAGCTAGGGGGGTGAGAGTGGCACTGGGACACACTTGTGTTTAATGCATTGGATGCTACTATTTAAGGTAGCAGCATTTTTTTGACCCTTGCCATTTCCATCATGATTCTATAGAAAGGGGTAGGACACGTATGGAAGCTGTTTTACACTGACATTAAGTCCTTCTGAAAAGCCAGCCAACTAAAATTGTGTTGTGTTCCAGTTTTGTTACATCTCTGCTATCAGTGCTCATAAGATAGTGGCAAACGCCAAAACCAACAAGGACAAGTGTAAATAATTGGCTAATTTAGTGTTGTACTGGAATGCTTTTTATTTATTCGCTCACTTTTATTTCCTCCTTCTTATGTGTGCTTTCTCAGCTGTGCATTTTTCTTAAAATGCCATTGACCATTGAACATCAATTAGAAGAGAAGGGAAGAGTTATTTTTCAAGCACTGTCACCATCTCTGAATTTCTTCCTGAATTTTGTAGATTTTAAATTCACAATTTCCTAAACTTAAAATGTCTTTTTTTTTCTTTTCTTTAAAACAATCTTCATAGCTAGAAAATGCTTTTGGAAACGGAATGTGGTATTAAAACTATAAAACCAGCCAATACACTGGAAAATATATTTTCCCCCTAACATAAGTTATCTTACATGCTGTTGGCACTCAGGCTAGCTAATACGCTTTTGGCTAAAATACATGAGATACCAAATGTGACTTTAATTGGCATGTCTCTTTGAAAGAGCATTCTGGTTGAATGTGTGCAGTAGAGCTGTCCGTTACAAAACACAGATGGGCAGGAAAACTGCCATCTCAGGGACTAGATTTACAAAGTCCTTACAATTCCTTGTTTTACACAATGTAATACTAGTGTGAGCTAGAGCCATGAACTTGCATTAAGGTGTCACTGGCTTGCACACCTATGGCCATCTTCGTGCACAGGTTCAACTTCTAGTGTGTGCTGGTATCTAGAAATAGCAGTAGTGGCATTGACGTACAGGAAAACAAGGATAGTTTTGGATGTTGATAATGTAGAGCTTCATGACTGAAAGCTGGTTTTTCCTGCTAATTCCTGTTCTCTTTTACCAAAAGTCTTAAAATTTCTACCCTCTTTCAGAGGAACTGCTGATCATATAGGAAACCCTCTCCAATAGCACCAAACTCTTGATAATAATTTTCCCCAGATGTTTCATTGTATGCTCCCTGTGTAAGCAGGCTAGCCTCATCATTTCTTAGCAGATGGAGCCACTTGGGTGAAGGGGTTTGACCAAGATCATGCAGCAAGTTAGCAGGCAACAAAAACCCAGAAAATATAGAGAGCGCCAGAGTGCAAGAGAAATACAAAGTTCCTCTGTGTAGCTGATGTTAAGACTAGGAGACATCAGCATGGTGATGCTCAAGGCTGTAATGAATTCCTCGTCCTCAGTGTTGCAAAGGAGGGTGCAGGATGAATCCCAGAGGTAGGATTCATGCCTTGCTCATTCAGAGCAGCTTAACTTCAAAGGCAAGGAGCAAAACCTGTGTGGTTCCACCCCTGCCTTCTCTTACTGTACTTTCTTGCTCAATTCATTTTTTCTCCTAAGAGGTGGATAACAGGGTTGTTGATATATTGGCAACAGGAGAAATCCAACTCAGCCGGCTTACAGAACCTGACTTTTCAAGACGTCAGGTTTTTTTAAAGAGATACATATAAAAATATATATACTTGTTCTTTTGGTTAACACTGAAATAAAGTTGTCCAAAGTTTGGAGTGTGGGCCTGAGAGAGCTGAGAAAGCTCAAAAAAGATGGACAGATGTGATTTTTTTTTAACTACCACAGCTCTAGTGAAACAAATCAAATACAGCTTTAAAACTTCCCTGCTTGAACTTCTCCTCTTCCACTTCCCTCTCCCTGGGGTTTCTGCTTTAGAGCTCTTGAACTGATTTGTTGAGACAGATCAAAGTATAAAGTATTTCTCAGCTGGTCTTATTTCTATCACTGGATTGTAGTGGCAGGAGACAGGCAGCTCATTACAACTGGGAAAGCGCTCCTGTGAAACCAACTTCATTACAGCTGGTAAGAAAAATAAGAATCTGCTGGAGCCATAGTTCAGTCTCACCATCACAGAAGTAAATTATTTTAGAATGAATAAATAATGTCACACTGCTTCTTATTAGGGTATGAGGCTCAGTATTAACATGATGTTAAATACATCTGAACTGTACTGTTTCTGTCTGGTACTGTGAAGATTTTGAAACACATCTTGGGTTTGTCCAATTTCAAGCATGTTTCCCTTGTGCTTGTTCCTTTTCTTCCCTCTTCAACAGTGTTTCAGTGAACAGAGAGGATGGCGAGGGGGTTATGCACCTCAACAGCTTGTGAGCCTTCTCCAGGTGCTGACTGTATTTTGTGTCACCAGAAAGTATTGGGTCTGGGTATGTTTTCAGGGTGCATGAACACGGTTATCTGAACCCAGCCGTGGCTCCTTATTTTTTCCAAGAGTGCATCATGGAGGCATAGTATAAAGCAGAAAACTCAGAACCCGGCAGAGTCCAGGCCTGTTGGCTGTGAGCTCCAGTTTGAGAGCAGCTCAGAGCAGGCAGGTTAGGAGGTTGCTTCTTGCTGCAGACCACGTGTGTGAGCAGCCTTTTCACAAGCTCCTGTCAGACGAAGGGCAGGATGAGCTTTCTGCCTTTGCCTCCTTCCCTTGTCCCCAGCACAAGCCCTTAGCAGTCCCAAAACCAGAAAAAAACCCCTCCTGTTGTTTTAACCAGGGTCAATGCCATGGTTTGCTCACAGCTATGCAGACTTTATGGGTAAGGCAGCAGGAATGATGGCTCCGTTAAGCAGCAGAGCTGGTTTGTGAAATTAAACCCTAAAAGAATTTTAATCTCAAAAAAGTGGAAAGAGAAGAAAGAGAAGGGAAATGACCCAACTAAGGCCACAGTTCAGTGGCAGGGATAGGAACAGATTTCAGGTCTCCTGACTCCCATGAAATCATGTCCAATTCTGAAATATATTTGAGGTGCACATGGCTTTACAGGTAAATTGAGACACAGCATGTAGGAAGCAGAATGGAAGTGCCTTTAATTGGAAAGGGACTCTCCTCCTGAGGGTTTGTGCTTATGTTTCTGCTTAAATGCAGCATGATACATGTTGTGGGCTCTTTTCCTCTCCTTTTCCTTCACATAAGACAGAAAAGAGCCAGAGAAAGATATGTCCCTGTAGGGAAATGTAACTGTATTACATGTCAGCTGGTGATAATTTTTTGCGTGGCAGAACTGGGCATTTTGGACAGGTATGGTTAGAGCACAGAAGATATCCTGGGCAATGAGGCAAGAGGTACTGATGCTGGCAGAGGAGCTAATCTGGCCTAGGTGGGCGTGTGGCTCCATTTAAAGCCAGCGCAGCTGTCCCATCTACCCAAACGCTGCACTTTTTGCTCAGGTTCTGCTGCAAGCTCCCTCACAGAGTAAGTCAAGATGTGGGACGGAAGCAAGGTCAGATCCAGAGTTCGCCTGCTAAAGGAAAAGGTTCAGTGTGGACAAGAGAAGGTAAAGCGGTAAGACAGATTTCCAAAGCTGGGCTTGCTGCCCTGTGTATGGCTGCCGGGGAACGGGAGGAGAAGGGCTGGTGGAGCCAAGTCCATCACTCAGTAACTTTTTCTCTGTATGCCCCAGTGTTCATCTCAGCAGCAGCAGCCTGGTTTCCTAGACTTGTGGTGTAGAAAAACCAGACAGTCACTTACAGGATGGAAAATGAGACATGGCTTCCTGCTTTACCTATGCCATCCTGTATGCTGGGATTTTAATAAGTGTACCACAAAATAGGGCAATTTTTGGCCAGGTTCTTGCAAGACAGAGCAAAATAAGGCTGTGTCTTGAGAGCCCAGATGTACTGCACTCCTAGGTCCTCTGGAAAGGAAGGACCAACAAAGACGTGGCATGAATGTACACTCCTGAAGAAGGGCTGAAAAACGTCAGGTTGCCTCCCCACCACTGTCTCAGCAGGCCTACTGTGAAATTAAATTTCCCTAACAAGGCAAGGTTTGAAGAACATAAAGCACATGAAGTCTCCTGGGGAGGCTGTATTTGAAAATTGTGTCCTCAGTTTGCTGTAGTTTAACAGCATGAGAGAGGGCTCATTGGGATTTCCTGTACGCTAATGTCACTCTTTGATAGCTCATTCATCTCACCTTTCCACGGTGCTCCCACATGGACACATACATCAAGGGTCTCTGTGGGGCTTGTGACCAAAGTCAATGTCCTTGTGGGTACATTTTAAGCATGTGGAATAGCTGAGCAGAAATAAAAGCATCATGAAGCTCAGTGGTTTTTTGTGTAAATACAAACCTAAGCATGAAAACAGAGGAAATATAGCCTGAAAGGGACCTTCTGTGTCAAGGAATCCTGTCCAAAGCACTGTGTCACCCTGTTGCTTTCATCCATGGATGACCATAAAACCATACAGACATTTTGTCCCCCTGCCCCTCTGTGCATGGTTTGGAGCTATGCCCATCCAGTGCTTTGAGACCTCCTGATCTCCAAACATCTGGCAAGATTTTCTGAGGTGACTGTAACATACAAAGATTTGAGCTGGTATTGAACATGGATGGTGGGGCCTCTGTAGCAGCAGGGGTTGATCCAAACCTCTGTTTTCCTGACTGTGTTTCATAGTTGGTGTTCAGCTGTCTCGAGGACACCGTTTTAAGTAACTGAGCTGGGCAGTTTGAGGCTTGAAAATCTATGTCAGGAGCCTGTACCCATTTCATGCATTTTTTTTGTCCACAACCACTTTCCCAAGCTGAGGATTGAACTGTATGCAGCACCCTGTTTTTTCCTGAGCGGTTCCTGCTCCACAAGCACTTCTACAAGGGGCTGAGGAAGGGAACAAAGATTTAACTAGCAGCAAACGTGTCAGTGTCCCTATACACTGCCGCTCCAGTCTTACAGGAATGCTCCAAAATCAGAAAAAGATGGACAAACATCTTATTCTATTGTCATGCTTTTGCTCATGAACTAAAACTTTGATCAGATATACCTCACAGATGAACTCTACGAAACACAAAGTCTCTATTCAACAAACATCTATAAGAGTTTTGCTATTATTTCAAGGGGACTTGGGCTTGATATTCTCTGATTAAGTCTTGGCTTTGTTAGGCAGCAGCTGCGGATTACTTACAGCCATTGGTGGTAGTGATGGGGCACCTGTGTATAACTGATCTTCATGACAGTCTGTATTCCTTCCCCTGGAAGGAAGAAAAAGGGTGGGCTGAGCAGAGTGCTGGGAGTCAGTCCTGGTGAGTACTAATTCTAGTTGCTGTTGTACCCTGTAATTCTGGTATCTGAGAATTTGTGATTGTTTTGGATCGGTTTCCATGTTGGTACAACCGAGATAAGCTTTTCCTACTGTAGTGAATGGGGGTACTGCATCAATCAATTGGTTAATATTGTGAAATGCTTTGAAGGGGATAATGTGCATGCTGGGGAGATCAAACTGTGAGCAGTGGTACAAAGTTCCTGCCTGTTCCAAAGCCCTTCCCTGCATCTCCCCAAAGTTGGGTCCCTGCCTTTTTCCCCTAGTCTCCCAATCCTCCTATTACAGCTCTTATGAGACCTCAATACAGAATATTGCTCTAATCCTACTACTGTGTAGCCTGACTCTCAGATCAACCCCATTACATTAGTCCTTGAGCTATTACACACTGAAGTTCTTGTCTCGTACACACCCTACCTGCTTGCTCCCATTTATTTTGCCTCAGTCCAGCTGCTAGGCAGAGCAACCAGCTGTGAAGGGCTGCTGATGTCTGCACAGATGGTAAATACAGTGCAGCTGTGATGGACTGGTGGGATTGGCCTCACAGAAGTGTCTGTGCAGGTATTTCTGTAGGATGGGTGCTAAATAGGACCCACAACTATGTCAGCAATATACATGATTAACATGAACGTGTACATTGCCATTTCTAGAAATGTTCTTGCAATGGTGACCAGTAAAAAAACTGGTATGATCTCTTTTGTGAGCAATATTTACTGCTTACTAGTAGTGCTCTGAAGTTCCTTCCTGCTTGCTGGCTCCCCACAGAGCTACAAGGGATTTTTGTTTGTTTGCTTCTCTCTCTCTCTTTTTTTTTTTTTTAAACCTTCTGAATGCTGAGTACCCTAAGCTTTTCACTACAGGAATGGCCAAAGTAGAAGCAGAGCTTTCACTTTTAAGCACATATAGTTTTGACTCTTCCTGTGATTTTTACTTCCTGCTAGCAGAGAGATTAGCAAAGGATATAAGAAGAACTTTAAAGCTGGCCTTTTTTTTTTTTTTAAACCCGTAACAGTAGATACGACTATGCTCTGCCAAAGCTGCATTATTTTTGTTCTTCATTGGGATGTGTCAGACTGTACTGAAAACAAAAGGGGCTCAAAAATGCCACCACCTAGTAGCAGAACCATCCTCCAGGTTATCAGACTCAGGCAGTATTTTCCAAACTTGCTTCTTTTTTTTTGGATTTAGGAAGATGCAGTATCCTGTTCCAGTATCATACAAGCACTAGTGGGTGCCCAATTATCCCATCAAAAAAGAGTGGTAAGTCCCGTAGTTTAGGATGACTAGAACTAACTGACATGTGTTGGAGGCTAACGTGGAAGGTGGTAATATTACAGCCTGCTTGTCTTCTAGAAAGGAAAAGTGGGTGTGAGATTTCTGAGAAGTTGCATTGCTTCCCTTAAGAGCAGCATGGGAAAGAAGCAATACTTTCCTGGAAGCGTAGGAAAGTATTGCTCTCGTGCTTTCGTTCTGTTGCTAGAGATGGCTAGGAAGGTGTTGCCCTGAGGAGTGCTGAGGTAACTACAGGATGTGTTGGTGCTTACCATGCTTTGTGAGTGCCACAGTGGCTGTATGCAAGTAGTACAACCCGCACATGACAGTCTGATAGGAGAACGTTGGAAAGATTGTCGGGGTCAAATAAGCCTTGTGGGTTTGTTTTCTATCTTCAGTGTTGTCCACGACCAAACACTTTGCTTCCATTGGAAAGCAGGACCTTCTTCACCAGCCCCATCTTCTGTCACTGATAAAGACCTCACAGTAATTATGCTCTTTGGCATACCAAGTACCATCCTGTCACCTATGCCCTGTTAGCTCATGTGCCTTTGCTGTTGGAGAATCTCAGCTTTTTCTGATAGGTAAAAACTTACTGAAGCAGCGCAAAGCTAATATCAAAGATGACAACTCACCCAGAAACAGCAGAAATGGTGTTGCCTGAGAGAACTGGCCGCTTCCTGTGTACATTAGATTGCATGAATGATTACAGAATTGAGACTGCAAACCTATATTCACTTATTTCTTGCACATGTACTGTTGTGGCATAGGCTTGTATGTTCTGCTGCCATGTATTTATGGATTATGCAAGTCCTGCATGTTTCACTGTATCTTACAGGCAACCTGAACTATCAAGAAACAATAAATAGGAGGTATTCTGGCAATGTTTCAGTTAATACTGTCTTTTCTTTCTAATGTTGCAGCTAGTAATTTCTCTACACAGTGGAAAATTCTGTAGCTCCAGTGGGAGGTTGATAGTATGCAGTATGCCGTTTCCTGTCTTGGAATAATTTTTGGAGGCTCCTTCCTTGTTTATTTCTGTTTTAGTCCAGAAGGCTTTTTTAAAATCATATGAAGTGAAACTGTGGGATTCTTTGCCACAGCCTGCTGTTGATGACCACAATTTATAAACAAACTTCTGGAAGAAAAATTTGATAATATTTAGACGAAGGCATTGTCTCTGGTTTGAAAAGTCCCCTGAGCCTTAGATCCTGAGAGCCTGGATGAGTATTGTGGGGAAGGAACAGGAGATGTTTTCCCAGTCTTATACTCTTCCTAAAGTGTTTCTTGTCGGGCTCAGTCAGAGACAGAACTAAGTGCTGGATTGACTTTGCTCCGATTCAATACAGCCTGTTTTCTCCTTTGGTCTCTGCAGGTACCAGGTTATTGTTTAACTGGCAGTAAGATCTTTATTCTAGGTGAGATAACGTGGTACAAATCTTGATATGTACCCCTTTTTGCTAATGTATAATTTTAAGACTTTATTAATGTCATCTTCTGTGCCTGTAGGGCACCTAGTGAAAAAAATATGAAACCCCATTTCTGACTAGGCCCTTTCAAAAATTATTATCTACAAGTTCATGAATCTGAAAATGATTCTCCCAATAATACAGAATATCTTGTTTAGATAAAATAGCCATATGGATGGTTAATAGCTTCACACATCCAGACTGATCAAGGTGGCAGCTGATAAAACAGGACTTGACCTATTTCAGATCTCATTGTATTTTTGCCCTGGGTAGCAAGCAAAAGTAATTTAGTTTAAATCATATTGCTTTTTTTCAACTTCACTCCTAGCCCTTATGTTCTACCCAAATCAATAAGAGGGAGAGTCTCTAAACAAGATCCTGTTAAAACAGTGACCTTACACTTCAGTGCTATTCAGGTGGGTTTAATAAGTCAAACAATTGTTTCTCTGAGGTGTTTTGCCCCTGTGCAGACAATAGGCAGATGCAGTTAGCATTGGGTTCAAAGACTTTTCTTATAGATACTAGTAGCAATCTGAGGAGTCACCTTTATACCAATTTGTACTGGATGAAACTAATATGCAGGAACTTTGTCATTTTGCAGACTTATTTTAAAGCACTCTGGTTTACGTCAGGTTATCTAAACTAATACTGAACTTCTGCTGTGTGAGGGCCTGAAGTATATCCAGTCAGAGATTTCCCAACAGACTGTTCTCTCATTCAAAAGTACCAATTCATCAGAGGTTGAACTAAGTTCTAGTTTGAAAAAACCAGAACCAATAAAACCCCCAAAACAAACACCACCACCACCACCCAGGCCTGAACAGAGCCCTGTGAAAACAGGGGAGTAAAGAACATGCTTTGAATTTTGTTTTCAGATACATTTGGCCTAGAATTTTCAAATTGTGGGTTATAATAGAGGAAGTTGAAATTGCAATGTTGTACTTTGCTATTTCAAACTGAATAGTTTGGTCTGGACCCTTTATGAGCGGGTGGTTGGTTTTGGGTTATTCCTCATTTTATGGCTTTTTTTAGTTTTGCTAGTTGTGTTGGGCTTTTTTCTTTTTTATAATTTAAATCAGAGGGTTTTTTTGGAGCAGAGACAATACAGAGATCCTGGAGTTCCTTGTGTAAAGTAGAACTGTATTTCTGCCTGGGTAAGAGAGATAGCTATCTAGGACAGCCAAAAGAGGATGTGACCAAAACGAAGGGCCTTCAGCTGGCTCTCTTCTTGGGGGAAGTTTCCCTTGTGCAAGAGAAACAGTGAAGGTGAAGCAGGGACAGACATAGTCCCTGTGGGAGGGAAGAAAGAGTGGAGAAGGGGGAGTATGTAGCTGTGCAGGACATGATTGTACCCCAACCTCCTTTCTTAACCAGAAAATCTGCATGCGGGTGATGCAATTCAAGGACAAAGTCTTCTGGTTGTGGTGATTTTTTGTAGAACAAGACTCACCTTTGGTGTTTTTCCTTCACAAAGCTACCCGAGGTCCTCCTGCTTTACCTTTGCATGCCAGGTGAGAACTGGAGCTCATTGTCACACATCTGTCCTATGAGAACTATTGTTTTCTGTAAATCATCCATGTTATGACCTTAGGTATTCTATATAGTAGTCATAAAGCAGAAAATTATCATCTATTTCTTACCCAACTGTCTGCCTTATAGAAAATGAGTGTGTCTGTAATTGGGCATGAAGTATTTTAAATCAGGCCATCAAACAGACTGCATCTGTTGTTCTCCTCATTATTATTCATTACACATCACAGCTACTGATGTTGTGTTTTCATTAATTTTTCTATTAACTTTTCCTCATCAATGTGATTAAAGATTCATTAATCTGAAGCAGAGTAAAACAACCTGCCGCCACCCCCCAAGCCTGAGATCACATCAAAACCATCCTGCATATAACATTAGGCAAAAACTGATTCAGCCTTATAAAAATGAGGTATCTCTGAAAACAGGTATGTTAGCAAAGGATTAGCTGTTCAAATGGTCAAGTCAAACAAGACATAATCAGGGCTAACTTTACACCTCCTCCTCATCTCACTTCTCCCATCTGCAATTTCACAACCCTTTAGATGGAAGTTTAACTTTTACCAATTATCTGTGTATTTAATTTGGCCATGTAATGGCAGACATTTCCAACTTGGCTAACTTTTTATATGCTATGTATTTAATGTAGCTGAAAGATTTTGTTTTTTTTTTTTTTAATTCCCTCTTGTTACAGTCTTTTAAGAAACATATGTGAGCTCTCCTGCCTCCTATCTCTTTCTGGCTGTTATAAGCAATGTTGCCTTTAAGTTTGAAAAGTACTGTTTCTAGCAGCTTGTAAAGAATAGGAAAATGACAGAAATAGAATGCCTCTAGATATGGTGTGTTCATGTGGATTTAGCAAATGTAACTTTTAGGAACCCACTGGTGATTGTAGTTTCATCAGTATTATTTTGTTATATAAAAAACACAGGCATGACCATTTCCTCAATATAAGCCCCCCCCCATAAACTGCTAGTGACTACCCTAATGTTAAGCCACTCTGACAGAAGGGAATACAGCATAATCAGGCATGGCAGTAGACTCATGTTTAAACCTGCCTTTCCCAAAATCTTCCATATTTTCTGTCAAGCTAATTTCAGCTTAGTACTTTTATGGAATCTGTGAAAGGATTCAGATGCGCTAATGTGCTTTGACTAAGGGCCTTCTGGTGCTTGCTCGGCTCCTCCTGTGTTTCAAGAACTGTTTGCAAGTCTCTGCTCGGTTACATGCTCACTCTCCTTGGCAGCAAAGCTTACAAACGAAGGTAGTGCTGATCATAACCTCCCCAATGTGAGTTAGTTTTCTTCACAGTAACCACTATTTAGGTTTTGCTTTAACAAAGCACTCGGGCTTACCCTGGAAGACAAATGTTACTTCATCTGGTCTTGCGTGCCTTACCTAATGGAGATGGATTAAACTGCATGCATTGAAAATTGGATCATGGTCCAATTTCCCAGCTTTCCTTCACAGCTGGGAAGAACTAAAGAAACTGCTGTCCATAGAGGAATTTGGGCGGGAATGCTAAAGACACTTGGCCCATAGGCTGCTGGCAATGCTCTACCTGTTTTATGTGCTTTTCCAAAATGTGAATGAGTTAATTAAATGATTTCTTTCAGCCCGTACAGAACATGGGGTGTGTCTGCAGGTTGTCTTTCTGTCTGAGACCCATGAGAGTGTAATACTTCTTACCATTCACTTCTCCTGGGAAGCATGTCAGAAATGAGGCCATACGCATAATGCATCAACCTGAAATGGCAATGCAGTGGGGAGAAGAAAGTTTGTGTTTGGGCCATAGCGGCATAAGAAAGCCAAAAGGAAGAAACTGCCTCAAGCTTTTACTGAATCAGTGAATTAGTCCATCTAGGTGTTGTGTAGCACCTGTGCCCTAGCTTTGAGCTTTGCTCCACCCAAATACTTTGTATGGGTGTAATGGTAACTGACATACTTTCAGAAAAAAAAAAAAAAGCTAGCCAGATCTGCTAGCCAGATCTTATTGCAGATGTGCTTGTCTTAGAGCTTCCTGACTTTGCAGAGTCCACTTCTGCAGCCTGGATTTTCAAAGGGTCCTGAATTCAATGGAGTTGCTTAAAGGACTCTAGTCATAACCTGCTGCTACCAATAATGGCCTGGCTAACACCATCCTCCCATACCAATTTCTAGACAGCTCAGTGCACAAATTAATGCTAAGTGGTCAGCAACTGAACAGTGAATGAGCCATGGGGTGTCCTTGATGCCTCTGAAATATCTGTGAACGGTGACTTCAGTCTCTGCATGGACTGCCCTTCTTGGGAACAGGGACCTCCAGGTCCTGTGGTTGGTACCAGCCTATTTGAAACAACATTTTAATAGATCAACATCGTGGTTCTAGAGAAGAATAAATTTAATTTACTGTAAGGCAAAATTGACAAAACTTAGGTCTACAGGCAGAAACAAGTGAGACAAAAGCAGGCTTCATAGCAACATATTCTGCAAGTTATCTTTAGTTTCACCCATCTAAAAAGCTCTGTGGCTGGCACCCATGTCTCTTGCAAAACTTCAGATATTTAGATACTGTTTTCAGCAACCAGGTTTGGGGAGAAGTCTCTGCTGTTTTCTCCTTGGAGAGGCCTTCAGCTTTCAGAGTTTGTAATTCATAAAGACAATATTTAATTAAGGCATCAGGAGGAGGTAAGCGAGGGAACTTCTTGTTTCTTGCACTTTTTGTCCCCAGGTGTGCTTATTGTCCCTGCTTAATTTTGAAAGAAGAAAAATGCTGTTGTCCTCTGGACATGGCTGTATAGGGCCATCTTCTGGTCAGGCAATAAATAAAACTCTTTACTGAGTGTTAATGCAGCCTTATGACTGGCTGGGCAGTAACTTGGCAGTAAACACTGTTTTATACAGATAAATAAACGAGACCAGTGCATGCTCTGTGTTCCTCTCTTAATAGAGGATACATATGATGGCGGTCCAACAGCTTTGAGGTGACAAGTTCTGCATGGGAAAATTCTTTATGGAGGGTGACTTTTAGAGATGCAGCAGTTCTGACGTTTTGGAGGCAGACCTGTCTGGATATCAAATAAATCAGGCCATACAAAAACCCCTCAGCACTAGTGAAAACTTTTGAGTCTTGGATATTTGAAAGGCTGTTAGAACCAATAGTTTTAAACCAATGTTGACCGAGATCATATTCTGTTCACTTTTTTGTGTATTTTAAAAATGCTAATCTTTTCTTAAGATCCTATTCATATATACTTTAAGTGAGGTCCAGGGTTGCATTTTTATACATGTATTTTCCATTCCAATTTTTTGAGAAAAGCATAAGACACGTACTGGGAGTACTCAGCTGAAATTTATTCAGTCTACTTGAGACAGTTAAGCACAGCAGACTTGGAGGAAAGATATAGTTTTATCTGAATTTACACTATATTGCTAATGGTGAAGGAGAAGAATTGTCTGGAAACTTCTTAGTTTCATCATAATTGAGTACTGGAGGAAAGGTATATGGACTAGCTCTGGCCAAGTGGAAATGCCAGAGAAGCTGATTTTTTTTTTTTATATGTATATTCAAGGTTTTAGTGGATTTGATGCCTTTGGGTACATTTGGCACACAAGCAGAACACTTCAAAGTGATGTGCTATTAAACTGGAACGAACAACAGTTTAAAACAGAATTGAAGAGATGAGATGCAAACTAAATTGTTTACAGCTCTGAAGAAACATCTAACACTTGGATGATGAAAAGTGAAATCACAAATTTTAGGAGGAAATATTGCAGTCAATAGAGATATTGGTTCGCCTGGAGACAAATCAGTAGGAGTTACCTGTATTGCCCTTCAGAGATGATGTCTTTTTAGTCTCTCTTGATCTTTGAGGAAAATGCACTATCTGAAAACCAGGTTCAACTGCGACCCTTTTAACAAGACTATTTGCCAGAAATGACATTCTGTCTAAACCCTGGCCGGACCATTTCAGTCTCATGCTGCTCATATTCTAACTATGTAAATGCTATGTGGCACAAAATGGCTGCATCAGAGTTTAATACACAGCTGTGCAGGGAAGGAGCCCATCTCATGGAGCAAAGAGGCAAGGAGGGCAGCCCAGTCTGTTGCAAGAGGCATGTTGATGAGGGGTGCGGTGTATGGTAAAGCCTGGAAGTTCACATTGACTAGAAATGATCTTGTCTTCAAATTAAAGGGGTTTGAAGTCAGTATCTAATTGTTGGTATGCATAACTTTGCTTGGATTGATTGCTTTTCTATGTGGAGCTGCAAATGAAAAAAATGCTGGTACCTGACTTATTGCAGTGTTCTAACAGATAGTGAAAGATGACCTGGAAAATGCTGCATCTTTTATGTCCATAAACTCACCTCCACTCCCCCATGCTTATCCACCCCCCTTCTTAGGGTTTTAGCAATCCAATACCTAAACAATTATGTAACTTGTAAGTGCAGCATAAATTATCTATTTTACAGCTTATAAGGAGGAGCACAAAAGGACTCATGAATTCACAAAGATTATTTTTGTAATTTCATCAATTGAAAGCAAATTGATGAAACAGTTTATCCAACTCATTAAGTGAACTGACCCCTGAAGGTTAATGTAGTTTCTGAAAGTGCCAGAGCAATGAAGGAGGGAGAGCAGTATCAGGGTGACTATGGCATGTGCAACAACTTACTGCCTCTGTGCAGAGAGGGCTGTGGGGTGGGATTCAGTGGAATGACTTCTTTGTTTTTCCAGCACTTCCTGAATAACAGAACAGCCTGTGCTCCAAAATATACCCTGGTGGTAGTAAGCTGCTTCTCTCACCTATTCTCCGAAGAGCCATAGATCTGAAACCTGAGGAGTGATACTCATTACAGGGAAATGCATCATTCAGTGAACATGGAAGAAAAAAGCACACCACATGTGAAATAATAGCTGTTAACTACATGTGGTTAACAGGTCAATGGCAGCATACAATGAGTCTTTCTCCTCCCAGCTATATCAGTTTCACAGTGTTGCAATTTTACTATCTGCATAAACTTAACTGATTTATCTGAATAAGAGGAGTAGCAAGCCAATGCCATTAACGGCATGTGCCACATGGTGGATATTTCATGACATGCCCAACAAAATAACTTTCTATGCAGTAGATATTTCATTCAACTTGAAGTTGTCTGACTCATCTGACCTAAGATAACAATGATCATCTGCTATTCACCTGGGAAGCCCGTTCGTAGAGAAGCGGTACACTGCCCACTTGTTCCTCTAGCCCTGGTATCCCTAAAAATACTTCTGGATCTTCCATATTGCAGAAAGGAAGAGGTAGAGAAAGCGTTAACTGTTCAGATGCAGCACCTGCTTAAAAGGTTGCTGCCTCGATTCAGTTTGCAGAGAGCAGGGGGTGGTGTGGGAGCAGGAAGGATGCAATGTCTCCAGCTGTTTGAAGAATTCCTGCCATCAAGCATATACCTGAGGTCTGAAGATAGGCTTTGTAGAGTGCACTTCATGTTGATCTTAGTTTCACTTAGGCTGATGTTCAATGCTGACAACAAGCTGTTCTGTAGTAGCTCTTGTTATTTTCCCAGACAGCACCCTTAGGACTGTATAAATGGCAGCAACAGGAAAAAAATATTGAGAACATCATTATTCTCTAAGTGAGTTTCTGTTGTTGTTACAGAACTTGGAGAGTCAGGAGCACTGAGACTCATAAAAGTGTCTTTGGTTATTAGTTCTTATGATTTCCTCTTTTTTTGCTATGTTGGAAATGAGCTGGGATCCTGAATGAAACATGCATTTAAGATGATGGTATTTCCTGGAGTTTATGGAATGCATGCTACAACATGATGAATTGGTATAATATGTTTATCTTGAGTGTTCATAAGATAGAAATACTCACTTATTCCACACTTAAATAAATAAAATTAGAGGTAGTTTAGAATCAAAGCTAATTCCTAGAGAAAATCTTACAGGACTCAAAGTAAGGAAAAATGTTGAAGAAAGGCTCTCTTTTTTTTTTTTTTTTTTTTTTTTCCCCTCCTTAAACCACTGAAAAAACATGGTACTCTGTTTCTTTTTTTCCTCCCAGATTTAGAAATACACTAACATTCTCTTCATGCAAAATCCAAATGTAAAAAGTACTTGATAATGCACCTACCTGCTTCTGTTTCCAAATGTCACAGCTATAGTTTAAGCTAGCTTGTGATGATGTACTTACTGGTGAATATTACTGATAGCATCAGCATAAATGGCTTGAAAATTTTATTTTCTGCTTGCAAAGGATTTAGGTAAGGCTTATCATGCTGACAAAGCAACAAAATCTGTTTCTGATGACAGAAAGCTATTGGTTTTTTAACTTAACTGCATGGAGATGGAGCAAGTTCTAAGGAGTGAAGGAGCTGCCCTGTGTGACGTGGGACTGGCCCTGCTCATGGGCACCTCACACTGTCCATAACACCTCAAGAAACCAGATGACATCTGGGCTCTAACTAAACATTCAATGAGTACAGCATGAGTTATAACTGGGCTGCAACTTTCTGTACATACACTCCTGGTCACCCAGAAATATGAGGTAATTTACCGTTGCTGAACTTACAAAGGAAGAGTATATTGTTGAGCTGTATTACCTTGCTTCTCCTGTGGGCTAATAGCACTAAGGTAGCTTATCAGATCTTGGTAAGAAATAGGTTTTTCACTTCTTAAGAATTATCCAGGCCCTTTTTAATGCAAAACATGTCTTGAGGTTTTCCTGTCCTCCTCACAGGTCTTAGAGCACCTTGCTATCTGATTGTGCTTTTACAGATTCATTGATGTCATACTTAAGGATGTAGTTAAATAATTATACAAACTCTTCCTGAAGCAAAAGAACAGACTTATCAGGTCTGACAGATGCTTTTAGGCTCTGACTCCACAAGGAGTTTTGGGCAAGCAGATCTTTTGCGGCATGTTATTACCATGTCAAATGAGGCTCTATACGTGCTGCTGTCCCTCTCATGGGGCCTTGCACAGAAAGGGGCCCAGAACTAGAGCAATGGGCATGCTATTGTAGTCTAGTCATATGAACTGCCAGCTCTTTTTTGTCATGTGGGCAAGTGACTGGACTGACAGTGTGAAGATGCTATTACTCAGTTATAACCAACCTGATACTTCATTAGTCTCAATCTCCCCTTGCATGTTAAACTTCTTCAGAAAAAGTGTTGCATATTTATTTCCAGCCCCCATCTTGCCAATTATTCAGGCTTTGTCATTAAAATCCTGTCTGTGACTGGAAAAAGTCGTGAAGACAAATGTCTTCAGGGCCTGCTTGTGCAATGGAAAGCAGTTCAGAGATTCTTGCCCTTGTACCAAAATGGATGGATCCGAAACCAAAACTTGCATAAGTATGCCCCTAACAGGCAGTTAATTGTCTAGGGCACAGAAATAGTCTTCTGTGCTTCTGAGACGCATATGACTGTCTGCAAAGCAGTGGTCAGGCTTGTGAGAGCCAGCCTGGAGAGCTTTTGTGGCATGCTACAGACATATCTGTAAAGGCAGTTCCAACTCCCCATCAGAGGAACAAATTGCTGGACAAAAGTTAAATCTGAAGAAATATTATTGCTGCAATTTGGGGTTGTACTGGAAGTTCCTTCCCCATAAATTTCATGTAAAGCTGTAAAATGTAGTTGCTGTCTGTCACCACAGCTTGCTAAAATGGCTCTGTTTTCCTCTAGGATGACTGCCTAAAGAGTACTGATTGAGCAAGACCTTGTCAGGCTGTGGGTTTACTTGTGGTCTATGTATCTTAGGCTCATGTAGTCCTTGCAATATTCCCTTGGAAACAAGCTCTGAATGGTCAGCAGTGAGTTATTGCAGGAGGGGTTCAGAACCAAGTCAGCAGAACCTTAGCTCCATGCTGTAAGTGTAATGGATGTTGTAATGAGTCCTACGTTTCAGTGAGGTACCCAGCAGAATGAAAGCTGTTGACATATATGGTGAATATGTTAATCATGATGACATAGGAAAAGTAGCCAACTGATTGCAAATCTCATTGCAAAGTATGGTAATTGCCATTTCTGTAGGTGTATAGAAGGTGTCCTGAAGTGCTGTGACTAGTCCACATGCTGTTAAGTATTCCATGTTTAAATGGACACATAAGAGAGGGGACTTGGTTTTTTTATTATTTTCCTTGATCAAAAACATCATCTTGTTGTCTACTGCAAAGGAAATGGGTGGATAAGGTATTGTAGAGGCTGTGCAGGAGTTGCCTTTTATGATGAGGTGTCAACTGAAGGTCAAGGCAATATTTTTGCAAGAGTTCATTAAAGTGTTTAGTAAGATGATGCTTCTTGAAGAAATTCCTCTAGCTGAGAAAGGTCAGTTGATAGGGAAGCGATACAGTGGATGCACTTGGTTGTATATGTCTGAGAGGAGAAACTACACAACTGGAATTTGTCAGAAAAGGGAAAGGAGAACTACAGCATTAAAGAAATGAGTGAGCATTTACTCTGACATCTGCTACAGGTTTGTTCCCAAAGGAAGTCTCAAGGGTGCTAAGAAAATCACTGTTAAGCCCTGGGGGTGCAAAGCAATCTTTCTTGACAGACAAGTACAAACCTTAAAATAGCCAATGTTTCAGGAAATGGTGCTGTAGACCTTCAGACAATTGTCCCACTTGGCTCAGGGTAACAAGGTGGCTGCTGTGGAAAGATCCCTTTGAATGGCTGCCCTCTTGACTTAGTGCCATTAAGCCGTAGTATAAGAATTAGATCATGCCACCAATGAAAAGGCAGGGTGAGATGCTGCAAGGTGGTGCAACTTGGGCTTCAGGCTGAGAGTGGAGAAGCACTGTGGTGGCATTTCCACCTGGAAACCCCAGGCAGGACGTGATGTCCTAGACCAGAGGAAATATAGCTGAGGCAGCTCCCTTCCTTGCAGGGGATTTAGTATAACTGGCAGTGCTTGGTGAGCATGGTTGACGTCTGTAGCCCACCACAGAAAAGCCACTCACAGGTGATGACAGAGAAGGCTTTGTGCAGTATTTCACGGTCATCTTTGAGTGCCCAGCTCCTGCTTGACCTTGTGGAGACATGTGGCCTGGTGTAGTCCAGGTGTTTGCTCATGCACTTTAGGTGCTGTGCTGCAACCTTGGTGGGTGGGAATCAGACTCTGCTGGGGTGCCAAATAATTTTTTTGAAGTGGTTCTGCATGAAAAGCCTTTTCTTGCAGCTTATCAAAAGTATAGTGAATCATTCCTAAATTGAATGCTGCAACTTTCCATTTGAAGAGAAACTGAATGAGAGTTGCGTTCTGTGAAACTCTTTCCTTCTTTTGGATTTTTTGAGATTTTTTTTTTTTCCTTCGAGCCACAAAGAACCATGTGGACAGGGTAGATTACCCATGTCTGTTTCTTTCTTTTTCTCATTAGGAAGATGCAAGATCAGAGATCTGATCCGTAATTCTTCTTTGTCTTATCAACATTTTTGTTTTGCATTGACTATGATTACAACACTAGGATTTCCCACTGCACTCCAGAAAAAATGAGCAGCCTGCTGCAAGCTTGGGAAAGCTGAGTTCTTTCTCTCAATACTGACCGCAATGAAGAAAGCCTGGAGTTGTCTATTACTTCACTGTTCTGCTGTGAAATGAAAGGTAGTTAACAGTTTTCTCTTTAAAGGGGCAACATCCTTCATACACTTTTTCTTTGCTTTTCAAAGACTGGGTCTCATCTATCTTCACCCTGATACATCAAGATAGTAACTGCAGCTCAGCAAGTTACTAACACAAGGGGAAAAAGGGCTGCCTCTTTCTTGGCTGTAATTGTCTGCAAAGTGGTATATGTCACTTCCAATTTTACACTAGCTGAAACTCTTTGGTGTTTTTTGTCTTGCAGTTATTCCCAGGAAGGGAATCCTTGTTCCCACATATTTACGTCTTGATTGGTAGTGGGAGAGGTTGGCTTGCTTTGTTGCTGGTGAGCAAATGAGGGTAAGACTGCAATCATTACTAAACAAGGCCCAACACCTTCCCTTCCAGGCCTTTCGATGTGCTTCTTTCCTCCCCATGTTAGGATTCCTACACTTGACCACATTAACTGGGGGTTTTTTGTTTGTTTTTTAACCTGGTGACTGATTTATGGACATTACAATCAAATAATCACCAGGAGAATCAGTGTAGTGTACTTCAGCAGAAACAGTATTTAATATGTCAGTTTTTATTAAGCAAGACTGATTATGTAGTTAAATACTTGAGTAAAGCATTCCATATAGGACTGAGGCCAGTGTGCCTTCACAGAAAGCACGCTAGTGCCTCAATGAATGGATTTAAAAGGTTAAAGTGAATGTAAAAAATTGGGAATAGCCTCATGCTGCCAAAGAGGAAGAAGAGAACAATTCAGCTTGGGAGGTACAGAGGGCTTCCTGCAAGCAAGTCTCCTTGGTCGCCTATAAAGTAAAACTCGCGCTGTGCATGAGCTGGGTGCTGGCTCTATGCACAGGCTGGAATTTAATGAACAATGTGAAATTCCTACCAAGAGCAGTGCCCAAGGAGGCATATAAAACGTGGGAGTGAGCAATGACAGAGTTCTTGGAAATAAAATAAAATAAAAGGCTTAATGGGATAACATCCAACAAAACTAACAAAGTAAGTCACATAGTTTAGCTAAATTAGGCTCTAGCTCTGAATCAACATTTGGAGGAGTCTCTCAGTCTCCACTCATGATAGTGGGAATCTAGGGAGACTAGGTGTGCAGAACAGTGATTTTTTTAAATTATTATTTTTTTCCCCTGCCCCACATTGGGAAGAGTTACAAGAAGGTGAAACTAGGATTACCCCATCACAATAAAAACTCTGAAGGATATTGCCACTTGGAGCACACTAAAAAAAAAAAAAAAGACTTTTTTTAATGTCTGGACACAACTATGGAATCAAATTAATGTTTCTTCGCTGGCAGGCTCCATGCCTGCTGGATTTCTGCATCTCCATGGAAGCAAACTGAGGTTCAGATGTGGCTTTATGCATTCTTCATATGCATAGAGGCTCCTTTACTATGCCTCCTGTCCTGGTTTTGGCTGGGATAGAGTTAATTTTCTTCCTAGTAGCTGGTAGTGCTGGGTTTTGGATTTAGTGTGATAATGATGTTGATAACACACTGATGTTTTAGTTGTCGCTAAGTAGCGCTTATCCTAAGTCAAGGATTTTTCAGTTTCCCATGCTCTGCCAGCAAGCAGGTGTGCAAGGAGCTGGGAGGGAGCACAGCCGGGACAGCTGACCCGAACTAGCCAAAGGGATATTCCATACCACAGAATGTCAAGCTCAGTACATGCTCAGCATATAAACTGGGGGGAGTTGGCTGGAAAACAAGGGTTGCTCCTTCCATTCCCTGGTGTCCAGAAAGAGGGACAGGTGCTGCTTGGGCATCGGTCAGTAGGTGGTGAGCAACTGCATTGTGCATCATTTGTCTTTTCTTGGGTTTTATTTCTCTCTTTTTATACTCCTTTTCATTACTGTTATTATTATATTTTTATTACTGTTATTGTTAGTATTATATTTTACTTTAGTTATTAAACTGTTCTTATCTCAACCCACAAGTTTTACTTTTTTTTTTCCCCAATTCTCCTCCCCATCCCAGTGTGGGGGGAGGGGTGAGTGGCTACGTGGTACTTAGCTGCTGGCTGGGGTTAAACCACGACACCTCCTTATTTTGCATCTGCTATGGGACAAACACCATCAAAAGGCAGATCTACAGTCACTTAAGGGTCAGGAGCATTGGATGGTCAGGCCCAGAAGACCCAAACAGTCTGACTCTTCAAGCCACTGGGTCATACTCTGCGTCAGAGCAAAGCTCTCTTCTAATTTTCATAGCAATGGTGGTGTATTATGTTTTTAAAAGACGGAAGAAAAGTCTAAAACACTCAAATTTTGTACCATCACTTTTGAGCTCACAGATAGTCAAGATGCAGCAAGTCTTTAATCACTTTTTTACTAAAAGCAAAATCCTCTCTTTGAAGATAGCCAAAGGGAACCAGGGTTCAGCATTTCACCTTTTACTAAAAATAGGAATAATGATCATCTTTGAGATGTCCTTGACTAAGAAACTAGGCTCCTATTTCTGGGATGGACGGTAGGATCCAGTGTTTCTGTGTACAGTAATCAATGCTGAACTGGCGTTCTTTGCAGCATCACTTCTGGGAATCCCATGGCTGCTACAACAACAACTCCAGCTATTGAACCAGTCTCTTAGGTAATCAGCTTCTCCCTTATATCATGTGCTGGGTTTCTTTTTAATTAGAAAAAAATGCTGTTTCTTACAAGCAAAAGGCTTCTGTCATTAGCACTGTGTGTCTGTCTGGGCATTTGGTCCCAGATTAATTTAGAAGCTGAAGCAGAAGCAGTCTCATGAGTGAATTGAGGTTTTTCCCCTGTCATCATGAAAGATCAGTACTGATCTAAAACACTTTCAGGAAGGTCCCACTTTGAAATGGCCTTTAATACTGGTGATTTCTAATGGGATGCTGAAATATGACAGCAGGAATGTGTGCAATGAGTTCTGAAAGTCTAATGCCAGTCTAACATTTATCTTTTGTGTTGCTAATCTCTTTTGCCAGGAGATTAGTTTTCAATATCTTGAAATAAAAGCTTATTCACCCTTTCAGGTCCCGACACTATGCAATTGGAACGTAGATTCTGCTTGCTCTTTTCCCTTTCTGGGTACCTTAAACTGAACCTTACTATGTTTTTTGCTTTCTGTGCTGTTTTTCTGCCACCTTTGTTCCCCCGCTCTCTCTTTCACATGGCAAATTGCTATGGATCCACCTCAGCTTGCCACCCCCCCAGTTTCCAGCTTGTTTTGATGTTTCCTGTTTACACCTGCCCCTATTTCTGTATGGTCCTACCTTTCTATGGCAAAATCTACCCAACCCCCAGCTTTTGTCCCATGCTGACCACCAGCAGACACCCCCTAAGCAGCATTTTGCCCAGGATCCACCGCAGCTCCAAATATTGCATCAGTGTATCTGAGAAATGTGGCCTTTTGCTCTCTGCTCATCTGACCATGCTTGTACCTTCCTGCCTCTCAGGGAATTCAAGTGGAAAGAGGTTAATCTGCAGCTACAGTGGGATTATAGCCTGTCTTGCATAAGATTGGCTCTACAAACCTATGTTATGCCATGATTAAAATGACAGTACTACTTGGTTGAGGAGACTAACAACAATGTGCTTTGCATGCAGCTCAGATTCTTTGACATGTTCTCCATTTAGATTTTTCCTGCAATATTGTCTTCAGATGTTCAGTTTCATTTGTGTCACTTGGCATAGATTAATGACACTGCAGCTCTGAATAATTTTATTACCTACTACTATGTATTGATGCTAATGAATTATGTTATTTCTGCACCATTATGTGTTATCATTCTTCAGTACAATTGAGACACAATGTATTGGTACTTGAAAGATGTCCTGCCACTTCTTATGACTTGAACTGTATTTTATTTCCATGGTTTTAGATCTTAAACTTTTCTTGATTTATACGGCTCATCTGATGGTACATTTTTAAGTCCCTGAGTGACTGCCTAGGAACTCTTACTTTTGGAAAAAATACAGTTTATGAAACATTTAAGACACCGTCCAGACTTCCCCAATGTATTTCTATCAACTCAGTGATGAAGAAATGCGCCCATTCTCAGAAATGGTTTTTGGAATTATTTACTAGATATATTTGGAGACATATACTAGAGCTGGTGTGCAAGGGTATGTGTTTTAGGCACCATGAAGCCAATTTAATTATCCAATTGAAAGAACTTAGGGGATCATCTAGATATTTAAAAAACTGAGAATTAACCAAGTTCTTTCACCTCAAGCGTGACCTTGTTTTTCAACTTATATATCCTGTACTTTCGCTTGCTGTTTATTGTGGAATACGCTAACAGCTTTTTGCTTGTTCAGTAAACTGGAACTTAAGTTAAACATCAGTTATGTGGCACCTTTTGTAATGTATGACCCTTCTCATACTGTGAACCACATTCTGTTCATGGTCTGTATTTATAACAAATGGCTTTTATTCTGCATTTACATTGGTAAGAAGAAATGGAATTAATCCATTGCCATATAAAATCAGTTAACATCTGCAGTCATACTGGTCTGTAACAAAAAGAATCTGTTATTTTTTGGTGGGGGGGTGGGGAGAATAGTAAATAAATTACACTGCTGTTGTAATAACTGTCTTGATTTGTTTTGTTGTTGTTTAGTGTCCTTCAGAACTATATCATTTGAGCAATATTGCTAGTAAGAAATCAATGTGCTCAGACAATTACCAAAATAGAGCAGTCCCATAAGATTTGTTGTGTTGGTAGTCATAAATAGAATGAAACACTATCTGTAAAGGCAATAAAACACTGCCATGAAAAGCCTGGCTAATTATGCTTCCCTGCAATTTCAGTTGATAACACCACCTCAATAGGTATTAGACTTCAGAATGAGTAAAGTAATTTGGGCAAGGGAGAAGAAGTCAACAGAATTTACCAGGTTATGAAGTCATGTAGGGCTTGCATTAATTTTAAGTAAGGTCTGCTGTCACATGGAGTATCAGCCCATGTAGAAGGGGTTTCCTTAGGTGAATGTAAATGATCTTGTTCAACTTGACAAAATTTTTATTTAAAAAGGTGAACCAGGTGAATCACTAGCTCAACTGTCAAGGTTCCATAAATGCATCCCTACCTGTGATCCTAGATTGTGTACTAGTAAGAAGGTTTGATTTTTAGGACAGTTGATCTTTTATTCTAGATATTTGCAGTATAACTTGAAGTGGTAGGTTTCTTTCCACAACCAAAGCAAATATGGTAGTGTTAGGTGTGAACTGCCTCTTAGCTGCCTGTTCCCTCCTAGCTGGGGTCTGCAAGGGGCTTTTCCTCAGAACTTCACATTTGCAGCATCAAATTTCCCTGCAAATTTGCAGCTAATCAAGATGCATGTCCTAATTCCTGACACTTTTAAACTCACCTGAACTTGCAGGAGTAGTGTACCCACATGCTACTTCTACCAGACTTCTTATTTCTGAGGAAGTATCAGGCAGCTTCACCTGAACTCCTGTAGTTCTTGAGAACACTGCAAGTTCTTTTATTAAAGCTAATGTACTCCTGAGTACAGAGCTGGAAACAAAGTTATGAAAGAAATTGGAAAAAAAAAAAGGCAAACACAAATTCTTAATATTCTATGATGTCCTAATATTCTATGACAATAGTTAACAGTAGCTATTCTCAGCTGTGCCAGCATCCTAACTTTCTTACATGGGACCTTGAAGAAATAATTAACCTGTTAAGCAAACTTCTCTTAGTTCTTCTAGCCACCATCTGTCTGACACTTCCCAGAAGTCAACCCTAAACTAACGGAATATCTAGCACCCCTGGCTAATCAGAGCAGCAACCTTCTGAACTCCACACTTCTTTTCCAAGACAACTCACTTTGTCTTCCCTTTGTTTACTTATTTGCTTCCTGGTGCTTTCATCCAACAAAGTATAGTTTTATTGACTTACAAACTGATTATGATGACTTTTCTTTTCTTCCTTTTCCCAGGAGTAGATTTTCTTGTTTCCTTGCCCTGGTGCCAGTTGGTTTGTTTCTGGATATGTTACAGGATTTTTTAAAAATGATTGTATGATTTAAATGATTGGTGAAGACTTTCAACAGGATTATAATGACCTCAGGAAATGAGCTGATGCATCTGGAATGCACACTGCAGTGCGTAGATGTTTGTCTTTGAACATGTTACTCCCTTTGTGATATATCTTCCCATCACCTAGATATGCTTAACGTAGTCTTCAGTGAGAATTGCTCTCCTTTCCAAGAAACTCTTGAAAGGCTGAAGGAGGTGCAAAGTGAAATGGATGGTTTTAAGAAGTTATTTTGTTCCAATGCAACAGAAACTTGGTGCTTTATGCCCAAGCTGTACATCAGTGCAATGATTAAAACATTTGTCATCACCCAACAAGGTGTACTACTCCAACCATCTGATCATAGCTACTTACCCTTCTAGCTGCACCTCTACTGGTTTTCAGGAGAGAAAATTACACTGGCTTTATACAGCAGCATGATTCTTTAAAACTTATATTGCATTCCTGTGTAGTCTGCTGTGAAATGAAGCAGGTGGAAGAGGGAGGAGGTATAAACATATTATACCCTTGGCCTTTTGTGTGCTTCTATAATCTACGATAATCACAATATATTATAGCAATCTCTACAACAGTCTTACTACTGAAACACCACTGTGTTAAAATGGAGGTTATATTCACAGCTGTGAGCTCATGGGTTTTTTTAAATTCTCTGAAAGCATCAAGCAAACTGTATGCTAGAACAGATTTAGTGAACTTCTAATTTTGTACTAGAAATGGTTATTACATAGTTTAATCCTAAATGCAAGATTAAGGAAATCTGCAGTGAATTACTTAGTGTCAGGACTACATAAATCAATAGAATACTGCAGCACTTAACTGCACTTAGTTGTGCTCTTGTTTTGTTCTTCTCCTAGCCAGACTCTGCTTTGGTTTCTCAGGAAATGCATCCAAATGTGCATGGAGTACACTGAATTTCCTTTTTCCAGGGACGTCAGGTGTTCATTCTCATTCCTACCCCTTTTCAGTTGTTTAGCATTATGTGCCCCCTTGATTTTTTTCCTTTTCTGTCCTGTCTTCTAAGCACAATAGCAATGAAGCTAAAGTTTGAATTCAAATAGGAAATACCTTACTCCCAGTGTCTGAAGTTTCAGTAGGATTCCTTTGAATGCACTCTTATACGTATCTGTCTGTCAGGGAAAAATTTTGTTGACAGGGTGGTATCTCTGCTCTTTTTTAAGCATTGTCTGTTCAGGTTCAGTTTCAGCAGGACAAAGAGACAGACATGATTTTAAATCTACAAATACAAGGAATGAGAAAGCAAGGAGGGTGAATTAATTATATACACAAGGGAAATTCTATTAAGAGAACTTCCAGGGTGTATATCAGAAATAGCTTCCCATCAGAAAGACATGTGGATATAAAACAGGGAGGTGATTAAAAAACTATCATGATAATGGGATGTCTAGATACAAACACATTATCAAAATCTGGTTTTAAAAGCCTTGCCTGGGATAATGCTGCACTGATCTGGATGGATGGATCGTCGAGGCAGCTAAAGGGTTAGACATTTCTAGCCTTTATTTAAGAGGTTTGGTACTCTGTTACTACTCAAAGCAACAGGAGAACCTGCAGTGATGTCTTCCGTGTAAGTAAGGGTGGCTGACTCTGAAAGATAGGGGTGGGGGAGACAGCGCAAAATTCAGGGTGCAACATAATGTTGGCAATTGCAAGGTCCAAGCCTTTGCATGGTAGTTCCTTCCCCCTCAGCTCTGCTGATACCACTGTTTGTGGGGTCATGCTGTGAATCAGGTGAGGAAAGTGGACTACTCCTGGAGAGGGAAGAAAGAAAAACTATATCTTGCCTGCATCACTTTGGCTGTCCAGTTGCTACAGCAGTGATAGACACAACTGCAGCGCAAAAAATTGCAATGGCAAGGTAGAAAAAGCAGCAGGGAGAGATGGAAATTGTGAAAGTTGGCTCTATCACTAAAGGCAGCCACACACAAAGAAATGGAAAAATGGGATGAGGGGAGAGAAAAGAGGCATTTAGAGGGTGTGAGATGGATGGGTGGATGGATATTTAAGAAGACAAAGATAGGAAGATAACGGAAAGAATTTTTTTTAAAAAGGAACTTGAGGAGACCACAGTAAGTGGATGTGAAGGAGGTGAATGGATAGAATAATGT
The DNA here is from genome assembly GCF_018139145.2 of Gymnogyps californianus. Taxonomy (NCBI): domain Eukaryota; kingdom Metazoa; phylum Chordata; class Aves; order Accipitriformes; family Cathartidae; genus Gymnogyps; species Gymnogyps californianus. The sequence goes on along the minus strand of NC_059472.1, from coordinate 115,921,614 downwards.
CCATGGACCTAAGAGAGAGCTGAAATGGAACAGCAAAATCAAATTACAAAAGGGATTCTGGAAGTGGTTGGAGTAAGTTATACATTATATATGTGTGTGTATTTGCACTAGTACATATATTACATGTACTACTAGTTATGAACATGAAAGTGTTAAAAGTCCTTTTTCCTCTAACTGGTGCTTCTGTTACCAAAGGCTGGATTTGAGGAGGAGATTCTGAATCCCTCTTTCCATTCTGATTAGCTCTTTGAGACTATCTGTTCTTTGTTCTGCTCCAAGTCTCAGCATTAAATCCCACTCTTAGCCCTAAATCCTCTTCATGTGATGTGGTCATCTGTGAAGTTCTGACTTGTGGCTTTAAGGTTTTCATATCTAGCTATTTTATGAAAGACATTCTCCCTATACATCAAATCTATCAACACTTCTAGGAAATTCTGCAAAGTCTAATGTTTGTGACCGCTTACTGGTGGAAAAAGTACTGTCTAGAACTTCCCTGTCCATGTATTTGGTATCTACTTTTCCCTGGTGAATTTCATCCTTAGGAATGTCCACGGATAAAGTATCATAACTGTCCAGGCAAAAGGGAGATTATATTGAAGCAGCCACAATACACTGGCCATGTTGGCTCGAGTGCTGTAATCAGGAAATTGAATCAGTACGTGACCTCTTGCTCGCCGTGAAAATCTCATTGCAAATGTAGTAGCAGAAATGCCCAACAGGTTAGAATATGCTCACATAAACAACTTGTTAAATAACTTTGAATACTATTATCTTCAAATTGGAAGCGTGTGTGTCATCCAGACAAAAAAAAGAAAAGGTTATTGAATTAAAGGTTCTGTGAATTTGCCACTTAAGTAATACATGTGTCAGCTGTGGCTTCAGCACTAACATTGCTGCTCTCATCAGGAGGAGGTCTTGTATCCTTCAGTGGTCTAGCTCATGGAGGTTTCCTTATGCTGCAGAGTCCATAGGCTTACAGATCGAGAAAGATGCTGAAACTTCTTGAAGCAATGCCTGGTTCTTCCTATATGTCCAAAAATAATAAAGGGAAGGCACAGGTCAAACCTGGAAATCTGGCTATAACATGCTAATTACAAGAAAAGAGTTTCCCCTCATTCTGCCAGGCAGGGTTTTGTCCTTTTTAAAACACGCTTTCCCACAGGTGCCCCTGTTGTGGCTGAGGGGCTCAGCTGTGCCCTGGGCTGGAGCCATTGCAGCCGGCTGGAACCGGCCGCGTCCGGCACAGGGCAGCCCTGGCCTCTCCTCACAGAAGCCCCTGCAGCCCCCACTGCCAGCACCTCACCGCTGACATCCAGTACAGGACTCTAAAAATGTCCTGTACTGATCTCCTCCTGCAACAATTTCTTTGTGCTGGTGCACTGGTCTGTGTCAGCTGCAACCTGTATAGCACTGTGAGAGACTACAGAAAATAATCAGCGAGATGGGTGTTCCCAGCCCAGGTGAGAAGCCTGCTACTGTGTCTTCCTTGTCCTCTTTTTCTCACTTCTCCTTGTATATCTGTCTTTTCTCCTCTCACGGTCTGGCAGTGTTGCTGAATGGCAGTGACACAACTGGCCAGATAAAAGTAAAAGGAGGAGTACCTGCACCACCTCCTCATTTTTTGGGCGGATGGTTTTTAAGTGACCTGCCTCAGGAGTTTCTTTGCCTTCCTCACTTTAATAAATCATTGTTGTGATAGTGGCTGTAGGTTATTTGTAATTCGTCTGTTTGGTAGCATTGAATATTATTTTTAATCTTAACAAAGGTTGCTCAAAGCATGTAGAAGAGTTCCTGTGGCGTGTAGCATAGAAAATCAACATAAATATAGGTTCTTGCCTACTCAGTATTAAGGCAACTTAGTTTTTGTAAAATGAATTTTCCAAGCACGTATATAATTCCATAGTTAACACTAAACTGAAAGGCTTTAAAATGCAAATAAAAAGAAGCCAGCCTAATGTAATTCAAATCAAATGGGGCCAAGAGGTCATTTGACCTAGTGACACATCTGCGTTCAATAGCAAGGCTGGGCTGGGCTGGGCTGTTTAGCTATCTGCTCACCCCCGGCAGCTGAAGAAAAGACGGGGCTGAACAGACCCTTAATTAGTGTGACTACATTGCTGGATATTGTGCTATGACATGGCTGTGATTGGGGCTTGTCAGCTGAAACAGCTCTACAAAACTGTTGCTCTTTATCTGGGCTGAGCGATCAACTTGACAGGTGAACTGAATGTCATTAATATTTTTTGTCATCACTGTTATGATAGAGAGTTGTAGAATAAATTTTATGCTTGGCCTGGTAAGTTTTCCTGACAGTTTTGCAAGGTTAATTTAGGCCTGTAGCTGCAATGAATGAAGCAGCGCTGGAAATGAGCCTTCTCTCTCTGAAGCTTCTCTTCTGTTGGGTTGTCTTGTTATCTCTGCCACCAGGTCATTGTTGTCTCTGATGTAACACAACTTTGACAGCTGACTCCTTGACCACAGAATGCCTCCCAAAACCAGCTGTAGTTTTCCGAGCAAAGGCATTATAGAAGTGGTCATTTTCTTTTGTACAAAATATAAGCGTACAATAGCTGCAATAGCATTTGCTTCTTCAATAGACTGAATCTTGGTTTCTCAAAGAGACATAGTAAATACTCTGCCAGTACCAAGTATTACATTTTTATAATCTAGATGTAGTTGTGATGTTGCAGCAGATGCCCATAGTTAGAGTTCTGCTTGACTCCATCTGTGAGATGAAATACATTATTTGAATCTCAGAAGATCTCTCCTCCTGCCTCAGGAGTTTAAAATCCAAGAATTGTCTTAGATTAACCTAATCAGAATGAAATACCTTGAATACCCTCACAATTATATTATATCAAGAATGTGTACACAAGAAGTAGGGCAATGCCGGATTAGCCATCGGCTACTCCATGTTTATAAAGTAATAATAGGCTGCTTCCTGTCAGTGAAAGGGGGCTTGGTTTCTTTGTTTTTACTGCAACCATGTTGTTGTGTTAACCTCACTGCTGGGAGTGCAGGTAGGAAAGCACGGAGACCCCACCATGAAGGGGATTGTGCATCACACCAGGCAGTGCCAACAAAAGCCCCTCTCCTTCTTCCCAGCTGTGAACATATGAGGTCAGCTCAGATTCAGGGCTGTCATGGATTGGGGTAAATATGGTAGTTTTAACAAGTGCTGTGTACAGCACTGAGAGCAGTGGTATTCATGGGCTGGACTTCACCAAAAACATGGCCAGCAAATACCACCTAGCTCATTTTCTTGTACATAGCTGCAGGAATAAATCACCAGAGGCAGACAGTGTGCTACAGCCCTTGTCGAAGCAGCAGAATTTGGTTAAATTGATTATCTGGGCAAAGCAGCATTATGCCGTCTTTCACTGGCATCTTTCTCAGGTGTACACAGTGGCAGATGTAGTTGAATTTTGCTCTGTGCAGCAATATATATTGAAAGGGTTAGTGGGCAGATGCTTACCTGGTATAAATTGATGTGGCTTCATTAACTTCAGTGAGACCATGCTGATTTAGAGCCGCAGAGGAGCTGGCTCTGTGAAGCAGTCCAATTTATAAATGACTGCATAATCTACTAGAAAGTCAAGTCAGGCCAACCTCTGTGCTATGACATTTCCTCTGAAACTCACTTTAATAAGGTAATATTTTCTTCCAGTTCCATAAATGCAAATCAGCTGAACTGCACTTCACATACTTTCTCATTTAATTAGAAACTCTTAGTTCAACTATACTGCAACTGCAGGTGAAAGTGAATTATTCTAACAATTTTTCATTTTAATTATCTTGATTAGCTTTTCCTTCTTTGCAATTTTATTATATCTCATTTCAGAAATGTCCTTTAATTTAAGACAATAAATAAACTTTTATTTAGCAAGCTGGGGAAACTAGAGGATATAATGCAAAGAAGATTCAACTCATTAAGCATTAACGTTACTAATATTCTAACACTAATTATTCATTAAGTTGATTGTCTTAGCAGAAAAGTAGGCTGGGCTTCTCTTGTGGATCATCACATTTTATTTGCATATGCCACAAAAAAGATAGAAATGGCAAAGCTTACCAAAGTTAATGCTAAAATACTTCAGAGGACATAATACACTTAATTAATTTCTCACCACTAGATGTATTTAAGGGCTCCCATTTGGATTTTAGCTGGAAAACTCCAGATAGATCCTTTCACACACTTTTAGAGGAAATTAAGTCTATTCCTTCATAGTTTATTTCTGACAAAAAAGGCATCTACGAAGGGAGGAAAAAGTTGCCAAAAGATACATGCAAACTCCCTTTCCAGCCTCCTGAAAATCCTGTCATAAACAGATTTTCTGATATCTAAAAAAAAAAAAAAAAAAAAAGCTGGAGGATGTTACTGTGTCCACTAAGGATTTTGTTGCTATGTATTTTACAGGGGCAGTAGTGTGTCTCTCTTTAACCAGTAAATCCGTATAGTTTAAATTTTCAAAGACAGCTGCAAGAATGGGGCATAGGAAAGAAGATTAAACCTGAAGTCAGCCTGTTTATGTAATCCAGGAGGAAAGTTAAGCAATGACTTGATCATGGAGCCTATAAAGTCTTCAGCTACTAAAATGCGTGATACAGGATGCATGTGGAATTCAGATCTCTACATCTAAACCTGCACTCTCATAAAACCTCCTCTTAGCTGCTGTAGTGCCTGGAGATGCCTGTATTTCACACATACTTTCCCTGTTTGGCTTCGAAGCTCTCCACAGGACTGCAGAGCGGAATTGTCTCTCTCTTGGCAAGAGAATGGTGCCTAGCCTGTGTCTTTGCCTGACTAACGTTCTCAACATCTGATCTCCCCTATATCTGTGCCCAGGGATGTCATTGATGAGAGCCATAAGAATGACTGATGAAAGTACCCGGCATTGGGCTCCATGTTAAATGCAGGGAGGTTTGTGTTAGTGTAATGTGCAACTAGGTTGTGCACCTGCCTGGGAAGTGCAGGACTGAAGTTCACTGTCATCTCATTTCCTAGGACAGTGCTGTAACTACAAGGCTATCTTGAGAGGTTTCTGGTGGTGGGTAGCACTCTTCACCCAGTTCCCAAAATTGTGCCACTCTGCAGGAAACCGTTCAAGAATTGAGAGGCCAGGGAGTGAGAAAAGAAAATGGAATACAGGTCTCCATATATACCAGTGTTGGGCATATTTTTTGAAAAAGAGAATGGTGATGTGAATGTGAACTTCCTCTGTTCTCTGATCCGAGGATGGATTTAAACTTGAGTTTTCAGATTCCCATGTGAGTGCTCTGTCAATGAGCTGATTTAAAAGGCAGTCACCACCACTCTTGCATACATTTTGAAAGAAGGCTGAATCCTCCATAGCTCTTCCACAGAAAAGACACTGACTTTTACCTTTGGGGGGATGATTCTGTCCTGGTGTGTGTGGGGTGATGGATCCTCAAAAGCCAGAGGTGACTAATTCCCAGCTATCAGAGATGCAGATGTGGCTCTGTCCTAGATATTTCCTCCTGACTAGCCTTCTACTGCATACCAGCAGTTCGTATCATTTTGGGACAAGAGTCTACCCCTACCTATTGGGTAGGAAGGCTAATGCATCTTACTCCCAGTTATGGATTTCACTCTGGGAAGGATCAAGTTTTGCAACCTTTTTGTGGTTTGACCCACAACAGATTAAATAAGGAAGAGTTTTCTGAAAGATAGGCCAAAGACTGAAATCTGAAGTTAGTCAATTATCAGTAGCAAATAATGATACAACAGTTTCTGTGAGAACATGTAACTGCTGGAACAATTTGTGATGCTGTAGTGGGAAGTCTGTGATAGAAGGTCTTTAAATTAAGCATTGGGAGTCTTCCTAGATGATCTGTCTATCTGAAATGATATGCTGTGGGTGACAAGTTCTTGGCCTCTGGTAAAACCTCATATCACAACTGCTATGGATGTGTTTATTGGTTTCTGCACAATTTTATGCTGTCAGGCTTTTGAAATTGAGGTTCCTGGCCCTCAATAGACAAAGGGCGAATCAGAATTGTACTCTCATGCAGTGTTGTGTAAGGTCCTAGTCACGTGATGCTGCTTATTGTGTCACGGATTTTTGAAAAATGCTTTTAATTAATTTTCTGTTTTTATAAAACAAGGTAAAGTACAAATTTGATACTTAATGAAACTTACAGTTCGACACGCAATTTTCAAACAGAGAAAATTAAATTTGCTTTCCATACCAAGTCTTTCAACCCTTCTGAGCATCCCATGCTCACGAAATCCTACCACGGATTGATGAAACGGAGCCAGTTTGAGAAAGAAGCATGCCAGTCTTTTACCTTTTCTCCCAGCTTCTGCTACTTGCCACTGCTGGAAACAATCCCAGGCTACTAGTTAGACTTTTCTTTGGTCTCTGTAAGACTATTTGTTTTCCCAGCTGTTGTTGGAACTAATGCACACAAGGTCACTCAATGTTTCAAATACCTGGCCTGTGTTATTGGTACGAAAGGTACACGGGACCAAGCTGGCACCTAGTCTCTGTTCTTTGAATAACGATTTATTGAGTAAAACAAGTTTTCACAGTGACGATATTTTTGTGCTGGTAGCCTATCAATATTCACTTCAACGCAAAGCTCATAAGACAATTCTGAGTTGAACTGTTAAGAATCCATGATGACAGGCAGTCTTCTGTTGTTTTTCCACAAAACTTCACACTCTCAAACAGAAGAGTCTTGAGAACTCGAAGTATAAACACAGCTGAAGAGGAGATAAGATCTCAAAGGGATAGCAATATAAGAAATGGTGAAAATGAGATAAACTAATGTATGCTAGTGTGAGCAGAAAATAATCTCTCCTGCAATTCATTTTTTTCCTGTCTTAGAATAAGCCAGCTTGCAGAAATGAAATCCTCTAAGGAAAAGTTGATTTCCAGTATCACTGAAGGTGGTAGGAAAGTTTTTAAGATGTTCTTGTAGTGGATAGCACTGACTCCGTTAGGAGCTCCAGGCACGGCTGGCCCTGCCCTCTGAGGAGATGGCCCAAAGACATCCTTTGTAGAGATGGGTTAAATAAAGTCCTGAGCAGGAGGCACATTTCCCTGAAAGCAGCTTTTTGGGCAGAGGGGAATCTCTCTTGGGTGGAGGAGGGTTCTCTCCTTGGTCCTTAGGTGTTTGACGAGCACTGATGCCCCACCTGTGTTAGGCTACTAGCTTCTTGAATCACATGGCCTGTGTCACATGTTGCTTTTGTCCTTGAATTCAAATAATGCATGTCTGAGAGAGCTTTTAAAAACCAAAATGGCCTTGGTTTCTGTGGAAGGATGGAGAGAACAGCTAACAGTCCTATTTAGAAATATTAATTACTGGCTTGTACAGTTTCAACTTCTGTGCTTGTCTTTGCCTCTTAGTCCTCTCCCTTTTGACCTTGCTACTGATCTCTTCTTCATTCACCTCCTTTACAGCCTTCATCACTGCAGTGAGAAGGTGGCTGGAAGGAGCATGTCTGGACCATTTTTGCTACACGTGCCTGCCTGTGAAAGAGGACTGGCAGCCCCATCTTGTCTTCGACCCTCTTCACCCTCATCTGGTTGGTTCTTGTTTAGAACCAATTGCCCACTGAGAAGGTGAGAGCAGGGCTCAGGAGAAGCACATTTCTCACACAAATTCATTCATTGAGAGGTAGGTCTCTTCTCATTTTCATATTTCACGTGGTTTTATATGATGAATTATTTCTGGAGCCATGAGGCAGCTGTTTCAGCTGGTTACGGTAATGAAGGATCCCACTACACTAGGAGTCTTAACAGTAATTTATGTACTGTTAAATTTCACTCAAATACCTGCTATATTAATTTCTCAGAAATGTCTTAAGTGTAGGTTTTACTGCCTTGTATTCCTTGTGGTTCCCTAAGACTCTTCTTTTAAAGGTTGCGTTAAACCTAGGCTGTCGGTTTCGAGAAAAGACCAGGAATATCTATGGGTATGTTTAGCTCTGCCTGTGCAGGGAAACTCTCTTCTGTGGTTGCTGTGGGCTTAGTTCTGTGTTGGGGCATCTCAGCCTGGCATTAACTTTTTACCGACTGGGAAGAAAACTTTAGCTCCAGACATACTCTTGCTTTCGGGAAGACCATATCTGACAGGTTGGATCCATCCAGCTATAAATATTAACAGCTGCCAAATGTCAGGTTTAGAGTTGTGCTGTGGAGCTGGCCAAGGCAGCAATTACTTGTATTTTAGCTAGTGCTGCACATTGACTGTGGATACATTAGCTTTAGTGGAGATTACTTAGAGGCTCAGTAGCTTAAAAGCAGAAATCACTTACATTCATATTGGATATTATTACAGATTCAGGAGAGTTGGCCATAAAAACACTTAGCTTCCTGTAACAAAAGGACTCCTAGCCAAGCAAGTAAAATGTTAATGAGACAGCAAGCACTCATTTTCGTGTCTGTAGCCTTTCCCTCCAAGGTTTTGCTGCTTCATACTGAGGTTCATTAGAGTGGAAATGGTTGACTTTAAAAAAGAAACACCAGTTAAATTGCTAGGGTGTAGAATTTCCTTTCAGATCATAATTATAGGTGATCAACAGAGTGTGTAATTAGTAAGTTGGGTGAAGGATATTTCCAGAACAATCAGCAGCAATTTCCTCCCTGCTGTTCCTTTCTCCGCCCTGAGGACCTTTTGTCTGCTTTGGTAGGTGTGGCTTTTTTAAGCCTGGAAAACACAAATATAAAAACTTATGTCAGATAAGAGTGACACAATAAGTAATAATAAAATAAAAAAAAACCCTGCAACAGGATATTCTGTCTTCACTGTAATAGGCCTTACTGATTTTCACTATGTTTCCAGCACTTGAGCACAGATAGTTGTCCAGAGGAAAACAGACAGGCTCATTTCTGGCCTTCCTTGACAAACCTGTGAGACTCTTGCTGGAGCCTGGATTTGCAGTTGCACAGCAAAAATGTGAGAAGCTGTCATTGTCTTCAAATATCATAGGAATGCCCAGGCTATTTCTTGGTACTATGAATAATTCATGGAATAATTCAATGAATCTGTCCAGCGTGGCTAAAAATAGCTGGGTAAACTGAGTGCTTTTGACCTTAAGAAACAAAATCTGTCTCAAATTTAAAATAAATAAATGAAAAGCCTTAGAACAATCCTGCGGAAGCAAAGATGTCAGTCTGTAAAGATACGTTTGGTATTGTATCCTGGAATGAAATATGGCTCATCTTTTCCCTCTTAAAAAGAGACTTCCATCTATCTTCTTCACACAGTTGTTTGGTTAGAAGAATGAACATTCCTCATAATTAGGATGGGTCAAGGCTTTTGGTCATCTCTCCCTGTCCCCGCAGTTAACAGGCACACTGGCAGGGCATGGCTTTGCCGTGTCCCTGACTAACAGCTGTCTCCTCCTCCGTTGTTGATCCTCAGGGGACGAGTGCTGCAGGAATGATGGTTGTGAAAAGGTCAGGGATGGCATCCAGCGCAAAGACCTCAGCCGCAGCCTGAGCAGTTCCTGCATATGATAACGTGGAGCACAAGGCCCTTAGTGCTGCTGTCTGCGGTCAGGACTGTGGATGCATCCAACCTGCCCCCCTGCTTCTGACAGCAACCGCTGTGCATTGTACACAGGGCAACTCTAGTGATCCTTCTGCTGTCAGAGATGTCCTGCCACTAATGCACTGAGGGTTTTCCTCATTCACTTCCACCGGTTGTATTTTAGAAGCCATGGATGGGCCTGTTCCTCATGGATTTATTTTGTCCCCCAGCCTGTTTTGGTACTCTCCATAGTATGTGACAAGGTCACAAATTAATTTGGTATTGTGGTAGTAATAATAATAGCACTTCCTTTAGTTAAGCTTTCAGTCCTTCTATCTGGTGACTTCACTAAGTGGCCTTTCATGGCACCTGCTATTACTTTTGTAGTATGGGAATATCTTCCCTTGACGCGAAGAGCTGGGCCTGTATTTGAACGTTGTGTTCAGTCAGTCTCAGTCTACTTTCTGATCAGAATATATCCTGAGCTGCTATTTAGTGTTGCCAGACTCCCACAACAAGCTCTTGCAAACCCTGCAGTTTGTGGAAACTGAATACTGTGGTCCTAACTGATCTGGCTTGTGTAGTGCACAGAAGCAGACAGCCACCTTGAAAAACTGCCCTGGACTTGCAGTAGGAGGGCCAGAGACTGGTCTCCAGAACTAAATGGTTCAACATCTTCAAATAGCTGGTTTTAAACTCTATTTGTAGGGGAAATCTCAACCTTAATTATCAGGTTGTTAAAGTCCTCTAGATGAGAATACGTTCCCTTAAAAATATTTTTCTGTCTATTTTAAATATGGGCACAATTCTGGGAAATAGTATTTTGCTGTTCTAATGAATGCTGAATGGTAACTCATGGTAGAAAGTGAGGTTGAACACGAAGGCTCTAGATTTTGCATTTCTGTATTGATACAATGGTCAAATTAAGCTTTAGTACCAGCTGATACAGGGAGCGGAAAAAAATCCCATATCTGATTCCGCAGATGTGTCAGACTACTTGCATAGGCCCTTGTATGGGTTACAGGAAAACAGCTGGTACTCTCCTGCTCCTATCTGTTCCTCTCCCACCATATACTGAGTACACAGGGCTCAGATCAACCACTGGTTATGAACAACCATAATGATGGGTTTCTTCTAATGTCTTGAAATAGCAAGAAAGGAAGCGGTTTGGGCATGGCTGCCATACTATGCAGCCGGGCTGTCCAGCTGCAAATGTGAACACGCTGTACTGGGAGAGCATCTTTCATCTGGCAGAGATAGTCAGAATTTTTCTCTTCAAATACTTGTTCAATGAAAATAAAATTCCATAGAAAATGCATACTCTTTCATTACAAAAGCATTTCTTGGGCTTTCATTGAAAACCTAGATTCAACAAAATCTGAAAGTGTAGACTTGACTGGGGGGAGAATCATGCTTTCTGTGTAGATGCTTGGTTTCGACATTGAAAGTTTTCAGCACGCTTTTAATCTTCTGAAGAAAACATGAATAAATGATAATTTCTATTGGCATGGTAACTCTTTGGCAGGGGGAAGATGGGGCAGGGAGGGAATAGATGTACTTTGGTCACCCGCTCTAATCTTTGTACTTTGACACAAGGTTTTTTAGTGTGAGGCAAACAGACAAGTAGAGCTGCGTGTTCACCCTGTGGGGCTTCCAAGGGAGAGATGTTGAATATGTTTTTAAATAAATGGCATCTTCATTATTTATTCATAACTAGCACGCTAACTGAAAAATGAAAACAGCTACGCCAGTTATTTCAACAAAGCTTTGGCTGTTTTCAAATACAATTCCTGTCAGTAGAAAAATAGGACCTAATAATTTTGACCACTTCAAAGCTTTAACCAAATGATCTGTTTACTCAGTGACTGGTATTGTTTCTCGATACGGGTGTTTTATTTTCATGCATTTTTTTTAATTTGCATTAATAGTTAAAACTGCAAATTTGGGACATCGCTGACTCAGCAGCGTAAATTATATATGTAGCAGCTACTGATCTCTTTATGCAACATGGGATCATGACTTGTGTTTTCCTGTTCTGAGCTCACTGTGAGCCTCAGTCCCTCTACCACTTTGAGTCAAGACTTCTTCTTTTCCAAGGAGTATGTGTTTTACCTGTTTCCCTTGAGCTAGAACTTGAGCATCTGACAGTGACAGGGCTTGACTGCATTTGTGACTACTTTCTGGAGCTCACAGGGAAAATGTTAATGTTACTGCAACTGAGACCTGAACTGTGTCACTTAACATTTTCCTGAACATTGGGGCTGGGGGGCTAACATGAACTAATGTGAAAGATTTTTGGAGGGATCTGCCACTCAGATTCAGTCTCTTTGGGTCAGAAATTGCCACGTGGAGACTTGGGCCACACAAATTCTCTGAAATATGGCCTATGCTTTGAGCAGGAAATGTTTGATTATCCTGTCAGGGCTCAGAGATGAAGCTCTTGGACGGAGTCCCTGTGGATGTGGCATTATGGCATTAGTGCCAGGGACTCTGGAGATGCAGGTTTTGTTTCTGGTGTTGTCCTGGGCTTCCTTTGTAGCCTTGGACAAGACACATCATCTCCACAGCCATGGGATCCTTTATGTAATGAAGATAAAGACTGCCCTCTCAAATAGGACCCGGCTAATACCCTACCCCCATTATCATGTACTGAACTTTTAGGTTGACTCTGGCTTACCTTTACATGGTGAATGAGGGAGTACACGCTCCCCTTCTGCACTCATAGGGTTGTGCTTTCCTGCTCCCTGGCCCCAGGTGCATCTTGGAGATGACAGCCTGATCTGCAGTGCAGCACGCAGTGACACTGGTGTCAGAGTGCCTCAAAACAGAAGGGCTGCAGGAGACCTACTGCCTGGCTTTATTGCCCTTCCTCTGGTTTTTTTGCATCAATGCCAGACACAACTTCTAGCCCATGACCTGATGCTGCTTTTGTCTCCAGACCAGGACATTAAACACTTGAGAGGCTTTCTTCAAGGTGGGCTATGTGTAAAAAAACCATGGCATGAATGGCCAGGTCCTATCTGCTTCTTCCTTCATAAGCCCCAAAGACTATCAGGATGCAGAGTGTTCTTTCCCTGATTCCATCCTGATGAAATTTAGAGTCCAATGCTTGGGTTCCCCATAGGAGGCCAACTGGATTCAAGATAGAGGTGATCAGCTAGAGCAATGTGGGTTTACTGTAGTCCACAGATGACAATCTGCCTGGTGCTCTGAGCAGTTGTCTTACCTCAGGCCAGGTAGCATGCAGAGCCTTCTTAGTGGGCTGAAAGCCTAGAGGGAGGGGAGAAGAAAGAGCCTCTGTGTACCACAGTGGAAGATTGCTACTCCAGAGGGCTGGTGTATTTTTTTTAAATGCCTCTTCTGTGCACGTATGCCTAGTGTAAAAGCAGTTCTGCATTTCAACCTGAAAAAATCTTCTTCATTTAACAAAGGAGAAGTGGTGTCTGTTTAACTGCCTGAAGCCACCATTAGTCCTCTTGCCTCTTTTGCTTCTGGTAAAGTAGTACACATAAAATGTCTTGCTCCCTAGAAATAAAATTGCTGTCTCTTGCTAAGGGGAGAGCTGAGAACCTCCAGTGTCACGCCGTGCTTGCAATGGGCCAGGGCTGCAGACAGAATGGAGGATTGACGCCCTCTATTGTTGGGAAGAAAAAAAAATCTGCAGCACAGCTAATAGTGTTCTTTCTCTGTCCTTTCTTTGATTTTTTTTTTTCTTTTTTTTTTTTCCCCTCTCCGTTTTAATTTTTACCTTTTCATGCAGTGGCTGGCTGCAGCCTCACAGCTAACAGATGGCTGGTTTCATCTGGCCACCTGAGAGTCTCTGTCTCCAAGTAAATTCTTGTCACAAGTGGTCAGCAGGGCAAGGCTGCTCGTCTCTGCTGTCCTCGCCAAAGCATGAAGCAGAAAATCAGCCATGCAAATCTTTGTGCATTTTATTTCCAGCATGAGTGAGTGCTGACGGAGTTCCAGATGGCTGAGGCACACGTCCTCTGGCTTGCCAGTACCTAAAGGGCAGCATTGCCACCTGCTCTGTGAAACACAGGTTGGCCCATAAAGTCTGGTTTGCAGAGATTACCCTTTATGCAATGTATAGCATGATAATGACCTTGTACATTCCTCTCTCAGCAAATGTTTTGTAGTAATTATTTACTGGTTTCATTGTAGTTGCTGGCAGTTAATTTCTTTTTCTTTTCCCCTCCTGAAGCTTATTTGCAGAAAGCTCTTTTGCTGCTTCAAGTCATGAAGCCTCACCTGCTCCTGCTTTTATTCTGAACACAAAGCCTTGCACTTCATCAGCATTAACTGATCCTGATGCATCCCAGACAATGAAATGATGGCTGTTGGGGCTATTAGGAGAAGCCTCCCTGGGCTGCTAGGTGCAGAATTTATAGAGTCTGTCTTTAACCTTTTGGAAAATGGAGAAATGTCTCATTATCTAAAATGATAGCCTTGTACACTGGAGAGTTTAGCTGTTTGAACTACTTAACCAACTCTACTTGTAAGATTTTTTTTTTTTTTTTTTTTAATATTTAAAAACCTGAAGCTGCAAGAATTGTTATTCCTGTAGGTAAGAACATTTTCACCACACTTACAGGAGAGGGCTATACCCATGTGTATTCTGGTCTGTCATTCAAAGTGATCTGCTCTCTTGCTGCATTGCATACACCTTCTCTTAATAGCAGCTCTTTCAAAGCCTCACCTGCAGAAGAATAACCTTTAGATATTGTAGGTTTCACCTGGTGGAATTGAATGATCTATCTTCTACTCAGGAAGAGGCATAATCAACAAGGGTATTATATGAGCTTGTTACAGGGTTGATGTAAGGAGCACACGGTCACTTTGAGGGAGTTTCGTGGACTGTCAGTTTGGTGCTGTGCATGCTCCGAGGCAGCACTAGTCACAGAGATCAGGTCTGCTTGCTGCTTGGCCAGCATTTGGGCAGAGAAAGAAAGTGCCAATAATCGCAACAGAGGATTAAACCAAAGCCACAAAGTGTTTTACCCAAAATCTTACAGGGAGCATATGAGCTAGGAATTACACTTCAAGCTGTTGAATCTTAGGTCAGTGTCTCGAACAAAAGTTCATCATTCCTCCGGGAACAGCAAAATTGCAGTACGATCATCATGGGAGAGGTGGTGTGACTCCCTGGGACCAGACCCCAAGTCCAGCACGTTCTGGAGACACTAGAGAAAACTTAGTTTGACCTCAAGTGCAGTGATGTCAGAGTGAGGTGCTCAGCTTGACATCTGCCTATTCTGCCTTGACGTAGGCTGTACCACACAGGACACAGAACCCCTTCTCCTGCAGAACACAGGTTGGCAATACAGCTCTATGTGCTACTCTGGGAAACACTGATAAGCAGTGCAACTGCAGCCCCTTTCTTTCCCACCTCCCTGGATTTATCCCTGGCTGGCCTTTGTACGGCCTTGCTTTCTTCAAAGAGGGACATCAAAATTGTGTGAAAACCCAATGCCTCAACAGAAAGGTGTCCAGACAGACCATACTGCTATTGTAAACAGGCTTAATTTTATATATTCGTTTGCTTTATGTGCTGCAATGATTTTTGCTTTGAGGGAATTGTCATACAGCTGTTTGTTTTATTGTAGCACTTATTCTTAAAGGAAGCTGTCAGGAGCTGCAAAAACATTTTCCTTCTCCTTTAATCCATTATAAAGCCAGCCCTTGAAACTGATTTGCTCCCAGAGACCTTGGGCAGTGGTATTTGGATTGAGACTGGCTCCCATTGTGAAGCCATCCTGCTAGGCCTGTAACATCTGAAATGGCACAGGAGAAGATAGGCAACACATATCAAGATGCTCCTTCACAGGCCTATAAGAATAGGTAATTGCTCATAAATTGCTGTTGTGCTGCTTTGATTTCCTTGCTGCGGAGCTCTTAGCTGAGAAGACTGATACTTAAAGTGAAAAGAAAGAGAGGAGTGATGTTACTTTCTGCAGTGGAATACAATCAACCAATACTGCAGTTTTAGGTGGGTGGTCAAAACTGCTGGGTTTTCATACATTTTCAGAGGGCACCTACTTGACAAATGCTCCCTACAGATCCACCAGCCTCATGCTGTCTGCTGGGCATTTAAAAGTAGATGATGGTGTTCTTTACCTTCCCAGGCTATGAAATAAATAGCGTAACTATTTTCAGTGTCAAAGTCTGAATGCACTGTGTGACATATCAGAATTACAAACCTCCCAGCTCTGCAGAGCTGAATTTTTATCATGCTAACGCCTCCAACGTGAAATAATAGCCCAGCAACCGCACTGAACTCCAGTTGTTGTAACAGGCAGGTACAGAACAGGCTCATGTTGCATCCAATATATACATGAGCCCACACTACATACAGAACTTTAGTATGAATGCTGTAAGGGTACGAGCAGGATTTCAGCCCACATTACTCCCAGGAGCAGTTGCGAAGTCTGGCTGTTGTCCAGTAAGCAGATACACTTCCTCAAGAGGGTGTGATCTCCCAGCAGGGTGGTACTTAGTTTCCAGCATGCAAGTGCAAGTAGTGTACCACTTGCTCCTCTTGAAAGATTTAAGATGCTCAGCATAAGTTATCTTGCCTTTGCCAGCAGGCTGATAGAGCGTTATAGAATGACTGGCATGCCTCCATCTCCCTTGCAATTTATGGACAAATAAATTAAGCCTTTAGGATCCTTTTTCTTTCTGCCAACCTATGTAGTACTCAAACTTCTCCCATTCCTAAGTCAGATGCCTTCTATTTGAATGCTATGTGACACGTTATTCTATTATAGGTTAAATGCCGATATAAAGGCATCCAGGGAGGCTGTAAAAGGCAAATGGTAAAGGTAGTTGGTACGTAAGTAGCAAAGGGAGCTGCTCAATGGCTATGAAACCTTTCACTGTGATCCTGCAAGTCAAGTATCTGCTGGGGTGTGTGCTCCTGTGTGGGTAGGTGTGAACTGGAGGAAGCCCTAGGCTTGGTCCCGCACACTTAGAGGACGTTGTATTTACTCTTACATTTGTTCAATAGCCAGACAAAGAAGTCGTGAGGTACAGACACAAAATAGCTATTTCTTATGAATAGACTTTAATGAAATCCTGTTTGTGTAAATTTACTTCTGTCAATGTTTGAAACATAGGTCTTGGTTGTTATCTAATGCTCTGGAAGTGGATGTTTTACAGGCACCAGAGGAGTGCAGAGGTCATACTGAATGGGAACAGGAGTCACAATTCCATGCAAGTCCCTGCATTACAAAGCGTGAGGAATCTGATGGCTTCACAGCACAGATGGGAACATGGGGAAGCTGGAGTTTTCCGTCTCCCTTTGCCTTTGTATCGCAGCCTTACAGACCAACAAACTGCCCTGATCAGGTGGAAGGGTGCAGCTTTAAAATTTCTTGATGAGTTTGAAAGGGATTACCTGAGTCCTTCTTTTATTGTTCAGTTGATGTGCCATTCTGTAATACACACTTGAATCCCTTTGTTCCTTTAGCACAACCTCACTTTCCTATCAGTGTCTTGAATTCTGCATGTGGTTTAGCTCTCACCTTCCCGCTCATGGAAGTAGACTGTCCATTAGCCTTGCCCGCAAATGCTTGCTTATCTTCCCTGCCAGAGCTGTGCATAGAAGCTCCTTTCTGCCATCCTGAATGGGCAGAAGGAGGACTTCTGCACTGCTCTCCCTGATAGGACAAGTCCTCTCATGCAGGTGAATAGGTAGAAGAATGAAATGATGCTGTCCTGCGTGGCTTCTATATCCGTCTTGTCACTAACTGATATAACACAGGCTGCTTGATGGGCAACAGAGCTCTCTCCCTACTTGCTACTTTAAAAGAATGTGTCGCGCAATCTGATTAAATCAGATGTCATAGCTGATTTTACCCTGGTTTTGCCCCTTAGTAGTCTCACAGGTGGTTGCAGTCTTCCAAGTAATGATTCACAAGAAGTTGTGTAGTGTCTCTCTGCAGAAGGTACATCCTTTCAAAGACCTATCTCCCATACAGTTTTTTTCAGTTTGTGTTAGGCCATGCAATGCAGCAGAAGATGGAATGAGAATATGTCTTTCTGTTGGGAAGAGTAAGAGTATAGCACCATAGTTTCCCAACTCTTTTTGCTTGACTGCAAGGGAAAAGTTTGTCATAAAATTCATGGCAAAACTCCTATTGACTTCATCTCAGTATTCAGTGGGATAACTGTCACTGGAAAAGCACCCAAAATTGGCCATATTATGGAGTAAAAGCAAGCTTTAAAGTACTCTCCAAAATGGTGAACAAAGCCCTGCAGCACAGGACGTAGAACAGATTTATGTCCCAGCCATATGAGAGTTTTTTGGGGGAGCTGAGAACATCCTGCACCATCATTTCAGATGATGGTTTGACAAATAGGAACATCTTTCTCTTAGCACCTACTTGAACTTTTTTTCCTAATGCTCCATCCCAGCAAGATAAAAAGGGGTATTTAAATGTGTACATAAGAGGATTTAATTTTGTAGACATAAACTTGAATTTTATTTTCTCGTTACAGAGACTCTAAACCAGCAGCTATGGAGTGAGTTTATTTTTTTTGAATGATGATTTTGAGAATTTCTGTGTGCAGAACAGGAGATGGAGCTATTTCCTAGCACGAAACATATTTTGCAGTTTAGTTAAGCACTAGCAATAGTTGCATGTTGTCCTTGATCCAGTTCTTATGTTATCATGATTGCAGTCCCTCTCTAATCCCTCTCTACCCCTGAAAATAGCCTCTTTTTTTAAAGCTCAGTAGTAGTTGTCAGCACATCAGGATGACATTTTATTCACAATCTGGGTTTGTGATTAATGGAATCAATAACCAGCAATCCTTTGCTTATGTCGCTGGGGTAAGCAGCTCTCAGAAGTGACAGCTGCTTGTTTTGAGGTGAAAGAGAGGTTATTTGTAAGGCTCACAGTTATGTGTCCATTTCAGCCACCAGGCAAAACATGAATTACTCTTGCAGTCCTTTTCTGTTTTGTTTCTAGTCTCCTCTTCCATGAGGTCATGTATTTATTCTTGGGTATCTAAATTAAATGTAAATATTTCTTTGTTTGTTTTCCTAAGGAAATGAGGCTTTTGGAGTCGTGTTCCATGTGTATGTGCATGTGTGTCTGTCAGACTATTGCAATTAACTTCTGAACCACTGGTCAGTTCTAGTGGCATTTGGCAGGAGGGCAGAGGTCTTAATTACATTCCTGCAAATGGCACAGAAATTGACAGCTGGGTGATGGAGAAAACCCCTGTTAACACTCTTATAGAGGGGAAACTGGCAGCATTCATCTGTTACTCAACATGAGAAAATCCACTTAGAAATACACATCTCTTGGAATACTGACTTCCTTGGTTTTGCTGCTCCTGGAATGCTTTTTGTTTGTTTATTTTCACTCAAGGGGTGTTAAAAAAAAAAAAGTGAAGTAAATATATTTTATATTTATGCTAAGAGTTGTAAGGCTGTTCAGGGAGAAAAAGCTGAAACAGAATCAATGGTTAGTTTGGGGTTTTTTTGTTTGTTTGTTTGCTTGGAAGATGTGCCAAAGAAAGAAATCGTGCTCTCCACTTCCTGGTTCTGGCAGGAAGTAGAAACAGAATAGGATAAAGAGAAAGTATCACTTCCAGACTGCCTAGAAGCAGGAATGCTGAAGAAGTAAGAGCATCTGTTAACATATAGCTATCCTATCCCATCTCTGTTACTCCTGGGAATGGACGCACAAACTCTGAAATGATTTCATAGGTTATCTCTCTCCCTTCTTCCAAAGCACATGTGGGCTACCTGATCTATGAACAAAAGAACAGCAATGTCTAGCACAGGTTTATTTTCCTTTTCTCAGTGTCATTGTGCTGTACTACAGGGTACTCATTCTTGTCTTCAGACATGGAGATGTCTGTTGGCATTGCTGCTGTCATTGTAACTGCTATTCCAAGTCATGCTGCAAATAGCGTGATACTGGTGCCTGCCCTGAGCACACTTTTGATCAGTAATGCAAAGACCTGTAGATTTGTGGAATTTGAGATATGGCCAAAGGAAGTGCACCAGGTAGGCAGTTCTCTCCATCTGCTAGGAAAGATCAGCCTTGGTAGGCAAAGAAGAGTCCTGCCTCCCCTCCCTGGAGAGCTGAGCTAGGAGATAAGAAAGGAGGTATTAGT
Source organism: Gymnogyps californianus (assembly GCF_018139145.2). Lineage (NCBI taxonomy): Eukaryota > Metazoa > Chordata > Aves > Accipitriformes > Cathartidae > Gymnogyps > Gymnogyps californianus. Next base: position 115,901,979 of record NC_059472.1, on the reverse strand, counting down.
GTAGTTCATATGGATGTGTGGTAGAATAGAAAGCAGAAAATGCCAGACAGTTCAATGTAATTAACCTTTTTTCCATTGTGAAAGATATTGTTTGGTTGCTCTTTTTTGCTCTTCCCATGTGATTGCCTCATCTATGAGGTTAGGAAATGTGTTTCTTTGGATGCATCTTTCCTCCTTGCCTGTTAACACAGAGCCGTGTCCCAGCCCTTGATATTTCACACAGGCTGCCTGACCCACCGTTGTGTCTGTTCAGCACCATTCTCAAATCTATTTTCTGCCGTTAACTGATTCTGGCTACAATACTCCAAACATCTGACAAACGCAACAAGAGTGGGTCACATCTCATCTAGTATAATGAGAAGCAGTCTTTTCATATCCTATAAACTTCAGTGTCATTAAATAAAAGACCAGTCTACAAATATTACTAGATGCTTTCTTATTCAATTTGCGGTGGGGACAAATGGGCTATTTTTGTATGGAGTTTGGCACTGTGCAGGCTTTTTATAAAATACTGACATAAGATGAGTAGACCAATGTTTGTTTATCCTGAGCCCAAATAACTACCTTTTCAAACGTCTGGTTCATATCATTCAAAATGAATTTAACCAAAAAGGCACCATATGCATAAAGAACAACTAGAGGGAAAGGATAGTCCAGGAAAAACATTGCTGGGCTTGAAGAAATCTTGATTGGGGTTGTAGTCCAAACCGCCATCAGATTTTGGGAGGTCCTTTCACTAATTTCCTCTCATGCTTATATTGTATATTTATATAGCACATTTTCTTGTGGAGGGACTGTGTCTAAATTGTCTGTTTTATAAAGGAGCTAGCCTTATTTGCTGTCCTGTTTCTAAGCTGTAAGTGCTACCATGTTTCAGGTGAATTACTATGGAGTTGTGCTTGCTTACAGGAGTTCACTGTTCAGACAGGGAGCGTGCAGGTTGCTGACCCACCCTCACATGTTACTGCAACACAAGACAGTGTGGCTGGACCTGAATTAGCTCCTTCCTTCCACACTCACCTTTGATGCAAATGTGGGGATACTGCCCTGCCTCTGTCACCATCACCCAGGGCTCTCAACCCATCTTTGCCCTGAGCAGACTGCTCCTGCTGCTCCCTGGTGCTGAGCTTGCACTGAGCCCCAGCTGGTCTGGCTGTGACAGGGCTCGTCCGAGCTGATGACTACAGTGAAGGCTTGCTGCCCAAGATCACTGCTAGATCCAGATTCATGGCACTTTTAAGGCTGTATTTTCTCACAGATTGGCTAGATGTAGTGTATGAAATCTTCGCAGCTATGGATCTTGTGTTTACCACGGGTTTGGGGGGTTGTTGTTTTGGGGGGTTTTTTAGGCCTTGAGTTAATGAGGCATTAACTTGGGAAGCAGTCCTCAAAATGTAGGTCATTTAAAAAAAAAAAAAAAGGCCACCCAAAATCTGAGTAGCAGAGCATGCACAGTTTCAGCATTATTCATTAGAGTTAGTTCAGTTAACTGTGAAGAATTTTTGAAGAGATGATGAATACGTGTTTTCTTGTGAACTCAGTGGATATTACATAATAAGAGCAAACAGCGAAGAGAATACAAGTAATATTTTTCTCCCAGAGAAGTATTTTCAGTCCTTGCTTCCACCAGTAAAGATGCTGACAAACACACTTACTTTTTGGAAATATTCACCAGGTATTCTGACATACTCTAACACATGAAATCCTCACAAGTGATATCATATAGTAAGAGATAGAGTATGTACTTTCAGGATATTTTGAAGTCACCTGTTCCTATTTCCAGATTGTGGAGGGAAAGAATATCTTAGCTAGCCAGAATAGCTAAGACCTCGTTACCAAGAGTGAAGGTCTCCAACTTTCTTGCCTGTTCTGCGAATGTAAGAAAATGTCTGATTAAGAACAGAGCTCTTTCCTCCTGCTACCATACTGCGTAAGAGCAGATATGCATTAGAAACAGTCTGAACCCCTATGATGGGTACAGGAAAGATGGAGGGGGCAGGTGTTCGCCTGTGTTTTGGAGGCAGAGGACAGAAAATGGTGCCAAGGTGATTGTATTGTAGCTGGGGAAGGAAGTCCCGAAAGCTGGCAGATGTGGAAACTGTCAGGCTTGGGCTGTTCTGTCTTAATCCAGTTTTTTCTTAGCTGGATCCTCTTTTTGGTCAGAGATTTTTGTTTTGGCAAATACTGTATTTCTCAAGACAGCTGAACTGTGTGACACAGGGATTGATGATAGGCAGAGGTCTACTTGTGCTAAGGAAGTAATAGGCTTTGCCTAAAATAAGAGAGATCATAGCTCTGAGGTAAATTTTTTCCCTGAATCCTAGAGATGTCAGGCTAAAGCACAGAAGCTTGATGTTTTATTAGAGTTATGGTCTTAATGTGGACACAAGAGTATGAGTGAGATGATGCAGATTCCCTTGCCTCATGCTCTCAGCCTAGTTTCCCACAAAAGCTTGGTTCTGGTATGTTTTCTTGATTCTTTAAAGCAGAGTAACTTGCCTTCCAGTGTGATGGTAAATCTGCCACCATGCCAAACATGTAGCCTTTAATCAGTGACCTAACGACAGCCTAAAATGAAAATTGATTTGAGTCATTTCTGAAATCAAACTGATATTCTAAGTCTTGAACTCAAATGGGACCAAAATATTAAAACTTCACAGCTGTGCTGTAACTCAGCTCAAAATGCATGAGATTGCCTCCCTGACTGAAATGTTCAATTGGCTTGGCTGCTGGTGGACTGCATGGTCTTTCAAGCCTCAGTGTACCTAGCTCTAGCATACAGCAAATTTAATTTTCTTACCTTCTCATCAACAAGGTCAGCAAGTCCTCTGTCATTAAACATTTTCACCATGTGAAAGCACTGGCACACAGTGATCAAATTACTTCTCAGTCTTCACTTTCTTAATCAACAAAGTAGCACTTCTGCAGTCCTCTCTTGCTCTCTTTCACATTTCTGTGGTCTTCTCCAGTGTGGACACCAAACCAAAATAATCTAGTGCTGTGTACAGAAGCCAACCCACTTCCTTTTTTGATAGCATGAGATAGAGTAAGATATCAGAATATGGTATTGGATTTCAGTTTGTATATTTAAGTCATGCTATTTGGGATAAATGTTCTGTTTAAAAAGCAAGCTATATGAAAATGAAATTCACTGGATGAATGCGTTCCTCAAAAACAGGTCAGTACAAAGATACAGCAAAGAAGGAGGAACAACAAATGCAACCAACAGGTTTAAATGTAAATTTCATTTTTAATAACAAAATTGGTAGCTATAAAAAGTTCAAGTCTGTTCCCTAGTGGCCCCTTAGAATGGCAGTGGTGCTGTATGGGGTTTATTATTGCCTCCGTACTCAAATAATCAGTAATAGGCAATGTTATTTTATTTAGGATATGTGGATTCTGATTCTTAAAATAAATGTTGTGTTACTTAATCCTTATTTTGAAAACATTTACTGTGATTTGATGTTTCTTTCCTCAAAGAGAGATCAACAGAGGTTTTTACTGCATGCTTAAAACAAATTCATAGTTTATTATAGTGTTTTTTGCTATTTCATTGTATTTGCTAGACACCCTAGTAGAGTAGTATTTAGGTCTGCCAAGCAGTGTATAAGCTTGAGCTAATATCTATTTTCATGTCTTCTGATACAACATTTCAGATTATTTTTTCCTGAAGTGTCACAGTGAAGGAAGAGGCTACTGTTTGTTTCCAGTTAATAACTCCATATTCAAATATGGCATACATCTTCCAAGTCTCTGTCACTTGAATCAAACTACTTCCTCAGCAGATTTCTGTACTACTTCCACCTACTCACAAACTCAATTAGGCTGTGCTTCCTCTTGTTATTAATTAAACTTCCTCTCCTTTTCAGATGAACTGTCTTTTATGCTTATCATCATGTCTGGGTTTCTACCCCCCAAATTTTTCATAACGTCTGTTTTATAATTACTGTCTCATTTGGTAGTAAAATAGCTGTTAGTATAGGTAGCACTATTCCCTGGCTGATAGTTATCTTCATGGCTTTTCCTGCTATCTGTCACAGCCACAAATATTTCATTAGTGGTTTCCTCACCCCCCCCAATTATATAGGAACTGTCAGTCACACAGCAAATGAATGCTGCAGGAAATCCACACTGCTTTCTCATATAATTCAGCACTGTAATTTCCTCATCTAAATCTAGTACTGTTAAAAAACCAAACACTATCTAGTGTTCTCAAGCCTGTGTTTTATTCTTGTGACTAGCCTGAGAGGGCTTTTCACTGTAGGATGATTTACTGGCTGGTGCTATGATTTAATCTGAGTGGCTTTCACAGGGAGAGGCTTTGTGGCTCTGCGACTCAAAGGAAGTCGAAAGTCCAGAAAAAAGGATCTAGGAGGATGCAGAAAAGGCTATGTGCATCCTTTGTCTTAGCATATGTTGAGAAATGAGAAGGAGAGGTTTTGCAGAACGTGAGGGCTATTCAGTAATTTGGAGGTAGCTGAGTCAGGAGGGAGTCTTTTGAGGGTTTCTGTTGAGCGAAAGATGAACCCACCCGATATCTGAAAGATTTCTTCAGATACTGAGTCAATATGCCTCCAGAAAGCAAATGGGCTATAGTCAGCTGGCTAGTTTTTTTCTATTACACATCAGCATGTCAAAGCCAGTTAACAGTAATCAGCTTTGAATTTGAAGGTCTTCACTTCCAGTGTGGATGTGGTGTGTAACAGTTCTTCCCTTCCTTAGTAGGGGCTGTCATTTGACTATTGCAGCACACCATCCTTGCATGGATGTCCTTTAGGGAGGTGAGCTTGCTTCCAAATAAACAATTGCTTTCCTCTGACACTGCAGAAAATCAGTTAGTTGAAGTGAAACAGGAGAGGATGCATTCCTGAGCTGTGAGTGCATTTGAAATTATTTGTCTTCATTAGTGCAATACTCTGTAACTACCTTTTTCCCCAATGCCAGCATTTGACTAACAATATTTCAGTCTCTCCTGCAGCCTCCTGCAAAACCCTTAGAGTTGATTCTCTGATGTCTGATAAGTGTGTGTGTGGCGGGGGGATATGTACAGGTCTTTCCCACTGTGGATGCACCAATAGGATCTCTGACTTCCAAAGGACCACCTATTTTCATTAAACCAGTAGAAGTTTATCTTTGAGTCTTCTAGAGAATGATCATACCACAGAGCTAGTTAAAACTACCAGGCTAAACCACATTTTTCACCCATGTGTTTCTTAGTATTTGCTGTCTTGCTCTTGAAAGATGCTGGTAATGAAAGCAGACAGACTGACATGTTCAGAGGAGAGCTACAGGGATGTGCAGCAGAGGAAGGAGCTGCACTGCCCAATGAAAACTACTCGGGCTTCACATTCAGCTTAGTGGTCTTTCCTCTTTCCCACTCAAGTGAGAGTTTTAGGGATTAGTAACCACAATAAGTACCTGGGACATGAAACGCTGTGATGTTAGCCTGTTAAGCAGCAATGTGCATTGTGTGGTAGGTAAGGGAAAAGACTCCTGCATTGGTCTCTGTCCAGTTCTCCCATAAAGTGCCAGACATGTAGTTGACTTCACGCTCTTCTTGCTATACCTGCAGATACAAAGCAAAGGGAAACATTGTAGGATTTGTCCTGCGGAAGAGCAAGTTCGCAACACTTTCAGGTTCTAAATTGTTATGTTTCCTCATTTCCTTACATTGAGCTATTGCTAATAAAGACCCAGTCTATCCCTAATTACATGTGAAGAAACAAATCCTAACTGCTTTGGTAATGAACACAACTGAATCATGTTGTCTTAAAGAACTTGCGCTGTCACGAGACATGTCTCTGTCACAATTATTCTAACTGGAATTCTCCTAATAGCAGATTGGCTGTCTCATTAAGTTGCTAATTAGTATGTATTTATGTTAAAAGCACGTATTAGTGTTGCTTTCTGTGTTTTCCCATGTTCTTCAGGCTTGAATGAAAATTTTAATGCTTTTTCTATAAAAGGATTCTTAATTAGGTTACACTGAGAGTGCCAATTAGTAAAGATTTGCAAGTAAGTTCCCAGAGTATTCCTTGCACTGCTGTTGTCCTCACAATTGAAGTAGGCAATGATAATCACACATTCGCATCATGTGGGCACCATGTAGCAGATGATGTACTGGAGTTTGAACAGCAGCTCGTTTCCTTTTTGTGATTCCTGATATGCCTTTGCTAACAGTATGAGATTAAATCCATTTCTTTGGTCAGCTTCTTACAACATATTTCCACCTGAGAGATAATCCTTGTAGAGAGACAGCTAATGTTTTCTCTCAGAGCTGTTCATGAAACAAACCTAACCCCTTGACTGCCTGAAGGCTAATGGTGCTCTGGGAAGCAGCATACTCCAGATCCCGGTCAAGTATGCATAAGGGTGAGGGTCTGACTGTGACTATGTATTTCACACAAAAATAATGCACAAAACCCCGCCCCAATGTTTCAGACAATAAGCGGAGACTTTTTGTGTAGTGGAATTGCTTGAGTGTGTACAAGTGCCATATGGATATGAAACCTAGCATTCACATGCAGAATAATGATCTCTGTCCACCACCACCTTGAGCAAAGCATGGTATTTAGCAAAAACAGAGTTCCAGAGTTGCAGTTTTATTGTTCAGAGGTTTGACTTCTCCCCCGCTCCCCTCCCAGCAGGGCAACTCTACCAGCGATCATTGGTATAGCTGTGGCATTGGTGTAGCCCAAATACTTGTTGTAGTCCTTGAAAACACAACTTTTAGCTGGATGGTAACCTATGGTATTAAGGGAGATGCTGGAACTATTACACAGAAGTTAAAATATGTATATGTGCATACACACACAGACACACACGTGCATGTATTATTGTTGGGGCTGTATTCAACTGTCAGTTGAAATCACCTAGGGATAGTTGTTACTACCTTTCCTCTTTCCACTGAATTTATTTGGTGCTAGCGTTGGTCAGTCCTGTGACATTTAGGGTAGAAAAAAGTAATGGGGAACTGTGATATCACATGCTGTAGCTCCTGTTTCGTTTTGGGGGGCTTTTTTCCCTTCAAAAATAACGCTTCTCCTCACAGTAACTTGGATTGGCTTTTTGAGGAGAAAATGTTCTTTATTCTATTTCTTTCCTGCCTCTTTCCCTTCAGTAGCACTAAAATCAAAGCCAGAGGCAGGAGTGTGGAAAAATAGCTGCTATTGAAAAAAAGTGTGATTAGTGTTCTGGATGCTTTCCTGTCAGTGTGGAGTGAGAAACAAACTCGTTAGCAGAGCTCAGGCTTTCAGGCCAACTGCCTGCTATCTATCCTGGGTATTCATAGACAGAAGACGTGGATGCATGTGGCCTTCCAAAAACAAGGAAAGATCAGCTTCCGTTTGTAACTTGCAGGTTATAAATCTTAACTAAAACAAGAAAACTTATCACTAAAACTAAGTAGTTCATATTATTTAACTGAACTAGCAAAATTTGTAATAACTAATAGTGAAATACTATCTGTGTCAAAATCAGCAAAGAAAGCAAATTAGTTTCAGTGCTTGATTCGTTAAATCACCATGCTAATACTGCAGAATAATCAATCCTTGCTGTCCATTGGGTATAAATCTCACTAGGGAACCTTATTACAGTCAGTCAAACCTCTAATTGGAATCTAGTAAAGTATCCTCTTCCATCTTCAAAGGAGCTGGCATGATCTTGTTAGGATCAGATATCTTAAATTATGTTATAGTCTTAGAAAAAAAATCCAATTTAAGATAACTATAGAAACATCTGAAAAATATGCTGGTGTAATAAAAACACTTGCTCAATGTTCATTCAACTGCAAACTAAAAAAACCTTCAGACTGTGATACGTGTTAGCTATTCTGCTGTGTACTAAAGACAATGTTCTTACTGATTTTGGCAAGTAAGGCAATTAAGAATAGTATATTTTTGAACAGAAAGACAGCTTTAAATCTTGATAGAGAACATTTATCTATTAAACATGGCAGGATGAAACCAATAACCACTAAAAAGTGTTCAATTTTGTAGTTTTGCATGCTACCTAAGTATTTTCCTCACAGCAGTCAGTTTGTTTACAATTGTAAAATATGCTGTCATTTTCGTTTTGCTTTTTAGAAAAATAATATCTAGGTATTTAGTATCTCACTCTGTCTTGTATTCCTGGCAAACCAGGACTTTTATTTTTCCTTCTCAGACCCTTCCTTTAACATGGGAAATTAAAATACTGTCTTGCATTGTCTAAAATTATATATGTTTGTTAAATAAAAATTATGAAACACTACTTTTACAATTATAATATCTGTTGGACAATTCAAAAGAAGAAACCCATTCATACAGCCTTCCATAGGAGGTTCAAATGCTTTTCCTTAAGTATGACATGAAACAACAGATTTAATGTGGAGAGCCTGCATACCAAGTATTAGTTGTTCTTTGCATTTTGGGGGAGGGTTTCTATGAAATAAGTGCTCATATCACAGTATATTATTATGCTATAACTGTAGCTATGAATTAGATCCAAGTTGGCTAAGCAATGATTGCAAACACCTGGTAGATGTGTTGAGAACCAGTTGGTCATGTATTGAACATGTAGTGACAATCATATTACTGTACTAAAGACTTCTTCAGTAATATGAAGGTTTTTTGACAGGTAAAGTTCTACCATTTCTCAAAAGCAAGTAGAGCTGGTTGTACCTCCATTTTATGCAGGCAAGAGCCGTCAGTGGAGTTATTGCTGGTTCAGCAGAGGGTTATAGTCAAGACAATCTTAATGAAGCTTGGGGTCTCCAAATTCATTGAATGAAAGATTTGATTCATCCTATATTTACCCCTTCCCTCTGTGAGCAGTGCAATCATTTGTAATTTTGAAAATTGAGTGTAAAATATGTAAGAGAAGAATTCTATTTTGAGGGCATTTTGCACATGCTTGCTTACAAGTGTAATCCCAGAGAAGTTCTGGGCTGCCAAATTGCAGCAGCAAGCAGAATGAAAAAACACTTCTTCCTGTTTCCTCCAAAATACCATGTGTGAGAAATCATAGTGGAGGAAAAATAGCTGCAACAAAATGTTACAATATTTTTGTCAGACATATTGCGTTTGTACTGCATGTATTCTCTGATTTTAAAATTCTGCAAAGGGCCTGTGTCACAACATTATTTCCTGCTTAACATAAAGAATTTGGTAAAGACTAGGTATTTGCTTTCTTGTATCTTACAACTGGAGGCACGAAGATACCAGAAGTGACTGCTAGACGTCAGCCATAATGGACTAGGGATGGAACCCATGTTCCTTAATTTCTAGTTTCCTAGAAGGACTGGAATTTATTTAATTTCAGAATTTAAAGGAACCCAAAAGTTAGTTTCACATGGAAACTTTACTTGAAATAATACCGAGGAATTGTCGCATTTTGATCAACTAGAGTGAAGCATTATTTGGATTTTGACCTTTCATCATATTCCATTACAGGAATATGCTGTGGGAGTTTTGGTTTAGTTTTCCAGAAATTTTGAATTTACTGATAATTTTGGAGATTGTGGGTAGAAGTGGAGGACTTTTGATAAGGAATTTCTGATAATATCTAACCTTATTTTTTTCCCCTCTCTGTTGATTTCTAGGGCGCTTCTAGTGCAACCCTGATGCTCTGCCCTGTCAAAGGAGTATGAGGAGTGAACTCAGGTTAAATGAGTGATGTGCACCAAGAGGAGCAGACCCCTCCGTGGCTGGAATCAGTGTTGGCACTCAGGTAGATGTAACATGCACCTTTTTTACTTTCTATGCAGCTGCGTATGCTGACCCACAATTGCATCCTGATGTGCCTGACTAGCCTTTGAAAGTGATAGATAATTTAAGAAGGCAGTAGAAGAGGGAGGAGGAGGACAGTCCCTCAACTGGCATAAACCTGCATTAATTCATTCGTCATAACTCATTGATTTCACTACCATGACACCAATTTATCTAGTTAAGCATCTAAGCCTTTCTTAAGAAGATTACGCTGGCTTTAGCGAAACTGTGATGATTTATGCTTACTTAAAATGCCTAATCTTATCTTAATATACACACAGAAATTTGTTTGAAAAGGGGTTAGAGCTGCTGCCATACACTTAAAGTGTCAAGCTTCTGCAGAAAAGTGAGAAACAGCAAGTAAGCCACAAACCAGTATCTCAGTACGTAACCTCTTCTCTCTATTCATAAACGCATTTTTCTCAACTACAGCTCTGACAGTACACCTCTGTGTTGGCTCAGCCCTCTTTTACACAAAACTTCTGTCAGATTTTCCCCTTTCCTCACAATCAATACTAGTTGTAGATTATTAGAATAATAACTGATTGTATCGGCCCAGTGTGAAGAACAGCATTGAAGGGGTTGTATTGAGATTGTGTGACTGGATTTTTATAGGTGTGGAGGGCTGACCAGACCTCATTCAGCCCTACCTCTCCTCTCTGCTTCCCTCCATCATTAATGAGGCCTGAGCATGCCTGCTCTTGACTTACTGGTTGCACTGGTGTGGACTGGAATTGGACAGTCATGAAGTAGAAGTGTATTTACCCTTCACCAACTTTCATGCCTTGAACATGCAGAGCTTGATTTCAGTTCTCTCTCGAGTCACAGTTAATAACATCCTAAGCCCAATTGTTTAAAAATACTGCACATGGTAACTAGATATAAAGCTTCCTGTTGTAAAACTACTGCAAACAGGCTTTGACCTTGGACAGTTCTGGTGTGCCCTTGGCTGGAAACGTGGTCTTAAAGGAGGAATGTTTAACATGGGAGCCAACTGCAAGGGCTACAATGCTTTCTACCTCCATATTATTCTATTATGTTGTAGTTTGGAGAAGTTAAAAGAAACCATGTGACTATCAAATTATTGATGCCTTTCAGAAAGTCTAGGATTGCTGAATGTGTTTGGTGCTCCTTAACTGTTTAGATAGACAATATAGATTTGTGGTCAATATTTCTTTTATCCTAGTATAAGTAACGATGCTAAGCAAATGATGTGTGTTATTTTCTGTCAAAATTGTTTTTTCTCTTTTAGTATTTTTTTCCGATGTAATTTGTAATCATTTGTCTGGAAATACGACATTGCACTGGTATCTTCTGTGACCTCTTTTCAGCTGTCTGTTCAAGAACAATTGGTTTTGAGCTATATTCATTATTTTTCAGCATGTTTGTAAACTCTCACTGTACTCCTTCAAGTCTGAACATCCCCTAAACCTTCCTTTGTACCTCAAAAGTTAACTGGAATGTCTCTCATTCAGTGATAGAAGCAATATAAATTAAGATTACACAGAGATTGAATGTTACTTAGGAAGTGTCACTTTTCTTCTCAGAATAAGCTTCATCCTGACATAGTTTGCATAACCATATCACATTTGACTTCTCTGAGAGTGGGGGTTTGTATTAAGTTAGAAATACAAAGTTGGGCACAAGATACAGGTAAAATCTGAACACACTGAAGAAGCAGATTCTTCTGTGACTTTGAGATCTAACTGAAATTTTCCATCAGAATGGAGAAACTCTTGGTTTAACTGCTTGTATTTCGTGTTTGACTGCCCAAATATAGAAATTATTCTCTAATGCTCATAAACAAGCAGGCAGAGCTGTTTTCACTAGGTCTCTCAACTGTGCATATAGACAAACATAGGTGTGTGCTCTTCAGATGACCTCCTTTCTTGTAGTAAGAGAAGGAACACCGTCTCTGGAAAAAAGTTTAAAGAATTGAAGCTTGAGATATGAACTGAACTCCTCACTTTCCTTAAGGTCCTGATTGTACTGCTCTACAGAGGCTGTATTTTATGACCCTCCATTGCAGCCCCTGGTGGATTTATAGACACACATGCATCATCTGTTGAATCATACAAGCTTTCCTTGTCAAAACAGCCTCAGCAACAAATACTTGTGTTGGATATAGCTTTAGTAGGGAGAAACATCCATCTTGTCAAGGAGGGAATGGGCTTGTCAGGATTCAAAAATCACTAAAGATGAGCTTCTGTGGGGTGTAGCCTCCCTCCATGTCGAGGTGGAGTCGTTAAGCATTTCTCAGGACCAGGGCTACAGTCATCAGTTTTATCAACTTCCAGTGATAATAGGCTGTATGAAAGCTAGATGCAGATGATCTCCTTTTGAAAAAGCCTAGACATTTTTTTTTCATAACAGTTGTATTCTCTACCACAGTGAAACATAATCAACATACATTTACATATTTCATGTAATCAGGACAAGTGGAGGTACATGCTAAAAGTGGGATATTATGGTCAGAGTGTACAGCTTCATCTTGGTATAATGCAACTATTTACAAAAAGCCAACTGCAAAAATTTACAAAAAGCTTAACACGTGCACCCTTGTTTATTCACTTGTACTTGAATCTGTAAAAGTACTCTTTTATATCACAGTCCTTCTAGAAACAGTGACTTTGGAAAAATAGCAAATTCTTGCTGAGAAGAGAAGCTTTCACAATGCATTGTCAGCTCTGCCAGCTCTAGTAATGAAAATAACGCTTACTGATTTTTACTTTGTTCAGCTCTATGGAACAGTTCAGACAAGAGACTAAGCTGAATTCCACTTCATGTCATGAATTATCATCTAAGCACTTAATAAATTTCAATTAATCTTTTTTTTTTTTTCCTTTTGAAGAAAATGTGCTAGGACAGATGCTGTTGAGGACGTAACTAGAATACAACAGGATTGCACAGTTGTAACTGATGATTTAGTTTACCTTCTAGGAACTATTCTACCATTGAGAAATATGAAAGGGAAAGAATGCGTTTGGCCTTCTCAAAGAGACTTCAAAAAACCCCACATAAATAATCCAGGTGTCTAACTCCTGACAGTTCTCAAATTGATGAACACAACAATCCATTTCAGAGATTTGAGAGAAACACAGGGTTTCTAATGGAAAAATATATGTGAGGAGAACTCTTGTACCCCTCTGGATGCTTGCCTATGCAAAGATGTTTTATTTAACTAGAAGAATGTACTGGGCCAGAGGAAGCTATGTTTTTTTTCCTTCTGACAGCTAGGTTTCCTGTGCTTTGGAAGTGCACTATTCAAGGGGCAAGTAGAAAAACAACTTTTATATATGTATGTATACATATATATATGTATACAAGCATATATATTTTATACATATACATGTAATATATATAATGTATGTGTTTTATAAATATGTATGTATTTATATAAAATATATAGACAGATATATCTCAGAAAATGACAACCAGTATGCAAAGGTCAGCACAGTTCACAAAATCTCATTAGGCTTGAGCAGCATGTCCTGTTCTGAAGTCCATAACGTACATCCTGACATCTGGGTAAGCATAGCTGGTTTGGGTGATATGGGGGTAGATTTCTTCAGTGGACTAATAAATTAACTGCCCCCACTGCCCCCCCCCTTTTTTTTTCTTTTTTTTAAAGTACCCAACTCTTTCTTTTCTTTTGCTGCGAGTAGGAGGAGTGCTCCATCTCCTCAGCTTTGGTGTCTGTGAGCAAGACTCAGCTACAGCACCTGCTCATTCCTGTCCAGATGATGTGGCTATGGCTTGTTTCATGGGTAGGAGCATGCCAGGGCCCTCCACACTCACTTTGCGAATGCACGTCAGCAATCTGAATCTGCTCTCCCAGTCCCCACACAGGAACAGCTCAGCTTGTTACCATTTCTAGCACATCTTCATCTGTTGCTTGATTTACTGCAGCTATAAAGCAGCAATTTCCTTCTATTTCTGGGAGGCAAAAAAGGAGGCATCATTATAATTTAAAAAGTCACCAGAAGTTATTCACATCAGCATTATGCTATGTTTTTCCCTTCCCCATTTATCTATTTGTCAAAGCAGAATGCTTTCCAATGTAGGAAGAGCCGGTGGGGCAAAGCACTGTGCTACAGCACTGTTTTCCAGTAACTACAAGCAAAGAGTTTATTAGCTCACTTTATAAATTCTCTCATGAACAGTGGAATTACGGAAGTAGCATCCTACAGACTGTGTCCCAAAGCTCATTGACTTGAGGTGTCAATCAAGAAAGTAGAAGCTCAGACTGAAGTTTTTCCCATGGTTAAAGTACATACAAAAGTGCCCTAAGAATTCTCTGCTGCCTAATGAGGTGCACTCTCACACTCCAATAATTTCCTTGATTGCAGCACTAAAATAGTCCCTTTTCAATCTACTTGTTTGTTTTCATGAAAAATGGAAGAATTCAGTATGGTTGAGTTATTCTCCTTAGTCAAATTTGCTTGAATTTTGTCAGTAGGTTCAAAACTTGATAACCAAAGAAAAGACAGGTGAAGTAAAAAAGAAAAGATTCTGGAGAGGGGGTTAAAAAAAGAAAAGGAAAGAAAAAAAAATCAAGTCCTTTTCTGGATAAGTGCTTTGCTTATCCAGGAGTTAGCAGCTTTCATTTGTGCTTGCTGTGCTTAATGTCACAGGATGTGTAATGCCGTGTGGAAGCCGTGAGGGTAATTGAGAATTGTTACCACTGGTGGCAACGCTTGTAGCAAAGCTCTTCATTATGTAAACATGGCAAAAGTGTCCTTTAAAGAAGGCCTTAAAAATTGAAGCTATTACAAAGATCAGAACTGGCCAAAGTTATTCTACCCAATTATTATATGATTGGTAAGTGTGGCCCCAATGAAAACAAAATGTGAGAGGTGGAGTGATCCCAAAAGAGATCTGAGTTTTCTAGCACAGGAAAAAATATGTTTTTATTGTATTAGCTGAAAGGATATGGTTTAGATGAGGCATTTCAATTGGTTCTTACACAAACTTGTCAGTTAAATAAATCTTTTCCTTCAGCACGGTTCAGTGTCACTGAATCAGCATTTTCCAACGAAAAAGTAATTTATTAGGAAATGTCCAGTTTTGATCTTTATAATACTTTCCATCAGGCTAAGTAGCTATTGTTTTTGAGAAGGGTGGTCCAAGTTTCTTTTCATAAACACTTCTTGTTTTATGTTGGCAATGCTGTCATGAAGGAAGGATGGAAGTTAGTAAATCTAGTGGTCTTAAATGCATTGAGGCAGGCATTGTCACAATGCTCTCATATCCTTATTCTGTCCCTCTCCACTTTCTATTGTTTCCACAGAAAGAGAATGTTTTTCTTCATACTCAGAGAGGTCTGTCCCACTTCATTGTTATGAAATAATGAATCCGCCTGCTTTGTTTTTAACTTGTTTTTTCAATTTGTTTTTTTCCCCACTTACTAGTTTGTCTCCCTTATGAGAAGTATGTAAGCTGAGAACTGTGGGTTGAGGGATTGTTTTGATTCTTATCTAGCATTAATGGATTTTTCTTGAAAATAAAATAAAAGTTAAATGAAGGGTAAAAGGTGGGCAGTCATTTTAAATATGAATTAACACTAATAGCAATCTGCAGTTCTATTAATGTTTTGTTAGGGGAAAAAAAATCGAGAAAACACTGACCAACAGGGAACAGCAGGTACTCATTAGAAGTGTTAAACTGAACATTAATAATACCGTTTTGTGTTTGGAAACCATGGCAACAGTAGGGAGTGGCAATAAAGATAATTTTCTAATGTCTAAATATATTAATTAAAAACTGTGCCACCTCTACTCTTGATGCCAATGGCAGATTACTCCCCTAAAATAATGTTTATGGCATGTGGATATGAAAGGGGAAAATGCCATAGAATAACTGGTGAAAAAAGAAGCATGAAGCCAAGGTGAGGCATTTAATTTTTTCCCCCAACTTTCTGTCTGAACTGAAGATAAAAATACTTGGAAATTTTTGGTCATAATGGAGGTACAAAAGTCTCGGTAAGCTGACCTCAAGTTCAGTAGTCATTAAAATCTTCTAATAGTAAATCTCAGGAATAGTTTACCTGAGAAGACCCTCCTTCACTGGGAATTTTTAAGAACAAGTTGTATAAACATCTGTCAGAAATAAAATAGAATTTATTCTGGTTTAGGATGAAGGAATAAACTAGATGGTCTGTTGGGTCCAGCAACACTTTTTGGCTGTATGGAGTCACAGACCAAGAGCTGCTAAGGGTGTGCCCATGCTGTGACTTTCAAGTGTTAGCACTTGATATGCAGCAGAGTCCTTGATCTCGCAGGAGGGCAGCTGAACACAGACAAATAGCCAGTGAATTCAAACTCTGTATTGCTTCTCATTACTGGTGCTTTCTGGCTTAAGTAACTCTTCAGCTGAGCCGTGCAGTTACTGTGCATAGATGGTAATCTCACATGGAGTATTCAACACTTTAAGTGAGGTTTTTCTTCCCAGACCATCTAATGGTTCTGGGAAGAGGTGGGTCTCTAGTCCCAACTGGCCAGGTGCGTACCTTGCTATACATCACAGGAAAACACAAGGGGCAGTGAAATGTTGGGATTTTCTCTTTTCCTTTGCACAGTGCTTGCCAATTCTTGGACAGACGCAGCTGCCTTAGCAGTGCGGACCTGTAGAGCAAACAGGTCTAACCTGTGTGTAATATGGGAAGAGGGTACTCCCTGAAGGGAGAGGGACATGAGGTCTTGACGGCTAGCTGAGTAAGTGAGAAGGCAGTTAGATCTGCCTGAATTTCCCACATAAGTGGAAGCTGATGGATACCTGAATGTGCTACTGACATCCAGAAATTAATTCCAATGGATACCATGCAATTTGATCAAAGGTCTGAAAAATAAGCTCTTTGCCCGCTGGGGAGCAACCAATTCAATTCCAAGGTGCTGCCATTGGCTGGAAAAGTGCGTTCTCTGCTGAGGACAGCAGTGATTTCCTTCCTTCCCAAATCTGAGTGGAGCATCTTCTTAAAAGCACATACCAATAGCTGCAACCTGCATGCAATTCACAGATGCAGCATTTCTTCAGTGTGTCTGTCTCAAGTAGCCACTGAGGGAACAGGGTTGTACCAAATTTAGGTGTATGTAGTAGATCATGAAGGGAGAACTCATCTTTTCATTTTATAGACAGGTGGTATATGGGAAGAGAAACAAGAAAATGGAAAAGTATTTGCTTAAAAAAATATACCTTGGTTGCCATGTGAGCTGCCATATGGGGAGAGAGAGAGAGGGTTGGCTACAGAGACTCTTTTTTTTTTCTCTCACTTCATGGCATAGGCCGGGAGGATAGCTACTGGGCAAAGTCATGAACAACATTTATTGAACACATAATCTGGACCTCCACTGCTGTCAGTGGTGCTCAGCAATAAACAAATAAGCACTTGTGAGGTGAAACTCCCCTTAATACCAAATGTGATCAAAGCTGATGACTCCACTGGCATGAGTATTCAGCCAGTTTATTCTTCCTTAAGCTCATTGTTATAAATAACTGATTACAAATGACAGACACCTCAATTAAAAAAAATGGTGATTTATAAAGCTAAATATGTGTTTATGTATTTGTTCAGCTAATAATACCATGAATTACTGAAATGGAAGTATACGCTAAGTGTAAAACTTGTACCTGGGGGAATGATGAGACTCTAACCAGCCTCTGCTGAGTGCAGTGGCTCATTCTGTACTACACAGTGTTTTCTCTCCTGCAGCATTTCTATCTCAACTTTTTGGGCAAATCCTAAGTATTCTGACTTGGGCTTTTCCTGTGGTCATGAATCTCAGAAGAAATTAAACCTCTGTCAACAATACTGTAGATAAACTACAAGTCCGGCTTGCATTTGGTTTGGTTTTGATTGCCAATTGAGTGAACAATTCCTAACCTTTTCTTGAATGCTAACTGTTGTTATTAAAGAAATCTGCAGATATTGAGGATATAAAAGTGGAATAGTGGCACCTGTATTCAGTCCCTGGTTTGTTATTTTTAGACTTACACCCCCTCCCCACCTGCCTGAAAAAAAGATACATCTTTCTGGATGTGGGCAGACCAGTCTTCACCTGATGTAAAGCAGCACAGTCCTAATGATTTTGTGGCAGTTAACTGTTTTACACTGTTTGCGAATTCAGCCTGGTAAAACACCACCTGAAATCTAGTGAGCTGCTAAACCTCTCTCTACCCGTTTTGGACCCTTGTGCTATTTTGTTCTTCAAAAACAATGCTTTATCTAGTTAATATTAGAGCAAGCTGAGTGCACTGGCAGAACGTATCACCCCCCAGTAATCACGCTGTCTTTTTCAGTAACAACTATTTTTGTATACTCCCTTTTCCCAGCTGCAATTTGAATGCCGCTGTTACAGGGTGAGACAAAAAAGAGAAATGATTGTTTTTCCTGAGTACAACCTCTTCAATGAAATTGAGGACTATACTGTGATTCCAGGGAAAAAAAAAAAGACATGAAATGCATGTGCAACAAACAGATATGTGGCAAAGTGCTAAAGTTGATGATTAACACATAATAAGTCTAATAAGAAGATATTAGTTGCTGCCAGGTGACTTTCAGGATATCTTGCTGGGTAGTGCTTTTCCAGAGAATGGAATTATTATAAAGCAAGCTAACTTTCTTTGACTGGGTACAATTGATTATTAGATAGCAGAAGGCTATCTCACAGCTTCAAGGTAAAAACGTTTTGTCCTATTTTGCCTTTAAAACCTGCAAGGAAACTCCATGAGTGGGGAAGAGGTGCCTTCAGTAGAAAGAAGGCTGCCTCCATCGAGGGCCCATTTGTGCACAAGGGGAGAGAGTGAACTTTGCTCCAGGGTCAGAGGCTGCAGGTGAGAAAGCCAGGATGAAGGACAGGAGAGGCAGGGGGAATTTATTTCCCTGCTTGAATGAGTAAGGTGCAGCAAACCTCCTAAGAAAAAGCCTAGGAATATAGCCTTTTGGCCTCAAAAATTTCAAACTCCTAAGTATTACCTATGTGGAGTTTGACTCAATTGAGAAGACATGTTGGGGGGGAGGTTAGTTGTTACACTCATAGATCTGCCTTTTGACCAATCCTTTTCCCCTAGCTTGAGTTAGCACAAGGACAACTATCGCTAGGTAAAGGCTATCATGTGGTCGCAGGTATCTAGGCCTAAATGCAGGAGCATTGTGGAGCATAGTATCAATTACTGCCTGACTGCATGGTACTTCTTGCTTTTACACGTTCCAAATCAATTATTTCTGTGTTTTCCACCAAGCAAAGCAATTTGTCAAGAGTGTGTCAAACCCGAACAGCAGTTCTGGCCTTTAACTGAGCATGTGCCTTAGGTTCCTCAGCCACGGCCCCACTTCTTTGTCAACTGCACAACACTGTCCCTTGTTATAGCACGCATCAGGGAGTCATATCCACTGTTTCTTCCTGACCCCCAGCTAGGTGCTGCAGGCCTACAGGGACGGAAGCAATGGGAAGCACTGTCCCACCTTTCATTCAAAGGAAAAGATTAGGAGAACAGCGGTCTCTGTATCTATCCTCACTCCAGGAAAAAAAGGTTTTGCTTAAGTGGATGTGGTTACTTTCTTTTCTCTAGGAGGCAGACAAACAGGGAAGGCTGCTGTTTGTTAATTCTTTTTTACTGCCAAAGGATTGAATATCATATTGGAGGGTGGATCTTTTGGTGACAAGCTAAAATTGACACTTCTGATGCAAAAGCTGTAGCTCCCCATCAGCCTGCAGAAGTAGGCAACATTATAGAAGCCTTCTTTATGCATTACATGGAGTTAAACATGCCGCATGCAGTTAAAGATGCGGTTTTAGTTGTTAGTCTTACATCTGTAGCTAAATAGACATTTAGAGAGCCTAAGTGCTCCATTTTGCTTCATGTTCTTTTGGACATCCTACAATGCCTTTTCCATTAATTCATTACTTTCTCTGCTCTCAAATTACACAAGAAGTCTCGAATTCTTACTGAGGGTTCCATGTAGGTATGTCAACAGGCTTTGGTCTCATTCACTGCAGCTAAAAGCACCTCCTGTGTCAGTGCCTCCCATTTCCTATTTCTATCAATTTCTTTTGTGTGATGTATCAGTCAAGTGCAGTTCATTTTCACATCAGCTAAGCAGATTGATATGTTTCACTAGCCTGATTATACTGCTATTAACCTTGCAGGGATGTTTCGATGAGTTCATTCTGAAATACTTAGTTATCTGACAAAAAAGATTCAGATATTAGCCATGCAAGTGTTTCCCCAGGCTACTATCAGGGATTTCAAACACTGGGAGTTCTACTGGAAGACTGAACTGCTAAAATATTTGCTAGCAACTGCATGCTGCTCTAAGATGTATTGTCCTTCAGACAAAACATAGTTCACCCAGATAGGTAGAAAGTTCCTATTCAGCAGAAAATTGTCTTAGCAGTGATTGGCATGACAGTCTGGTTTGTAAATGCGGTTCAAGGTAGATCCAACAGTGACAAAGAGTGCACCTGAACAGAGGGTTTGTCAATGTAATCTTGTTCGCTCTGGAAGGTGGATGCCATTAGCCACAAAACTGTAATGTCGTGAGTGCTCAGTTTGGAGATGAGGTACTTTTGCAAATAATTATAAGCCACATGGCAAAATAATCAGAATCCTGAAGTCATAGGAAAAAGACCTAAACAGTGTATCAGCCTTTCTGATGACCTGGAGATAACCAGAGATTTGCAGATCATTTAACAGCTTCATGGTAGGGAACCTGTCTTCTAAACCGAGTCTCTGCCTACACCTCCTGTGCATTATGGGTCTCCTGGAGAAATTCTTTGAATGTTGGACAGAGAGACATAATCGAGCATCCCAAAGAAGCTCTTTCAGTGCTTGTGGCTGAAAGAGTAGGGGGAGCAAAAGGGGCTATGAGACACCACTCGGTCTGTCCTTGCTAGCAGAGCTGCTACGGCATTTGTTGACAGATGCCTGGGGAAAAAAGGATGGGACCTGTAGGATGCCTTCGTTGTGTGTCTAATTTCTTCTGCCCTGGGGCAGTGCTAACCCCCATGCTGAGGAGGCATTGCCTCCCACCTGAGCTGCTCTCCCAGCACAGACTCTGACAGGAGATGGCCCATGCAGGCTGGACAGCAGTTGACTGGATTGGCAGCGAAAGAAGTCTCTGGTACTGTTGTAACTGGCCGGTGTTAAACTGCCCAGGTTTAGTGTTCAGTGTGCAGACTTACTAGAATTTGACTCTCTCTCTTCTTTTAAAGAGTCCTGCCAAATTCTGCCTGGTCCTCAGTTGATATAAATCACTGTTGTTCCTCTGAGGACAGTACACTACCACTGTTTTTCCCAGCTGGGGATTTGTCCCTGCATGTTGAAACCAAAGATGTTGAAGAAATAAAATATTCATTGCAAGAAGCTGGAAAACGCTTCTAATTTGCTGGTTCTGATCCTTGCTGTTAACTGCCTTTTGCTCCACAGTGGCTGGCACAATCACATCAGAAAATGAGTGTGCAGAGAACTGGGAAACATCAATATTGTTTGAACGACTGTGAGGCATGCCACTGTGTGGGTGTTTTTATAAAGGGTTATGTGCAAATGAGATAGATTGAAAGGGAGTTTCTAGGAGGACAGGAAAACCAAAACGGTTGTTCAAATCCCTTCTAATAGCCAGATTTATCGCTGTAGGAGAGGATTCTGCTCCCCCAGGGTGATGACAGGACTGTTTTGCTAGAGAAAGAGATCAAAAGATAGTGATCTGCTAGACCAGCTGTCACAGCGAGAACTGAAGAAAAACCAAAAAACCTATTGCTGGCTGAATCAGAGTTTGTCCCCACAGCCATAATGAAGATCTTGAAAGGAAGGCTAATTACAGCTATGAGCACGCTTGGGCACTGTCACTTCAGAGGTGTTTCTGGAGTGCCCACCACCAGCCACGCTGTTTTGGAAAAGTATTTCCTGTGTCGCTGCACCCTGTCAGTGCTTGCAGAAGAGCTCCTGACGGTGCGGGGCGGCTGGGTCACAGTTGTGACAGCTTGTGTGCTGTCACAGTTGGCAGTGGCAGGGTTGTCACCTGGGGAATCAGTGGCACAGAAATGGAGGGGGCAGCAAGCGCTAATGCTTAGGGGAGCAGCGCTCCTGGGCTCTGAGCTCTCAAGAAGGGCTGTTTCGTCCAGTGCTCTGGCAGAGGTTGAGATGTCGGAAGATGAGGGAAAAGCCAAATATAACAAGGATGGTGCTCAAGAGTCTAAAGGAAATTTTTCCTCCCTACCTCTCAGCAATTTGCAGAATTAATACAAACTTTTCCCAAACCCATGCATGACTTTCACATGTTTCTACTCCACAATGACTGACTTTGGTCAGTGATGAGTCAATGCTGAAGGGTGCAGAGCTGCAGTCTGCTGAGAGTACTGGGTTAATGCAGCGGGGAAGGACTGGGAGTTCATCCCCATCCCTGGAAGTGGGAATATTACCTACATTGTTCTTGACAGATGATTCGCAAATTCATGGTCCAGCAACAGAGAATCAGTGACCATAAAATCCCTTTGGCTGACTGTCTCTATGATTCTTTATCTTACTGCTAGGCCTTTTTCTCAATATCTATGCTAAATCTCCTTTTTTTTTCTTCTTAAATTCCCTACTTCTTTTTCTGCCTTTAATGAATATGGAAAAATATTTATCCTTTTCTGAGTAGAGCTACATCTCAAATATTGAGGAATATTATCATATCTCTCCTAAATTGTCCCTTCTCTAAACTAAATAACCAGAATTCTTCAACCGTTCCTTATGGGATATTTTTTCCAAGTGTCTAAAAATTCTCTTTATTGTCTTTCAGACTCCCTTTAATTGGACTGTATCCTTCCTGAATTATATTAACTGTATGCTAGCTGAGGCCTTACTGATAAAGGAGAACTGCTTCATTTCACAGACGATACTCCTGCTACATTCCCATATGGACTTTTTAAACAAATTTTAGTCTCATGTTTAGCTTGTGATTGACAGTGATGTCTTAGTTCCTTACTGCAGTATCAATGCCAGTCATTCCCTATATGGTGCTTAAACAGCTGATTATCCCTACCTATGTGTAGAGCTTTGTATTTGCCTTATTGAATTACAGTCCCCTTACCGCAGACCAATTCTTCCATTTTCAGGATAGTTTTGAATTTTCTTCCTCGTCTGCAATATGCTTGCCACCCCTCTAACTTGCTGAATTTGCAGAGTAAATGAGCACTTCTTGCTCATTCTCTCCAAACCACTGAGGTAAATCTTACAAGCCTCGGGCCCAGAGCAGACCAGAATCCCCTTGATGTAACCCACTAGTCTCGAAGTCAATCATTGATAGTTACTTCCTAAATGCAATTTACTACCCATTTATGCACCTGACTGGTAATTCTAGCTATTATCTTTTATCTGGTAATTTCATAGACATATACAGAGCAAGCAATAATATTTCACCTGGGTTCCCATGTGACAAAATAGAGCATTTGCAGTCTCCTCTTGCAAGACAGACTTATCATTTTTCTGAATTTCTGGTTGCCCTTCTCTGCTACTGCTCCAGTGTAAATTCCCTTTTTTTTTTCCTTGAATGTGAATGGCCCAAATTACACTTGGTATGCCAGATGTCTCAGGATGCTGGCTAATCTTTCTCTCTTTCAGCTGAAAATACCTTTCCAGTTACATCAAGGATAATATCTGTCTTTTTCCACAGTAAATCCAATCACTGGCTCATAGTCATCCTGTGATTGATAACAGGTTCTTCTCCTTCTTTAGTTTTCTCTTAGGAATCATTTGTTTACTAAGCTGTAATTCTGCTTTCCCGGTCTTGGAAAGAGGGGTTAAAATAATTTCTTATGTGATTCAGTTTTGACAGTAGCATCCCACAGAATGGATTGTATTGGTTTGATGTGTGAGTAATGATCTGAATGCTCTTAGTTTATATTTTTACAGTGTGCTCTTTCTTCAAATTGAGGACACTGTAAACACTGAAAAATAAAAACACGTAGTTGAGTGATACATTGATACTATACAAAAACCCCTAAGAGACGATGGGAACAACTTTAAATGCTCAGGTGACATCTTTAAACTCTGTTGGAGTAACAAGCACATACGAGAGAACTTTTGTGTCTTGTAGCTGAAATTAAATATTACTTAGTTTAATAATGACAGTTTATTAGAAAGAAGTAACAGGTTGTCAGCATACAGACCATGTTTGATGCTGTGACCCTGTTAAGGTATGATTTAAATTACGCTAAGATTACTTTCTCTTTCCTTGAGTCACCTTAGAAAGTTAAATTGATAATTGTTGTTAGAGATGTTTGAAATTTGCTGAACTTACTGGAAATGGCCTTTTCTGTTGAAAATTTTTATTATATTTCTTTCCCAATAGCTTTCCTAATATTTGGTAATTAAATTGTAAAAACAATGAAAACAATGTTTTGGCACTTTCTAACAGGATTTCTTTTGTCTTTCATCTTTCTGTGTTTTACCTCTTTCTTCTTTCTCCCAATACATTTTTCCCTCCTTCCATTTCTCTATGCACTGTTAGGCATAGGAGATCCAAAGTTTTGTTGTTTTTTAAAATAAACTCAATTGGCAACATAGATGAAAGATGTGGTTAAAGATATACAGCTCCTCTTTCGTAGAGCTTGGATAAGATAAGGTGGGCAGCCTGCCCACAAGGGGTAGTTTGGCCAGAGTGCCAGGGACCTGACCTGACTGTTGGTGTGAAGAGCCCAGCCTAGACTGCGTTTTCATATTCTAGCAAATGAGAAACCGCCCTGGTCGGAGGGTCAGCACCTCCATGGGCCGGCTGGGTCTGTTGCTCCCTTCCTGTACAGTGACCTGGGCAAGCTGTCAGGTTAGTCTCTAACCTGTTTAGTGCCTGCACCCTCATCAAACCAGCTCATTTGGTCCCTGTCTTCTGAGGACATGTTTGCAAGGTCATGTTTTAGAGACCAGGTAAAGGTACCAGGGCTGCCATCAAAGACCTTTGATAAGGAGCAGTCTTATGTTTCCAAAGGATGACTCATGCCTGGGGTAAATCCAAGCTGCTGCTGCCATTCTGACAGCAGAAGGAAGGGCAAGGTGTTAACTTCCCTTGGGATAGAGCAGAGTAGCCCTCATCCCCACACAGGGCCACGGAGGCACAAACCCCTTCACAGGCCAAGCAAGTTGGAGGAAGGTCCTGGCAACCCAGAGTCAGAGGCAGAGAGGGGGAAGATGTCCTGAGGCACAAAATTTTGGGGAAATCCTGGGGGTAGCATATGTAACTCCAGCGCTGGATCCCATCTGAATAGGTCAGCAGTGAGGCAGATGCTATGAAACCTTGCTTTGGCCTCTGAAACTCATCTCCTTCCTGCACTGCTGCTAGTTGTAGCACTAACTTGTTTTACGTGGGCTGCTCACAGATGGCACTGGGCTTTCTCTTCAGCCAACTCCATCATCAGTCCTCCTCCCCTCATCAGGATGAACTACAACAAAGAAATGACAGTTCCCTCCCCCAGCCACGTCTAGGCTGTGGAGTAGTGTGCTGTGGCTTAAATTCGTCTAGCCTGAGAGTCAGATCTTCTTCATAGACAGCAAGCAAAAACTTTATGCGGTAAGGTATCATGGACACCGACTTCTGTGTGTAGTGTGTGTATGTATTGGACCAGGCCCTCTGTAACTTTTTTTTCAAGGCTTTTACATGTTTTTCCTCTTTCAGACAAATTATAAACGAACCTGGAAGGTCTCTACTTTTTTGAGGGTTGTATTTAATTTTTCTTGGGTAAAGTGTTTTCTTCATTTTTCAGACTCTTAACATTTTTCTATTGGCAATTCAGGCCCCAGTGTAACAGATACATGCCTGGTTTTGTTAATTATTTTCCCTTACAAGTTATCAGCAAACACCCAACAGTCCTCCACAGACCCCCATTTCCACACTACTCAGTGAGGATGCAATGTATTGCAAACAGCCTTCTATGAAATGTGGCTATGATGGTGTCTCTCTAATTGAAGAAAAGCTTTTATTTTTATACTTTTGTTACTAAGTAATGGAATGGAGAGCACTGGCAAGCATTTTTCTCTCCTGAGGCGTGTTTGAGAAGATTAGTGAGGCTGCTATCTGGAACAGCAGACATTCACATTTTGTGAGTAATAGCTAATCAATATGACTGTTGTATCATTAAATGCCTTATTTTCAGAAGAGGTACAACCTGGTCAACTAAGGATCAGGAAATCTGACTCTGCCATCAACTTACTATGTGATTTCAAGCCAGATCATTTAAACTCTCAGTGTTTAAGCTTGTTCATATGTAAAATAGAAATAATAAAGCTTTTGAGCCAGTGGATAGTGCTTTGAATTCTACCAATGAAACAGTTACAGAAATAAAATTGGCTGATTTACTTTCTGGCATTTAGAGAGTTATAAACATAGGGACATGAGGAAGATATGAAGCCCTTACATTTACATGAGATGGTACAAGTTAATTGAAAAAAAAGAGTCTATTAACTGGAAATGAAGCTTTTATAGCAATGGTATTAGTTCTTTAGTAGATTAAATTGTGGGATTAAGCTTGGCTGTTTAAGAATTAAATTACCTTTATCGTTGAACAATGCTAATGATATCATTCAGGGCCCAGGTCTCCATTCCTTATTAATTGCCTCTTACAGATATGTGCATGGGAGAACTCTTAAATGTGAAACATGGTGGGTTTTTTTCCCCCAGAGTTTGTACTGCATTCACTCATTGTAGATTTGCACCATTTGTACTGCTGTCTGAGTCATTTGCCTGCATGTCCCAGTACAGCTCCTTGAAACTGCCTTGAGGAGGATTTCAAAGTGCTTCTAGGAAGATCAGAGGGAATAGAGGAAATGTGGAGGGATTTAAGACTTTGTGGGTGAAGGTGGTGGAGTTTGGGGAGAACTGGGCAGGGACTTTCAGTGGCGGATTCAGAGCAGCTTGGAGATTTTGGCACCAAGAACAGCTTTGCATATCCCACAGACTCTGAAATGATATTTATCCTGTTTCTTTCATTGGCTTGCTGCAGATGCTGTTCTGATTTTCTAGAAACTTTGTTTCAGTATTTGTTGGATCGTCAGTAAGGATTTTCCTAGAGCTCAAAATTTCTGATGATTTTCACCAAGATTTTCACCCAGATAATTTTTGGCATCTCTCTGTGAGAACTCCTTCAGCTTCCCTTGACTTCCATCAGCACACAGGAAGGAGCTGTCATTTCATTTGACCTGCCTTCCTGGCCAGCCTTTGGCATAGTGCTTGGGACCTCCTCCCATCACAGGAGGCTGCAAACTCCAAAGAAGCAGTTGAGCAGTGAGAACTGGAGGAGTAGTGCTGGGTGGCACTATTGCCAGAAATACATGTGGTTGCCACAGGTTGCTACTTTGTTTAAACGTTACAAATCTATTTTGCCTGAGTATCTACAGTTAGTGGCGTATTTAATTTTCTGTTAGTTTTATGGTTCTCTTCTTCTATGAGCAATGAATAAGTTCACCAAGAAAAAAGTGTGGCAAGAAGGAAGAGACTTCCATGGTTTTAGAAACGATGCTAATATATTTAGGTCTGTATTTTGCTTTGAGCTTGGAGTATATAGAGATAAATCCTGCAGCCCCTGTTTTACCCTGAAAATAATTAGAAAGTGTTTTGTGTCCATAAAATAAAAAAAGATCTGTAGTTTATGTTCTAATAATCCCATATCTTGGGAATTAATGACATGCTTTTTATAATATACACCAAGGAGTGTCTTCTCACAGCTACATAGTGGAGTACTATAATTCCCACTTTTACTAACTTTTACCAAGGCCAATAACTTGGAAAATATCTTTTACTCTCCATAGAAAGTGACTGCTGGGTCCAAATCAAATTGCCAAGCAGTTGTCTGGGATTGAAGAGGAAGGATGAAGAGAACAAGCAAATTGACATACATTAATTTACTGGGACTTTGTCCGAAAAAGAGTCCTGGATCTTCTAGTCTACAGGGGTAAAAAAGAATTATGGAAACCTTAATGGAGAACAGGGGTTTGCAAAAAGGGAAATGTTTCCATAATGCACTGGAGTTTTAAAAGAAGAGTGAACAAGGCTTTTTATCATTGGAAAGCAACATATTTCAAAACTGTCACTAGAAAGGTGGCTGTAATATGGACAGTGGCTACATTTTGCTAGAACATTTCTACTGATAGATATTACACAGAATATAACAAACAGAAAAGGGGTACGATGTGAGAGATTTTATTTTTTGACTCGCATAAACTCAGAAATTTACCAATAGCAATCAAGCCTCTGTGTGACATTTGCCCAGTGTACCCCGATGGCAGACAAATTCAAGGAGTAAAAGCTCGTAGTGTAGAGCTGGCCTTTGTGCAACTTTCCAGAAAGACAGTAGTACCGCTAAGAGAGCGGTTGCTGTGTAGTAATTCCTCTTATGTAAGCAGTCATCAATGAGTTCGCGTAATCACCCTCCGCCCCCGCTGTTCTTCCAACTCAGCAGCACTCTGCCAATCACCCACACAGTGACTCACCCAGAGAGCCCTTTCTACTATATACTTACGGAAAGGTTAGAAACATTAAGCTGTTCCTTTCCTGTTCTCCCTCTCCCCACTCCCCTTCCTAAAATCACTTCAGACAACTTTTTGGCATAGGTCTCCCCCAGTTTTCCCTTAAAAAACTTCATCACCTTATAAATACTTTTGAAAGTTTTGCTTTGAATAGAGATGTGAGATGGCTGGCATTGCTAGAATTCAAACCCAACCATTTTTGCCTTGTTTTTAACAAACTGATCCTTTAATGATCATGAAATTTTATATTCAAGTAAAAGTTCCTTCTGGGCCTAATAATGGATGGCCATAGCCTGATGATGTTGTTATGAAGCTGGTAATTCCTTGTCTTAATTTTCAATGGAGTGTGATGAAGAATGCAAGACTACGCTCATGAAATGTGTAGTCCTCCCCTCTTCCTTGGTCTCTTGGAGATAGATTCATAGCAGTGGAAAATGATGTCTTTTTTTTTCTGTGTTGTGCATACAAATCTTAGTGGGGCAAATCCTTCTTCCTTTCTCCCCCAAAGTCTCTCAATGTAACAGAAAGAGGATTCAAATAGCTCATTTGATCCCGCAGAGTCTGCTCTTTCCAGTGTTCTTAGAGAGTAAAGAGTTAATATTGAACAAACTACCTGGTAATAAAGAAAGGTCAAAGATGAGAAATAGTCGTTTTGCCCTTTTAGACAATCAGCTGTTCCTCCATGGGTCTTACTCTAGGAGGACTAGAAGGTGGAATGAAATGAGAATTAGTTAGTTATTCCTGGTTGCCAGCTCCTTATGTATTAATTTGTAAATCTGTGCAATAGTTCCTGTGAAAACATTTCAGCTGGATTTGTATGAAATTGCTTGTTTTGTTGTTGTGTTCTTATTTCTTAAATATTAATTTTGTGTTTACTTACAAATGAAACATGAAATGAAATGACAGGGTGGGCAGAGAGACAAAAAGGAGATTTGTGCAGAAGTAAAGCTTCTCATCCATGAGTACTATAAACTTTTCTCTTCTTAACAGCATGACAGGTGTCTCCTAAGACCCCAGTGCTCATCTAAGTTCTCTTAACAAGGAGAAACAACATGAAGGTATAAAGGAAGGGAAAGTATTTTCCCGAAATGGCTCTTGATGTCAGGTCCTGACCTGGGCATAGTTATTACTGCATAATGGATCTGTGGGATATTAATATGAGATACCTATATGCGCTTTTATATGCAATCATTTACAGCAAGTCAAAATCCAGTTGTGTTCCAAAGGAGCATTTGTGGAATGAAAGGAAATCAGTATGTTGGGCAGAAATAAGGTTTGACTCGAGGAATAGCCTGACCCAGACTACTTCACATATCGCTTCTGTTTGCAGTGACATTGCAGATCAGAGAGTATGTTCTGCAACACATCTTTATTTTCGTTTATTTTGATGAAAAGTCTAAAAAATGTACACAGGTAAATTTCAAGCACATGACCTTCTGCCTAAAGAGGTAAAAATGAAGAAGCTGAGTTTTAAGCATGATCCCATGGCTGTTTCATTTTTCAGGGACAGACAATGTGCCTCTGGCTGTGAGAACTCTTCACAGAGCCTGGCTGCTCAGTCCAGGAGCTCTCAGCAAGATTTTGTATTTAAAGCCTTTATGGATCAGCAGTGTCCGCTGTTAGCAGAATCTACCCTTTCAATGGTGTTTAAGCTGAGAGCCCTTTGCATTCTGCAGGTCTTGTAGCTTGGAGACCTGCCTCCTTTGCTCTGCTCAATCCCAGAATAGCTTTGCTTTTCCTTCTCTCTCTTTGGGAGTTTCAGGGCAGTAGGGAGGGCTCCCTCCTCTTCACCTTCACTTTGTGTTGTTCTCTGCTGCTTTCTCAAGTCTGCTGTTTCCATAGTTATGGTAAATGAAATACTGATCTTTGGGAAGCTCCTGATGGAAAACAAGGCCTTACCCTTTATGTGGACAACTTTCTTTGCAAGTCCTATACACTTGAATATACTGTGCTACTAGGAAAAGAATGATGGCCTACCAGGATACATTTAATAAAGGCAAAAGTAACAGTGTCCTGGTTTCGGCTGGGATAGAGTTAACTCTCTTCTTAGTAGCTGGTACAGTGCTGTGTTTTGGAAATAGTGTTTTGGAAATAGTGTGAGAATAATGTTGATAACACACTGATGTTTTAGTTGTTGCTAAGTAGCGCTTCTCTTAAGTCAAGGATTTTTCAGTTTCCCATGCTCTGCCAGCAAGCAGGTGTATGAGAATCTGGGAGGGAGCGTCACCAGGACAGCTGACCCGAACTAGCCAAAGGGATATTCCATACCATAGAACGTCGTGCTCAGTATATAAAGTGGGGGAGTTGGCCAGGAGGGGCAGATCACTGCTCAGGCATTGGTCAGCGGGTGGTGAGCAATTGCATTGTGCATCACTGGGTTTTTTTTCCTTTTTTTTCTTTCTTTTTTCCCTCCTTTTTTTTTTTTGTTATATTCCTTTTCATTACAATTATTATTATTATTCTTGTATTTCATCATTATTATTATTGTTAGTATTATATTTTACTTTAGTTATTAAACCATTCTTATCTCAACCCACAAGTTCTACCTTTTCCCCCGATTCTCCTCCCCATCCCATTGGGAGAGGGGAGGAGTGAGCGAGCGGCTGCATGGTGCTTTGTTGCTGGCTGGGGTTAAACCACAACACAAAGCAAGTCAGCATTTCTTCTCTAAGGACAACAGAAATTAAAATATAAATTAGCATAAATAAATAACACAGATCAGCAGGAACTTCATAGGTTATATCAACAGTATTCATTAGTTAATGTGGTCCAGTTGTGCCCTGAGGCCCAGAAGTGCTCCCAAATCTAGACTCTGTGCATCTCTGTTTGCTGCCCATAGATCTCGCCTGCCCTTCTTGCAGGAATGATCATCTGCTGTCTTGTTTGACAAGCACTGACTGCCAGGGCAGTGGGAACATGGGGTGGCCAAGCTGGGCACTTCAGGGGAGGTGTATCTCTTCATGCATGGGCTGAATCGGAGGGCGCTCTGCTGTCCCATGGGCCACTCTTCCCTCAAACCCTGTGCTGGGTAATAAGAAGTAGGCAGTGGGCAGGTTTTATCTGAAGGCTGCTGTGTAGACATAGTTGCACCAGCTGGGTTAACTTGCTGTTGGCTGGGACTGGAGATGCTGTCATGCAAAGAGATACTCCCTTGCAGGGTGCCTGGTAGTAGTGGCCGAGGCCACCTGCATGATCTTGCTGCTCCCCATTAGCCAGGAGCAGGAGGGACCAGGAGCACAGCCCTCACCAGATGCTCAGCAGCAGCCTGAGCTAACCCAGCCAGCATGTCTAGAAGTCTCTTTAATCAGGTGTCCTTAATCCTTTTTGCTTTCTCTTCTAGGGGGTAGCACATAGCTGGGGGGGCTCAGGGGAGAGGAGCAGATCTGCTGACCAGCTCAGTTGGCTAATTTCTTTCTGAATAGGGTATCTGCTGCTCTGCTGCAGCCTGCAATGATCACCTTGACCTGCGTTCATATGCATAGCAGCAACTGATTGTTGGATAAGGCCCTGAATGCTTCTGCCATTTTCCAATAATAATTAAAAAGAAATTTAAAAAAACCTAGTAATAAGCCTAGTTCATAAAAAGATAGAAGGGTAATAAAGGATGCTTATTTTCACTGAGTAATAAGACTGGGGAGGGGCAGAAAAAGCATCACAAACAAATGTGGGATGACAGTCTACTAAATGAAGGCCATTTGACAGGGCAGGAATTATTTAAACTAAGATGTTGATCAAGTTCAGCTGTGTAATGTGTTGTATAAAAAAGGGAGTAGCAAGGAGGAAAAAAGATACTATGATGAGCTAAATAAAATAGTGATACTCTCTAAAGCTCTTTATTGTAATGTGAATTATAATTGGATTTTAACTGGTAAGTTTAAAAATTCACTAAAGAACTGATGCTTGTTGCTTTATACATAAAGCAACCCTGTTAAAATGTTAATGGATGCCTATTGCTTTATATATAGGGTTAAACTATCTGAACAAATCACCTGTGAGAGATATGAGATGAGAAATGAATAAATGACTGAAATGTGGGGTTTCATATTCTTTTTTTAAAATGAATTCTTTTCCCCTTTTACAATCTACTTTTTTCAGTATGTTGATAAGACTTTAAAGGTGATGAAGTATTTCTAAAGAAGAAACCCCCATTGTGTTTTTTCCTCATAATGCTCTTACGGAAATTATTTTCATATTTATTCTCCGTTAACATTTCATTTCAAGGTAGAAATCATGCTGCTCTGGATGCTGTCTTTTTTAATTTTAAACAAATGCACCACTCATGTAATGGACCAGACTGACGAGTCTGAGGCTAAGATGTTTGTTGTTTATTTACAGGTTATACAGATAGCGCAGGGTATGCCAGCCTGCTCTGTAGGGCTCCCTCTGCTCCTTTGCCAGTGTTTTCCGCTAGCAGCCATGGTGGGCAGTACCTTCAGGAGCAAAAGGATGGGGTGGTGTCTGTGCACATCTGTTAGTGCTGGACACTGGTCTACAGGGGTTTGTCTGGAACAACTATTTCTTTCTCTCTTTTTAAAAATCTATAAGCCAGTAATACAAATGCATCACCCCAATTTTAATCAGGTGATTAAAGTCCAGTTGTCACCACAGAAGTTTATAAAAGAGAATCTTACTGATGCACTAGAGGAAAATCTGCATGTTTGAGTAAATCACTTGGCAGATCTGGAGCTCACAAGATGTGTGTTTTCACCTGAGAATAACTTTTCAGGAGTTGAATCTCAGCTTGCTTCTCAACAGACGCATTTTTCTTCAGTGTTCTCTAAAGGTATACTTTCCGTCGTCTTTCACACTAATCGTTTAGTGGTGCCTGGATCTGCTCCTGCGCATAATGGTGAGAGCTCCAGTCTGTTGTTGTTGTTTTTCCAAACATCAGAATGTGCTCATGAATTTGTACGCTGCAGAGCTACTTTGGGAGTTAGTCTGAGTATCTTTGGACTTAGACTGTGAAGTAAATCTGTATACGCATATTTGAATAGAGCCTTGTGATCACATGGGAGGTTTCAAATCCAAACGACAGCTGGGAGCCCAGCTCCCGACTATACTTAAATGCAATCTGAATCCTTTATGGTCGTGCAGGCCTTTGGAGAATCTCCTGACATTTCATGGAAATACCCTTTTTGTTCTAACCCTGGGGTTTCAGTCTGTCAAACTCGTATTTTAATATTTCCTGCAGTATGGGGAAAGAAGGCAATGCGTTTCCCTTTCAGTTTCTGTGCAGCTTTGCTAGTTGTTACGTTTACTCAGATGAATGCTAAAAAAACAGGTAGTTATGTGTGCCCCTTTCAATATGGTAGAATAAAGTAAAGCCAGACAAGTGTGAGAGACAGATTTGCCACAGCGGGAAATACTGCTTTCTTTTCTTAATCTTTTTTGCTGCTTTTCCACTCATTAGTTTTTACACTCCTTTCCTACACCCCATTTTTGAAAATCATGTATGGTAGGGCTTTTGCTCCCTTAGAGCTAGCTTTTTGACCTCATAGCCACAAGACAGCATCTCTTCTGCTTTTTATTCTCTCCTGTGCTCTCAGCGCAACCAGCAGACTGATGGTACCTCATTTTGGAAAGGGTCTCATTTCCCAGGGTTTGACCACCTTTGCAGGCTGTTCCTCCAGTGCTGTTTCTGTTTTCCTCAGTGTCAGAAGCCGAGGGGGTCTTTTTTCCTTTTTTTTTCCTCCCCCTCTTTTTTTTTTTTTTTTTTTAAATCCACAACCAGGACTATTTGAGAGGGCTTGAACATGAAATAAACTCTTGCTGTTGTAGGCTTCCTAATTCTAAGGTCTAGGCCATCAAAAAGGGAAGAAATCTTAAAAACTATCAAGCAGTAATAAAAACTTAAACGTTGGCAAAGATAAATGCTGTTATGAACTTGGAGAAATGGGAGTTCTGTTAATTGAGATTAAGTATTTTCACCTTGGAGGTTGGTTAATGTCAGTCCTTATATTTTCCTGCAGTGGATGTGAGCTTTGACATTGAACAGGCAACTTGCTCCTGACTGCATGCAACTGGCCATTGTGCCTCTGCACTCGAAAGCTTACAGAAAAACATGGAGAGGATTAAATAGAGAAGCTGTAAGAATGATTTCTTGCTTGTGTAACCACGAAGGATCCCATGAGCTTGAGCTGCTTACCTTATCAAAAAAAGGTTAAGAAGCTACTGGTCAAAAATTTTTAGGCACCTATGCAGGATGACAATATTTGATATTAGAAGTCTTTTTAATCTCTCTTGTTTACTTATCCTTGTCTTTACAAAACCATGTATAAATATTTCTAAGGGTATATTTTGCATATGAATAAGTCTCTTCATATGAGAATTGTTTTCACTGACAATAGCCTCTTTAACGAAACAGAAGTTTCTGTGGAATGCCCCTTTGTTCTGAAATAGTCCATGTTTTTGATGAAAAACTGAAAACTAAGTTTGGTTTTAGAACACTTAAACTGAACACTTCTCTGTTTTCCAGCAGATAAAAACCATGAATTTTTAATTATTTTTGTAATGTGTTTTTTGGGCATTTGTCATGTAATACACTAGCTTCTGTCCAGCTTGGATTTTACCAACACGTTGTGCTGGATTGACCCTGGCTGGATGCCAGGTGCCCACCAAAGCCGCTCTATCACTCCCCCTCCTCAACTGGACAGGGGAGAGAAAATATAACGAAAGGCTCATGGGTTGAGATAAGGACAGGGAGATCACTCACCAGTTACTGTCACGGGCAAAACAGACTCCACTTGGGGAAAAAAAAATAATTTATTACCAATCAAATCAGAGTAGGATAATGAGAAATAAAACTAAATCTTAAAAACACCTTCCCCCCACCCCTCCCTTCTTCCCAGGCTTAACTTTACTCCCGATTTGCTCTACCTCCTCCCTGCCCCGAGCAGCGCAGGGGGACGGGGAATGGGGGTTGCAGTCAGTTCATCACACGTTTTTGCCGCTCTTCCTACTCAGGGGGAGGACTCCTCCCACGCTTCCCCTGCTCCAGCGTGGGGTCCCTCCCACGGGAGACAGTCCTCCACGAACTTCTCCAACGTGAGTCCTTCCCACAGGCTACAGTCCTTCAGCAACTGCTCCAGCATGGGTCCTTCCATGGGGTGCAGTCCTTCAGGAACAGACTGCTCCAGCGTGGGTCCCCCGCGGGTCACAAGTCCTGCCAGCAAACCTGCTCCAGCGTGGGCTTCCCATGGAGTCACAGCCTCCTTTGGGCATCTACCTGCTCCGGCATGGGGTCCTCCACGGGCTGCAGGTGGATATCTGCTGCACCATTAACCTCCATGGGCTGCAGGGGCACAGCCTGCCTCACCATGGTCTTCACCACGGGCTGCAGGGGAATCTCTCTGCTCCGGCGCCTGGAGCACCTCCTCCCCCTCCTTCTTCACTGACCTTGGTGTCTGCGGAGTTGTTTCTCTCCCATCTTCTCACTCCTCTCTCCGGCTGCAATTGCTGCTGCGCAGCAACGTTTTCCCTTTCTTAAACATGTTATCCCAGAGGCGCTACCACTGTTGCTGATGGCTCGGCCTTGGCCAGCGGCGGGTCCGTCTTGGAATCCGCTGGCATTAACTTTATCGGACATAGGGGAAGCTTCTAGCAGCTTCTCACAGAGGCCACCCCTGTAGCACCCCCCACTACCAAAACCTTGCCACGCAAACCCAATACACACGTGAAGTCCATAATTAATGGAATTTGAAGGACTATTATTTATAGACAGCTGTAGTAGCTGAGTTTGAAGTGTAGTGATTAATTTGAGACTGGGGTGAGCAGCCATCATGTGACATGACTGAGGTTAGCAAATGAATGTTTGTACATATGGCTCTTGAGGTTGCTGCTTTTCCTTATGCCCACATAACACAATGGGGCTTTTCACACTTGGTTGCTGTAATTATCTTCACAGTCTACTAGACCAATGATGTGTTCTCTCCCATTTTTCTAAAGCACTAAAATACACGTATTCACACAGTCACTGTAATTCAAATATTGTTCACCTGGATTTTTTAATTTTCTCCTTCATTGAAAGAGCCCTCTAAGTTGCTTGGTTTTTTCCTGCTGTCACTCATACTTCTGTGTCTTTTATTTTTACCTGAAAATCATTAGTGATTCATCATTTTTCAATACTAGCAACTCAACTCTGTATGGCATTAATTTGCCTTGCAACAGTCTGTTCTCTCTGCATACAGCTGGAATGCTCTGGCATCACTTGCTAAGAGCATTAGTCTTCAAATCTTCAGCTGTTCTGACGGGATAATATTCCTTTAGGCCCTCTTTTTCATTAAATTCCTTCCTGATCTTTTTATTTACTGGAAAGCCAGCATTCCACTGCTTCTGACTACCACCCAGGAAGGTGCTGTCATTAATTTAAAATGAAATGTTTTGCTTAGTTATTTGTTTATGTATTGACAAATGCTAATTTTTTTTTTCAGTTCAAGCGTCTCTATTCATTAACCAGTTAATTGTTGGAAGGAAGTAAAATACTCTGACACTCAGTTTTATGATTCTGTAGAACTATCTTTTCTGCGGTCAAAACTGGCTCCTGATGAATTACTTGATCATTGATATATAAAATATCTGCACCAGCATACCAGATGTTGATGAGGTAGGGCAAGGTGAGGAATACTGTCTGTGCAATTTTGTGTTTTGTCCCTTGGGCAGGAAATGCGGGGCAGTTTGCCCTACTCCAGGATACACTGATACATCAGATTAAGTCCTGTGGAAATTAAAAACCCTGCTGTTCACTCCAGCTTTGTCTATCCAGGCCAGGATCAAAGCCTCAGAAATTACCTCAGGTTTTAGGGTATATTTCCATGCCCACATATGAGGTACTCCTCTGCTTTTGAGCTTGTGTTGAGCTACTTGTGTTATGCTCTGTTAGAACTAGGTCCTTCAGCCAATGCTATGCACTTCCTGGCATTGCCTTCCTGAAAAAAGTTACAGAATCTAATTTCAAGGGAGTAGTTTTAGCTTGCTCTGGCCTTTATTACAGCCTGGGGATAACTTCAGAGTCTCTATTAGCTTGATGTATTACTTACTGTGTCCTTTTTCCAGCACCCAGATTTAGGTTCTGTGGGAGGAGTCAGGAATCCTTTCTGAATAGTGGAATGTTCAACAATCAATAATACAGTGCACTGTTAACAAGCATGGATATTTTCCTAAAAACTCCTAGATAAAAAGAAGTACTTAACACTCCTTGCCAGATCTATAAAATGTTTCCCCAAATGGAAATGCTACATAAGTCTTTGTAATGCTCTTTACAGCATACTTTTATTATCTAGTCTAATCATATGTGAGACTTCTAGAGTCAGGAAAACAAACACCACACTGATAAATATTCCAGGTTCCAAGAATTTTTTTCTCCAACTTCCAATAATTCCATTATTCCAAAGAAAAGTGAAATTGACCCCTATCTCTTCTACTGGTCCTGCTCCACTAACTTGTTGAATATTTTTAAAGAGAATTTTATAAATTCTTACTTCATTTCTTATTAGTGCTGATGGAAAATTCAAAGCTGTTTTTACTGGAAAATGTTAAAACTTCCACTTTGTTTTCTTTGTAAGGTAAGCAATGTAGGTTACTTTCCTATTCAAAATACATATTTTAAATATTTTTTTCACACAAAGATTTTGGTTTTATTTTTAACCAAAATAGTTGAAGGAAATTCGCATTCTTTCAAAGTGAAATTGATAACATGAATTAAAAAATTATAGCCATTTGGAACAGTTCTTCAAAATATTGTATCCTACTGCTTTTTTAAAAGCTTTATCCCTTATTACAGGTGTGTATTTGGTTTGCGTGGCAAGGTTTTGGTAGCGGGGGGTGCTACAGGGGTGGCCTCTGTAAGAAGCTGCTAGAAGCTTCCCCTATGTCCAACAGAGACGATGCCAGCCGGCTCCAAGACGGACCCGCCGATGGCCAAGGCCCAGCCCATCAGCAACAGTGGTAGCGCCTCTGGGATAACGTGTTTAAGAAAGGGAAAAAGTTGCTGCGCAGCAGCAATTGCAGCCAGAGAGAGGAGTGAGAAGATGGTGAGAGAAACAACTCCGCAGACACCAAGGTCAGTGAAGAAGGAGGGGGAGGAGGTGCTCCAGGCGCCGGAGCAGAGAGATTCCCCTGCAGCCCGTGGTGAAGACCATGGTGAGGCAGGCTGTCCCCCTGCAGCCCATGGAGGTTAATGGTGCAGCAGATATCCACCTGCAGCCCGTGGAAGACCCCATGCCGGAGCAGGTAGATGCCCAAAGGAGGCTGTGACTCCATGGGAAGCCCGCACTGGAGCAGGTTTGCTGGCAGGACTTGTGACCCCGTGGGGAACCCACGCTGGAGCAGTCTGTTCCTGAAGGACTGCACCCCATGGAAAGGACCCACGCTGGAGCAGTTCCTGAAGAACTGTAGCCTGTGGGAAGGACTCACGTTGGAGAAGTTCGTGGAGGACTGTCTCCCGTGGGAGGGACCCCACGCTGGAGCAGGGGAAGAGTGTGAGGAGTCCTCCCCCTGAGGAGGAAGGAGCGGCAGAGACAACGTGTGATGAACTGACCGCAACCCCCATTCCCCGTCCCCGTGCGCTGCTCGGGGCAGGGAGGAGGTAGAGCAGATCGGGAGTAAAGTTAAGCCTGGGAAGAAGGGAGGGGTGGGGGGAAGGTGTTTTTAAGATTTGGTTTTATTTCTCATTATCCTACTCTGATTTGATTGGTAATAAATTATTTTTTTTTCCCCAAGTCGAGTCTGTTTTGCCCGTGACAGTAACTGGTGAGTGATCTCCCTGTCCTTATCTCAACCCATGAGCCTTTCGTTTTATTTTCTCTCCCCTGTCCAGTTGAGGAGGGGGAGTGATAGAGTGGCTTTGGTGGGCACCTGGCATCCAGCCAGGGTCAACCCACCACAAGGTGTTAGGTGATTTGTATCAATATAGGCTCTTTATTTGATCCTGGTCTTTTACTGCTTATTAAGGAATATCAGGAGTAACACTACTAGCTATCCACAGGTTTCATTTATTTGGGAAGCTTGGGTTCAGGCACACAGAATGTGACTAAGAAGCTTTACCTTATCCCTATGGGCAGAAAAAAGCACAGGTCAATATTTGAAATATTTTCTTGCTAAGAATATGAAATTACTTTTTTCCAGAGATAGCAAGATTGTGAAAAAATGTTTTTCTCCACTTTAATGACTTGTGGGACACGGACAGGACAGGAAATGGGAGACATTTAACCAGGACACTCTCTCAGAGTAACATTGGAAAGCTGCTAATGTGTAGGCTGTATGCCTGAACCTACCTGGGCACACTTTAAAGGAAAAGGTGGGAATAAGGGAAAAATTCATCT
The DNA here is from genome assembly GCF_018139145.2 of Gymnogyps californianus. NCBI lineage: Eukaryota > Metazoa > Chordata > Aves > Accipitriformes > Cathartidae > Gymnogyps > Gymnogyps californianus. The sequence continues at coordinate 115,862,423 of NC_059472.1, read as the reverse complement.
GGAATCTATGGGATTTCAACCTCTCTACTCTTTCTTGCACTGAATACATTTTAAGCAAGTACATTTAAAATTTTTATCCGTGCCAGATAATGACAATATCTTAACTGGTAGCCTGAAAACTAAGTAAGGACTGCAGGATCAGGCTTCCACGGTCTCATCTTGTCTCATAATGTTCATGCTCTGGAATGGAATTATGTAGCTTTAGAATAGCAGTATAATGTAATCAGTGTGTGTCAGTATGAGATCAACATATCAGAGATGTAATATGCTTTATCCTCTTGTGGCATTAACTCTATACGGATCATAAAGACACTGGCAATTCAATGTCTTTTTTGTCCAGATGATGACTGTTATAGGGTCCAATTAACATGCTTGGATTGAAAAAAAAACAACTCATGGGTACAGGCAAGGAAAAACCTGCTGAAAAGAACCTTTGTGTCACAGTGGATGCCCAGTTGGACAGGAGCCAGCACTGTGCTCTTATCATGAATAATGCTTGGCTGCATTAGGAGGAGCATGGGCATCAGAACAAGAGGCATTATCTACCCTACCTTCTCAGTGATGGTGAGGCCACTCCAGGATTACTGTGTCCTGTTTTGATGCTCCCTATTTCAGGATGGCTGCTGAGAAACTGGAGTGGATCCAGCAGAGAGCTGCTAGGATAAAAGCACTGAGGGAAAGAATGAGGGAGAGAGCTGGGCTGGTTTAGTCTGGCAAAGAGAAAGGTAAGGAGCAGTCTCATAGCAGCCACAACTGCTGATGGGGAACTAAAAAATGACAGAGCCAAACAGCAGTGTAAGATGGTGTAGCATGAGGCAGTAGCTGCAAACTAAAGCTTGGCAAGTTCAGACTGGATACTAGGAAGAGCTTTCTACTAGGAGTTTGGCACAATGTAGGAACCTGTTAGTCAGATGTAGTGAAATCTCCACCCTTGCAGGTTTTCGTGACTTGGCTAGGAAAAGCCACAGCTGACCTGGTTGGGTGTTGGCAGTATTCCCACTTAAAGGCTGGACTAGATAGTCACCAGAGGTCCCCTCCAAACAACTTATCTGTTGTTCTGTGTCAGGTGTTCATGTTTCTGGTCAAACTCAATATAAGGAAATCTTCATTGCTACAAATCCAAAGCTTTGCAAAGCTAATCAAAAGTTTGGTTGAAATGTTTAACTTATTTTCATTCTGTTCCTAATGACTGGGGTCCTCATCCTGCATTTAAGTAACAAACTTCCTTCTTGATGTAGACCTCTACAGGACCTCAAAATGGTGCATCTGAGAGACTGCAATTGTAGAATGGGGGTCTGGAGTCTCCACCTGGTAGAGAGAATATTGACAGAGATTCTTCTAAAAAAATTGCTTTTTTCATACATAGATGCTGATTTGTAGGATAGGAAAATTTTCTTCTGAGAACATGTCAGTTTAATTGAGATATTTAAGGAGATGGTCTTAGTTTCGGGGAGGAAGATAGCTTTCTAAAGCAAGGCCTAGAACTTGATCCCTGAATAGGTGGAATGTGAAACAGAAGAATTTCTGAAATCTCAATATATCTTATGGGAAAGGAAAGAGGAAAGTATTTGTCTTCCAGATACAAAACTGAAACATGTTCTAGACTTGGGAAAAATATAATTGATGACTATGGAATTTTATTTACTACAGTGACTTTTTTGTTGGATCTATGTATCAAGTTTTTACAGTCAAATAAGCCTGTTATGCATATTAATTTGCTGTAATTGCTTTAATTAATTTTGGAAATGCAGTGATTCATTAAATGATAAACAAATTTAACTTGGACAGCTTATTATGGATCCCGGGGTAATCAGATATAGTTTCTCTTATTGCTTGCTTTCTTAGGGGAAATCGGTATCTCATTGCTACTAAATTTATTTAGAATATTTATTTAAGACTTTATTCAAGTCTTTACAGCTCCCATGATTTGATTCTTGAGAAAAAGGTGAATCACTCATGACTGTAAATACTTCTTTTTCAACCAGGCTGAACATACTTGTGGATTTCATTTTTTTCCAGTTTCTGGGACTCAGCACAATGTTTTGAACTTTGGTTATATGAGTTTTGAAATCCTCTCTTTCCATTAAAGTGAGGTGTGTCCCTTCTTTTGTTTATTCTAAAACCTGTACTTCACTAATTATTTTCCTATTTCAAATGGATTCAATAAATTACTTTTTTCTTGTCATGTATCTGAATGAAGTAGCTAATTTCATCTTTTCCTTTTGTTTATACTAGATGTAATTAGATTAAAGATACAGTTAGTTTTCCTCCAGCTCATAGATGACACGAACCAAGTCAGCAGAGATGGCAGAATTGTTTCAGATATTTTCTCTTTGTTAACAACTAGAAATTGAAAACCACTTCCCCCTGGCTTTTGAAAACCTATTATTATAATTTCTGTTTTCACAGTTTAATAGACCACTGCAGATTTTTATAACAACACTGCCCTTTTACATAGTTGTTAAAATTTTCAAATAAGAGTTGACAAATGTTTGTATCTGGTCAACAAATTGACTGTGTCATCATGTGAGCTTTAGCCTTCTTCATCTTTTGGCCGTGTCCCCATATGATCATGCCGAGCTGTGTTCTTCCTTGGTATTTCTAAGTTACTGGAATTTCAGGCCAGCCAAAGTAAGAGATGAATGAGACCTATTATTGTTTCATTGACTTCGAAGCACTCTGCATTTCCATTCCTCTTCATGGAAAAGGTCACTTTAATCAGTAGTGAATACTTCAGAGTTGATAGCAAAAAATAATCTTAAGAGGTTATTTGAATAGCAATTTGGTTCAGATGAAATTCCCTTAATTGGAAGAACATGCGTTTGCAGCAGACTGCAACATACACTGGAGAGCTCCAAGAGGAGAGTCCTGTTTTCTAGTCTGACAATCAAGAACTGATTGACAGAACTAGGATTGCTTCTTCGAAAGGAAGAATGATTAAAGAAACACATGACAGCACTCCTTAAACACGTACAAGGGTGTTGCAAAAGAGAAGAGAATATGTGTTCAGATGATGAAGAAGACAGTATGAAAATCTTCCTAGCATTCAAGATAGAGTGAAGCACGGGGATAGCTTGCCTAGGAGCTATGGAATTTCAATACTGAAAGTGTTAAAAGCAGAACCAGTACCCGACAAGCACGACTAGGTTTAAGACAGCATATGATCCTTTTCTGAAGCAAGAGATGAATTATATGTCCTTTCAAGGACTCTTCCAGCCCTATTTTCCATGCTTGCCCTTGTTCTTAGATTTCAGACTTGCTCGTATCAACATATGCATCCAGAAAACATAATTTAGTAAGAAGGCTGGAGTGAGGTTTCTGTTTATTTTCACACAATAACTTAGATTCTTCTGGTGGGTTGACCCTGGCTGGATGCCTGGTGCCCACCAAAGCTGCTCTATCACTTCCCTCCTCAGCTGGACAGGGGAGAGAAAATATAATGAAAGGCTCATGGGTCGAGATAAGGACAGGGAGGTCACTCACCAATTACCATCACAGGCAAAATAGACTTGACTTGGGGAAAAAAAATTAATTTAATTTATTACCAGTCAAATCAGAGTAGGATAATGAGAAATAAAACTAAATCTTAAAAACACCTTCCCCCACCCCTCCCTTCTTCCTGGCTTAACTTTACTCCTTATTTTCTCCACCTCCTCCCCCCAGCAGCGCAGGGGGACGGGGAATGGGGGTTGCGGTCAGTTCATCACACGTTGTCTCTGCCACTCCTTCCTCCTCAGGGGGAGGACTCCTCACACTCTTCCCCTGCTCCAGCGTGGGGTCCCTCCCACAGGAGACAGTCCTCCACGAACTTCTCCAACGTGAGTCCTTCCCATGGGCTACAGTTCTTCACAAACTGCTCCAGCATGGGTCCCATCCCTGGGGTGCAGTCCTTCAGGAACAGACTGCTCCAGCGTGGGTTCCCCCGCGGGATCACAAGTCCTGCCAGCAAACCTGCTTCAGCGTGGGCTCGTCTGTCCATGGGTCCACAGGTCCTGCCAGGAGCCTCCTCCAGTGCGGGCTTCCCACGGTGTCACAGACTCCTTCGGGCATCCGCCTGCTCCGGCGTGGGGTCCTCCACGGGCTGCAGGTGGATATCTGCTGCACCATTAACCTCCATGGGCTGCAGGGGGACAGCCTGCCTCACCATGGTCTTCCCCACGGGCTGCAGGGGAATATCTCTGCTCCGGTGCCTGGAGCACCTCCTCCCCCTCCTTCTTCACTGACCTGGGTGTCTGCAGAGTTGTTTCTCTCACCTATTCTCACTCCTCTCTCCGGCTGTAATTGCTGCTGCGCAGCAACTCTTTCCCCTTCTTAAATATGTTATCACAGAGGCGCTACCACCGTTGCTGATGGGCTTGGCCTTGGCCATCGGCGGGTCCGTCTTGGAGCCGGCTGGCATTGACTTTATCAGACATAGGGGAAGCTTCTAGCAGCTTCTTACAGAGGCCACCCCTGTAGCCCCCCCGCTACCAAAACCTCGCTATGCAAACCCAATACATTTCTAAATCAGTTTCCTTTTCAAGAAGGTTTTTTTTTCAGCTTCTAATACCACTCAGGCTTTCAGAGTCTCCTTACTGCTCAGGTCTTGCGTGCCAATTTTGGGCTCCTAAATTGGACCTAAAATTTGTGATGCCTTCTGAGACCGTCCTCTTAAGTGAGATTCATCTCAATTTTAGCCAACTAAAAGCTAGGTATCTAACCTAATATGGTCATCCAGGTACCTGCTATAGTCTATGGGGAGGGGAGAGATGCTGTTACAGGACTTATCCTATATCCAAAGTGTTACTTAAAAAAATGAGCATCGCTTCTCCAGCAAAATATACGTTTCCATGAAGAAACATGTGTTTCCTTTGTATGAAGTTCATTGAACTAATTTCATGACTTTTAATTTAGAGAAAGTGTACTGAAAAGTCACACAAGAATAATACAAGTCATACACAGTCTGTGATACCACTCACTGCTTCAGTATATGCCTCCACTTTTCCTGATTACATGAAATATGTAAATGTGCAAATTTGACTTTTTTCATAATTGTTACATTTTCATTCACTGTGAAATAAAATCAGGATTATCCAATTTTATATGGAATCTAATCACACAAAGTTGCTTTGATAAGTATGAAACTGATGCTGAAAGATGCTCAGCTCCCCTAACAGAACAGACTTTGCTGGGACTGATGGGGCTTTCTAGGTCTTTCTGAGTTATGTTCTCTTTAAAGTACTGACACTGATATCCCACGCTCAATAAGAAGGATCTGTCTCTATTAGAACTATTTCCAGAGCAAGTATTTGTTGCTGTGGCTGTTCAATGAGGAAAGCGTATATGGCTCTACAGTTGATATGTGTGGCCATAAATCCACCAGGGGCTGTGATGGAGGATCATAAAACACAGCCTCTGTGGAGCACTATGATTGGATACTTATGAGCAGTGGGGAGTTCAGCTCATATCTCAAGCCCTGATTCCTTAAACTTTTTTCCAGAGTTGTTCCTCCCTCTCTTACTTCAAAAAAGGGGTTATCTGAAGAGCACCCATCTCCTTCAGTGCATGTTTGCATTTTTGAGAGGCATGCTGGAATTGCTCCTGCCCACTGTCCAGGCATGATTTCCATACTTGGACAGTCAAACACCAAATATAAACAACTAAACCAAGAGTTTCTCCATTCTGATGGAGAATTTCACTTAGATCTCAAAGTCACAGAGGAATTGACTTCTGTAGTGTTTCCCGATTTTACCAGCATCTCACACTCATATCTGTATTTCTTGCTCAGTCCAAATTCACAGTGAAGTCAAAGGAATTTAATAAATCAGTTCTTTTCCTGGGAGAAAAATGTATCACTAGTTAATAAGATTCAGTATATTAGAGTATTGCAGGAAAGCTCAGGGGATTTCTTCCTGACTAGAAATTAGTAACAGTGAAGAAGAACTTTAAGAAAACTGGCATATATAGTGGAAGATAATAAATATACCTTAAAATCCGTTGCACTTGAGCAGACGGATCTGAAATGCAATAAGAAAGTGTTTCTGTGCAGAAAGACATCTTCAAAAAAAATTTTGTTTTAATGCTAGACCATGAGAAATTATACTGGGGGAAAAAATACTAGGACTGAGGGAAAACAGAATTTAATACATTTGTCTTCCTAAGCATCATTCCATATATTAAAAATAAAAATGTACAGACCACATATCTAAAAAACTCTCTGAAATAATCAACTGACAGTGAATAAATGCTGTCTTTTCTGTTCTTCTCAAACAAATCTGATTTGATAGCCATCTAGCATATAGTAATATCTTCTAATTGAAGTAAAACAATTATATAGTAGATGTACTGCAATATTACCACAGGGTTTCATCCATTGAACTTATTCTTTTGTTCCCCATAGCTGCAGCAGGACCTTGCTGCTACTGGGCAAGACCAGCTTCTCTTTCAAGTACCTTTCCAATTTTCTCTTTAAGCCTGTGACTCCCTAGAGTGCACTTCAGGCTTGTTTAGGAAATAGGTTTGAATTTCTGTCTATGGCCAGGTTTTTCAATGGTTGCTATTCTTCAGGAGGTAAGCAGCTGGTTTTGTGTGCCGTGGGGAAGAGCTAAGTACTTGTATACACAGTTGTTCTTATGGCTCCTGTGATATAAAAGGCATGGCTGTATCTACTTCACTGAAGGAAGGAGGGCCACAGATAAATCCCTGGCCCCAAAATCATGTGAATTGACTGGATTGCATCTGCAGAATTTAAAGCTAGCTCTTCCTGTAGCGGATTAGTTTTGGAGGGAGGTGGCTGGAGCAGTTCAGGACAGAGCTGGCAAGTGAGTTAGCAGTAAAGCAGTACAGACAATTAGGGGCTAGTTCTTAAATGTGCTCCTTGACCCTCATTTCAGGATACTTATCAGGATAGTTGTGCCCTATGGCTATGTCTATACTAAAAAAAATAAACAATGTTGTGTTCCGTGGTACAACCCACTCTTTAGTTGAGCTGTTAGAATGGCCCTGGTATGATTTCATCCCGGGTCAACTGGTATTTCTCCAAAAAGGTCCAGTGCATTGTTTTTGGAGGTCACATGATCTGGACACCATCCTTAATAAGCACTCTGTATGTAGCTAGCTTATTCTGAAGGTTAAGAAAATTTTATAGCATGGACCTGAGCCATTTCTTGCTTGTTGGCGTGAATCCCAAAGAACAGCTCAGGGCAAATTTAATTTGCTAGTATGTAGCATATATACTAGCATGCATCAAAGTCCATGAAGGTCCTTCTCCAGCAGAAGGCTCTGCCATGCCCAGCTGCTGGTCATTTCTAACTGCTGAGGTGGCACAACCCTGTTTTCTGTGTTTGTGTTTAAGTGTTTGTGTGAGTACTCCCCTAATTCACTTCAGGTAAAAACACCTATTTAAACTGGGTAAACTAACCTTTCTGATTTTATCAGCAGTGAATTAGGGAGCTAAAGGGGAGGCAATAAACTGTCCTATAGTGCTTGATAATTTCAAATCTAAGTACTTTTTGCCCAAAACTCTTTCCGTATTTTTTTTTTCCACTCTGAGGTATCACTAGGCTGTGTGTGGACCAACACTGTAATTGTTTCCATAGTAACAAAGACTTCAAAAGATGGAATGAGCTGGAGAATTTAAAAAAAAAAAAAAAATCAAGTTATAAACAAAATAAAAACGAGTGGCAGAGCCACTATGGCTCCTTTGCAATGACCCAAGCTAATGTGAGAGTGATGCTATGTCGCATCTCAAATTCACTAAGCTACGCTCTTCCTAGCAGTCCATATTACCATAGCATTTGTATTCACTGACTCTTTTCCTCTCCTCTGGCTCTGTTTCTTTACTACTTAAACACATGTGCTGGTCAGATCCTTAGCTGGAGATGTCAACTTGGGTATCATCGTTCCAGTACTGCCCCTAAAAGCAGTATAATCCAAATGAGGGATCTGCTGGATGAACTGGTGTTGCTCATTTCAAAGATACTGATTTATGCCAGCTACGAATTATTTAGTCTGATCTCTAACCAGATGCACACTCCTGGGTTGTGTTTTTTTTTTAACACTAAATATCACAGGAATGGTTATCAGGAAACCTGCATTCTGTTTTTGAATCTGCTACTGACATACATTGTATATTTTATGTTGCATATGTGTTTGTGCCTTGACTTCCCTGCATGTATAAAGGGGAGTATAATGCTTTTCCATTGTATACTTGTTTCGAGAGGAGGATGTTTCAAGATGAACAGTGTTGGCAATCTTTTATCTCGTTCAAGTCTGCTTTGCATCAAAAATATATATAGTTAGCTGCAATATGCCTGATGCCTAAATATTGTAACATTCTGCAGATTTTTTTTTAGTTCTGTGAACTCTTATACTTGTTTTCAAATATTTCAGAAGTGCTTAGCTTTTTGCCTAAACTTGGTGCTAGAAATATCTAAACTAAGAAGCATTCTGTCTACATAATATATGTCTGAATGTTACTGCAAAATAAGTAGAGGTTCTTTAAAATATAATGCACTACATGTCGATGGCCAGTTGTGAAGATGAAAATGTTTTCTATTTGCGGGCCCAGAACTCCTTGGAGAGTATCACAGCCCCATGCAAGGGAGTGGAAGCTCTTGTGCCAGGAATCCAGCCACATTTCAGAGGAAATGAACTGGGGAAGGTTTGGCCCACTATTTCTGGTAATTGCTCCTGCAGTCAACCCATCAGTCAGCTTCAGAAGCTGTGGGAACTCCCACATTTGAAAAGCTCATCGGACTCTCCAGCTGAGACCTCCCAGGCACATGCATTCATATCTCAGAGTTAAAATATAATTTGTTTTGGCTAAACAGCCTCTAAATCTTTCCTTCCTCCAGATGGAAGCATTTGTGTAATTAAGCATTTGGCAATGTTGGCATAAGTAACCATGTCCCTTTTGGAATATTTTCAAAACAAATAGACAGTAAATGTGGATAGGGTGATCCAAAGTCATTGTTTTTTCGGGAAAGGGTTGTTTGTTTTCTGTTTTGTTTTGTTTTGTTTTCAGGGTCTGTGCTCCTTTAATGTGTAAAAACACAGCCCTCTGTGGTAGTTTCAGTCAAGCCTGCCATTGGGGCTGATGAAGGATGCTCACGTTATCTATCTTCCATATAGGGACGGCACACTTTAGCAAAGGGAAAGAAAATAACATGGAGTGAGAAAGCTGTATCTAAATTTAACCTGGCTAATCCAGTTCTGCAGTGATCACCTGGCCAAGGCCAGGAGATTGAGTTGGATTTGTTGACTTGTCACGATAGGTAGGCTGTATTTAGGCTGTGTACAGTGGGAGTGAAACACAACTGATAATGGGCTTTTCTCATACCTCCAAGGGCTAGCATTTCATGCCCATTGGTATAAATGACAGCAGAAGTGAGTGGGAGACCTCTGAGTTATGTTACTGTAGCAAAAAAAGTGCTATGAAGACCTGAATCCAACTTTATATTGATAAAATTTTAGCAAAGTTTGCTAAAGATTTATCAATATAAAGTTGGAGTCAGATCTTCACAGATGCCAAAGGAAAGAATAGTCAGATAATAGGTACTTTATGGATTTAATGAACTCTGAAACGTAAGTAAAGTTGTTGACACTAGATGTCTAGCATATCTCAGCCCACACTAGACAGAGGCAGTTATTTCCTATGTCTCTTAAAATGAGAAAACTGTACAATATCAAGGCCTTCTGTGTAATGACTGTTGGCATGTTGCGACTTGCAAATGACTATTACTGTAATTTAGTTATTAGATTATTTTAAATGTATTCTGAGATGGGCTGTCTGGTTAGGATAAAGCTAGGTGTCTTACAGACCAGAATCCACACTGGCTTTAAATATATTTCGTAGGAAGGCAGGGAGGGCCAGGAGAAAGGTGTCAGAATAAAGAGCAGGAGGGGGAAATTTGATAACTGAGTTTCACAGAACATTCAGCTTCACATGGTCTTAAATACTGGCGATCTCGCTTAGGAATGGTGTTCACCATCTCTCAATCAGGAATGCATAGGATTTCTTTGAGGAAAAAATTTTTGTGCTCCAGTTTTTTGTCCTTTATCTGAATAGAGCCCATATTCCTGATGTCCAGTTTGGATTGAAAAGCTCGTTTTTTCTTCACACCACTAACTAGTTCTGAATGTTTTACAAAGCAGTGCTTTGAGGTTTTATGTTTGTTTTTGTTTTGCCACTGATGATAATTTCTTTCACTTACATCAGAACTCAGTCACCTCACTGCCTAGCAAGCCTCCGTTAGATCTGAAGGCCTCCAACCTGCCCTCACATGAGGATCAGGGACTTGTATGGAAGCTGAGCCTGCTTAATTTGACTCTATAAACACTCAAACTTCAGTGTGTTTGGTATTTTACTCCAGCTTTGAGGGCTGTAGTTTTATCCTGCTTTATTATGAATCAGCTTTGAAGTTACATAAGACTTCAGTCTTTTAGGTTCAAAAAATACTGAATCGATTTTGTTTTTATTTTTGTTGTTGCAGAGTCATAAGTCTGTATTGAGCCCTAAGTGAATAGAGGGGGAGGAAGGGAAACAACAAAACAGTAATTTCTGTGTCTTTTGACCCAAACAGTGAAATAACTGATCCCAGGAAAATTTTAGTTCAGCTCCTTGGACAAAGGTGGTTAGATAAACTGAAGATAGAAAGACAGTCTGAACTGAGTCTGCAAAGCTTTTCAGTCTTATTTTTCATCCTAATGAACTTATTATTAAAGTCTCACGCACCTCATGAATTTTCTCTCACATAAAATGGAAAAAGGGTACATGAGACAAAACCTCTGGCTTTGAAGTTTGTGAAGGAGACGGTATAGTTGAAAAATTGGAGAAATTAGTTTAGTTTTGGCCAAGTTTTTTTCCATTACCCCATAACTGCAATCACTTTTTGGCGAGGGTTGTTACCTGTACGGCGCTCTGTCAAGGGCAGGAAGGCAACTGTACACATCCTTTCTAGTTACTTTCTCCTCCTGCCCAGGGGCTTTATTTTGCGGGAGGAGAGCGTTGAGGCAAACGTACAGTGTGTCTGACATAAATCATAGTCTATTTGACACTGAGTTTGATATCTGAAGTATAAAAGCCATTTGCAGGAAATAATGGCAGTTTCTGCATTTCTGGTTGGTCAAAACAATTAACTTCATGCCTCTGAACATATCATTAGCTGGATCTCATTTTAAAGGGCTAAATATTGTGAATATTTACAGGGTCTATTTACAGATCAACCATTAACCTCGGTGTTTGTGTCTGCTTTGAAAAAAAATCCCATTATGTCATCCTAGAGTGAAATAAAGAGTGCACCAAATCTTTGGTGCATTATGTAGCAAGAGAAGTATTTTTCCTTGACAGTTAAAATCTCCATGTGCTGTCTGAATGCCTGAGAGGATTGCCTCGCTGTTAGCGCACACGGACAGCTATGCCACTATAGCTCTTGAAAATAAACACTTCACTTGATAGAACAAAACAAGGTAAAAATATTTTTTCTTCCTGGCTGTTCCGGATAGTCTGTGACATTTTACAAAATTCCTATCATTACGGTATTCTGGTGGATGGCCTGTCTCTGAGATCCCCTCATCAGTGTACATCCATGGGAAAGGCAGTGGTAAAGTAAGGTGAGATGTGCATCATGTTGCTTATGAGAATATCCTGCAGTTCAAGTTGGTTACGCATTTTTTTGTGCAAGGGGACATCTGTAAAAGAATAAAACTGTTCTCTTTTGTACTGTTGGTTTTTTTTAATATAAGAATGGTTTAATAACTAAAGTAAAATAAAACATAATACTAACAATAAAATAATAATAATAAATGTAATGAAAAGGAATATAACAAAAAAAAGAAAAAAAAAGAAATAAAACCCAAGAAAAGATAAGTGATCTGATTTGACTGGTGATAAATCAGATTAATTTTTTCCCCAAGTGGAGTCCGTTTTGTCTGTGATGGTAATTGCTGAGTGATCTCCCTGTCCTTAACTCAACCCATGAGCCTTTCGTTTTATTTTCTCTCCCCTGTCCAGTTGAGGAGGGGAGTGATAGAGCGGCTTTGGTGGGCACCTGGCATCCGGCCAGGGTCAACCCCACCACAGTGCTTTTTGGTGCCCGAACAGGGACTGGAGGGATTCAAGATAAGGATAGTAATTGCGAGAGGTAACGGGCAAAACATGGACTGAATAATATTAGAGAGCAGAATGATCGTGGGGAATTTTGGTTGTTGTAATTGTGGTGAAGGGACGAGGGGTGGATTGTGTGTAAATTGTCCAATTTTGTTCGGTGTTGTGATGATGTTATTTTTGATTTTGGTGTGGGCAATTCTTTTTTGTTGATGTGAGTGAAGTTTGTGAAGATTGTGTGATGAATGTGGATTTTAATGATAATTCTTAAAATATGTGATTCACAGAGGCGAGGGGTGGTTTGTGTGGCAAGGTTTTGGTAGCGGGGGGGCTACAGGGGTGGCCTCTGTGAGAAGCTGCTAGAAGCTTCCCCTATGTCCGATAAAGTTAATGCCAGCGGGTTCCAAGATGGACCCGCCGATGGCCAAGGCCGAGCCCATCAGCAACAGTGGTAGCGCCTCTGTGACAACATATTTAAGAAAGGGAAAAGAAGTTCCAGGGGAGTTGCAGTTGCAGCGAGAGAGAGGAGTGAGAAGATGTGAGAGAAACAACTCTGCAGACACCAAGGTCAGTGAAGAAGGAGGGGGAGGAGGTGCTCCAGGCGCCGGAGCAGAGAGATTCCCCTGCAGCCCGTGGTGAAGACCACGGTGAGGCAGGCTGTCCCCCTGCAGCCCATGGAGCTCCACGGTGGAGCAGATATCCACCTGCAGCCCCTGGTGAAGACCACAGTGAGGCAGGCTGTCCCCCTGCAGCCCATGGAGGTTAATGGTGGAGCAGATATCCACCTGCAGCCCGTGGAGGACCCCACACTGGAGCAGGTGGATGCCCAAAGGAGGCTGTGACACCGTGGGAAGCCCGCGCTGGAGCAGGCTCCTGGCAGGACCTGTGGACCCATGGAGAGAGGAGCCCATGCTGAAGCAGGTTTGCTGGCAGGACTTGTGACCCCGCAGGCAACCCACGCTGGAGCAGTCTGTTCCTGAAGGACTGCAACCCATGGATGGGACCCATGCTGGAGCAGTTTGTGAAGAACTGTAGCCCATGGGAAGGACTCACGTTGGAGAAGTTTGTGGAGGACTGTCTCCCACACGCTGGAGCGGAGGAAGAGTGTAAGGAGTCCTCGCCCTGAGGAGGATGGAGCAGTAGACACAACGTGTGATGAACTGACCGCAACCCCCATTCCCCGTCCCCCTGCGCCACTCGGGGCAGGGAGGAGGTAGAGAAAATGGGGAGTAAAGTTAAGCCCAGGAAGAAGGGAGGGGTGGAGGGAAGGTGTTTTTAAGATTTGGTTTTATTTCTCATTATCCTACTCTGATTTGACTAGTAATAAATTAAATTAATTTTTCCTCAAGTGGAGTCTGTTTTGCCCGTGACAGTAATTGGTGAGTGATCTCCCTGTCCTTATCTCGACCCACGAGCCTTTCGTTTTATTTTCTCTCCCCTGTCCAGCTGAGGAGGGGGAGTGATAGAGTGGCTTTAGTGGGCACCTGGCATCCAGCCACGGTCAACCCTACCACAGTGATGCACGATGCAATTGCTCACCACCTGCTGACTGATGCCTGAGCAGCGATCCGCCCCTCCTGGCCAACTCCCCCCACTTTATATACTGAGCATGACATTCTATGGTATGGAATATCCCTTTGGCAAGTTCAGGTCAGCTGTCCTGGCTATGCTCCCTCCCAGTTTCTTGCACACCTGCTTGCTGGCAGAGCATGGGAAACTGAAAAGTCCTTAACTTAGGATAAGCGCTACTTAGCAACAACTAAAACGTCAGAGTGTTATCAACATTATTCTCACACTAAATCCAAAACACAGCACTCTACCAGCTACTAAGAAGAAAATTAACTCTATCCCAGCCGAAACCAGGACACACAGCCATAGAGATACTGCACCAAGGATCTTGTCCAATGTAGTCTTACAGGATAATGCAGTGGGGCAGATCAGGTCCTTGCACTTTGGAGTTCTCCTTGCTGTCATCCTCCTAGAATATCTTCCGTGCTTGTGTTTGTGACTGCCTGATTTAAAAGGCCTGTCTGTGGCACGTTTATCTTCAAAATAAAGGATATTTTATAATTCCCCAAATTATAGTGCACCCAGTGCCTGATCACCCTCCCATTAACGAGGTCTGTGAGTACCTTGGCAGGGCTTCCCACCAGGTTCCCTGCCTCAGTTCTGCTTTCTGGCGTTGAGTGATTCTGTTTTGAAGAGCTGCACCAAGAGAGCTTTTAATGCTACCCTGCTTCCCTTGCTTTATTTTCTCCTGAATTCAGGTCAGTGCTACAACTCTGTCCTTAAACTCATCTTGCCCCCATATACATTTCATAACCAGACTACAGACCTTATGATTCTTTCTTGCCTGTTTTTAATTCAATTAATTTTTATTTGGAAGGCAATAACAGGACTTTGGCAGTTGGAGCTACTTCTTAAATGCCCTTGTGTCACACTAACCAGCTGACATTTGCTTTGTAATCTGTGGTGATTTTATTGCATGTATTTCCAAGAAGATCATATTGTCAGAATCAAATTGTGCCATCAGATTTTTTCTTTTCCGGTCTCTAGAATTGGGTACAATTGGGACATGAATGCGGAGGAAGGGGATTACGTGAATGTCTTGATGAGCAAGTCCTGGGGCAGTGGGGGGACATCATCAAGGAGGAGAAAGATTGATTGTTGCTCTCGTGAGGTTTGGTCCTAAATCTTGGTTGCCTTAGAGCTACCTTTTTCAAACCTCCCATCCAAGCCAGGAGGGCAAAAATGCAAACCTTGAGTTTTGTTCTGGGCTCATTTCTGCTATGGTATCTGGGTTATGCTCCTTTGAAGAATTTTTCTTTCTTGGTTCAACTGTTTGACATTGGTTATGTTTTCTATTGCTATTAGGCTTTTTGTGAGGGTCTTCAGTCTTTTATGTGCCCTTTAATGATTGTATATGGCATTTTTCTATTTGGGAAGCATGAAATGTTCAGGTTGATGTTGCATTTGTTATGCACGGTTTGTCTATGGCATGGAACTGAGAGCAAAAAGCTGAGAATTAAACAATGATTCTGTGACCTTTCTCTTCTTCCTTGGTAATTTACTTTCTGAAATGATAAGCAATTTGGGGGCAAAAAGCGCAGCATGTTCAGGTGGAAGGTCTGAGTTTAAATCGAAGGCTTGTAATATTTATAGCAACAAATAAATCTTAGAGAGAAAAGCTTGGCCCTCAGGAATCCGTCATATCTTAGGCTGTAAACCTCACACGAGCTTCTCGTATCTTGCAGAAAATAAGATACTACAGTGACTCAGGTGTCCTACATTGATCCAAATGTCTGTGCAAGCTGTATTCCATAGTGAATGTGAGAATGCTGGAGCAAAAAAAAAGGTAGCTTTTCTGTGGTTTTGTGGACCCATTTTGGCCTTAGGTACTTTCTTTTGTCTGTCTCCCATTTGGCTTCATCGAAGCTGGATGAACATGTGTTAGTAAAATTGTGCTTTCTGGTCTGTATTTGTCAAACTCAGTTACTAAATCAAACTTCTACATTCGTACTTGCACGTTTCTTACATAAAGAGCCTGCTACATAAAGATGCTGATAATTCTCTTTCTCCTGTTTACTTCTTCAGCTTGTTGGGTTGTTAAAGCTGAGTTGTTAAACTACAAGAAAGATTAGGTCATGAGCTAGCAGCAGGGCTGTACATCAGCCCCAACCCCTCCAAGACTATCATGATGTTCTCAATGTCTCCCATGAGTAGAATTGCATTTATGGACTTGTCTGAGGTTCAAGTTGTGAGGCTACAAATGTTTCTGTTCAGATGTCCCTAGGCTTGCCTGTGGATGTCATCTTCGTCTTTGCAGGGATTCAGTCTACTTCAGTGATATATAACCTAATGGAGGCTATTGCATGGGGGAAGGGAACAGCCCCATCTAAGCAAAAGCTGTCAATTGCCTTCCCTCTGGGGAGCTATCTAAAGGCAGCTATGATCATTATTCTCCTGCTCTAATTCCTTTCTATTTTATTTCACTTCCTTCCTTCCTTCGCTTTCTCACAAAATATTGTGGAGAGACAATGCTACAGCTATTGATTCCTTTTTGCTCGTGTTAATGACACCGCTCCTTCCTCAGGTGACTCTGTATTAGAGTCATTAATCAAATGTCACGGCCTACGAGCATACGGTCTCTGTTCATTGCCAGGAAGCAATAATTGGCAGCAAGGTAGCAGTAGTACACCCTGGAGAGGAATTTTTCTTAAAAGTGAAAATGCCGTTCTCCCGTCCCGTGATAAGAATCACTGGAGTGCGTATGTGCAACTGTATATAGCCTTTCCTTACAGCAGCCATCCCATTTGTAATCCTCTTTTGGCTATAATGCTACAGTAGCTTGGATTGCAATGTACCATTTTTAGTACTTATCACATAGCAGCAGACAGCTGGGCTTTTACATTACAAAATAGCCACCACTACAGCAGTGGCTTAGATGACAGTGAGGTACTTTCCATAACGTATGATCTTGAGCAATGTCTAGTAGCCAAAATAAAAATCAATCTGACATCTCAAAAGACTAAATGCAGCTGAATGGGCTTGTTAAAATGGGCTATAACAAGTGAAGCATACAGCAGAACCAGGAAAAGAGAAAATACATTTATTCTCAGGCAGGCTTAATTACCTGGGTTACAGATTACTGCTAGGTTTGAGAGGATAACGTCACAACTACAGCTGAGGTGGTACTGCAAAATAGGATGCTTAGGCTGTCTCTCTTTGAGAGTTACTGTCTAGGTAGCTCCATCAGCTTTATCCCAGGACAGATAATGACCACTTCGCATAGTCCCATATTCAATACTTGACCAGTGTGCTCTTTATTGTTCATTCACTATTAGTAGTAGCCTGGGTCAACAATTTTATTTTGCATGTATATTTTGAGAATGACTGCACAAATATGTGGTTTTGCTTATTAGAATTGATGCAAGTGTAAGCTCTCTCCTTAAGGATGACTTGCCTTATTCCTGTTCAGTGTTAGCCACCCAGTTAAAGAGACTAAAACAATGTGGCTGGTCATTCTTATTTAAACAAAAAAGTGAAATCGCTAGGGCCCAGAAATTCTCAAACAATTCAAATAGGAGAGATTCTGTCTGAATCAGTCAAAGCAGAGAAGAATCTAAATCTCCTACACTACAGGTGAACCTCCTAAACCCAAAATTGTTAGTTAAGTACATTATGTAATCAAGTAAGTTTTACCAGTCCAGAGAGAAAGGGAAGATTATGATCTATTGTCCATGATGGTGGATTGCACTTAGCCTTCCCCGCTTTGGGCAGGACTGAGCCTTGAAGGACCATCTCTGAGGGAGCTGCATATCTACAGGGAGGCCTGATGTTAGCGTGAGTAGATCTCATTCACTTAGAAATATCATGGTCAGGTTTTCTTCTCATGAAGATTGAAACTCAGAACCATACAACTGTTCAGAAATCAAAATACTGCCCTCCCCTTAGGCTAACCTCCAAATCAAATTTGCTCAAAGACTTCCCATTTCCTCTTGTAGCTAGCACAACTTGCAAGCATTGCCACTTCCCTTGTGCAACTTGGCAGCAGTTGCTGGAAGGGGTGAAGAGGAGCTCAGCTGGGTTAGTGCCAACCTGCTGCTGCAGGCTCTTCATTAACATACACAAAACAAGGGGAAGACTGCTAAGATGTGAATAAACTCATTTGACTACTTGCAGAGAAACTGCAGTGGGAGCTCAGGGAGGAAGGGTTGGTGGGAGGATTTATTGCAGAAGCACAGTAGGAAGTAGGTTCTGAGAGAAGGGGAGAATTTGGAGGTAGCACAAGTTGAAAAGCCTGAATTGAGGTGAAGCTAGTCACTATAGAGGGGGATGAAGATTCCCAATGAACTTGAGAAGTCTAGAATTTGCTTAGAGGAGACAGTGTGTATGCACTCGGTGATATGCCAGGTATTTACTATTAAAAAATTGATACACTTCCTTATGTAGGGGGACACAGAATGAATTGTCTAATTTAGAGTATGGTTTTCTGGAACCCAAACTGAATTTTTCATTATGTTGAGTTCAGCTTTACTAAGCTCACAAGTCTTGGAAGACGTTTGTTGTGCATTGAATGTGATCTAGGATACCGGGTGGGAACTGGGGACAAGATAAATTTGAATTGGAGATTAGTGTAGATTTCTGTAAGACAAAAGTCAGTGTTGCACAGCTGCAGCTACAGACAGCTGCAGTGGACCATGGAGAGAAAAATCCATTCTCTGGAATCAAATTCCAATGGGACCCAATTGAAAGCCCATTGCAGTGAACATAGGCCTTGTTATCAATTTCATTATGCTTTGGATCAAGCTTCTGATTCCTTGGCGTATCTCTCAAATCAGAATTTCTAATGGTTTTAAGTTGTGCTGAACTCAGAGTTTGCATTTGTGCAGGGTGGTAACTGCTCGTCAGTATTGCTTTTTTCATATGTAAATAGGTCTCATTTGTAAGATGTTCATCTCTGGAAGCTTTAGCCAGCTGTCTTCAAACGTAGGCATTTCTTCTAAATTTTTCTGCACGTGTAGCTAGAGAATACAAATCTGGAGAGTGAAAAAAGGACATCTTAAAATGTATTTTCTCACTCTTATAAGGCAGCAGAATTCTTCTTCACAGACCAACTTCATGCATAAGTACAACTTCTGTCACCGTATTAATGTACTCAGTATGGGATTTCTTTTTCTTCTTTGTTTTTGTTGGTGTTTCACATTTTGTTTTTTTGCATTTGGAGGATCAAGGGAATATACAATAACAAAAATATACCATGAGAGAAGAAAGAAAAGGAAGCAAAAATTCAGAGCATAACCAAAGTTAAGTTACAGTTTTAATACATCTTGTCCATCCTTTGTTCATCAGGAAGACCAAAGGCACCAAAAAGTGCCACTGCTGGCCTGCACCACACTTCCTTAATTTTCTGGCTTAGGTTTCTCCCAGTCGTCCAATGGTCCTGCTCCAAACCCCGTTGAAATCAGCAATACTCCCCTACCAACTTCAGAAGTTCATGTTTTAGACCTGATAAGCCTATAGCTGTCTAGGAAGGCAGGACACCTGGTGGTGGAGAGAAGATTTTTCTTTCTCAAAGGGCAAGGGGGACTTTAAGTCATTGGTAACAAATGGGTCAGTTACCTGCCCTGGCTCCCTGCTCCCTTGCAGGTGGTCCATGCAGCAAAGTCTGCACGGGGGCCTGTGACCGGCCCTCAGCTCCTAGCAGCAATGGAGGAAGCACGGATGTTTGGTCTGATGGGAGCACTTTGCTGGCTTATCAAGAGCAAGTGCTGCAGGTGGAAACTGCAATAGCAAGACACCTATCTGCTTGTCTGTCTTTGGTCCGAGAGGAAGGAATGAGTAATCAGATGACTCTAACCTTCACATATTCCTCCTTTTCACCATTAGTAAAGCAGCAATGATCTTGAGGGGGATTTTCCAGTGAGAAATATATATAACACACTGGTGTCGTACCCGATCCACAGTCAATCCAGTGGTTTTGGGGCATGTTGTACCATTGACACCATGCTTGAATGGCAAATCCAGGCAACACTTCATGACACCTGGATGCTGGAGGACAAGCAACTGTTCAGGGTGTACACAGTAAGCCTGGTATATTCTGCAGGCACCTGGCTGATTGTATGTGTCCTGGACAGCTGCTCTCCAAAGGTGCCTTAGAAACCTTGGGGGTTCTCCAGTGAACACCAGCTCAGTCAGATTTACAAAGCTGGGACCTTTTGGGCTGCTGATCATAATGGAAAAATCTACATCATCACATGCTATCCTCACAAAAAATGAGTGAACTGGGAGAAACCTAGGTGAGCAGTCACATGGTTACGGGGGTGGGAAGAGCAGGGATGGTGGTGCTGGCTGAGATGGGTCCAAAGCCCCAGGTGTGGATGGTGTAGGACTGAGCAGCTAGGTGGTCGGTGAGGTGATACCTGGGAAGCTGGTGTCCAAGGTACATTCATTCATCTCAGTTAACTGTAACTGCATCAGAGGAAAGGACAAACCCAAAGCGCTTATCTCTGTGGGGGAAAAAAAGCCATAAAATGTTAGACTTGATTCATTACAGCCTTTTTGTTCAGGTGGTCCTGTCAATATGGCCATAATTGTAAGAGTCCTGTAAGCACTCCAGGAGCTGCAGTTTCACTAATTTGAAGTGCAGAAGTACTTAGATACTTGCCAAGGTATCTCATTGGTAGGAATTTCTTTTAAACTTAATAGGGTAAATGCTTTTGTCTTCTTTAACATCATTGACCCAGATGATAGACTGTAGACATATATATAGCTCACTAACAAGGAGTGCTACAAGCAAGGCAGTAAATTTGCATGCTAGGCTACACTGCTGAAAGGACTTTTTTTTGATGTATAAAAGGTGTTGCAGAGTAGAATAATCAGGAAAAAAAAAAAGAATTACTATGTTCTCTTTTTGCCTGGAGGTCTGAAGAGAGGTGTTCTGAAATTTCCATCAAGAGTTTTGTTGTCAGAAAAGGCAGTCTTAACCAAATAGGTGCAAATTTTATTTTGATATGTTATAGACCATTGGGTTTTGTATTTTTCAATATTCTATACTGTATTTTTATTGTAATGAATGTCAATTGCTACTTAAAACCGTTTTACGTTTCCTATTTGAGCTGCAAAGCACTACTTTGATGCTTAGCTCAAGATACTCTATTTAGTGATGGCTGTAGAGCAAAATAAGCTCACCTGATATTGGTATCTTGAAATAGAATAGAATTAAATGGTGACACAGTCTTAATGTTCCAAAGAGAGCGTTCTCCAACATTACATTTAGAGAATTTAGTTTTATGGAAAATTCGGGGTTGGGGGAACCCAAAAACCCACCACCTTCTCTTTTGTTTTTGTTTAGAACAAAATGAAATTCTGCAACATGAGAATTTCAAGTTTTAAGGGCTATGATGCTATGCTTTCATGCTACTTGTGCCATACTGCTGTGTCTTTACAAAGCAATAGGAACACATTCATAACATAAACTTGAAGAACTGGCTTATAACTCTTCTATGCTTATAATCAGCAGCACACAAACTACCTTTGTGGGACTTCCATCGTGGGAAGCATACTAAATGAAAGCTGGCTTTGTGCCAGGGAATTTTGGTGAGAATTAAGCAGAGGAGAGATTTGAGCCTGGTCTTATATGGGTCATTGCCTCTCACTTTACCTGACAAAAGTCAAACAAAATCACAAATACACAAACACCACGATTTCCCCCCTGAGGTAGTATGTGGATAAGTTTTAACTACTCTCCCTTCAGCTCTCTATACTTGATAACAATTATCATATAATAATAATATGTCATAAATTTATTTAGCAATTGTTATTAACAAATTCTGTAATAATTCGAATAGTATTGTAATTATATTGCTATTAGCAGTAGTAACTGTAGTCACAATATATCTCCAATAGATCATGAATGACTTGGCTGGCATGTCAGTAGGCTGGAGCTGATCAACTGCTGGTATTTACTTGCATCGTGCTCACCAAATGTTGTATCTCTTAGAAGGTGGAGATGCCACCGTTGTTTACACATACAGACAAAATTGCTTACTAATAAGCAGTAGATATTATTGCCAGGGGTTCAGGAACAAACCAGGCAGCTGTGTTGTGCCCTCTGCACTCTTCCCCGGTGATCCAGGGCTGACCTGGCCAGGGCTATTCTTGAACCACGCATGAAACCAGATGTTACATGACCCAAACACAAGCCAAAACACCTGTTTCTGCATTAACTAGAAATTTCCACAGCGGCTGTGTGCAGTGTTAGCCCGCACCAGCAGATGGGGCGGTTACCGTGCGTTTTCAGTCTGCTCTGCAATATCTCATTATTCATGGGTGCGTTTCCCCCTGCAGAGCTCTGAAGGTTATTTTTCACTAGGAATCAGCTTTTTGTGGTTAATGGTATTATTGGCTATTGCCTGGCCTAATTCAGCAGTCACTGCTGATGTATGAGTGTTTGAGGCACTGTTTTTCAGGGCAGTGTCCCAAAGGTTACATCCTAATAGTGTTTTGTGAAACAACACAGAGGAGTGGCCTATAGCAATAGCAGTGAAAAAATACTTCATTTCTGTTTAGTGAGCCAGGTAATGTTCATAACAAGCTCCACACCATTATTCCTGTTTACAAGCCTCAGATATGTACCAGATTTAAAACTTTAGTAGTGAGATTTCAGTGAGAAGGCACAGATTCTAGATAAACGGTAGTGATAACATTTTTGTATGCAAAACAGTGCAGTCCTTTATTATTTGGCGTTGCAAAAAAAGATGGTCTTTACACACACATACACAAACACACACGCTTTTTTCCTCCTAGTTACGTCATAAATTAAGGATCTAGTTTTTTATACCCATAAGAAATCACATATGTCAATCTGTTGTTGCAATTACACATTGTATTCTAAGTACCCTGTTATTTATTGTAACAGAAGAAAGTCTGTAGAATCCAAATAGACTGGTTTTCTAAGGTTAGTTATGACTTCTTCTCTTTGGAAAAAGGTAGTTTCTCGAAGTTTCTCGAAGTTCAAACCTCTTGTAGGAAGGAATGTGCTTTCACTTTTACGTTTGTTTTATGAGGGTTGGGGAAAGTTTCTTCAGACCAGATGATACTTCCAGTGTGAAAGTCAATAGCCAGAGCAGTGACCTGGGATACTGGAAATTTAAGTTCAAGTTCATTCTGCTTGATTGAGGACTTGGACCTGAAACTCCAATATCTTTTACCTATTCAAGGTAGGGGTTCTTACATCCTGACTAATGATCCTGTGGCACATATAAAAATGAGTGAGCTAACTTCAGTGACATACTCACTTCTGATGCAAGTATTCTTGCCTATTTACATTTGACTTGGCATTAAAAAATGTCTGCAAAATAGCATTGTGAGGTGTCAGTTTATCAATATGCAAGTGAGCAAGAAGGGTTCACCTCTCCAGCATGAGCTGTTCTTCATACAAGCTAGCTATGTCATTCATCGTCCCTCAAATGTCCCATACCTGAAAACTTGCAAATTGGCTATTTTGTTAGGAGAAAAATGCAGAAACTGTGATTCAGTTCCCTCAGTTTCTTCATGTGGCAGTTTTCTATTAAAGCTTTTTGGCTGAATTCTTTCTTTCATTTAATGTTCCTGCCAAGATCTCCTAAAATATATTTGGCCTTTCACCGTAAGAGTGGGACAGGGATACAAGACAGGGAAGTTTAGTCCAACTGTTAAGCTGGACCTGTAGACAATAATAGGATCATGAAGCACTTGAGGAACAACTGCAGAAAGAGAAGAATAACCACCATGAGGGCTTCTCTCTCCTTCAATGCAGTGGGAACTACAGCTGGTCAATACAAATGTAGAAGAACCTCAAAGTAACTTAAATAGGATCCCATAGAAAGCACAAATAAAAATCACATCCACTTTGGAGGAAAAATTAATTCTATAACCCAGTTTAGCTTTTGAATCTGCAGACTCGGTTTCAGACATGAGGAAGTGTTTGTATACCTTCCAGCTTTTCTAAGTTTAAAAAAAAAAAAAAAAAAAAAAGCATTGTCTGTAATACTTGTTTCTCCTGTCTTTTTAGACTATGACAGCCACAGCAAAATTCCATTTGTATAATCCTGTATGGAATAATTAGTTATTTTAATGTTTGATCAGAGGAGGACAATATATGGCCCCACCAAGAATATCAGAATACCTTCAAAAAATTGTGTCATTTGTCAATGATGGTCTGCAAAGACTAGAGAATACTTCTGTCTTATGATGTGATCAAAATTAAGACTGTGTTACAGACATAAATCTAAAACACGTGAAAAACTTTTTACTAAGGCCTCAGATGTTCATGGTCTAGGATTAATGTTCCATACGAAACCAGTACAAAAATCTGTTTAGAAACGTGATACGGCTTAAACCACTAAGCACCTTTGAGTGAAGCAGCGCTGTATGATGGGGATAAAGAACTGGGAATCAATTTACCATACAAAGTGGTTTTTCACCATTCATTTCATTTGGTAGCTCTGAAAGGCAATCAGTTGTCATAGAAACAGTAAAATAAATCCATTTGTTGGGACTGGATGATGTGCTTCCTTTGAAAATGTAAATAAAGGTTCACTAGATAGATTTTTGTCAAGTGTGTATCCTGCTAGAACTTTTAGTTTGGAATAATATGTTTCTGGTTGTGTTTGTTTCATTTAAATGGCTAATCCTTTCCATGCTGGTTGGACTTTCACAGCGTGCTGTTCTAGTTTCTGTGATTTCACATTGTAATCTTAGACATTTCAGACTACATCTTCCATCCTACATCCCCACATAGGAGCTTTTGAAAATTTGCCTGGAAACAAACATGTCTGGACCTCTCAGGATTCATTTTCCTACTATGTTCTTGTCTCCTTTATTGGAGCCATTGTACAAATTGAAGGCACAGACTGCAATCAGGCTTTGAAAGCTTTAAGCTTTTAGTCCTCTGTCTGTTTAAAGGGCTAACAGTTGCATAAACTGCTGTTTCAAGCATCACAGTCTTTGGACCTATCTAGTATGCTATGAAATAAATGGCTTAGGGATGCATGGGAAGGACATAAAAGTATAAACTGCATCACTTACTCTAACATAAGACAAAAGCTGGGAGTGAGCCTGAAATCTGGGTTTAAAAGAGAAATTTTTTCTAGCCTCTGGAAGGAGCAGAGCTATAGGTACAGACTCACTGCAATGATAGCAGTCGTGTATACACCTCCAAGCTTTCTTTAAACTGTCTCAGTTTTCAGTACCAGTGTCGTGGTTGGAGCTCAATGCAGTCTGATTTACTTTGCCTTGTTGACAATTCTGTGCTTCCCTTGCCAGACTGTTGCTGGTACTCAGACCAGCTAGTATAAAGCAAATCAGACCTTCATGAGATATACTGAAGAAGCCAGTTCAGGCCCCTCAGAACACCTCAAAATATATTTGAGCCAGCACATACTGAGGTTACACGTTGACTGTCAAAATAAATCACATCATGAAATATTATTGGTACTTTCTGGGAAAAGACTAACATGATAGTGGCACCCTGAAAAACTGGGAACTCCAGAAAAGGTTATTTTTAAAAAGGACAGTAGACTATGACCTATAGTTCTAGAAATAGGGCTGAACTGGGATAAAATACGTAAATGTCTGCATCTCTTTTTCTGAACTGAAGTAGAATCCAAGAAGCAGACTTCAGACACAAGCTCCTGGCTGTACCATAGCACACATCATGCCCTTCAGGTTCACTGAGCTCCTGTGACCTCCAATCTTCTCACTGTTCATGGCTGATACATCAACATATGGCACAATGCATTAGTATAGTTGTAATACTGCATATTTGAAAAGGAAATGTTCATAAAATGTCCAGTTGTGTTTTCCACAAGTTTCAAGCAATGGAGAAGAACCGAACTGTTCTGTTTCCCCACTTCCAAATACAGACAAAAGGTTTGTTCTTCCTTGCTGAAAAGTCAAAACTGAGTCTGTAGTCACCTTTGAAAATCAAAGTCCTGGCTCCAGCCTGTATGCATGCTGCACAGATGAAGTAACATTGTAAGGTAAAGTGTTTGACAGAGGTCTTGAAGAGAAAAGAGAGCTTCTGACTGAAAGAAGTCAATCAGGCTTTTACCACTGATTTTAAGGACTCAAAATTTCACACTAAAATGTTCCTCAAACTATGGGAGCTGCATTTTGAAAAAAAATAACATAAGCCTGTCATTTAAAAAGTAAAATATTTTACCTTCCTGCCAAGCTCTATTTCTGACAGTCTTGCAGCATTTTATATATATATATCATACAGACAGGAAAAGATAAGTAAATTTAGTAAGTCTGCTTAAAAAGCTATAATTCCTTGATATGTAGAGTAATAATAAAACCTTGAGAGAGTTTCATATTTCTATTTTATGCCCAGTGACTAACATAAAGGAAATGATTACCATTCCTTTAACTTCAAGTAGAGAACCTCAGCAAAAAATATTCATTCACCCAGTTTTACAAATGCCGATCTCGTGAAATGTAACTGAAGTGTGTCTTGAAGCAAATATTTGCATAATTTTTTCTTTAGTTTTCCTAGAGCTCTCAATTTTAGAGGCAAGTTACAGCGACATGGCTTCTTCACTTCAGAGTGGAATGTGAAAACAGGCACATAGAGAGGAACGGATGAGTTTGAAGTGGATAAACAAAAAAATTGTGTGCTCTTTCCCAGTGTCCAATTGCGTATCTTCTCGAGTTTTAAAATGTTCAAAATGTGCTTTTTTCCTCAACTGTTGGTCTCTACATGGCTGTGGTTCTTGGTATGGTCTGGGCAAGACTAGAGGCAGTACTGACATGACATTGTAAGAGCCATCCTCCTGAGACTTCTTCCCCCAGCAGAACCACAACATTCTCAAAGACTTCTTAGGAAACTTGCTATTGAGAGGATTTCATTCCAGCATTTTAGATGAAGAAAATTTGAATACAAGTTGGAGAGCCCTCTGTATTTCAAGGGTTTTCTTTTTAATATTTAAAACTCTAAATCTTCTAAAGTTCACCTCTTACTGGTGTACCAATACACTTTCATGGGAACTACCCTGAGTTACACAGTGAAAATATTCCCCCGTTACTAGGGGAACAATGCAAATTGTAATGTTTCCTTTGAAAATAGCTTGTTTCAGGGATACCTAAGGATTAAAACTATGTACGTATGTATGAAAGCTGGAAAATAGAGATAGCTCAATTATCTACTATGCTAACAACAGAGAACAGGCAGGTGTAGAGAGAGAGATAGAGGGGACTGTGAGCCAGGGGACAGTGAAACCATATTGCTCCAGGTAGGCATCTGGCCTTTGGCATATTACTGGTAAACTCTTCTACATCGGTGTTCTGGGAGAACATAGAGATAAAATGCATGTTTCCATTCTCCATTTAATATTTTTAGTGAGTGACTTTGGGAGTGGTTTTTTTGTGTTTGGGTTTTTTTTACACTTAACAACTGCAAATATTATTTTAATTTAGAGAATGCTTAGGGGAAGGGCAGTTGACAAATTTTAATCAAGAAACCACTTGCATAACGAAGGAAACAATGGAGCAACTGAAGGGAGGCAACACCATCTGGAGAAAAAGATTGATAGCTTATTGAGAAGCCAAGGGTCTGTGAAAGAGAGATGTCTCTGGGCTACATAATTAACTTGGTATTTTATTTCTTTATGGTGTGTGGGTTGTGGGTTAGTTCAGAGACCAGTGAAACTCATGCAATACTCTCTGAAGGCTGGGAGGAGAGATGCACATAGCTTAAAACAAAGCTGGGCCATTTTCTTTATTTCCATTTCCTGGAAACAGATTTCTTTATTTGAATTTCCTGGAAACAGACTCAACTGAAATAACTCACTTTGTTTAAAGTTTTCATCATCTGCATAATTTCACATCTCTCCCGGTTTTGCTGGTTCCAAACAATCCCATGATTTGGCAAATGTCACAGCTGTTCTTCATATTTGTCATAGCCTAGTGACCTGTAACAGCAAGAGGTGACCAAAAAGTAATAATTAGGCTATTCCAAAACATTTAGTTCTTCAATATGTCAAGATTACTATTCTTTATGTCCCTATTCAAGTCTTTTTCTCATGTTGATCATCACTTTTATGGGCTGCACTATGCTCTGTCAAACATTTCCATGACATAAGAACTTTGTTTCAATAATTATGGGGGGAAAGGGGACTTGGTGCTATCCAATTGTCATTCTGATGTTTCTTTCTCCTTTTATTAAGCTAGAACAGATATTTGCAAGAATAAAATGCTATGTGAGAGCTAGCTAATTTTCATCAAAAGTAATCTAGCCTTTCCATGAACGCAATAAGGCTGTTTTTACGAAGTGACGTTAATGGTTGGCTTTCTGAGTATTTTCTCTTCACTATTTTTCTGAAATTACTTTTGTGAACTGTGTGTTAAATAACCATTTTTTTTCTTTCACGTCTTGATTTCTCCCATTGACTTGTTGCTTTTGAGATTTGAAATGCTACATTTGTAACACAACTGCATCTCCCATGGTGAAAGACAGATGAAAACCACATTCTGTGGCTGTAGTGCTGGTCTACACAGAAGTATAGGTGGGTCTTAGGCGTATGTTCACTGTACTACTTAATATTTAATTCAATCAAAGTTGATTTGGGAATCTCTTACGTTTGAGCACTTTCCTCAGGTTTCTAGCAGTGTGTCCTGGTTTCGGCTGGGACAGAGTTAATTTTCTTCTTAGTAGCTGCTACAGTGCTGTGTTTTGGATTTAGTGTGAGAATGATGTTGATAACACTCCGATGTTATGCGTGGTGCTTAGCTGCCGGCTGGGGTTAAACCACGACACAGTGTTACAACCTTTAAGTTACACATAAAGCTGAAAAAAACAAAAGCGCACTGAGTGATTGAGGGAAATAGAAGAATAATAGGTTCTTATAACTACAGTGGGAACTATTTAGCCCTATAAAAATGTGGGAGAATCTGCACTAGGTAACAATTGTTGTGTACATTTCTGAGAGTGTAGATTAAATTGTTCTTGCTTTTCACCTAAATGGGATCACCAGAGTTACAAGCCTGTATAACAGTAAAAATCAGAAGCTTCAGCTAAGTTTAATGGAGAGGACCTAATTCCCAGTTTCTGTGCTGGATGTGAAATTGCTGTGCTGTGTTAGCACAGAGCTGGTGTAAGATAGTAGAGAATAAGCCTGATAGATTTTACTCGAGTTCAGTCCATTGCTGCATGCGAAATAGATCTAACATAAGCCATCAGAAATAAAATCGCTCAGAAATCCCTGAGGCTGTTCAAGG
Source organism: Gymnogyps californianus (assembly GCF_018139145.2). Lineage (NCBI taxonomy): Eukaryota > Metazoa > Chordata > Aves > Accipitriformes > Cathartidae > Gymnogyps > Gymnogyps californianus. Next base: position 115,833,580 of record NC_059472.1, on the reverse strand, counting down.
TAGCAGTTTCTTACTAGAAAACATACACTTATTTCCTTCCCAAGCAAATACAAACTATTAAAAGAGTTGTTACATTTAACAGTAGATCGTGCTGGTCAAGGGTTTACTTCAAGTAAAGTCCAGTTTCACTGGGTACTGCGGGCATTCACATGCTTGTTAACAGTACCTTACCTGCATGAGCTGTTGTCTGATCACTGGTAATCTGATAAGTATTCCCCTGCACAAGCAAATGCGACTTCTGTGTTTCGGACCTAGACTTCAGCTGTAACAGCTAATACATCAAATCTGTATTTCTTCCCAGCCTGGAGACACTCTCCCATTATCATCCCCTTATTGAAAACCATCCATAGCTAATCATCCCCCACTACCCTACCCCACTCCTGCAAAAACAGTAAGGGGGAGTGTGTGGGAAGTGGTGGTATCTTCTCTTTTAAAAAAGCAGGTACACTGATAGCTTTCTAGCGATAGTAATCAGGGAATTTTAGTCTGATAGAGAAAGATGGTAGGAGCTTTGAATGAGGCCAGTTAGCTAAAAGGGAAAATGGTCTCCAAGTAGGAAGTAAGCAGCTGACAGTGCAACTCTAACTTCAGGCAAAGCTAAAGGAAGTAAAATCCAAACATACAGGGAGGGCAAGGAGTCCGTTTCCCTGCATACATAGTTTAGGGTGGGGTTTTTTTGATAGCTCATATTTCCACCTAATTAACTTGGCTATCAAAATAGCAAAAATAGAGAAATGCTGTGAGAGTTTATTGTCCTCTGTTTCATAGAATAGTTTGGGTTGGAAGGGACCTTTAAGGGTCATCTAGTCCAACCCTCCTGCAATAAGCAGGGATATCTTCAGCTAGATCAGGTTGCTCAGAGCCCTGTCCAACCTGACCTTGAATGTTTCCAGGGATGGGGCATCTACCACCTCTCTGGGCAACCTGTTCCAGTGTTTCACCACCCACATCGTAAAAAAATTCTTCCTTCTATGTAGTCTGAATCTACCCTCCTTTGGTTTAAAACCATTACCCCTTGTCCTATCACAACAGGCCCTACTAAAAAGTCTGTCCCCATCTTTCTTATAAGCCCCCTTTAAGTATTGAAAGGCTGCAATAAGGTCTCCCCAGAGCCTTCTCTTCTCCAGGCTGAACAACCCTAACCCTCTCAGCCTTTCCTCATAGGAGAGGTGTTCCATCCCTCTGATCATTTTTGTGGCCCTTCTCTGGACCCAATCCAACAGGTCCATGTCTTTCCTGTCCTGAGGACTCCAGAGCTGGATGCAGTACTCCAGGTGGGGTCTCACCAGAGCAGAGAAGAAGGGGAGAGTCACCTCCCTCAACCTGCTGGCCATGCTTCTTTTGAAGCAGCCCAGGATGAAGTTGGCCTTCTGGGCTGTGAGCACACATTGCCGGCTCATGTCCAACTTTTCATCTGCCAGTACGCCCAAGTCCTTCTCCACAGGGCTGCTCTCAATCCTTTCATGCCCCAGCCTGTATTGATACCAGGGGTTGCCCCAACCCAGGTGCAGGACCTTGCACTTAGCCTTGTTGAACCTCATGAGGTTCACATGGGCCCACCTCTTGAGCTTGTCCAAGTCCCTCTGAATGGCATCCCATCCCTCAGGTGTGTCAACCGCACCACTCAGCTTGGTGTCATCTGCAAACTTGCTGAGGGTGCACTCAACCCCACTGTCTGTCATTGATGAAGATATTAAACAGTACTGATCCCAGTACGGGCCCAAGGGACACCACTCGTCACTGATCTCCATCTGGACATTGAGCCATTGACCAGTACTCTCTGGATGCAACCATCCAACCAGTTCCTCATCCACCAAACAGTCCACCCATCAAATCCATATCTCTGCAATTTAGAGAGAAGGATGTTGTGGGGCACGGTGTCAAAGGCCTTACAGAAGTCCAGATAGACGACATCCATAGCTCTGCCCTTGTCTACTGATGTAGTCACTCCATCATAGAAGGCCACTAGGTTGGTCAGGCAAGACTTGCCCTTGGTGAAGCCATACTGGCTGTCTCAAGTCACCTCTGTGTCCTCCATGTGCCTTAGCATAGCTTCTAGGAGGATCTGTTCCGTGATCTTCCCAAGCACAGAGGTGAGGCTGACAGGTTGGTAGCTCCCAGGGTCCTCCTTTCTACTCTTTTTAAAAATAGGTGTAATGTTTCCCTTTTTCCAGTCACCGGGGACTTCACCCAACTGCCATGACTTTTCAAATATCATGGAGAGTGGCTTGGTTTCAGCATAACTACCTCAGTATAGCCCCAAGCAAAAAGCAAAAGTTGAATTGGGCTGGGGTGGGGGGGATGTGTAAATGAGGACACAGAAAAAACAAATTAAGGTCTGACAAAATAAGCAATAGAGCACAGCTGGTGCTGGCCTTGATGGAAAGAATGAAATGGGAGGAAGGAGCTACGTTAGGCCTTCTTTTCTTCCTCTCGCCAGCAGTATGTTAGACCCTTTCCATGGTGGAACCTGCCAGCTCAAGGATATCTCTGTAGTTGTGTTATCTGCATGCTCACAAGGTATCTTTGCTAAATAAATTAAAATGGTTAGTGGCTGCCCTTGAAAATTTAAGTGCTTTTGTTCTGAAAAAAGATCTTTCTGCATAGGTTTTACTTCAAGTTCTAAAAAGTGGGGTACAGATGGTACTTGTTCCTTTATATGAAAGCTCTTAAATACCATAATATTTAAGAGTGACACACAGATGTAAGTCTCTTTCTTTCCTTTATTCTTCCTCTTTCTTCCTCCACACATGTGCTGGAAGTAGAATTACAAAAGGTCCTTACGCAGGCCGTACAAGGCAAAGGACAAGTGGCAGGGTTTCAATACTTGCTCCCTACCTCCTCCTTCCCTGCACACCACCCACCCATGCACATGCTTGTTTGCTTGCCCACAAGCCTGTTACAATCTGGTTCTTGCTGAAAATTACTTTTATTTTTCATATATATCTGCAGAAGATCTTGGGAAGGCACCTTCTCTTGTAATTTGTGCGACGGGTAATTTTTGGGTATGTTAGCACTGTAGATCAGGAAGGTGCTGGAAATTAGATCTTGTGTTTTATTTCTGTTATTGTGGGGCAAATCATGATAGCTCTTTAAATTTTAAACCATTTCAGCCTTCTGCTGTAAATGGAACACTGATTTCCCATTAGAGGAAGGCCTGTAGAAAGACGTAATCACACGTTCAGTGATTCAAAGGTTTTTTGCTAGTGACTGAAATGTCAACTCCCCTAAAACCTAAAGAAGAGCCACTTCTAATGCTCAGGTTGTTTTCATATAAAATTGATTAATAAAAATGTTCATACAGGCTGGGCTCAGAGGCAGCCAACACCTCTGAAAGGTAAGTGCAAGAAAAATAACTGGCTCAATTAGGAGAATTGCTCTGTGTTTTTCATTTGAAAAATCTGACAATTACATCACAGTACTATTTTTAGGTAGATAATAAAGTGGAACACTGGGTTAATGAAAGCAGCCTGCCCAAGCTGAGCACTGTGGAATATTCACCCGGCATATGCACGGTAGGCTATATGTCTGAGGGAAACGCACGCAATCCACCCGCTCCTTAACTATGCCTTAGATTTTTGCCTGAGAAGAAAAGCTGGCTCTGTTGGCAAAACAGAAAACATAATTGGAAACAATTTATCTCTTAATCCACTCTTTACTTCTTAAATTCCTTGAATTTATTTTAGAGGCGAGAGAGTGCTAATGCCATCATCTGAACACAAATGGTGTCAAACTGTAGGAAGGGAGGAATTTAACGTGTGCACTGGTATTCACAGTGCTCTTCTGCAAATGGTCTACATGTTTATTCTACAGTGCAATTCCCTAAAAGCTTAAAAAAAAATGCCCTTAATTTTGCAGCTCCATTGAGCACACTCTCGTAGGCTACACAAAGTTTTTAAGGTTTCTCTGTTTGAAAGTCTCACGAGTTGCAATACCATTGCTGTTGTTGTTTTGAGCAAATAAGAGTTGAAGACACATCTGTGGTCATAATACTTTTCATGATTGTCGAAGTCTCAGTTTCAGATATTAGGGACAACATGTAGATGCTTCCAGATCCAAATGGCTGCTGCTTTCAAATGTTTGCAGGTTTTGCTAGTGCAGTCAAAAGGGAGTAAACTCAGCCCAAAAAATATCAAAATATGTAGTTAATACTAGAAGTGGCATGCTGAATTAGAGAACATAGTGTTTATTGTAACTTACCGTGATCTGTGCAAGAGGGGACTTGCAGCATTGTTCACATCTTTATCAGTTGCTATTAAACATGGTGGTCTGGATGCAGCCTCTGTTTTAGGAAGCCCATAAATTCCAGATTGCTGGTGGCGTGGAGATCACATGAGGGAGAGAAGCGCTCTGCACTTGCCCTATTTCTTTCCCTCCTCCCTGAGTATCGTCCCGGCTGTGGTTAGGGACTTCCTTGCCTAAATCAGGATGTTATGATTTCTGGGTGACGAGAAAAAAGCCAAGTGGGGATTCTTTCAGTCTCTGAGATTACGAGGAAGCACTGACTTTAATGAGACAGTTCATATGCTGGAAGTGAAGCATATACTGAGGACCTTGCTGAAGTTGACTGTATGTGGCACAGCAAGCAACTGTCGGGTTAAGGAAGGTTTTGCGTGAGTGGGAGAAGAGAGCTTTCTGTGAAGCTCCCTCATCTTTCAAGGCCTAATATGGATGAATTAGAGACTCTAGAGAAAACAGAAAATCTTTCATATGAAATATTTTTTCTCCTAGAATGAACAGATTAAGGGTTGATTAATTCATGCTGATTGTCAGCTTAATGAAGACTATAAAGATCACAGGGAAAAATCGAGCTCTTTCTGACTTACAGGGTCTGATTAGAGCAGTCATCTGGAAAGCATAAGCTATGATGGTACTTATCTATTTCCAAGAAGAGATTAATAACTAAATTGGTTGTTCCGTTATAGCCTTTTTAAACAGCTACACTTTGTCTCCAGCTATTACACTCTAGGTATTGTATGAGTGTATTTTCAAAGGCTGCGGCTGATCAGCATGTATTCAGACTTTTCTCCAGTTGAAAATGGCACTTAGCCACTGGGTAAAGGATGCATCAGCGGCAGCTGCAGCCTCTCAGTAGTGTGGGGTAGGAGTAGGGGAAGTAGAAGAGGGGTATCTCTTCTACTAGAGCCAGGGTTGCTCTTCCTGCCCCATAGGAGGGCCAGAGATCCTTATCCCTACCAAGGTCTCCTGTGTCCCATAGCAGGAACCACCACCTAATATTTCCCATTATTTCTTGTTGGCTTCTGGCAGTCTCCTGCCTCAGGCAACTGATAAATTTGCCTGTGCCTGAGAGCGCGCCATAGAGTACACGTAGCATGATGACATTCACTTTCCCCCCACCCCCCTTTTTTCCTTGGAGACATTGTTTTCTTCTAAATCCGCATTATAACATTAGAGCTCCATTTGTGTGTTATGTCTGAGCCCAGCTGAAAGTTATTGATGATTTCTACTTTCAGCCTTGTTGTAATTGTGTTTTAGTGATACCGACAGACAGAAGCAAACCAAAAATACACTCACCAATTCTGTTGTTCAGTGCAGATCCAGCTCTAGCCTATATGTATATTTGCCATAATTAAAAGTTTATGTAGCTAATAGTTATCCCTGATGTGCTATCTAAGTCATATAATATATATGCTACTCATGCTTGAAGTTTAGTTTTGACTAAACACGTTATGATTAAACAGGTAGCTTTTAAGGATATTTCTGATTCTTTTAACTGACAAATAATCTTGTCTTTGCCTACTTGTTTCCCTGTGCTTTTGAAATTTGTTAGAAATTCTGTATCTTTCCATCTATGACCTGATTTAGCTGCCAATGAAGTTGACAGTTTTTCCACTGGCTTCATCCAAAACCAGATCAGGCCACTAGAGAACAAATGATAAATTACATTCATAAGCTGGAAGTTACCACAGGCATTGATCAATACACACACGAATTTCTGCCTAGGCAGGGTTTGCAACTTGGCATCCTTCCCTCAGTAATATCAGGATGCCCCCGTGGTACAGTATCTAAAGCAACACTGGCTTTCACTGTCCCTCTGGGGCTTTATTTGGGGCAAGTGTTGAGACCTTGTTGAGGGAATTGCTGGGGAAGGTATGTTGCTTCAGAGGTCATGAACAGCAGCACTTCTTACTAGAATTTCTTTTCCTTCTATTTTGAGGCCACCAAGTTCACTGAGTTGCCTCATGTCCTTTTTTACCTTTTTATTGCTATCAGTAACAAAAGCTGAAAGTTTTGGCATGAGGATATTAATTTTTTTTCATAAAAAAATCAGCGGTTCTTCAGTAAAACAGTGTGTTTAGATAGGTTTGCAAAAGCACATAATTTTGGAATTCTTTACCAAAACAGAATATTCCTCAGTTTAAATACCTCTTTTGAGATCTTTCAGTCTTGTAAGTGTTCTGTAACCTATTAAGACCAGCTTCAACTTCAAAGAGTAAAAATATCATTGAATATATAAAGTGAGATTCTTTTTTAGACTAAAAGCATGACTATTATCATTCTTTTCCCAGGGAACATTTTCCCCATTACCTGCCTTGACAAACAACTAGTCTCACTAATAAATAATTCAGCAGCAAGAGACTCCGGGGCTGTCTGTATAAAATTATGGCATACATTAGCTGATGCCCTCACTAGGCTGGAGGTTCTGGGAGATTTAGCCTTGACAAAATGGCATTACTAAATCCCTGGATGTCTCCTTAAAAACTGTCCCCTAAATTTTCAGGTCTCTGCAGTTAGAAACTGACTGCTCCACTGGAAAAACCAAGGACTAAAACAAATTTTGCTTTTTTCGCTGAAGTTTTGTTCTTTCTGAACCCATTAAGGCTGTCTGAATATCATATTTTACAGAATTCTTCATCTGATTCAAGATTAATTGAGCTGTTGTTTTTAAATTGTTTGTGTGGTTTTTCTTTTACCTTGCTAAAAGAAACATTTTAAGTGCCTGGCAGGTTAAAAGGGGAAAAAATATACAGTCTTGTCACTGAAAGAGAAACTACTCTGTGCCCAAACTTTCTGTGTTAAATGGTGTGGGTAAGGCATATTCAACATAAATTCTTGAAAGCTTGAGGGTCATACTAATTTCAGGTGAAGTCTTTATCTCAAGGATCTTTCTTTCATTTGTGAAGATTTCATTTAGGGAATGAAAAGGCTGAGAATAATTAGTACTGTACTTTCACAAGCATTACCCCTGGGTTAGCTATTAAAAGAACCCATTCGGTGGCAGCAGTAGCAGCAGTGCGCTGATGCAGGTAGCCTGAGTGGAAGCCAACCCTGGGAGCTTCCCTGCCCTGCGGGGCCTCCTGCTCCCGCTCCCTGCACTTGTGTACCTCCGCCTTTGACTTCTCACTGCTTCTGCCTCCGGTGCTGTGCAGCTTGTTGGAACGTTTGGACCATGTGAAATTACTATATAGTAACTTCGAAGTGATGAAAGCTGTGCATACAAAAATACTGTCATTTAGAGAAGACCCCGTTTTTAATAATAGTCTTATCTTTAAAATATAAAGCTTCAGCAAAGTTGTTATGAGGTTTTTTTGCTGCAAGTAGGCTCTCAAGCCTTGTGGAACTGTGAAGTCGAAGCAGAAATTGGTGTATACATCTTCTGGTCTCAGTGTACTGTTAGATTTTAATATGATACGGTTTTATTCTGGATTGGGGGGGGGGGGGGGGGCGGGGAGGGGAGTGTTTGCAGTATCACATAGGAAACTTAATGATAACCAAGACCATATCTGTCCTCACACCTAAAACTACAACATTGTACAGGCAAGATATACAGAGAGTGGGTAGGGAAAGATTTTCTTGTCTTTTTTTTTTTTAACTGATGGAAAACTGAACAGAATAAAGTCATTTAAACAAGGTCACACAGGAAAATTGGAGAAGGCTCAAATATTAACGTGCACTCTATGAACACAGTCATCTTCTCGGTCAGCCAGTCTCTTCCACTTTGCTGGTTGTGTAAAAGACTGCATTTTAGCAAATGTGCTGCTTCACTGTTACAGGAGGGCACCAGGGGAAGACACAGTTCAGGCACAGAGGTTGGCTGCCCAGCCTGTTGGTAGTCTTTTTCATTTTGAGAGACAGAAGTTAGGGAAGCAACTGTAGTCATGTGGGAGCTCTGCAGTATCTGAACCCAGCCAAAAGTACTCATTACTGTTTGCTGTAGACAACTGAAGTTTCCACCAGTCTTGCCACTTTTACAGGGATCAGAATAATTAATGCAAAGAAGACAAATCTTGTAATGGCAAGTCCCTTGTTCTGATAAAGAAGGGCTGTAGGTAGTGAGGTTTCCACAGACGCATTGCCTGCTCTCACTTATTTCACTTTGATTTTTTTTTTTTTAGAGTCTAATTATCAGTCACTTAAATTAATTTGTCAGTGTCAACTGCAAAAATGTCTGAAAGTCTTCATCATATAGACTTTGAGCAGTAGGCCAAAGAACTCATGAGGTGCTCCTATTCAGTTTTAAAATGAGTGTATCTTTTGAAATTAGCAGTTGGAAAGAAGATTTTGGAGCATGTAATCACTCGGGGAGAGCCAGTGGTAAAAAGGGGTTAGAAAACCTTAGAACTTGTTCATGTTTTGATTTTCTAGGGCATGCAGACCTTGCCAGAAGCATTCTTTCAACCCCAAAAAAACCATTAATCGTATGAAAGACTAAAGCAAAATGAACTGGATCAGTACCTAGTTTCAGTTTAAACTTTCTCTTGACACAGAAGTATTGCATGTTCCTTTTGTTGTCCTACATCCAAAAGATGTAGTTAGTTTTATCTGTTCTGGCTACTGTGAAAGGATTTGGGGAGTCATGTGCTGTTTCTGCAAAGACACCTTGATGTAGAAAATACACTGTTTCTTCCACAAATATTCCACACATGTAAGTGTGATGTCTATTTCCTGTGCTACAGAAATCAGTAAAACCATCTTGTACTAATGCTTGTTGAAAGGGAATAGAAAGAGGAATAAGAAAGGATAAAGAAAAGTTGCTACCTAGCAGAGAAATATTTTCAGAGTCCCAGTTTGAAATTTGCCATGATTACAAATTTTGAGGGCAACTGTTATGTCTAAGCAGATACTGAAGTGAGAATTTTCAGTTACTGTAGTTACTTAGGTGCTGAAGGAAAATTGATTCTCAATAATATGAGCTCAAAAGCACTTTGCCAAATCGCTGTTAAATGTATAAGCTGCAGACTGAATGAACATAGCGAAGAAAAATTATGAGAGAATGTCCCATAGCAAAAAAGTCTGTTAGTTTGCCATTTTTAATGGGAAAGATATATTCTTTCCAAAGTCATAAAAATAGAACCTTAAAACATCATCTGTTTTCCTAGCTGGGATAAGATCCCATATATGTACAATCTTCAGCTGTGATTCTGCACAAAACATTCAATATTTATTATTTATTTCCTCTTACATTTTATTATTATTAATGGAAAGGCCCAAAAATATAATCAGGACTCAGACCTAATATGCCTGATAGTATAGAAATAGCATAGGATATCTGTCTTGTACCAGAAGACTTATTTATAATAAAAGAAAGGCATTAATATATATAGTTATGCACATGTAACTAGTTGCCACTTTGAACACCTTACACTATTTATCTAATAAATAACCAAGCCAGTTACCTCTGAGATTACACAATATATCTGAACTGGTGGATCTGAAAGCAATACTGAGTTTCTGGTTTCAGGAGCTTGCCCTTGTCTCACCCTGACCCACTATCAGAGCAGGACCAGGAGCCTGCCAGCTAGCCTCTGTAAGAGCTTGGCACACAGGCCAAAAAGGAGCCCAGATATTTTTTTGGCCAGATTCTAGATTTTAACCCATTTTCGGACAAAACCCTAAACTGAGCCCTAAATGATTTCACAAAAATGTTCTGAAATGCAGTCTCCTGAGGAGTTTGGAATACCCCACCAGTCAGTTTCTGCTTTTTTCAGAATAGGTGTCAAAAGTTTTCATGTAGAAACAGTCCAATTTTCAGTTTAAAAAAAAAAGGGGGGGGGAAGGCAAAACAAACCCAATAATTTCATTTAATTAATCACTGACATTTTCAGCCTGAGTATAAGGTTTGTTGTGAAGAAAAAAGCATTAATCTTGAAAGTTTTTGGAAGAAACATAGGAGTGTTTTCTTTAAAGTTCTAGATAAACTCTGTCCAGTTGTACTAATAAGATTTTTCGAGTTTTGTTTGTTTTTCTCCTTCCTATTTGCCTTCCCTTAATTATCCCTCCACTTTGCTCCATTTGCTTCTTTTTAAAATACAGAGAAATCAATGCTCTCAAAGGGATTAAAACCAAGATCCTCATCCTTTCCCCAGGTCCTTTCCTTTACAGAGGGCTGTTGCTCAGTGATGTGTGGATGGTTCTTGTCATCCTCCAGTCTTGCAACTCTCTTCTGGTTGTCAAGTGGCAAAAAGCGCAGCTCTGGGAAGTGAGCCATCATACAGTCCATGTAGCCAGAGCCCGCTGCAACCTTCAGCAAGAAAGCAAGGCAATTTGAAGAGTAACAGCAAAAGTTAATACTTTCCTTTTCTGAAAACTCTGCCATACCCCGGATCCTCAGTGGAAAGAATAAACAGCAGAGAAACCAAATTACCTCTTTGCAAACACAAAAGGTTGAGCTGACCTGCGCAGGAGAACTTCTGCAGCCTTCTGTAAGACCCTGGAGGACCAGCTGGCCCTGCTTTGTTAACTGTAAAGGTACAGTATTGAAAATCATCCCTGGCTGTGATTTACAGCTGGAAAACTTATACTGAGCCGTATGCCAGAAGGAGTAGGACAGGGCTGAAAATGCAGTTCTTGAAGATAAAGGTTTGAGTCTCAGACAGTGATACCAGGTGAAGATAGCTTTATCCCTTTCAGATTAATTTCAAAATGTACTAAGAACAGAAAGTATGAGGTTTGAAAAAAATTTTTTTTTTTTTTTTGCTTGCTCGCTCAGTGGGTTATGCTGGTTGATTACGGAAGGAAGCCTGGTAGAGAGATTCTTTTACAGATGCTAGGTTGTTTATTGTCTGGGTTTGTGAGGGAGGCAAGACTAGCCTCTTAGTCTCTTCTGGGAACCAAGATACTGACAAAACTGTTTTTAAAAAGCTGAAGCTTAATAGAAAATATCAAAGGGCATGTTCGGACACTGTTTGTGTCAGAAGATACAGTTGTGACCCTTCACAAAGGCAAGATAGGGATATAAGAGGGATTGCCTTACAAATAATTAATTAGGAATTCAGATCTAACTTTAGTCTGTACATGAAGCTTCCGGTAAGGTTTACAAAGGTTTGTGCTTAGAGGTGTTTAGAGCGGGTACACAGCTCCCTAGAGTTTAAAAAAAAAAAAAAAAAAAAAAAAGAGGGAGTAAGAAATGCATGAAACTTCCATTACAGTAATGACTAATAAGTGACCTAGGCTCTATTATTCAGAAAATAAATGTGCAGTACAGTTCTTTCAGACACTAATTGTCATGTTATTGCTATTGTTCTAGCAAACACAAATAGACAAAACAATACTGCAAAATGAAATTAGCCTTGATAAATGTATTCTGTGATCTGTGGCAGTGGAAAAAGTCTTTTGGATCAGTGTAAATCTCCTAATCTGTCTTTAGAAATTGAGGCTGACATACATTCTCTAAGCCTTTTCTCAATAACGGTAATTAAAAAAGCCTTGCCATTCTGGCAAAGTCTCTCTCCATAAGGTCCAGACCACCTGAAGCTGTGCATCTCCACTCAGTCAAAATGAACAGAAGAGAGAAGGTACTTGATTTTGTTAAATCTTTCATCTAATACCTTTTCTTAAGAGATGGAAATGTCCTATTGACTCTCTTTTTGAGGACTGCTTCTGCCAAAAGCATGAAGGATGCTCAAAAGTTACTAGCCTTATATCAAACTTTTTAAAGGCTAACTGCACATCTGCATTAAATTCCCTGAAAGACCAGTTCCAGTTCTAGTTCCTCCTGTGATGCAGGACTGAAGCTCTTGCAAGAAGCTGAAGCTCTTCTTTCAGAAGAAGCAGCAGGTGCAAGATACAGACATAGGCATTGACACTGATACATGGCTAAGGAAGAGCTAGGATTTGGAGAAATGGTGAGGGTTTATGTAGCAGTGTTCCTTCTGGAGTTTTCTGCTGTCTTGGAGACAGTAACAATCTGCAGGGAAGAACTTAGGTACAAGGGAATTATTCTGAAGGGGAAACCAAACAAATACACAAAAACAACCCAGGAAGTTGTAAATTTTAAGTATACATCAGAAACAGTAAAAAAGGGAGTATGTTCATCTGAAGCCATCAAGGAACTCAGTAAAAGCAAGACATCAGGAACTTCTTCACTTGATCATTACTGTCTAGAGTGTCGATGTGATTAGCAACACAAATGTTCTGGTGTATACAGAGCTTCGTTAATTGAGTCAGGTGTGGGGATGAGTGAAGCTATCTGAGAATTTATCTTCAGTATCATGTATAGCAAGTTGGACTTGCCATTTTTGGGCAGATCAGCTCTGCCCTGAACACACACAGAGAGTAGACTTGCCACATACACAGTGTGATGTGTGGTCTTTGCTTGCTGCGTGATGACATTGTTGATCACGCAGCCAGCAGCTGAGGCTCTTCCTGCATGTGCTCAGAGGGTCTCCCTGGTGCTGTGGGAAGATGCTGTGCTGATGATGGGTACCATTTTGAGCAAAGCAAATGATGTCCAACATCAGACTGCACTGAGGAGATGAGTCTTACTGGAGTTTGGTTTATCTTTGAGTCCAGCAATACAGTCTTTGGTATTGTACATACAGGAGGAACTGTTGCCATTGACTGGAAAGCATGCTTTCTAGGAAACTGCCACCGTGAGTTATTCAGTGGGGCTTTGGAGCCCCAAAACTGAGGCTTTGGAGTTTGAGGTTTGCAATAATGGGGAAGCCCACGTAAGAGGTCTCCCTTACTAAGGAATGATCCATTTCTGCTGTTGCCTAGGACAATAAGAGTCTGGAGAAGCCAGGATTTGCTCACCAAGATCTTATAGACCTGCATAGTACAGCATCCTGCTGGAAACAGGCTGCAGCCCAAAATGAAATGTATCACATCCTGATGTTGTGAAGATGTGTCTGTTGTTGAAGATTATCACTAGGCACACTGAAGTCCTTCACTTAGCACCATGATGGTCCATGGCACAGAGGGAACTGAGCTATCAGCAGTGGCATTCAAATACATGCAAAAGCCGTAGGGGAGTCCCCTTGCCTGATACATTGATAGCAGACTCTTGATGTTTACCAAATCCCTCAGATGCAAGATAAAAAGCTGTGGGCACAAGATGCAGCCTGAGTGGGCAGAGGATTGTGCATGGGGCTTGCAGAGCGGGGACTGGCTCCCCCTGGAAGCTCACAGGTGAGCACTGGGGAGGAGACAACACTGAGGGGTGTTAGCAAAGGAAGGTTTGCCTGGTGCTGCCTTAGCCAGGTAGCAGCCATCTGAAACACCCCTCCAGGGTGGGGCAACTTAAGGAATCTAGAGGGGAAAACTAAATTGTTAGGTTCAAAAGGGATTTCCCTTGCAGGGCTGGGAGTGACCCTAACTGAGGGTCACAAGCTGTCAGAGGTGAGCAAGCCATGGGAAGCAGCAAATCACACAGGGATTTTGTGAATGGAGAATTGAAAGCAAAATTGGGAGAGCTTATGGATTAAGAGTGAACAGGGCAGTGCGTTCCTACTGATGGAGCTCTGGCTTAGGTTACCAGAAAAGGAAGACTTCTGGTTGAATTAACAATTGTGTCTGCATTTAGTATGTACTTACCTTCCTATCTTATGTGTTCACTTTCTTCTTTGTTGCTCTATGTTCTGTCTTTGAGTCAAGCCATTTATTGCTGCCATCATTTTTTTTAATGTGTCAACCCACTGTGAGCAAGCATAATGAAAATTCGTCAAAGTGTGTTAATTGTAAGTCTCTCCACATAAGCCACAGGTATGGCTCACACATGTAAACAAAATGAGTGGCAGGTTTCTGGAAATAGCACTCCCACTGTAACCATCACACACTGTGTTGCTTTTTATAGTTTTTTTAAAAAAGGTGTCAAAATTGGCTCACTTGATTAAAAGAACGTTCACTAATAGCTTGTCAGGTGTGTTGCAATTTTGAAGCAAATTAAGATGTTGATTTTTTTTTTTTTTTTAAAGTAAAAATCTGGAGTATGACAACAAGTTGAAATATCAGTAAGACTATTGGGAAGTTTTGATAGTCTGTGCTTGTGAATTTTAATGTCTAGCAGCAAACAGCTCTTAAGCAGAGTTCTAACGCATCTTTTATGTTCAACTTTATGACGTGCCCCAGGCAGTGCCAAAACATGTATATGAGTGCAAATGTGCTGAGCAGGACTAAAGAGTTGCAACGAATATGTGTTTAATGTACTTGAAAATTTAAGAACATTTTGGGAGCACAATAAAAATAAAACATTTGCCCCATGACACTTTACTGAGTACAAACAAGAAGTTACAAATGCAAGACACATTCATTGCTTTTTCACAGAATAAAAAAAGAAAAGAAGAAATGTATGGTCTCTATTCTTCTGTCCTTAAACTACATCCTTTTTACTACAGCCCTATTGTCATTGTGATTATACAGCCTAGGTGCTGGCTTTCTGAGTTAGGGAGAACATCCCTAAAAATAACTGTGGTGGTGTTCCGGTTTGAGTGTTTTTAGAATTTGACCCAAACATGTATTCCTTGAAAGATATATCCAGATCACAGGAGGAAGAGAGGTGAAAACATATGTTTGGGAAATTTCATCCCTGAAAGATAGGAACAGTCTCTGCTAAATCCCATTTCTTGTGCATATAAAAACTGCACTCATTTTGTAATTTGCATCATACAGAAAGAAATGAAAATTGGTATTTTTCTGTTAAAGAGGTAGGTGATTTTAAGCGGTATGGCATTAAACTCAGTAATTCTTTTTCAAGTTTTCTGCTATGTAATTTAATTGAGAAATTCAGAAGTACCTTGACATTCTTTGTCTTAAAGTCAACCTAGACCTCGGAGGTCTAGGTAACACGTATCGGATCATAGGTGCTGCCATAAACAAATAGCCATGTAAATGCCACACTTGTTTAACAGAGACTAATCTCCTCACTTTAGCTGCTGTTTGAAATTAACTTGTTTGCTTGCCTGTTTTTCTCTAACCTGAACGTGGGGAGGACCGTGAGAGCACAGATTAGGTACAAATACTCCGTACCATGTAAAACTAGTTTCTTGATTTGAGTCCTAGGCACTATTCCTGGACCTTATTAGCTTCAATGGAAACTATACAGACAAACTGAGGCTTATAATGGCTGGAAAGATCGGAGGATATTTGTTACAAAAATTACCTGAAAGCGCTTCATCAGATATTAACTGCTTTTTTTAATTTAGTCATTAAATAGACCATTAATCTCTTAATAGTTAAATTGCTCAGTTTTCCCACTGCACACAGACCCGCCAACTCCTCCTATACCATTAAGAATGATGTAGATCAAAAATTATATGAGTAGAAGAAAAACTGTGCAATTCTATCAGTTAACATTTAAATCACAAAATTACTTCAGTGGCTGTACTGTTCATATTGGGAATCAGAGTATACTGGCAGTGACTGAGGAAACAATTTCTCAATATTTATCTTGTAGTTATAGACTGTCTCATTAATTTTTAAGATCTGCAATGGCAGTGTTCAAGGCTCTTGTCTTTTGGTTATTACCATGGCTGGCACATGCTTTGGAAATCACTAAATAAGAAGCCAGGTGCTTGTTGCTGCTTTAATCTTTTCTCCAGCTGAAAAACCTCTGATTTTAATGTATAATGAAGAAGGCTTAAAGCTCCATTTCTCTCTTCCTCTGGGGAGGTGCCCTTAATAGTTTTAGTGGTTTGTGTTTGATATCCTATTCGCTTCCTGACAGTAATGGTGGTTTGAAATGCCTTTGGAATTGTTTGAGACGAGCTTGTGATACTCCGGTGTTTTTCACCTGCTGGAGACCACTTCTTTTTAACACCACCACTGATCCCGAGAGATTTTCGAGGACAGTGTCAGTAGTAGTATGCATAGTCATTGAAGCAATAACCTGGTAGCTTCTGTAAAACCTAGGCAAGCCATGTGAAATGCATCGTAATTTTAAAAAATCTCAGAAATTTGCTTTTAGATTTCACTCTTGATATGACTAGTTGCAAACCTAGCGGCATGTTGGTGCTCGGTGCATTGCTCCAGCTATGAAGCCTCGTGATGTATTAGCTGTGCCTGAGTGATGCATTCCTTCAATATGTGAGCCCTTAAGCAGAAGGGAGAGAAATCTCCTAGTTTTCCTCTTTATTCCTTTGTGGCATGCAAACCACAGACTGCCTCAACTCTTATGCTGCTGTCTATACTGCCTCCTTTGGCCAGTAGTATTACCTGACCGCTATGCACAGCATGGAAATAATACGTGCTGTGTTTCTGAAGGGTGAACTGAAGGCTTTATCTATAGCTACTGTGTTGTGGTATAATATACTCATGAATGAGTAACTAAAAGTTGTTGGAAAGCAATATTATGTAATTAAAAAATCTCCTTTACAAATACATTTGTAAAACAGGAGGACAAGAAAATAAATTAAGTCAACTATTTGCAATGTAAAGTGTCTTCATGGTATCTGTGGGGTTATGGCATATATAGTGGGTTATTACACATGCAAATTGAGCATCTAGGCAATTGTTTCTTTCCATCCTTCCTACTGTTAATCGGTTGGCAATCTTTTACATGAGTCCCATGCCAAACAATTACTTTGCCACTTCCATTTTCTTTCATGGTCTTTGTTATTTCAATTCCAAGTAACGACAATAATTTAGAAACTACAGCAATGGATTTATAGCAACTAAATGATGACAATAATACAATTGTAGGAATGGGAATGTCCTGGAATGGGAGAAGAGAAAGTTCATATTCTTGCCCTGTTTTGACTTACCTCAGATAAACACTAAGATCACTAAGTGATCCTGATACCAAAAATGAGGTAAGTGAATACAGAATTCCTCTTTGCAGGAATACCTATCAGAAATCCTTTTGTGTAAGGATGAGAACTGTATCGCAAAATTCTCTGCACAGTGAAAATGGTCTTTAATGTTCTAATATGTTTAAAAGTTCTAATCCTTGTCTTGATTTTTAGAAGAAAATTTAAGCCTGCATTTTTGTTTTATAATGTGTAGGGAGAACAGGACCATAGGACTGTTGCAAGTCTGGAAAGAGTGGTAGTGAAACTTTGGTTGGTTGTGCCTGGGTAACAAGCCCCTTGAAATCCTGAATGAAGGGGGTCTCCAAAGGCCTGTAAAAGTAGTTAGTCCCAAGTCTTTTCTTCTTGTGCTGTGACAGTGTGGCCCAGTGCGTTCCCCTCCCCAAGTTAATACAGAAATGAGGATGAGTTCCTTAGCCAAAGCTGTGGCAATTTATATTTTTCCCTTGGGTTCATCCCTGGCTGCATTGGCCAAAGGATGGTGATCCTCATGCAAATGAGGCTCTTGTGGTTGTGGGGTAGCTGCTGCTATTTTGTGTAACACCACAACAGCCATGGTAAAAGCACACACAATGCTATGGATGGCTGAAGTGTGTAACCACTTGTGAGCATGCTTTGTAGCTGTGTTACTTCTCCAAGGCAATCAAGAGAGAGCCCCTTGCAAGACAGCCAACCTGTGGCAATGGACACAGACATGAGACTCATCCCCTGTCTCCTTTCTGCCTACCTCCATGAGCAAGCCCAAGGGGTTTCCAATGGCCATGGCAAGGGGGATCAGAGTGAAGATACAGCCCTACCTCTGACAGGCAGCAGACCACCAAGCTGGCCTAGCACAGAGCAGGAGGAGGGCATGCCCATCTGTCTCTGGCTGCACACCATGACTGGCTGCATCGTGTTTTTACAGGGAGACTTGGGAGGACTTCTCAGGTCCCTGGTTCAAGTGTCTGACTTCACCCATGCCTGTATCCACAGTGGGCTGAGATGTGGGTGCGCACTATCCCCTTTCTCTTGCAAGATGTTGCTTTTGTGACATTGACGGCTTGGTACATCAGCTAGGAGGGAATTATAGCAGGCTCAACACAGCCCTGACATATGCAGAGAGCGCCTGAGCAAGCCTCGTGCCCCTTTATGTAGGGAGGCAGTCTCCAGAAAGCTGGCATTGTGAATGTTTTTTCTGTCTCTGAAAGCAGAGATAGTGCTGGCACTGGGAAGAGGTGCTGTCAGACCTCCCTGCAGGAACAAACAGATGTGAAGTAACATTTTCCAAGTGATTCTGGAGTCCACATGACACAGAATTACCTTCTGAAGTCACTTTTGAAACTGTTCCCTCATAGTTCTTCTGGTAATGGGACTCCTGCCTGCATCTTTATTTTGGAAACACTGACTACTCCTGCCAATATACGAGGCTGTGTCACAGCACTGTGCCTGCTTCGTCTCTTGTCTCTAGGGTCCATGATCCCTGTGTGGCCAGAGGCAGTGTCTGAAACTTCGGTCTTGACCTTTATTTATTTGTTTGCAAAATCAGTCTGAAGTTTACTGTGGCCTTTGGATGTGCTCCAGCTACTTAACCATAAGCATGCTGATGTAAAGCTCTCCTATCCAGGACACAGAAGCAATCCCAGGAGAGGATTCTGTTGTGATTGCTTTGATTGCTGTTAATGTTCCCACATTTAGAGGGGCTAGGTGGGGTTCAGTGGTTTGGTTTTTTTTCCATTTTTGCAAGTCCTCTTTCTCACTTGGCTTTCTTGTGGGTGGCTCTTTAAATTTAGACAAGGCAGAATGCTGCTGGTTCAAAGTGACTGTTTTTTAACTGCGTGCTCATTATTGCATCTCCTGTTCTTCCTTCTGGTGGGTATTTTTAACTTCTCATGTTGTCAGTAAGTGTTTCCTTTTTATTCCTGAAAGTTCAGACTATAAAGTTTGGATCCAGCAGGAGAAGCAGTTGAGTTGTGTGACTCCCTCTTCCCATGATATTCTGACCCCCATGTTAAACCACCAGTGTTGCAAGTATTTTGAAAGTTCAGGTCCTTTCCAGTGCAGTTGTATACAATCTAGGAAATTAAAGAAAAATAAAAAGCATAGTTTCACAGGTGAACAACTTAAAATTTATATTTTGTGGTGTTTGGTAGCCATTCTGAGCCAAACCCTCTGGCAGAGGTCAGCTTTGTTCAGTATCTACATTAAGCTCTTTGGTTTTGTGCAGCTACAGCCTCTGCACAGCACAACAGCCATTTCCAAATGGTTTGGTGAGACTGCCTAAAAGGTACTGTTCCCCCCTCCATCATCTGTCAGAAGTATTAGTAATAAAAATAATAATGCATAATTATGATACGTAAATAATTATTGCTAAAGCAACAGTCATGTGATAGAGTATTTAAAAAATATATGAACAACCTGCTACTTAGCAGTTTTCTGAGGCTTTCTGCATAGTTATTCTGTGTAGTTTTCTGCAGCTTGGCTGTTAAATAAAAGTCTTTGTGTTCTGGTTGTATTTTGCCTTGGAGAGTTGATGTGGTCCCAGAGCCCAGCAGCCAGGTCTCTGCTTCTTACCTCCCTTCTCTTCAGGAATTCTGAAAGGTGTTGCCTTCTCCCCCTAAAGTATCCATTTGACTGGTACAGTCTCCCGTGACACTGCTTCTTGCTTCTGATTGTGAAAATTCATTGTCAGGAAACAGTTAGCAGACCCTGGGCCCCAAAACCATAGAAGTTTTATGTTTTTCCTATCTCTTCATAAAACCATGAGGTCTGAGGTACTGTGACCTCAGTTACTGATAACATTTTGTCCTCTGTTTTCTGTTGAATGAGATTGTCAGCAGGTAACCATCTGTGCTTCACTGGGTAAATCATTCTAAATTCATGTAAATAATCCTATACATGGCTGATAACTGCTTAAACGCATGCTGGAGAAACTGAGGCCCATTAGGTGTATGATGTCTGGTGAGAATGAGTAAGTAATAAATCCAGTGACTTCTTAAATCTTACTATCTGTTGTTAATGATAGCTGAACTCAGTGAATAGATTTGCTTGCACGCCCTGCAAAAAGGTCTTGTGCATTTTTTTCCTTCTGGGGCCAATTTTTCCTGTGGTTCTGAAATGGACTCTTTTGCTTGACTTGGCCTGTGTTTTTGTCATACGTGACAGCCTTAACAGTTTCCTCAATATTTCTGTTCATCTGAGGACTCGTATAAAATATATTTGGCCCTTTTCCTAGGTCTATAAATAACCTCTGTATCCTTTATAACATGTTCCTCTGTAACATCTGAGGAGTCAACATTCCTTTGGCATTAAACAAAATCCTCTCTAGTCCCTAGAACTGCTTTTTAAATTGATAATGCTGCTGAGGCATTTGCTTCCCTGACCACCCTATGCTTACAGAAGGAATTAGATTCCTCAGACTCTGCTCCTCAGTAGAGCCTCTGGCAATCATAATTCACGTATTCCTTGAGACCAGACATTTGTTTATTGGTTTCTTTTAATGCAACAGAAGGTGTATTGATCACATTTATTGAATGCTGCAGAGTGTGTGTGCATGTAATCAGTGAAATTCCCTTGGTTTGGGTTTTCCTATTATAGATTTGTAACTGAAAATGCAATCCCTTTGTTCTCAAGGGTGGTGGTTTTTGCTATGCCCTTGTATCTCTGAGTGTTTTTATCTGTCTGGTGGGGCGTTTAACTGCTCTGTCCTTCCTCTAAGGATATTCCAGTTTGTTTGACTCCAGGTCTCCAGCATTCTTCAATAATCACTTGGAGCCAAGCTGCCTGGAAGAGTTTGGGTCCATTGGGTGCCTGACTGTCCAGTACTGTGTGGTGTAAACCACCGCATAGTACAGTGTCCAATTACAAACAGTTTTCATCCTGGAGACTTCTAGTTGCCCATATCCATGACTCCTTTTCTGAATATGATACTTTAGCTTAATATTTCTGCTGTCGAAACACAGAGGACCAGAGATTCTCTATGCCTTTGTGGAAAGGAGGTCAGCCTGCTAACAGGAAATCTATTCATATTCCTCAATTCAGGCAAAGTAAGACTGATAAGACAAGTATCAATAGAGACATCAGAATAGACCTTGGGAGAATAAGAGCCCATACAAAGAAATTTTTCTTCGTCACATTTTTTTTTTCCTTTTTAGTGTATTATTCTATTTAGTGTCCTTAACTAAGGACATTCGTAGTTAAGTACCTGTGTTTTAAGTGTTACTTTAGCTTTCCTCATGCTTGTATAGCCAGCACTTCATGCCCTCTCTATTATGCAGACAGTAGCTTGCTGTGGCTTTGTTAGTCTTGAAGATTTGAGTATGCATTTCTGTACTTACCCTTGACGTATTTAACTTTCACGTAAGTCAGTCATGTCAGCTCATATCCAGGAAAAATATCAAACTGAAATATGTGCATTTACTACAGCAATAAGAAAAGGGCCTTGATTACAGTAAGTAGTGCGGAAGATTATTGTCTCTAAGGACATAAACCACATTGATAAGCAGTAGTTGCAGAACAATATGTTTCAGTAAAAACCCGAAGGATCTTTAGAGTGTTCACTTTCCACATCCTCAATACAGTAAAATGCAATACAACACAATGATACCGTTCTGAGAGTTTCCCAGTCCAGTTTTTGGTTTGCTGAAGAAGGAAGGTAATGTGCAGAGTATTATGATGATGATGGTGATGATTATTATTATTAATAAACCTACGATTTAGTGTCAGGAAGCAAATCTGTCTTAGACCAGGTTAATGATTTTTTTGCCTTCCTTTGTAATGGAGGGCAAGAGACAGAGGAACGTGATTCACTTTCTGGGGTCAGTGGAGATGTTGACTAACACATTTCCTGTTATGACAAGGCCTTGAGATGCTGACTTTGATGTCTTTGGCTTTCTGCATGTGGCATTTTATTAATCAACTTTTTTTAAACTTTGGCTTTCTACTAAAACTGAAAGGTAGAATATGAGGGTATTTTGGGGCCAGTTGTGTGAGGGGGGCACTCTGTTGACCCTTCTGGAGTAAATGCGGCTTCTGTGGTTTGGCTGCAACAGCAAGGGAGGCTGCATTCAGTGACCCATTTGTCCTTCCTAGCACAGCTTTCCAAAACAAGTAGTGGTTTATGTGTCAAATGCATGCAACCATCCCCCAGCCCCCAACTATCTCTAAACAGAGCATCCAACAAGCTAGATGCTGTGGCGTTCACTGTTTTACAAGGAAGTCCTGGGATACTTTGACCATGGATGATGATAAAAAGTTAACAAGTGAATAGCTGTGGGATGGAATTATAGGAACTGTCATAGAAAAAGGCCAGTTAGATTCCCTGCAAACAGTTCACTGCTCTGTCATGTGGCATTGCTGCCTGATTATGTTCTCTGATAAGAATGTGTTTGTTCAGTCTCATTTGTGAGGTATCTGCTAATAAAATATTCACACTCTCTTTTGTGGAGCTATAGCTTTTAGCATCATGGAACAAAATGTTTTCTCTGTTTTATGAATTAAAAAACCTCAAACTTCTTTTTTCTCCCAAGTTTTTTAAAGATGACATATCACTTCTGTTATCATTCCTGATATTTCCAATATTTACCTGAATGTATGTTTGATTTCTTTGGGGCTCTAATTTCTTTTTGTGGGTGAAAATGTTAACTGTCATAAGAAACAGAGAACGGAAGTGGTTAAAAAAAACACCAAACAAACAAAACCCAAAAACCATTGGGACCAGTCATTGCTGTTGTGATGTGGAAAGAAAGTCATCAAGCTGTTGGAAAAACCTGAGTCACTGCTTGTTGGGAAAATGTTCATGGCAGGGACTCCTCAAAATTGTTTTAGTCTTGGGACATACATTCCTAGAAGTTCCACTTTTGTGAGTTTTACAGAGAGATGCACCTTTAACAGCAGTCAGTGTTGCCATCGAATCAGTGCTCACGGGAGATAAATACTCTGTATTCTGCACAGAAGACTGGAAACGTGCATGTCAGGGAAACTAGTGGAAATATCTGGTCCTAGTGGTATCTCAAGACAGTAGTCAGTAAAATATGCTTCAGAGGAAGGTGTTTAAATTCTACTATGTAAAATAGTGAAGTAATTTTCTTGGCAGGAGAGAGTGGAGTATGACATAATTCAGAATGGTTTGATCCTGATATTTATAAGCCTACCTACTTTTTTTTCCTCTCAAGAATGCCTTGTCTTATGAAATACTTTGGCTAAATATTAGTTATTAATTTTTTAATTTTATGCAGTGTTGCCTTCCTGTATTCTGACAGCAGTAAGCAATGGTGTCTGGTTGACTTGGCATTTAAAGCAACAAATAGCTCTGAAAGTGTCCCCTCCCTGCCCCCTGCTTCCAGCCTAAATAGGCCTATTCATTTGATTTTTCCCTTTGCTGGAAATCTTCCCATCTTTCTTTCTTTTATCTTTTCGTATTGTGCTGATCGCCTTTTTGAAACAGGCTTGGCAAATTATGTGCAGTAATCAGGGTAGGGGCAGGGTGCTGGCTTCTTACTAGCAAGAAAGACTAGTATCAGTGCTAATACCCAGTGTTAGTTCAAATTCCATTTTTATAGGCGAACATCTTGCTTTGTTCTTCCTGCCACTTTCTGTTGTCAACATGGTCTTGTTTAACTGCCCACTGTGATACTCAGGTCTTCTCCTTGAGTGGTTACAGATGACAGATGAAT
The DNA here is from genome assembly GCF_018139145.2 of Gymnogyps californianus. Taxonomy (NCBI): domain Eukaryota; kingdom Metazoa; phylum Chordata; class Aves; order Accipitriformes; family Cathartidae; genus Gymnogyps; species Gymnogyps californianus. The sequence goes on along the minus strand of NC_059472.1, from coordinate 115,809,945 downwards.
CACATGTGAGCAATAAAAATTGCTTTTTCCCTGTTTTCAATTTGAGATCTTAAAGCAAAAATTTGTCTTCTGTCTTGGTCCGGATGCTTGCTGTTCTGTAGAAGAGCCCTCTCCATCATCCATATAGGAAGTTGAATATCTCTCTACTACCTTGCTATTCCTCCAGATGGTTTAAAACTCTGATACAGTCCAGCCTGTTATTCTGTACTAGTGCCCTGAAAAATTTTGTTTATATACTACCTTATCCCATCAGTTCCCTTGGCAAAGAATTGGGCCAAAATCTGAAACAAAAATAAAGTAAATAAAATAAGCAAGCATCTGGGCTAAACTTAGTTTAATCTCTGCTTTCCAAGTTTTGGGTTAGTTTTCCAAATCAAGTTTTTAATTTAAGTAGTGAAAGGAAGAAAATTTCTCAGACATTGAGATCGTGAGGATAGTAATTTATCTGCAGATAACATTTACGGGAAAGAAGAGGAGGTAATGCAAAATAAGATTAAATATCAGAGAAAAACAGATGTACATCAGGCAAAAAAAAAAACTAGGGAAAATGATGGCAAATTACAGAGATTGCATACTACACCATCCTGCTTCTCGAGGGAATGCATGTACTCAAAGGGCGAAAGATTTAATTTATCATTTTTCAAGCATCTGATGCTATTTCTAATGGTTTTAAGCAGAATATTACTTTCAAATGCTCCACGCCATGTACTTTGTCTAAAACTGTACTGTAAATAGAGATACTTCAAAATATTCAAGAAAATAACCTATTCCAAGATATTATGACACCCAGATGGTTTCATAAACTATGAGTATGTTTTAACTAGTGTCTCTTATCACTTACTTAAGGTTTTCATGTTTAAGACTGATAGTCTAAGAAATTGTTTGTAGTTGTGTCATTAAAATTTTTGAGCTATAATACTCTATATAGAGATAATTTGGCATAGCACAGAAATGGGTTGTTTAAGCTTCATCAGCTCGTGTGAGACAAGCATGTGGTTAGGTGTGCTTCTGAATTAAAGTAAAAACTTTAGCAGTCATTTCTACAGCTGATCTGCTATTACTCTGAATGGGGCTTGATACTATCCTGTTGCATGAACTGCTTTGTGCTCTCTTGAGCCCTTTTCTGCATATGCAGAGACTGCAGTGCAGTAGAACTGAAATCCACTTTTCCTGGCAGAAGTGAGACTTCATATTCTGTGATTGCTGCAACACTTGGGTCAGATGTGCCTCTGTACAGTGAATAGCACATTGCAAAGTAACAGACAGAAAGGAGGGTAATCCAGTTAAGACTACAAGACAGTATTTCAGGGTGAGACTTGGCCACAGAGTTTTGGTTCTTGGTTTTGGTTTGTTTTTTTTTTTAAAGTCTTGCCTGGAAAATGTAGCAGTTCACACCACTGAGTGAACACATGGCACTGTGACTTCTGGGGTATGTTTGCAATGTCATGGTGAATCCTCTGTGCCTCAGATCTCTACCATTAAAATACAGAAAAATTTCTGAGGTACGTAAAAGCCATAATCATTATTTCCTATGTCATGTTTATATTAACACAAACTTGAGAGATGCTGCAGTTGTGCATCCAGCCAGAAAGGTGGGAAATGCCCAATGGATGTGGTAATATGCAGATCCAGTTGCCTGACCTCTACTTGCTTAAAGGGTAAGCAGTGATCTCAGATGATATGAGGAAAGAACAGAGAAATCTGCAAACCCAAAAGATTTCATGCAAACTGGGCAAAATCTTCTTTGCAGTGGGTCCAGGTGAAACGGTTCAAATTCGCAACGATGGTATTTTGCACCTTGCTAAAACTCCGGAATTCTAATGAAATGTTTGCAATGTTGCTTGTTTTACTTTGTAAGCTAATTTCTACAAATTAATAGACTTCATAGAAAATAAAACAACAAGATTATACACACCCTTACGTAGCCAGAGTACTTGAGAGAGGATTAAAACTAGTACAGTTCATACATCTAGTAGTAAGTACAGTTAAGAAAAATTCATAAATCTAGTATATTAGAGTGTGTTACTCCATCAGTGATTTAGTGTGACAGCAAAATTACAGTGAAACTCTTATGAAATGAAGCTATTTCTTTGATGAAGGTCCAAGTCTGAAAAAGGAGAAGGTGAATAATTTTTTTGTTCCCCTTCTCAGATCTATTGATGTGCATCACTTTAACATCAAGTGATTACTACTGAATAGATTAAGAACATGAGTTAAATGAGTGTTGATTGTCTTTAATCCAAGGAAAATATACACTTCAGAGGTGTTTGCTTGCTTTCTTTCTTTTTAGGCTCTAGTTCAAACAACCTATCAAGGGACTACTCAGTGCCAGCCATTGAGAAATGTGCCTTTTTTTAAATCAAACCCCATAGGAGACTGTGCTGGGGTTTGCGCCATGTGTGGATAAAAGTCTCTGACACAGAGTGCTTAGTGCAGATGTGCAGGATGGTTCAGTGAGAATCTGAAGGCAGTGGGTTATACAGGAGCCTGATCTGGCAGATTTCACTTCCATTACAAGAAATTAATCCTCTGTTCAACAGACCCAAAATAGAAGCTCTCTTGCCTGCCTGGTAATTAGTCTCTTGCATATTTGCATCTCATTGGCTTTTTCTCTACACTTAATGGCGCAGCTGCTTTTTGCTCATGATAAATTAGAATGGGGATCAGGAAAACATAACCGTTTGGTAGTAATGGTGTGTCTAATAAACTTGTTGCCTCTTCAGTTTCTCAGTCATAATGGTAATCTCCTATTAGTTCCAGGAATGCTTCACTTCTTTCCTTCCTCCCTCTCTGTTCCCTCTTAGTTAAAGTACAGGTTTAGTGAAACAAATTTCCACAACAGCCATCTTCTACTGAATTCTCAGCTAGCATTAAAAAGTCATACATCCCATCAGCCATTCTGAATCAGTGCCTGCACAAATCTACAAATAATAAGAAGGGGAAAGAAGAGCAAAGTAGGGAGCAAATGGCTAGTGCAATTTAAGCAAGGAACACCTTTTTGCTCCATTGCCCTTCACCTACAAGCTGCATATAGCCAAATTAACATTGTCCATGTCTATTGCTTCCATGTAATGACTGAACACCTTCCTTTCACATCATGATTTGTATGCACCCTTCTTTAGCCAACAGGAAAATGAGGCAAGCCCTAGTGCTTAAACAACCTGCTGGTTCTCTCAGCCTTCAATGGAAATAATGAGTACAGTGGGGAAGTGAATATAAACAAATTACTAACTCTTTAATTTGAATAGCTAGTGAGAATTTAGGATCTTAATTAGGAAGAAACATCAGTGATAGTTATGAGTCACGGCAGAACTCTGTTGACCACCAGGTGTAAGTGAGCAGCTTCTTTGTGGAGGGCAGGGGGAGTCTGGCTATTTAGCCAGAGACAGCTTTGTTGGTCATAAACCAAAGGAAAATTAAGCCAACATAGGCTGTAGAAAACTTGAATTAAGAGTTGGAATTGGAACTTGTTCTGCACTGGATTGTGTTGTGTGAAATCACTGCAAGACAGCAGGAGCCACAAGAATAGCTCTGTCACTAAAATGTTACCAAGGAATTCCATGGTTGCCTTACTTCTCTAATACAGAAACTGCTGTGCAACCACAGCAGATTTAGTCTCAACGCTGGACTCACTGAAAGTTACAATATGGCTGGGTAATAAAAATAAGTTTTTCTTGGGCAGAATGTCTTGAAGTTTACACTGTCTATACTAATTTTTTCTTCAGATTGTCTTTCTCTGAAAGTATTTACATTTTTGGCTTTGTTTTTAATATCAATATTTCTCTTACTCTGTTCCTATTTTCCACTTTCCATTGATTGCTGATGTCAGGGCTTAGAATTTGAGATCAAATTATTTGCAGAAAAAAAAACCCTGAAGTGCATGTTTTCATCCCTGCTTTTTCCAGTGTACAACCTTAAAATGACATTACTTGTTCTTTTACTCACAGCGGTCAAGAATTATTGAAAATGTCTTGCCATTTCTGCTTTTTCTTTTGATGTTCATTAGCCCAAATCAAATGATAAATCTGTGAGTAGAACTAGTGGACTAATTACTTTAACCTTTCACCTTCTTAGGATTTGTTATCATGAAAAAGAAAAATGTTGCATGCTGTAAATGGTGAGTTTGTTACAGTACCATGAAAACCATTAAGCCACATTTACAATTTGTTGTATCTGAATGGACATAAAAACAGTTTCCTGTCTGCTACATGACATAGTGTTGAATCCTGAATTGAGCTCACAAGAACATGATGTAGACAGGATGACTAATCCAGCCCAGATTCTCACTGGTGTCACTGGTGGATTGAGTCTACACAGTTCATGAGCAGAAGGACTGAAAAAAAGATCAACCATAAACACATAAAAGCTCAGAGAAACCATAGCCAGAAGCTGTGTTGAGGGGAAAAGAAATGTGGAGGCAGTCATCAGAGAAACTGTTGCAGAATAAGGTGAAGAACTAACTAGTTTACTTGAACATATGTACACAATTGCAATGATTATATATTTTAATTTAGGATGAGATTTTTATGTGCTATGACAAAATTTAAGGAGACTGTTCCTCTCCAAGCCTTCAAAGGACCCTGAGGACCCTTTCTGGATAACAAGGCAAAGGAAAGGGATGGTTCTTAAAAAAAAAAAAGCCCTGGCTCATCTGCAGACTTCACAGAATTTAAAAAATGCAGGAGGTGTGTGGAAAAGCCCTAGATGAATTGTTTAAATTCTTTTTCCTAGCCAATAGCTGTTTGCCCTTATTTGAGAGGAGACAGAGATATCCACTGGGATTTAGCTGAAGGGGATCTTGCAGTCCAGGAAACAGCAAAAGAGAACTGCAGTGTTGAGGATGCCCTAGGCTTTCTCTAACAGGCACTTGTAATATTTACCATTGGTGTGAAAAGGATGGAGTTAGTTGCTTGCTTGCTTCTAAGCTTTAGAAGCTTGCTTCTAAATTATAAAGATGAGTGTATCACTGTTGATAAGCAGTGGTTTGAAATAAGGTTTTCAGTGTGCAACTCTTATTTCCCTACTGAAGGGGAGGAAGTTTCTTGTATCAGAGGAGAGAAGGAAAGAGAGCACAGCAGGTCTGTCCCTCCTCACTTGCTGATTGCCCAGAGAGGAAGAGCTTCACTCCTATCGCCTTCATCTCAAGCAGCCCTGTGCTTGGATCTTTTGCAAATTCCTGACTTTAGAAAAATACAGAAACAAAATCTCTGGTGGACACATAAGTAGTATTTTATTGTTTTGGGGTTGTGCCTTCATTAATTTTCAGGTGTCTGTTTATGGCCTGGCAAAAGGGCATTCTTTTTCTCATTGCACACCGGGAACTTAAGAAGGATGATTTTCTTTGAAGAACAGGTACCAAATTAAGTATATAAAGAGAAAAGAGATGCAAAGTATGATAGTGCACAGTGGGTGAGATAAATGTTTCTTCAAATACATAAATTCATCTGGCTCGCTAGTTATTAATATAGCTATTGTAGAATGAGAACATCCTCCTACTGTAAACCCTGAACAACCTCTTCTTATCAAAGATCCTAGTTTAATGGAAACTAGGAACTTTTGCTAAAATATTGGTTTTGTTCCCTATAAAGTTTGTCCACTTGTTTAAAAAAAAAAAAAAGAGGCGGGATGGGTTAGAAGGTGATGTTGCCCAGTGAGGCTGTGGAGACTCCATCCATGGAGGTTTTAAAAACCCAAGTGGACAAGGCCCTGGGCAACCTGCTCTAGCAGATGCTGCTTTGAGCAGAGGGGGTTGACTATAAACCTCCAGAGGTCCTGTTCAACCTCAGCTATTCTGTGATTCTATAATGACATTCACTACTTTGCCAGTTGTACAGGATAAAGGGAAGATGACCCCCAGGCAGCATTGAAAAGCCTGTGTTCCAGATTAAACCAATAGAGATGATGTCAGCCTACCTTACTTGCCAGCAGACCTTATCTCTGAGAACTCATGTAATTTGTTGTAATAAAGTGGCTGGTCTAAATGCATTTGCAACTCTAAAAATAAAATTTCATTTCAAAATTAGCATATTTTCAATTAAGGCTCTCCTGTCTATTACAAAACAAGAAATATGCACATTAACTACTAATTGTTCTGTCATGGAAAAACATATAAATTAACCTGACAAATGTAGGAATAGAGCTCTCTACAAGAGCTGCATGTGTGAAAGCTGTGAAATAGAGCAAGAAGAAGATTGAAAATTGGTTAAACATAAGCTTGGCACTGGAGGAAGGGGGAAAAATGAAGGAGGCAAGATATAGCCATCAAGGCGCAGTACTGACTTTTTTTAAGCACAGATCATGGTGTTGGTTATCTTTCAAAATGTTAAGGTGTTCTGAAGATTTCTGAAGACAACCTGCTGAGAAATCATCTGTGTTACTGTAGCAGTGTTCGAGTACCCAGAAGCTACTCAGAAAATACATAAAGTTGTACTGTGCATGCATTGATAATATGTGTCATCAGCCTCAACTGCTGTCCAAAGATGACTTTGAATTTCTAGTGAGCAGACTCCTGTGTTCCTTCTCGTTAAAATATGGATTTATATTCTGATCACTTTTGTTAAGCTACAGCGAACCACTTTGGGCTACCCTGTGCCATGTGGGTACTGCTCTGTGCTCAGTATCGGCCTGTCTAGATGAGCCCTGTGGGAGAGATGGTCTGTGCAGACCACTCCCTTTAGGAGGTACCACTTCCCTAGGCCATGCCAGGTTTGGACACCCAATTCCATTCCCCCTCTCCAGGCACACAGAAGAGTGGTGAGGATATTGGTAATCCACTAAGCCAAGCTGTCACCTGTAGCTGTGCCTTGAAATTTCTAGCTTAAATCCTGTAAATGAATGCTCACAAGACCAGACTTTGAGGTTGTAAATGAGTTCTGGTTGTGGAAGGGCATGAAAAATTAACCTACTAATAAACAAATTATATATCTTATCTGAAAAACTGGAACCAAGGAAAGAATAGCAACTATGGAAGAATTTTGGAAATCAGGAAGAATGGAAACTTTGGGAAGAAAAAGGATAATCTGGTAATTAATTGATATCTTTAGATTTGCTCTTGGTCCTGGCTGTTACTTGAGCAGAAAGAAATACAAGCCAGATTTTTATTTATTGATTTGTTTTGGGGACTTTTAGATGATTCCTGTTAATAGTTCAACCTGTGACCATTGTTTCCTGGATCACGCTGTTGTGGGTGGGGTTTTTTTGTTTGTTTTGTTTTTTACTGAAATGCTGCATGCCTCTAAAAAACAAAGCTTCAGTGCTTAGAACCAAGCTTTCGAAACTGGAGATAAGATTACAGGCCGCCTTTGACTGCTTAGGCTTACCAGCACCGAATACTTTATTTGTTGCAAATTATTTGCTCAATTGTCATAATGAGAATAACCTTCATGATCTCTTTCAATGCAAATATGATTGAGACAGATGGTGACATCACCAAGAAACTTCTCTCTGAAAGGTTAATCTGCTTCCTAACTAGGAAACCTCATTAGCCAAGAGCTGTCATTCTAACTCCAAAGCTCGCACCTGCAGTAGGGGAAATTGCCAAGTTGTACATAGACTTGTAGACATTAATCACCTTTAAGCCAAATGCCTTCTTTCCAATAAGTTCTTGCATTGCTCTCTCCTATCTGTTGCTAAGCATTGGTATTTTAATATTTGCTCTTTGCAACCTAATTTATTGGCTATCTAATTTAACTTCAATACATTTAGACTGAAGCTTAATCTGGGTTCTGAAATTTGATCTACCTGTGCAAATAGTTATTTTTGCCCAGCTAAGCTGACACACACACACACTATTCCATTGAGAGACTAGCAAATTAAACTGCGATGATGTAGAAAGATGTGAATGACCCTTACTGTGATCTGTTTTGACTTCAGTACCATAGACTATTCCATAATACATGCAGGCTGGGTGGTACATTGCATTGATGCTTATGTCAAAACCCCAGATGCACATTTTGCAAGAATTTGGATCTGATTGTTATTTGTTTGCTTTCTCTAGCTCAGGCTTTAATAGTCTGATCAATAAATCTGTAACAGTTTCACCTTTCTCCTTTAATGTTTACGCTGTTCAAAAGATAGTACCCTCACCACCATTTCTTTTATTATAAGAGGCATGTTTACAGGTAGTGTCAAAAAGATAGAAAAGCTAAGGACTAGTCATAGATACCAGGTGGGTGGATGGGCAGTGAGCCAGCCTAATCAAGCTGAGATCATAAGCACAAGATACTGCCCTCCTCCAGTGTTTTCTCACCATGCTACCCCTCGCAAAGAACTTCTCAAAATACACAATATTATAGCACTGGGCTCTGAACTCCTAGTGTCCAGCTTTAACTGTGTTTGATTATCATGTTAAAACATCTATAAACATTCTTTGTAGGGGTGAAATATCTGCACTTGAATAGGTTGATGAAGTGCTATAATGTATGTATTTACTTACTTATGCATTACATATATATAAAAATAAGGTAATCCTACTAATCTGTCCCAGTTTTATTCTTTAATTTCAATTGGATATGCAATAGGTATGTACTATGGGGTTGCTTACTGAAGAATAGGAACATTTTTTTTTTTCCTGGTACACTATGCTCAGGTTCAAGGCAGGGAATCTTTTCCAGCATCTTTTTACACTCTGTCTGTCTGAGATCTCTGTGTTGGCCCATCATTTTTGTAACCTAACGCATATTTGAAATATCTGTACTTTAGAAACTCTATACAATATTAATGAGATACTTTGGTTTCCTTTAGCTGTAGACACTTTAGCATCAAATCAGCCAGCTCTGCAGCAGATTTTTTTTTTTAACAGGAGTTTAAAAGGTAATTAGAGTATCAATGGGAGACAATTAATTCCTGTCTGTACTTTAGAAATCCACCCTAAAAATCCTCCAGTTTCAAATCTACTATTCTTATTTTAAATCAATTCTAGATGGCCAGCCTAAACTCTCCATGAGAAAAGTTCCCTGATCTGAATGTAACCTTCAAAGTGAATCCTCATAAAATAGTTATTGTACTTTAAATGTTGCTGCTGAAAAGACTCTTGATACTGCTTTAATTAGTACTTGTTTGTTTATTTATTTAATTGCTTACAACGGTTGTATGTTTCAAGATGAGCTGGCCCTCTAAGCGGTACTGTGCTTAGCCCTACCAACACTTTCCAGGTAAGAGGCTGGGCTACAGCTTTATTGGATGATGTATTAAGATAGGAACAGCAAAGGCCAGAATTGCTTCTGAGGGAAGCAGAGGGCAAGTAAAGATTGGAAGGTTTGTTTGGGTTTTATTTTCCTTCCCTTCTTAAGAGAAAATCCTGAGAGACCTGATAAGAGCGCAGAGTTGTAAGAACTTGAAGAAGGTGCATAAGGTCACAGAGAAGTAGGAGAGAAGTTCTCTTTTCCAGGAAGAGCTGGGGCTCCTGCCAGCAGCTACTGTTCTTCCTAGCAGAGACTGGGAGATTCCATCTTTCACCTGAATGCTATTTTCTGTTACTAAGTGAAGTCACAGAAAGGAAGACCAGAAGAAATTACCTGCTGTGGTCGTCTGATGGGGGCAATATGAAGAGCAGGCAGTCTGAAAACATCAGATACTGCTGTTTTAAGAAATTTCAGTTTGGAAAAAGGTTGTGGGGAATGTTTTCTTTCAAACAACACATGAAGGAGGTAAACACAAACATAATTGATGGTAGTAGGAGGGCTGTTTATGAAGGTTGGTAGACAGCTGGCATGACTATTATGGGTCAATGTAGGCAAACTTCTGGATTGATCAAGAAGCAACTAAACACTTTATTAGATAAATAATTTAAATTTGGCTATTTGGTACAAAATTAAAAAAAAAAAGTTGAAGGTTTTTTGGGGTGGAATGGGGAAGTCCTTTTTTGGCTCTTCACCACACCTGATTGAATCAAGCTCTCATATGTCTCTTGGCCTCATTTTTCTGCTTATGAAACCTCTTAGAAAACCTTGCCCTGGACTCCAGCTGCCAAGCTGCATCTAAAATAACATGATTTATTAGCAGAACAAGTAGACCTCATTGGATTGTACAGGAATGGTGAATATTTTACCTTCCTAAACATTGCCATTTGTTTCAAGCCTAAGGAGCATTTGTCCACGTGTGACACAATGTAATAATCGGTGCTTTTGTGTACGTTTGGCGTTGTTTGGGGTTTTTTTTTTGGTTTTTTTTTTTTAATGATTTGCTTGTTTTTATCTACCTTGACCCTGATCCAATGCCCAAATGGAAAGCTGTTATTCCTTCTCTGGCTTCCGCACCCCACCCCCCCGCCCCTCTGCTCCTTTCAAAAGACTCGTTTAAAATAATGTTCCCCACTGGGTCATCAGGAGAGAGTTATTCAGGGATAAGTGTCTCAAATAACATACTATTTTGGCTAAATGCCTTGTGTTTTCTTTTGATCAGATCATAATTTTTGACATGCTTAAAATCTCTCATAAAGTTTGGTCACTACTTGGAAAAGTTATGGCAAAAGTGTATCTGCTCACCAGCATGAGCATTGAAGTTGGAAATTGTAATTAGAGCAAATTGGTTGCTGAGAGGAGTAACAGCTTCACCCTAAAAGATTTTTAAGAATAGTGGACTGATTGTTTAACTACTAACACCTAAAGAAAACAACTCTTCCACACCTTCCCATTCCCCAGATAATAAATATTACACACCCTCAAGGCAGAAATTAAGTTTCACAGTGTTTTCTTAGGGCTTGGGTGCAGACATGTGATCCTCACACACTGCTCTCTCACTGGAATTTTCTTTGTAATGTATCTTTTTTTTTTTTAATTGCTATTTATGAAAATCTTGGAAAAACACACTTTGGATTGTTTCAATTTCACTCATCGTTCAGAATGGTGACTACTAGACCCTCCTCATTTAGGGAGCTGTGTTCACGTGGTCAAGCGCAGACAGCCTCATACTAGCTTTGTCCAGGTCCAAAATAATCAGGTGCAAATCAATTCTCATCCTAGTCCTGAGTACTGCTACTTGCAAGCCTTGCCCATGCTGTTATCTCCTGCCCCTGGGTGGACTTCGCATGGAGCGAGACTGATGCTTGTAAAGTGTGGAGTCAGGATGTCAAACTGGAGAGACGGATGAGGCTGATGTTTTTGCCTTCTGTCAAGTTGTAAATAACACAGACTTGTTGCAAACTAAGTTTCTGTCGCTGCAGCCAACATAAATAGTTTGGGCTGATTATAGGGAATTGGTGATGAAGCACAAATATCTGCATTTCCAGCTCAACAGTTCAGTGACTGATACCACTTTGCTTTACTTCTGCATGTCACTAGCAGTCAAAATGAACAGAAACCCAAGTCTAAATAAGTGTGAGTGGATAAAGTCAAGGAGAAAGACACAAATACCACCATTTATAGAGCAGCAGAGCATAAGAGCTAGGGTTACCTATAGGCAGCATGTGCTAAGAGCTATGTTAAGCTGGTAAGAACTTCAGTAGGTAGACAACAGTAGTTCCCTCATAACCTTAAATACTGGGTGAAGGCAGAAATACTTTCATTAGGGATGTTATAGACCACCTGCATGTGGTGGTCTATAACATCTTGTAGTCATGATGCAGTGCCATGGGGAGCATTCAAGGATTTCTTATACTGCTAGGAAAATAAGCATTAGCAATCTTTAATGCCGCTGATTCATGGAAGTACTTTGAATCTTAATACAGTTGCTATAAAGAGACCTCAGAGAGGAGGCTTTGCCTCATACCGCCAATTTCTCAGTTTTATTGTCCATTAAAATTATTTTATGCCTTGAAACCTTTGAGTCCATAACAGGAGAATTTAACTTTTCTTTTCTCTGCTTGTGTGTGCATGTTGTGTTCCATGTCTTCCCTATCCTTGTCCCTCAGAAAAATTTTCACTGTTGCTGTTGCAGGTGGTAGAATTTCACTGTCAGTAAAAATGATGCAGAGTTAAGAAACAGTCACTGAACTGCGGTGTTAGATGCCTCATTCTGAATAGATGTTACCAAAACATAGCTTAAAATATTGCTGCATCTAGGAGTCTGAATGCCACTGTAGGCATACTTTTCCCCCCATCCTACAAAAACATTTGCCAAAAGATGAAACATAGTACACAGTATTGAGTACACTTGGCGATGCTGAAAGAAAAATGAGATGGGTAGTCAGTTTGACATCTCTGAGTTTACAAACGGTCTTTGTCAGAAACATGAACCACAATAATATGTATGGGTTTTCTTATTTGAAGAAGTAAGGTAATTTGAGCGGTTGCCCAGACAAGAAACTGTTCCATGATGCTGATCATGTATCATGACATCAAGACAGATGATTGAAGGAGTTAGGCTTAACACCAATGATCAAACTCAGACATGTCCAGAGGGGAATTAATTACATATTACCCAGTAGTCTGATGCAGTGAGAGAAACGGGTAAAGCTGCTCTGTAAGGTCTTGTACTAGTCCAGTAACACTTATGAATAAGATGTACAGAGTTGTCTGAAATGTGCTAGCCCCAAAGTGAAGTGGGCCGCATTTGTCAGGAGAAACCAGTAACTGTCACAGATCATTCCTACTCTAAGACCAAAATGAATTGGTATTTGAGGTGCTATACGTACAATATCCTTAGTTTGCATACACAATTTATCATCTCTCTTGAGTTCTTCTGGGCTCTGCTAGTGAGTGTTGTGCTACTGTTGCCTTGGCTTCTCACCTGGTTTTCTCACAAGCTGACGAATTTGACTCCTTCATGGACAGAAGAGTGCAGAATTTGTGCAAACCATGTGTTTTACAATATCCCTACCTTCTTTGTCTGCAATACTGACTTGGTAATAAATCAGTGCATTAAGTTGAGTTGTCCCTTAGCCATCACCTCAAATCTTGCATCATGTCTTCCTCTTAATATAAGCAAAGAACTTCCCAAGACAAAGGTGGCACTTTGAGTTCTTGCTAAATGATATTGCAGGTCTGATGGGACCAAGTGAGATAAGCTACTCTGAACCTAAATATGGTTTCCTGCCTTCTCATTTCTTGCTGCACTGAACTCTGTCTAAATTAATGTGCTTAAATATGTTTGAATAGCATCCCAGTAAGCCCCTGTAAAGCCTGAAAGAATAAAATGCAATGTGTGTGTGTGTAACAATACACGTACACACAATATAGTTGAGTAATAACTTGGGAGGAGTTCAGCATGAATTTTCTGCATCATGGAATGACCTTTGCCTTTTTCTACATTTTAACTTATAACTTGGCATATGTATATATTAGGTGAATGAATTGTGATTTTACTTTCCTTCCTTCCTTTCATTTTTTGGTTAGAAACCTGAGGTACCTGGGGTTACGGCAGCAGGTACAAGCTAGCAGTTAATTTGTATTCCGTCAGGGCCAGGAAAAATATAAACTTGCAATTCATAATTAGCTATGAGACTTAGAAAACTATACTGAAGGTGATGGCATAATTTTTCATTTTACTCTTCACAGTGCTTCTACTTTAAATGCCTCTTTGGGCTCTGCTACAGACTGTGCTCTGGATATCATACTAGGTTTTCCCAGGAGCTGTTCAGCAGTTTATGGCCCTTAGGGTGTGATCTGATAAACCCTTGCTCTTCTCTTAGTAGTAGGATTTGCAAAAGGCTGTCCTCAGGAGTTGGTTATGCAAACACATCTTTCTCTGCATTTCAGTGGCCTAGGCATATACGTACAGTTCATTGTTAGATTTCAGCAGAGTTTCAGTAAGTTCTTAACAGCACAAGTACACGCTACAATGTATTATACAAATGTGGTCTTTTCAGTATGCCTGTGTTTATTACAGCTGTGGGTTGTTTAGCTGCTTTCTTTTTTGCCTTTTATTTTTTTCTTTACTGATTGATGGTACAGTCCCAAGCATGTTTGTAGCTGTACACATATAAAA